>NC_060126.1:337454198-338095789 GCF_021461395.2 Schistocerca americana | reverse complement strand
AATAAAACCTTTCACTTATCGATACCACGCTAATTTCCCTAGCAAAACATACTTACTAATTATGTGAACTAAAATTCCCCCATTGAAAGTTATGCCCTTTTGTTCAGTACGTTTGTCACAGAGTTAGAGATTAAGTGACAAACTAAGTCAGTGATACAATTTACTACCGATTCCAGCATTCTTTTATTTTTATTTTTTTATCTTTGCCTCATGTAATCAGTTTGCAGTATTAATGGACTAAACAGAATCTGTAAACCTTTGGTTCTCAAGTAAATACCTTTTAGTAAAAAAATATTGTTCTTTTCCAATTTACATAGTTGTAAAAAAATTATAAATTTTTACGTAAACTTTTTGCAATTACAACTACCTAGCGTACATTCAGTGAATTTGATTCTTGAAAGCCTTTTCAGGTTATTATTTCTCCTTGTAGGACAGTTTATTTTCAATCATAATTCGGGAACCAAAATTTTATTTTCGGTACCTTGGCTTTATTTTGTCTCTCTTATTTCAAATTTCAGTACAGCCAATTCATCTTAAGTGTACGAATGCCAACAAAAGTATAGGTCCTTGCTGATGAACATTAATCATCAAGAAACGAAAATCTGGGTGCCACCGCCACCCTTTATAATTAAACAATTAGAAAAATATTAAACCCTCAGGTTTTCGGAACACATGTCAAACAAAAAAATCCCAAGTACAAATGATTACTCAATACTATGGAAATGATCGTTTGGCGTCATTGGACGGAAGGCCCCTTGCGGGCACGTCCGGCCACCTTGGTGCAGGTCTTATTACATTCGACGCCACACTGGGCGACCTGCACGCCGGATGGGGATGAAAATGATGATGATAAGGACAACACAACACCCAGTCCCAGAGCGGGGAAAATCTCCGACCCAGCCTTGAATCGGACCAGGGCCCGTAGGACGGCAATCCGTCACGCTGACCACTCAGCTATCGAAGCGGACACTCGCTACTATGAGTCGTAAGTAATTAATTTTTATAATGGTGCCTTTGGAAGTTGTCTCTCTTTAACGATATCAGGGTGGCTCTTCAAAACTTACGGGCAAACATCATTGTAGGAATAATCTAGGTTCCAATGGCTCTGAGCACTATAGGACTTAACATCTATGGTCATCAGTCCCCTAGAACTTAGAACTACTTAAACCTAACTAACCTAAGGACACCACACAACACCCAGTCATCACGAGGCAGAGAAAATCCCTGACCCCGCCGGGAATCGAACCCGGGAACCCGGGCGTGGGACGCGAGAACGCTACCGCACGACCACGAGCTGCGGACAGGAATAATCCAAACTTCCGCTGTCAGGTGCTTGGGTCTGTAACCTTAGATAAAAATCTCTTAAGGTATTACTTCACTTAAGCCCCAGAATCTCCCAATACGCAACCAATAAACAGCCACAACTTGGAATGTGCCACACAACGACAAAATAGACACAACTGCGGTTCCATCTCAGCGTGCTTCCGTAACCACTAACTTTACATCAAGGAATTTAGCGTATCCCGATCAAATCTCACAATCACGGTCAATATCTCTCGTTGCTTACAGTCCCTTAATATACTTCAGAACCAAGCCCAGCAAAGATCTCCCAGCATCACATAAAGTGCTAGGCTAATCCTAAATCGTCATCAGAAACTAGTAAGTTAAATCCTCCCAAATACAATTTGGAAGGGTAATCGGAACAGCGTGTATTAAAAGTCCTCTCCTCCAACTATATCTATGTCCTCTCCTCCAACTATATCTTAGAGCACACCATAGCTCGCTCCCAACGGCTGACGTACCCAGGACTGTCTCCTCACGACTTGAACCGACTTCTCTTTCGGTTAAAATGATAATGCCTATGTAGATCATATGAAAAAGTCTGGGAACGATTAACTTTAACAAACATGCAGCGCCATTATTCCTTTTAACTAGCTACGAAGCGAGGGTGTAATCTCACTTGATTGCGGAATGACAGGTTATACAGCAGCGCACTGCAGCGACTCCCAAATATGCGTGTACTGCAGCTACACATTATGAAATCTACAAGACAGTTAAAAAAATCACATAAAACTTATACAAACCTTGTTTCTTTACATTTTCTTGGATAGTAACTTACTTATGAGTGCAACTTTCAGTAAATAAAGGCTACACATTCAAAAACTGTCGGTTTTCAACTTGAAAGAGCATTTCCCTCCACAACTACTGCAATCTTTCGGCTCCTACAGACACAGTTTTGTCCCTCTAAGAGTTAGAAATAACCTTCGCTTCCTTTATTTGATCCGTGCTTCCTTCAGTGTATAAAAAGGTACTGTACTTCAGTCAACATTGTAAAATGGTTCCTGAAAATCCACAAATGTTGTAAATTTACTGGGAGCTTTCCCTTTGTTCTTCCTGTAAAATAAGTCATAAGGTCTGTGTTAACTCGCGTATATCTACGTTTCTCTGGATCCCAAATTTCTGTTCTCTGAGGTTGGCTTCTGTAAGTTTTTCCAATCTTCTGGAAATAATTCTTGTCTCGAGGAATAAGGGGAAAATTACACTCCTGGAAATTGAAATAAGAACACCGTGAATTCATTGTCCCAGGAAGGGGAAACTTTATTGACACATTCCTGGGGTCAGATACATCACATGATCACACTGACAGAACCACAGGCACATAGACACAGGCAACAGAGCATGCACAATGTCGGCACTAGTACAGTGTATATCCACCTTTCGCAGCAATGCAGGCTGCTATTCTCCCATGGAGACGATCGTAGAGATGCTGGATGTAGTCCTGTGGAACGGCTTGCCATGCCATTTCGACCTGGCGCCTCAGTTGGACCAGCGTTCGTGCTGGACGTGCAGACCGCGTGAGACGACGCTTCATCCAGTCCCAAACATGCTCAATGGGGGACAGATCCGGAGATCTTGCTGGCCAGGGTAGTTGACTTACACCTTCTAGAGCACGTTGGGTGGCACGGGATACATGCGGACGTGCATTGTCCTGTTGGAACAGCAAGTTCCCTTGCCGGTCTAGGAATGGTAGAACGATGGGTTCGATGACGGTTTGGATGTACCGTGCACTATTCAGTGTCCCCTCGACGATCACCAGTGGTGTACGGCCAGTGTAGGAGATCGCTCCCCACACCATGATGCCGGGTGTTGGCCCTGTGTGCCTCGGTCGTATGCAGTCCTGATTGTGGCGCTCACCTGCACGGCGCCAAACACGCATACGACCATCATTGGCACCAAGGCAGAAGCGACTCTCATCGCTGAAGACGACACGTCTCCATTCGTCCCTCCATTCACGCCTGTCGCGACACCACTGGAGGCGGGGTGCACGATGTTGGGGCGTGAGCGGAAGACGGCCTAACGGTGTGCGGGACCGTAGCCCAGCTTCATGGAGACGGTTGCGAATGGTCCTCGCAGATACCCCAGGAGCAACAGTGTCCCTAATTTGCTGGAAAGTGGCGGTGCGGTCCCCTACGGCACTGCGTAGGATCCTACGGTCTTGGCGTGCATCCGTGCGTCGCTGCGGTCCGGTCCCAGGTCGACGGGCACGTGCACCTTCCGCCGACCACTGGCGACAACATCGATGTACTGTGGAGACCTCACGCCCCACGTGTTGAGCAATTCGGCGGTACGTCCACCCGGCCTCCCGCATGCCCACTATACGCCCTCGCTCAAAGTCCGTCAACTGCACATACGGTTCACGTCCACGCTGTCGCGGCATGCTACCAGTGTCAAAGACTGCAATGGAGCTCCGTATGCCACGGCAAACTGGCTGACACTGACGGCGGCGGTGCACAAATGCTGCGCAGCTAGCGCCATTCGACGGCCAACACCGCGGTTCCTAGTGTGTCCGCTGTGCCGTGCGTGTGATCATTGCTTGTACAGCCCTCTCGTAGTGTCCGGAGCAAGTATGGTGGGTCTGTCACATCGGTGTCAATGTGTTCTTTTTTCCATTTCCAGGAGTGTATGTTGGCATCATTAAATTAGCCAGAAGATCGATTAAAAAACGTTGTACGCAACACATCTGAAATATTGCTCTTACTCTAGAAAACTGGACAGTAGCTTTTCACAATATCATTTAGTCATAAAAGTATTTATTCGTTTTCTGGCAATTATCGATCTGGTATTTTCATTTCACGTGGAGAAAATGCTGAAGAACAATTTTCGTACCGCGACTCCTTCTAACTAAACAGACCATTCGGGATAATAAGGACACGAGACGCAATGAAATTCGAAAATCTTCAAAATGGTTCAAATGGCTCTGAGCACTATGGAACTTAACAGCTGAGGTCATGAGTCCCCTAGAACTTAGAACTGCTTAAACCTAACTAACCTAAGGACATCACACATATCCATGCCCGAGGCAGGATTCGAACCTGCGACCGTAGCGGTCACGCGGTTCCAGACTGAAGCGCCTAGAACTGCTCGGCCACAGCGGCCGGCGCTCGAAAATCTTCAGCTGTTACAACTGCGCAATAATGGTACATTAGTAATACTCGCCGGCGCTGTGGCCGAGCGGTTCTAGACGCTTCAGTCCGGAACAGCGCGACTGCTACGGTCGCAGGTTCGAATCCTGGCTCGGGCATGGATGTGTGTGATGTCCTTAGGTTAGTTAGGTTTAAGTAGTTCTCGGGGACTGATGACCTCAGATGTTAAGTCCCATGGTGCTTAGAGCAATTTGAACCATTTTAGTAATACTCGATCCTTCCATCGTCTCTCGCTACAGCACACAAGGTATATGATTTGACCATAAATAATAAAGACTACACGAGCGGAAGCTATACTGTGAGCTGTACTGTGAGTCACGGGGTATGGTTCGTGCTTTGAGGGGTGACAGTATTAGTGATTCTGAACAAAGAAGCATCATATGAGCATACGCCCTATTCTTAACAGCTCCCGTGTAAGGTAACGAGAACAACTGTAACAGGGTAGCTGATGACAATAAATGAAAATAGTGATACAATGTTTTGTTAAACTGTGTACATTTCCTCACAAAAGACGTCCAAAAAGTCCCCCGCCAACTCAAATGCATTTTGCAGCTCTTGTAGACAGCTACTGAGCTGTTGATCTGAGTTCACTCGTATATTCCTTTACTTGAGCACACGTATGTGAAATACGAGTGATAAGTTACTCCTTAGTAGTCACTCTGCACCTGTGGATTCACTCCTAAGCCAATCATAAACACTGATCTAAAGGAGTATGAATGGGTGACCGAGGTGGCCAAGAAATAATAACAAAGCCACAGATACAACGCCCAGTACTGCGTCACTGATTTGCGGAATGTGCATGAGCTCCGTCGTGTGCCACTATGTCAAGAAAGTTCTCGACTTTACTGATGATCTTGTTGAACGAGACGTTCAGGCATAACATGAGCGCTGGTGGGAGTACTACGCTCACCCAATCTGTCATAGACCCTGTGTAATGCCACTCCCTCGGACGAGAAACAAAAATCAAAAATTAGCCCCCAATACCACAAAGATTTCTCCCCAAGTCCCAAATTCCCAGAAAAGTGAATATGCAAACGAAGTTCCATTTATCACTATTATTAGGACAATAACAAGTAATTAAATCAGGAATCTAAGTCTTGACAATTTAGCAATCTACGAAAGTAAGATTAAATTTCAGTAAAATCAAAATCATAATAAATCGCCAAATTAGCATAGATTAACATTCGAAAAGTAGAACCAACGATCCAAAAGAATACTCCGTGTGAGTACTCTTTGGGAATCGTGAGTAATGACTAAGTATAATTCAATGCACTGTCACTACGTTACGAGAGTTGGCCGAAGCAGGTCATATATTTGAATGCTCGTACATGTAGGCGCGCTTAGATTGTTTTTGAGATTGAATAATTGCGATCTATTATGACGCAGTAATACGATCTTCTTACTTCAAATATCACGGCATTAGAATTCGAACGGAGGGCTTTTACCTACTAGAATAAAGTGAACTTTTAACTAGATAATTGAACTAAACATTACTTAGACAGTGATTTAGGCAACGAACACTGATAGACAATTTTCATTCATTATAGCTAGTTGTTTATGGAACTTCAGTGATAGGTCCGAAGCATATAATTTAAATTCCCCCAACACCTGGGAAACTTTTCTTCTCATGGCTCGGTTAGAAAGTGACTGAAATTGAGCAATAAAACACCCTCTCGTGCCAAGTCGTGCATTTGTGATTTAAAATTTATCAAATTATTGACATGAAACTCCCGAGTAATGATTACGCGTAGCGATAATATTTGACTGTAGCGCTCGGCGCTTGTGTAGAGAGTCTTTGACCCAAATAACAAGCCCACTGTTACGCTTTCTTAGATACTCGAAATTACGACCAGCTTGCAGGGAATTTGTTGTGGATGTGACTGTATTGGTTTTATCATTAATATTTCATCATTAATCAGTTAAACATCAATTACGAACGATTAATTACGATTCTTGGTGAAGTAAATATCTCACGCACGTCGACATTTCGGTTCAGCACTGATATTTTGTGTAACGTCGTCTTCGTAATTTGATAACGATCTACCGACTGTCGGCGAGTTTTGATAACGATCTACCGACTGTCGGCGAGTTTTAGCCGAGGCCAAGTACAAATCAAATCAAATCATCACGGAGAAGTGCTGTTATACCTGCTAAGTACTCTACTAATAGGAAATCGTCTTTCGTATTCGCGAACAGTGGCTCTGGAGTTCCGATTGCAAAACCTGTACATGAAGATCAAGTTACCATACTCCGCATGTGTGCAGACGTGTGACACTTTCGCTACACTGTAAACGTAACAACACCGTAGTACCAGTACAGTGGTGCAACCAGGGTAGTCTGTGTCGTGAAGTAAACAACGGTTAGCCTTGCAGGACTCGTCGCCTAACTGTGAGAACGTGAAATGCGCTCTGAAATTGTCAGTAAAGACTACACTGTGTAACTTAATGCTGCTTTGGTAATATTCGCACGTGGATGGTGCTAAAGAACAACACTCTAATGACGCTCGTGATTTTCAAACAGCTGTCTGTTGGATACGGTTAAGAAAAGGGCATATCTTCATTTGAAGTTTTTTGTTCAGAATCATGTTCAAATGGCTCTAAGCACTACAGGACTTAACGTATGTGGTTATCAGCTCCCTAGACGTAGAACTACTTGAACCTAACTAACCTAAGGATATCACACACATCCATGCTCGAGGCAGGATTCCAACCCGCGTCCGTAGCAGCAGAGCGATTCCGGGCCGAAGCGCCTAGAATCGCTCGGTCACAGCGGCCGGCAGAGTCATTAACACCGTCACCCTTCAATGTATGTATCTTTCCTCCTGACTCACCCAGTATAAAGTTACATAATTCATATTTTGCTTAGTAAAAGATACAGGGATGCAGTTGTAGCACTTATGGAAATCTCCTTGCCATACCGAACCTCATTGCTTGAGGAGCCTGAAGCCTAGTTTATACGACGACACTAGGTTGCAGGCAGCTGCGCTACCGGCCACTGCACAGGAGCGCCGCGCGTTTGCGCAACTAGTTGGTAAACCTAAACACTTTCAGCGTGTTACAACTTTGGCGACACTAGCTGCATGAGTTTTTGAGGTAGACAAACTGAAATATGAAGTGGGGAACGGAGAAAAAGGTTCGCTTTTCGGATATCAAGGCTTTGCATAGATGTTTGTGGGATTTCAGTGATGTTGATTTCAAAAATAACCAACATACTGCTACCGCTGAGACCATCATAACATAGATGGTTTGACAATATCTGAGCTGCAGGGCAAAATTTATTAAGTTAGGAGCACGAATACAACTGAAATAAGAAAAATTCAAGCAAGTGTAATTCTAGCTGTGGCCATGCTCTCGCCTACAAGACTGAAATCCCATCGTTCGATTAGTCCAACTCTTTGTTAAGCAATATTGTTGACAGGAGGGAACACTATACAAATTCAAGAAGCTACGTTCTTTATTAAATATACATCTATTTAAAACGTCTCTGCAGTGCTCCTCATTCACATATGTTAGAATATTTAAATATTGGCACTGTTCAGATCTGTTTTCAAGAGAGTAGTTTGCTAACCATTCTCTTCTTAATACGGCCTGCTTCGAATATGTATTGCTGTTAATGTTAATAATTATTACTGTTACTGTTAACAATTGTTGGTGTTAATGTAAAAGCGTCATCACCACCAAAAACCGCATCTTATAGCATGCCGAGTCTTCTCGACTGTAATGAACGCAATGTGATATGTAATTTCAGCTTTGGCGACAGTGCTTCATGCATTACAGTACCTTTATTCCTTATCGCATAATTAACTCTATTTAGAAGAAACGTGAACAGTTCTGGTGACATTCTAAGATAATTAAAAGAACTTGGATCTCCCGTTATAAATTATTTGAGCAAGGATACCGAGCAACCGAGCTGACGTCTTTTCTTCATCCAGTCACTAATCGGAACACGTTTCTAATTTTTTTTCTTATGCAGCGATTCCATGCAACAAGCTTTAACTCCATCACAACTCGTGCGACCTGGAGCTGCCAAAACTTTTAGACGCGACTCAGGGACCCACAAAACGACGAAACTGAAGTGTATACTGGTGTCGCCGTGTCTACAGTCATATATGAAACCACTTGCGTGCAAGTCATTCCACGCAACGAATGGCGCAACCCAATGTCGTCATGTAAACTAGGCTTACGTGTAAATTAGCCCACTGAAGCCGGCCGGGGTGGCCGAGAGGTCCTAGGCGCTACAGTCTGGAACCGCCCGACCGCTACGGTCGCAGGTTGGAATTCTGCCTCGGGCATGGATGTGTGTGATGTCCTTAGGTTAGTTAGGTTTAAGTAGCTCTAAGTTCTAGGGGACTCATGACCTCAGTAGTTAAGTCCCATAGTGCTCAGAGCCATTTGAACCATTTGAAGAGCCCACTGATAAAATGGAGGTAGCAATCAGAAGTTAATGCTTTCTGGTATTTTTTAGCACTGTACCATCGAGTCAGCTGAAGGTCGCAAAGCTTTGTGTACTTTCTCCTAAACTTCAAGCGAAAACTAGAACCTGTAATTCACACCCATAGTGGCAGTTCCTATTATGTTGCAATTTCAACAAAACATTTCTCACCGTGGACATTAATTTTGGTGGCAGGGTATAAAAGGAATTTCCAGCCTGGCGTGAAGCTGCAAGTCCACAGTCTTACTTTTACCAGTGATTTCCCGTCTACAAACACCCAAGTACTACGTTCCCGTTTCCGTCCTTTGCGCAATATTCTGAATCGCCAATGGTTTGTTCTCTTTATAGCCTTCCTTTACAGGCTGTGCGACACTGGAATCTGTGCCCTACGCCCTCGTAGTCGGCAACGGCGCGCGGACACGGTGGCGCCCGGAACTGCGTCAGAGCAGTCGCGCCAGAGGTGCACTTCCGGCGGCGACGCGGCCGGCCGGGGACTCCCCGAGGCGCTACTTGCCGTGCTGGTTTCCGCTTCCGCCGCGCTGGCGCTGTTGTCGCTGCGCGGCCGGTGTCCCCTGTTTGGCCGCTCCGCCGAGCTGCAGCACGCCTAATTAGCGCGCGAGGCTCGCGGCTGGTCGTGTGCAATTAGTCTGCGACAGCGCGAGCGGACACCGTCCGGTGGAGCGAGGGGGGGGGGGGGGGGAGGAGCGGCCACTGGGCGGCACTGTGCATAGGGCGCAGAAATCCGTCCCACTCCCCGCACAGATCAGGCCAGAGATAAATCCTGGATAATGACTTCAGCTGATACTCCCCCATTGCGTACTGGATTGAACCAATATCTGCCCTCCACTTAACTAAGCTCACCAGACAAAAAGTTAGTCACCCCAGTGCACACGCACAGATGGATCGTTAAGCTTTTACAGGTGGCGCACGGATCAAGTCAGCCGTTCAACCGGTAGTGAACTGCCACTACACGACTGTCAGGCGATAGCGATTAGCGAGGCACTTATGTTTCGAGAGCACGTTGTATATAAACACTGGTAAATACAACGATGTGACAGAGTGGCAAAAAGGGGCAGTCGTGTTCGGTTGTGTCCATGGCCATAAGGCTGCAGGTCACAGTGACTCCGATATCGGTGGATTCCGCCGACTACCGACATATGCCGTAGACGGCCGATCTTTTCCAATCAGTACGCCACTACGTACGCGCTCACACTATAGCCGATCCCATCTCCCGAACGTACAACTTCGGACGATAATCTGTGAAATCCAAATCAGTTTGTTTTCTTCGGTTAACTCGAACGACGTTCTCGCACACGAAATATGGAGCGTGAGAAACTGATAAGTTAGTCGAAGAAGCATTCTGAGGATGAAAGTGTCATAATCGGGATATAGTTCGGAATCTATTGACTGAAATCGCAGCTTTATTCGAAACCTCAAATAGGTAATCCTTATTGGAACTTTTAAGTGTGGATTACAACCTCAAAAATATGCTCATAGCTTCCGTACTGGATCTCCTTTGTGATAGGTTGCCATTGGTGGTATACAAATTATTATCACTTTTTACTGACGTTTTATGCCAATAAGGTAGTGATTCTATTAATATGAAGTGGTTTGCAAATGTGGTGTACCGTATGTTTCTCCATTTATGAGTGTTTTATGGTTTTCAGAGTACGTTATGCTACACTTTATGCTTGTCTTTCACTCGTGTGGTAAATGACAGTCACTGAAGGCTAATTGACGTACGTAAGCACAACTTCATACAACAAAACAGTGTGTTCGTAACCAGCTTCAAAAGGTCAACACGCATTATTTCGCGTGTGTAACAACACTTCTTCCGTCACAGAATATTTTCGTAAAACTTGTCTGGTTTTTCCGACAACTGAGGACACAGTGTATAGTATTCGTCACGTTCTTTACGTGACAGAAAAACTTATTAACATGCAATTGGCGTCTTTTACAACAGTAGGAGCCGCTATGGAGTACTCGTATCCTGCCACACAGGGGTCGTGGTATCTACCTTACCCTAAGTGGTTAAAATCTAACCTACTTCATAGAATATATTCTAACTTAAGATAATCTCTTTCTCCTTGCAAAAGCTGACGAAGGAGATCGGAGGCCCTTTGCCCAAGCTGTTGGGTGATGTTACGGGCGATTTCGACTCGGTCACCTCATGACAGACTATTGCTCACATAGGCACATGAAAATGAGAACTGCAAAGTTCATTGGGCTGGAAAAATACGTGACTCGTTTTCTGAATCTTCCCCCACCCTATTACATCTTGACGGGTGTGCAAAATCCTGAATCACATACAGGGGCATGTTGGAACAGCGGGAACAACGCCGACTTCTGCATCCCTGTAATTTAGTGGAACTGTGCGATCTAATCCTCACCGAAGGGCTTAATGTGAATGCGGCGTATCTGCCAACGGCTGAATTCTCCCGCTATTGTCGGCTCCTTCAGGGACTGCCGGGCTGCTCTCCGCTTTGGTGTTAATTGCAACGCTGCTTGCCACTGGCCCATGACTAAAACTGCACGTTACTCTGTGTGAGCCACAACTTCTTCTTGTAAATTCTCAACGACGGCTCGCACCTGCCATACAGTCTAAGTGCTGGACCGAATCTAGTTATCTTTGTAAATCACTGTGCTCAAACGCTACATTCTAGCATAGTGGTTGCGTATGTGAACAGGTTCAAAGCAACATACAGCATAGCTGTACATGTAAAGTACTTTTTTTCATTCTCCAATAAAACAATCAAGTCTGACACATCGCATTGTCCTTAAGAGAAGCACGTTTGCTCCAGCTACATATTACTAATACAGTTCATTCTTAACAGTCTCCTTTGTTACAAATAAGTTTTCCTTTTTCAACCCAGCAGTACCGGCTTCGAGTCCTCTCTATTACTCCTTACGGAATTCCTTTTTCTAACACTTGGTGCTGGGTCTGGGGAAGTATATAAAGTGGCTTAAAATACTGTCCAAGATTTTTACATAATATTGTGAGCCTTCCCTTATTCCAGGTCTTTTTCCAGAAAATACCCTGAATCTGTTAAGTAATAAAGTTAGCTGTCTAGCTGCCACTTATCCTATGTTAGAGTTTACATTTATCCTGCTCTTAATTTTTTCCTGTGCTAGCTCACTGTATCTTTCTCACTGTTTGGACATACAGGGCTATTACAAATGATTGAAGCGATTTCATAAATTCACTGTAGCTCCATTCATTGACATATGGTCACGACACACTACAGATACGTATAAAAACTCATAAGTTTTGTTCGGCTGAAGCCACACTTCAGGTTTCTGCCGCCAGAGCGCTCGAGAGTGCAGTGAGACAAAATGGCGACAGGAGCCGAGAAAGCGTATGTCGTGCTTGAAATGCACTCACGTCAGTCAGTCATAACAGTGCAACGACACTTCAGGACGAAGTTCAACAAAGATCCACCAACTGCTAACTCCATTCGGCGATGGTATGCGCAGTTTAAAGCTTCTGGATGCCTCTGTAAGGGGAAATCAATGGGTCGGCCTGCAGTGAGCGAAGAAACGGTTGAACGCGTGCGGGCAAGTTTCACGCGTAGCCCGCGGAAGTCGACGAATAAAGCAAGCAGGGAGCTAAACGTACCACAACCGACGGATTGGAAAATCTTACGGAAAAGGCTAAGGCAGAAGTCTTACAGTTAACAATTGCTACAAGCCCTGACACCCAATGACAAAAGTCAAACGCTTTGAATTTTCGGCGCGGTTGCAACAGCTCATGGAAGAGGATGCGTTCAGTGCGAAACTTGTTTTCAGTGATGAAGCAACATTTTTTCTTAATGGTGAAGTGAACAGACACAATGTGCGAGTCTGGGCGGTAGAGAATCCTCACGCATTCGTGCAGCAAGTTCGCAATTCACCAAAAGTTAACGTGTTTTGTGCAATCTCACGGTTTAAAGTTTACGGCCCCTTTTTCTTCTGGACATGCTGGAAAAATGGCTCATGCCACAACTGGAGACCGACAGCGCCGACTTCATCTTTCAACAGGATGGTGCTCCGCCGCACTTCCATCATGATGTTCGGCGTTTCTTAAACAGGAGATTGGAAAACCGATGGATCGGTCGTGATGGAGATCACGATCAGCAATTCATGTCATGGCCTCCACGCTCTCCCGACTTAACCCCATGCGATTTCTTTCTGTGGGGTTATGTGAAAGATTCAGTGTTTAAACCTCCTCTACCAAGAAACGTGCCAGAACTGCGAGCTTGCATCAACAATGCTTTCGAACTCATTGATGGGAACATGCTGCGCCGAGTGTGGGAGGAACTTGATTACCGGCTTGATGTCTGCCGAATCACTAAAGGGGCACATATCGAACATTTGTGAATGCCTAAAAAAAACTTTTTTAGTTTTTGTATGTGTGTGCAAAGCATTGTGAAAATATCTCAAATAATAAAGTTATTTTAGAGCTGTGAAATCGCTTCAATCATTTGTAATAACCCTGTATACAGCTTCGGTTAGAACTTATTAATTCTTTCTCTTCCACTTCCTCTTTACAATCTCCCAGCTGATCTATGCAGGACGGATAATGTATTCTATCTACTGTCTTGTTGTCATAAATTTTACTTTTTTTCTTTTCTCCATCGTAAAACCTCAATTTTTCCCAAATTCTGTCCCTGCACTGTGCTCTGTTAAGGAACTAGAGCCAATTATGGCATTTGGAAATTAGGCACTACTACAGCGTCCATTCGACATGATTCTCCTTCTGCTTTAACGCGCAACATTATCTGACAGTAAATTATTTTCCCGCATTCCCCTACAGTTCCTTTTATTTTGCATCCACTAACCAGCGACTCGGTAAATCATCTCTCCATTTCAGCCGTTCTTTATATACATTGCTTTATGACACTCGCTGCTGTCTTTCTGACTCAGGTAATGATTTATCCACACACCCTTCTAATAGACAGTCTTGTTTGTCATTAAATTTTTCTGTTTCCACTGTTTTACTCTTCCTCCCATGTTTCTCAAGGTTCCTCCAAATACGTTTCAGGTCGCATCAATTCTGAAATTATTATATCTTCCCCGCTTTCTTGTTCTCTGCCGCTTTCGTCCTGCTTCTCAGACTCCAACTTTCATATCTATACTTGCTCTCGCTGCACTTTTCTTCTTCTGATCCACCTGTGTTGAATACAGTTTCTTTGTGTTTCTGGGGGCCTTTCTATGTCCTTCTGCTGCACGAGCATTTTTCCTTGTGCCACAGCTGCTACATTCTTGTCCACTTGGTAATAAAGCATTTTGCATTCAACCAGGGTTCACACTTCAAGTTTATCAGTATTCTTATTGCTTGTTCTTTTTTCACTTTTTTCACATCTGCACAAGCAGTATTCTTATGTTGTATCCACATCTGATGTCCAAAATTAAGACTCACTTTGGCTTAACTTTCCTAAGTCGTAGTCCTTTGTTTGCTCCACATATAAACTTTGCATCCACATCCTCTGCCCATAGTTAGCATACGATTCATTTTTATTCAGTATTTTCGGATGTGTTGTATCCGCAACTTACTGGTTGCTCATGCCCTTCGTCACAACTGTTACTGGCGTCTTGAGTTTCGTAATGTGTTTTTACAAACATAGACGGGCTCGCTGAGCAAGAGTTGATAGTTGGCTGATCGAGATGTACTACTATCTCTCCTATATCTTCCTTAAATTTGCCATTTTTGTTATTACTGGGGATTCTTGCTTTCTTCTTGATTTATTCCTTGCAGTATCTCTTCGGCACCCATTAACTAGTTTCAACTATATTTCCTCATCTGTTTTGGGAGTCTTCATATTTCCCGCTGTTGTTGCTTTGAACTGCGGCTAAGTTTCCCATGATCTCCTGTGCTGTGCTATTCAGTAATTCTTTCCTGATTTTCGCAATTTTATTTTTCCTATTACGTTTCTTAGCTAGTGGCCTTTTCGCAGTGGTAACACCGGTTCCCGTCAGACCGCCGAAGTTAAGCGTTGTCGGGAATGTCTAGAACTTGGATGGACGACCGTCCGGTCTGCCGGGCGTTGCTGGCAAGCGGGAGGCACTCAGCCCTTGTTAGGCCGATTGAGGAGCTGCTTCATTGGGAAGTAGCGACTCCGTTTACGAAAACCGAAAAATGTGGTGACCACATGCCACTCCATAACCGCAACCAGTGACACCTATGACGGAGGATGACACAGCGGTCGGTCGCTACCATAGGGCCTTCAAAGCCTGAAGATAACGCAATTTCTATCAGTACTTAAAATTCCGGAAATATCATTTTTTCATCACATACAGTTTTAATCGCCTCCTAGTCTGTGCTCCAGTGTTTAACTATTTCTGTAACAATAATTTTTTACTGGCCTACAGCAACTTCTGACACTTATGATCTATATTTCCTGCTGTCGCTGCCTGGTGTTCTACTGGGTGCTTTTCGTTATGATGTAGCATCTGCTTGATCCTTTACCTCATCCTGTGGTACAGCTTCTTATTCTTTCTTGTAGCAGTTGTTCCTTTGTATCCAAGAGTTTGAAAACTGTTCTTGCACTCCTTCCATTGCTCTTAGTATCGCCTCCAAAGACTAAAAAATTCGATATTTTCAACGGGCGAAAAATGTGTTTTGAAGTCTCGTTTATCTCTCCAAGCCTCTATTCTAAGATTTAAACAGTTTGGTGTTGTCATGCATCATCGAATATATTTTTTCGTCTTATTTTTCTGTCCACGCCTGCATCCAAAGATCTGAACAGTTCGGTCCTTTATCGGTCGCCAAATATAAGCCGCCCCTATTCTTTTGTTGCTTTTTTTGGTGATTATAGTTGATTAATACTTGCTGCAATCTGGTTGGCTTGAAAATTAGGCATCGACAACTAGTAAGCAGCCTGAGACAAAGGTCAAACTTAGTCCCGAGGTACATACGCCAATGTTTAAAGTTATGACAGTGTGCCTAAGATAAACGTAATATCTATTCTTCCACACTCTTCTATAACTATGTCCCTTCCAAATTATTTTTATTATTACTGAAGTGGTTAGGGTACACACACACTTTTGTATTAGTACACACACACTTTTGTATTACCGTCAATTTTCTTCACCTTTAAATTCATATAACATGGCTCTACTTGTTCTGATTGCATTCGTTCTACAATCTCAGTCACTCGTTTAACACGTGCCTGAACGGATTTACCATTACTATTTGATCACATTTTCATTGTGTAACACTTCCTTTGGCATGAAATATAAATAAAAGCTTCAAAATTCTCACTTGGCTCGTACACCTTTACGTTCTACTCCCACTTAACTCTGATTCGGCTATCAGTATAATCTTCCCAAAATTCATTCCACTCTTGTGCTCGATCGTGAGAATCACAGACACTCGCGATGTGTCCTGTAGGCATGCTCCGACTCAACGACTCTCTCTTCGCGACAAAAGGTCTCCAGGCGCCAATCTCGCTCTTCCAGAACGCTGGAGCGTTAGCGATGCCGTTGCGCTGGAGCAAAGAGCTTAAGCGTAGATTCTGTCCTTTAAGAACAGGACCAGCATGTGTACCCTTATAATATACAGCATCTGTGACATTAACGTTTGTGGGGTAACGTACTGATATAAATGGCTCCCCTTTACTTCAAGCCACACCAACAACTAGACCTAAAAACGCTTGTTCGAAAACCTTTCAGTGTATGTTTTCCACATCATGTTTACATTTATTTATGACTCATGATCATTGTTTCTTTACTTACGACGTCTTACAGCGGCTGTCTTAAAAATATTCGCTGTAAAATGGTGCAATTCTTTTAGTAAAGAAACGATGTGGATGATACATAAATAAATACCAACATGCGAAGACCGAATTCCAGGCATCTTCAAATGTCGTCACGGGAAAAGAAGCACCTATAAGAGCAACTGGTTGCAATGTTTTAATTCGTCCAAAACGAACAAGAAGTATTTATGAATGTTAATAGAAGAAAGGATAGAAAAGCAAAATACGGCAATAACATAGTCAGTTCTATTCAACAGCCAATTAGCAGTAACTGCGGTTTGGCTACAGGCGGCTCTTTCAAGTGTTCTTAATTTATTGTGTTAACATCCATACTCTTAGCAAGCATTTTTCAATACTCGTATTCGTCCGAAAACACTTGTGATGATTGATCACATAGGAATTAGTTATTTCTATAACAATAAATAAATGAATTGAGTGTCTAGTTTTGTCTCCAACAATTTCTCCCATTTCTCAAATTGAAGCCAATCGTGAGCTGCCTCTTGTCTGTAGACCACCAGCTACTTATACATGTACTAACGCATGTCAAGCGTTAGTGGATGAAATAAATAAAAAGGAACCCTACAGTAGCAGTGTATACAGTTTCTATGTATCGCTGGATGCAAAGCTGCTGTTATAAGTGCAGACTGGTAACCTGTTTATCTCAATAATGTCTATGCACAAATGATACACTACGTATTGTCAGATATTAATACATGTATTTATTTGATGAAACTGGAAAACTGAGGAGCTCTATAAACTAAGGTGAGCGTCATATATCTTGGCGGCCGAGTTTAGTTTCGTTCTGCGCATTTGACGTCACAAATCACAGTCAGCCAATGAACAGAGAACGACGTTGCCAGATCTCGACTGCAGTGCAGAGCACGGACGAGTGTCTTCAATTTTAGAAACGTTCAGTCATAAATGAAGTAATTGAACAAAAGCAATGTCTTGATAGCAGACTTTCTTTTATAGAAAGTTTGGAAAAAGCATTCTTTACACCAATTGCTTCATATTCTATTAATTAATTAAACCAAACAAACAATAAGCCTCCTAATTCAGGCGATAGCAAGGAAAGGTGTTTGTATCAGTCTCACGAACCGCTTTTTCGCAATAAAGAACAGCGGTAATTATTTATTTCCTATTGTACTTCGACGCAACGTGAGTTATTCATAGTCATCCCAACAGTGTTTGTCGGTATTTTGCAGACGTTTAGAGTGCTCCAGGAGATGCCAGAAATGAGTAGCTGCGTTGGCGTTATGGTTAAGGTGTTGGGCTGCTAATCGGAAGATTCTCAGTTCAAGGCTTGTTGCATACTAAATATTTTATTTATTTAAAAACAATAGCGAAGTGTCTTACTTAATGAATTTTATTCGTTTGAATGTAATGTTTTGAAATTTCCTGTGCTTCATTATAATCATAATAAGTTCTCAGTTTTTGTAATTTTCTCCTCCAATATTTCTTTTCACAGCAATTAAAAACAACGAAAAGGCACACATACAATATTCATGTTATCCGTTTTGTTTGTATATCGCCTCTTCCGCAGTCGCTGTTTTACTATTCATATTGAGATATATTCTTTTGCGGCAGTATTAAAAGTATTATTTAGAGCAGAATTTCGGCTCGTACGTTGCGGAGCTATTTGATTGTCTGACGGAATTCTTTGCTTCGCTGCTTTGGCAACATCATATTCAATGGTTTCGTCGACTGATCTATGTTTTGGCAAGTATTTGCTGTCCGTTGTGACAAAAACAAAATGTCTGCGCACTGTGCCTCACTGGCAATATATTTTAGTTTTATGTTTTATTACGTCCAAAATTCAGTTTTGTGTACTTCGCCAACTTCGTTTTAATCAGAACGTTTTAGAAAAAAGCGAAATGACTCTGATATAAAGAAAGTTTTGTTACAGTTGCTAAAGATAGAATATTTCCCAATTTATAAACACTGTTTATGTTATAAAGGGTGTTCATTTTATGGGGACATTGAAATCTCTTGAAAACGACACACAGAGCCAAAAGAAATCCTAATGAAAATTAATTCCTCCCGGAAGGGGACATCCAATTATAACAAATTTGACTACAAATTCGTCGAATTTGGTATCATTGGATGCCCCCCTCTGAGACAAAAAAAATTTAGTTATAAATTTGTTTGATCCGATGTGTAGATTTGCGGATATAATGTCTCCAATTAAAATGAACACTCTGTATAGTTGGAACCATGAACGACTGCGGTCGATTTAAGGCTCGTTCTACGCACCTGACGTCACGCATCCGCTGACAGCCAATGAGTGTTCAGTAGTTTTCTGAACGGTCTGCTGGGAATGTCTTGGCGAGTGCGAGTGTTAAATGTGATTGTAGTTATTCTTTGGTGAATTTTTATCGCATTTGTTGCAAGTTGTCATGGCTGATAATGGTGGTAAGCGACAAACTCTCCATAAACAGGCGAGGGACATAATTTACCGGATTCACGCTTTTTTCAAGCGCGAAGCAGAAAACGGTGGACCTATCACGGATGTCGCCAGATCTCAGGAACGCACTGCAGAAGCGACAGGCGTTAGCTTGAGAACCGTTCAGCGGATTGCCAATGAAGGAAAGTTATCTACGGAGACCTGTGGAAGCCCACTTTTCAGATCGCCAGGGAAATATCGCACTCGTGAGAGGACTGTAACTAATTTAGATAATTTCGACAAAGATGTTCTAAGACGAGAAGTGCTCAACATGTACAACACAGGCGAATTTCCGACTGTAAAAAAAATCACTGTGAAAATGCGTCAAACCATAAATTTTAAAGGTAGCTTGACTTCAATGAATAGAATACTTAAAAACATTGGATTCAAATATGTACATACAAATGACGGAAGAAAGTTTTTAATGGAACGTAGTGATATCGCTGCTTCAAGGGCATAGTTTTTAAGACGTATTATTGAAGTAAGAAAATCCGGGAATAAGAACTTTTTTTCTTGGACGAAACATGGGTGAACCAAAATCACACAAGGAAAGCGTGTTGGAAAATGAGTGATGGTTCGGGTGGGTTTAAAGTACCAGTTGGTAAAGGTGGACGAATAATTGTGCTTCACGCTGGTTCTGCTTATGGATTCATTCCAGAAAGCAAATTAGTGTTCCGGGCAAAAAAGAGAAATTCAGGGGATTATCATTCCGAAATGAACTCTGAGACATTTAAATTGTGGTTTAGGAATCAGTTTCTCCCTTACTTGCCTTCAAACTCGGTGATTGCAATGGACAATGCGAGTTATCACTCTGTTGTTGTTGACAAGACACCCACAACAAGTACAAAAAAAGCCGATATCATGTTATGGCTTGCAAGTAAAAATATTCCACATACTGCCAACCAAACTCGTGCTGAAATGTTGAATCTTGTAGTGCTTCATAAGCCTCGCACAAAAGTTTATGAAATCGATTGTGTTGCACAGGAACATGGACACACAGTTTTGCGATTGCCACCGTACCATTGCCAATACAATCCGATAGAGTTAATTTGGGCACAAGTGAAAGGGTATGTCGCAGAACGAAACGTGACATTTAAAATTGCCGATACAGAAAGGCTTCTGCACGGAGCACTTGACAGAATTACTTCTTCAGCATGGGCTGAATGTGTTCGGCATGCACAAAGGCTACAGGAGGAAGACATGGACAGGGAAATTGTAATTGACAATCTGCTTGAACCCATCGTCATAACTCTAAGACCTGATGATTCGGACTGCGACACTGACTACAGCGATGCAGAAGACTATCGCAGCGATTGACAACAATGAAGGGTAAGGCACATACACAATAATACTCACGTTCTCTTTCTTGTTTTTGTTCCACAGTTGCAATTTTACCAATGGTATTGAAATATATTCCTCTTCTGCAACTGTAATAAGCGTCTTATTTAGACCAGACGCGTTTTTCTCTTTTGAAGCATCTTCATTGGACAGAATTTTGTCTCCTCCATTGCCAAGTCACCTTTCGTAGTTTTGTGCTGAGGTAACACAATATTCAACGTTATATTTGACATAACTCAGAGCACTGATACACAGTATATTCAAGTCCTAATGTTTTTGTAAGTCCACAGTTTTGTTTAACGTATTTTGTGTACTTCCTTTTGATTGATTGAAGTTCTTTAAAATAAAGTCAAACGCGCCCGGTCTAAATAAAACTTTTATTACAGTCGCGAAAGACGGAATATTTCTCAATATTACATACGACACCAATCTGGTACTTAAATTAAATGAGATGTTGTTATACAGTAAATTTTATATGAAATTTAGGTATCTTGTCCACATTTCATTCTCAACATTGTGGTAACTACAATCGAACATACGGAAAGTATACGCTATGAACTTTACCTCTGCAAACTCTTCAAAATTTCGTGCAATGGTTTACTACATTTAATGCTGCAATATAACTGCGTTGAAAATCGAAACAAAATTAAGTCATTTATGGGGGGAAGGTATCAGTCAAGAAGATGTGTCAAAATCAAATTTTAGGGCCAAATAGTTTTTGTGAAATCGAATGATAAGTGTGTCAAAGCAGTCGGAACACTATGTGTCTGCACAGGCGAGCAGTGCAGTGATTACAAAATCGCGCACGGCGTGGAATGCGGGGAGCACGTCTCTGTAGCAGCGAAAGGTTTAATGCGGCCGTGGTGGCTTTACTTCATAAACTGCGCGCTCCCCCCTAAACGTAAGTTTGAGAACTACACTGCTACGGCGCTGCTTCTCTTGGCGCGTACAACTGGCAACGCTGCAATCTCCCGCGTCTGGGCGGGCATGCGCGAGCCGCCAAGATAAATGAATTGAACTATAGTAAAATAGTCGTCACACAGCCACTCAAACCTTCTCAACAAACTATAAAAATGGTGAATGTTCGGGCCATCGTTACATTGCCCCCAGTGTTCATGCCCCCTCTGGCCAGCTGCTCCACCCCTGCCAGGCAGAGCTGGGTAGTGGCTCAGTAGCTTCTAATCATCTAGGATACGTGACGGATTTTGCAAAGCAGTTAATTGCAGCTCTTACTTCATCATTCAGCAAAAAATTTCATCACCTGAACTTAGCATTATTACTTTTGAGGCGGAAAAAGTAGTTGATGTACAACGGATATGGTTTGACCATTATCAGCACTTCGTGTACTTTCTTACCGTAAAACTAGGATGCATAATGTTGTCGTTTGTTAGCGCAACTGGAGAGTTCACTTCTCAACAGCACAAAGGCAAATCACGTGTCAACGCCGAAGCTTGCCACAACTAAAGGCAATTTTGTGATCTACAGTTTGGTGAGCACACTTTGCTCTAATGCTAAGCCAAAAAATAAGAACGACAGTGCATATACAAGCTGATTAAATGTCATAGTTTCCCTTAGAACTTTTACTAAAACACCTTCAACTCTTTGTATAATGATATATAACCTGTCTATGTATGTACCAATCTGTGAATAGTAATGAGCACAATCAGTGTGTATATATATATATATATATATATATATATATATATATATATATATATATATATATATAACCCTTTTTTATGTAAGTACCGTTTCTATTAAACATTAAAAGTGAAGAATATGGGGGAAGAAGCACGTCAGTAAATTTTACAAGAGAGCACTTTCAAATAATGAAATATAACAAAGAATGTGTTCATGAATTTGATAGTAAATGTAAAATCGTTGTGTAAAATAGTGTAGTATGATCCTGATCAGGTGTAAAATAGATAATACCAAATAATGTGTAGAAAAAGGTTTTTACTCTTTTTGTAGTTTCCATTATTTACAGGGCTTGAAAAGAAGTGCTTTTCTTGTTTACTGAAAACTGCTTACGCTTTTTTTTTAAAAAAAACATTGTGACAAGAGATTGAAATACTATAATTCCCAGCGTAAATCTGCAGTGTTATCTCGTGGTATTGGTAGGATATCTGAAAGGAATAAATCTGTAAAGCCTAACAAAAGTGCAGCAGCAGTTGTAAAACATTACTTATGATTCTTATCTTGGTACACACCCTATGATTCCAGAAAACCTCCACCTTGGAGCGTCTAGTCCGTTTATTCTCAATAACTCATTTATTGTTTCATCGTCATCAGGGAAGTTACCCAGGATCCATTGTATGACTTACAATGTATTTCAAGATAATAAATACATTGAAACTGAGTACATATTATAAGGCTGGGACAAGTGGTGAGTAAAAGAGCTGCCTTTTAACTAAATGATAGGCCAAATGGATATAAAAGAAAATCTTTTTCAGTGGGGTGTAGTGTGACATTTATGGATCCTCATTTTGCTCTGGTAGGCACTGGGCTTGCCTCCTATTTCACCTATACATATGGACTGAGATGACAAAAGTCACATTATATTTCCTAATACCCTGTCGGATCTCCTTTTATCCAGTACAGTGCAGCAACTCGACGTGACATGGACTCAACAAGTCGTTGAAAGTCCCCTGCAGAACTGATATGCCATGCTGCCGCCACAGCATCTATTATTGCCACTGTGTTGGGCGTGCAGGATGTTGTGCAAGACCTGATGTCAAGATTAAATCCCATAAATGTTCGGTGGGATTCATGTCGAACGATATGGGTGGCCAAATCATTTGCTCCAATTGTCTATAATGTTTTTCAGCCCGGTTGAGCGAACAATTGTGCCCTGGTGACGTGGCGCTTTGTGATCCATATAAATTCCGTAATTTTGTGGGACCCTGAAGTCCGTGAATAGACGCAAATTGTCTCAAAGAATCCAAACATAACCATTTAGAGTCAAAGATCTGTTCAGTTGAACCACAGGACCCAATCCATTCCATATAACACAACTCACACCATTATGGAGGCACCACCAGCCTGCACAGTGCCTTGTTGACAACGTGGGTATGGCTTCTTGGGGTCTGAGCCACACTCGAACTGTACCATCAGCTCTTACCAACTGAATTCGGGACACATGTGACCAGCCCATGATTTTTCAGTCGCCTAGGGCCCAACAATATTGTCACGAGCCCAGGAGAAGCACTGAAGGCGATGTCGTGGAGATAGCAAAGACAGTCGCGTCGGTTGTCTGCTGCCTTAGCCCATTAACGCCAGATGTCGTTGTACTGTCCTAACGGTTACGTCCGTCATAAATTCCATATTTATTGCTATGGTTATTTCACGCAGTGTTGCTTGTCTGTTAACACTGATAATCCTACGCAAACAACGCTACTTACGGTCGGTAAGTAAATGCCATCGGCCCCTGCGTTTTCTGTGGTGAGAGGTAATGCCTGAAATCCAGTATTCTTGACACGCTCTTGACACTGTGGAACCCGGAATATCGAATTCCCTAACGATTTTTGTAGTAGTATGTACATGCTTCTGGTTTCAACTTCCATTCGGCGTTATCAATTTATTAACTCCCGTCGTGCGGCCATAACTGCGTCGGAAACCTTTTCACATGCATCATCTAAGCACAAATGACACTTCCTGAAACGTACTGCCTTTTTATACCTTATGTAAACGGTACTGCCGTCTTATGTATGTGTGCACACATAAGCTACCAAACATTATTGTAACTATTGTCTTGTATGCCTAAGACGATTGTGCACTGTAATATATAAACTTAAGTAACACGAGTATAGCATCATATGACTTTAGCAGAAAAGTTGACTTACCACATCCTTTCTTACACTCTCTAAGTTTTATATTAAAGGAATTACAACATTCCATGAAAACCTTTACGAGTTTCTTAACGTATTTTTGAACATAATTTTCATCAACCATAAGGTATATCCTAATGATTCTGAAGTCAGTTCTCATGAACGTCAGCTTCTTGACTTCCGTATCTCGGTCGTTTCACCTTCATCGTCGTTCTCGTGTGCTGAATACCTAATGTTTTTCCAACTGCTTTAACAAGTGGTAATCACTGGGCACAGTTTTTGTTTTCTTCAAGTTTTGTATTAACTTTCCATACCAAGTCCTCTGTGTTGATAGATGGTTGGCCACTAAGCACTTCGTCATCTAAGACGGCTACTTCCAAAAGTACAAACCTATTTATTATCACACTAACTCCCAAGCTTTATTAATCTGCCTATGATTTTAGAGCTCCTTCAAGAATTTTGCACACAAATAACAAACCATTTAACGTCTTCTGCAATAGGAAGAAGTTTCAGATCACCTTGTTTGAATAAATTCAAACGTACGTTAACACCAAAGTATGTTTCTGCAGCGGCGCCTGTAACTAACCAATTGATGCTGATGTAAGCGTAGGCTTCCGCGGCCGTTGTCACAGTCAGTAAAATTCTTCTGGGTTTGAGGCCGCATTGTCATCAGTAAAATTCCGACGTTTCGGCGACTGTTGCAAGGCGCCTTCCTCAGGGTGTATTGCTAACTGCTGAATGAGCACTAGCTTGGATACATATATACTATGGAGGAGTGCTGTCATCGGATGTGAGGATGAGGAGGAAGGGTATTAGGAGTTCATTTTATTGGCCTGTGCATTGCCTGTTGTCAATGGCGGAAATTGGCGTTTTCCATTGGAGTTTCGTTTAGTGCTTGCCATTGGTGGATATCGGCGAGTAGGAGTTTGAGCGGGGACTACAGCGTAGCGTTTTTTACTAACTGCCCAGTGTCGGCTACACCGCGTCAGCGCTCTGTGTACCCTCCACCGCTGTGGCCTACCGCGTGCCTGTTGCTCTGCGAGAGCTGTCCTTCCGCAAAGCTGTAACACCTAGCAGTCAAGACGCTGGAAGTCGGTGCCCGTCTTCTCTATTGTCGGATCGCTCGGCTATTGCTATAGCCTCTCTAACCTTCTTCCTCAAACTAAACGGCTGTTTCGCCAGTAGCGGGCCTCTCGAAATTCGCTCTTCATCCTGCACTGTTCCTGATGTACTGCCACAGCTGATTTGTTGTATTGTTTGCTCAGTTCACCTTGTGCTTATTGGACGCACAGTCTCGCTACATACACCAGTCCACATTCGCACCCGATTTCGTAAACTCCGGCAGCATGAAACTTGTCAATTGCATCTTCTGCCGAGCCCAGAATCTCTTATTTTGTTGCTGCTACGAAAAATCCGCTTAATGCCTGCCGACGGAGAATTTTGCCCACACGTTCAGGAACCCCTTGTACATATAGTACTACGACGGTGTTCTGTGCTTCATTCGGCATTTCCCTGTTTCCCTCCTCCTTCGGCACCATGTTTTTGTGTATCATCCTCATGTCATAGCCATTAGCTCCAAAAATGGACATGAGGTTCTGTAGTTAAGCTTGCAGATTGTGTTCATCACTGACCCTGTAGGCTCTCTTAGTTAAAGTTTGCCGGGCCGAATTCTTTTGTGTAGGATGGTGGTGGGAGGATACATGCAGGTACCTGTCCGTGTTAGTGGGGTTCCTATAAACTCTGTGTCCAAGCTTCCCCTCTGGCTTACGGTAAACTTCCACGTCGAGAAAAGGCAATACTCCGTTCTTTTATATCTCCACGGTAAAGTGAATTTTGCTGTGCTGCTGGTTGATATGTTCGTGAAAGTTCTGAAGCTCTTCTTCTGCGTGTGTCCAGATAACAAAGGTGTCATCAACATATCGTAGCCAGCATTCTGGGCGTAATGGTGCGACTGGAGTGCTATTTCTTCGAACGCTTGCATAAAAATGTCTGCTGCTGCCGGCAAAAGAGAGGAACCCATAACTACACCGTCCGTCTACTCATAAAAATCCCCTTTTCACCTGAAATAGGTGGTCGTTAAACAGTGGCGCACTAGTTCGCAGATATCAGGTTCCATGCGTTCCTCTAAGATGTTGACGGTGCCCGTCACGGGTATATTCGTGAACAAAGACTTCACATCAAAACTGACCGTCAGATCCGTATCCGATACACGCTTTTTTTTCAAAAGTGCTATAAAATGGGTGGAGTCCTTGACGTATGAATCTCTGTGGCTCACTAAACGTCTAAGGTTGGTTGGTTTGTGGGGGAAAAGGGACCATATATTCTTGGAGACTGTGGCACTAGTGGAATGAGTCTTCAGGTCATCTCAAAATTCATCCTGGTTTGCTTCAGAAGCGCTTGCGTCGATTTCATTATCTTGGGCGTCGTATGTCCCTTAAGTTTATGGTAAATGGGCTCATTCAAAACATCCTCCATCCGCTTGTCGTAATCTACTGTGCCCAACACTACGATGGCATTTCCCTTGTCCCCGTGTATAACTACTATCTGAAAGTTGTTCCTCAGCTCCTTGAGGGCATGAAGTCCCTTCTTACTGATGTTTTGTTTCGGAGGTTTTGCGTGAGCGAAGACTCGTACTGCTTCTTGTTGGATCTTCTCTGCTTCTGGCTGTGGTAGATGACGAACCGAGGCCTCCACTGATTCTATAACGTCTTATTTCGGTACTTGTTTTGGTGAGATTGCATAGTTCGTCCCTCTGGCCAAAATTTTTGTGGCTGGAGAGGTTCACCATTGTTCGTCGTGTGTCCAGAATCGGTCTTTCACTTGACCTTGTGGCTTGTTGGACGGTTAACCTGTCGACCTTCTGCCAGTCATCCTCATCCAGTTTCCCACCAAGAAAGAGGTGCAGTTCACACAGTTCTATGTTGAACGCGTCGAGACTACCACAAATGTGGCGGATCCTTTCCCGCAACAAAGCTTTGCTAGCCTGTACACAGATATTCCTGGCCTCGTACCGTTTTATGTGGGACGTCAGCCGTAAAAATGTTGGTACTACATTGGCATCCCTACATCTCTTCAGAAACTCAAGATCATTCAGCAGTTTTCCTCTTTTCAGTCTCAGTGATTCGAGCTGCCTGATGTTTGCGTAGATTTCCTGCCCAAACAGGTTCGTTAAATGTAAACCCTCACAACCAATGGCAGCACTCCTCCATAGTATATAATGTATCCAAACTAGTGCTCATTCAGCATTTAGCAATACACCCTGAGGAAGGCGCCTTGCAACGGATGACAATACGGCCTCAAACCCAGAAGAATTTCATTGACAATAGATACTCATATTCACCGCTAATGTTCAGATCAGCTTCTGTCTCACTACAGAGGCCACATTTAGAAACTCCCTATACTTAAAAAACATTCCTGGTATAACTCTGAGAGACTATTGCTGTCAATGTAGGAAATAAGCCCACGATGTAATTTCAGTCATTTCCCTTTGTAACAAAGTTAGAGTGTTTTATGAGTCGATAAACCTCGAGTAACCTGAATCAATACCTCGAAACAGCATATCGATTGTTGGCAATAAAAACTTGTAAATCCATCTGTCTCTGAAAACACGTAGTTTCAGTAACCAGTAACTCGAGTTATACATTTAGCAGCTTTCTATATCACTTAATATTATTTTTTAAGTAATCGTTTTTCCTTCTCCTGTAAAATTTAACAAAATGGCCTTACGAGGTTTTCGATGTCTATCGTCGGTATGTCATTAACAGCTGAGCTGAATATCAATTTTGTACTTATGTGGTATTTTAGCTACTGGAAAGTTAGTGCCAGGGTGCAAAAAAATAATCGAAAATATGGAACAAAAAGTGAAAAATAGCTACCAAGTGTTGTGATAACATTTTGCCGCATATTCGTTGACTGTTAGCATCGAGCAGATGCTTGACCACTACCAACACTAGCAAATTTACTCTTCGGGACTAGACATTATTTGATATTACATTTTTTTTTCCCAGCGGATGTATGAAATCTTATTCAGTCACAGAAATGGAAAATGTCAGAGAGATTTGAAAGACTTATCACGGAAACTTCATTTCAGTCATTACATGAAAGCAGAAATGGCAAACACTGACCATGTTGAATATGATCATGAAACTGAAAAACGGGTAACATAGCTAAATAGTGGAAAGGCATCATGATCCGATTTACGCAGCTGCGTTTTGAATACCGGTGTGATTCTACATCGATCGCGCCAAAGTACTCGCAGATCATCAAAGAGTAGTTTATCGTAAGTCGCTGGAGCAGAAGACGGACATTCAGCGATTGGAAAGAAATATAGTCATACCTGTTTTCAAGATGGTTCGCAGGACAGTTGAACGTAATTATAGACCTATATCCCCGAAGTGACATAAGAATAGTGACTTTGGCTAATAATCAAACGCAGGGCTTCACAGTCTAAGGGTTTCCGCGAGCGGTAAGAACTTTATCCCCTCATCTTAATGGTTACAGGGAAGTGAGGGAGAAGCTGTGTGTAAGCATGAGACACCGATTTCGCAGACTGATTAATTTTACAAAGCTTTCAAGTCACTGCAGATAGTGTTTCACTGGTATAAATTAGTTCCCGTGCATTATAGACGTGGTGAGCAGTCAAGATTACGAACTGGTAATGAGTTTCTCGCAAGCGTTCATAAAATTACGTGGTAATGAATACAGATAATTCGCCTGAAGCCATATGAACTCGATATAGGAAGGGCAAAAAAAAGCAGGTGAAAACCTCTGTAGCGTTGTCGCAATGTTGAACAGAAACTGAAAATTTTTCTTAAGATTACACAGTATGTGTAGATGGCGTTCGATGTCTACGTTAACATCAGATTTCTTTAAAGGAGATCATTTTCACAAAACGAATTCCATTTCCTTTGTCCAGCATATTCTCCGAAAAAAGTTTCATTCTGAATACTTACATACTGTAGATTAAATGCTCTGTCCGCTCATACTCAGCCGAAAGTGTTAAAAGTTCCTCAGTTGGTTGGTTGCAGCGGCAAGCAGTACAAGAACACTTTTTATTCAAGACACACGCTACCCCATTCCATACACATGTCTATCTCATCCAAAATATGATTTAACAATTGGACACTAGTAAAATAGCACACGTCACTGTAATACACTGTCTGTCGCCATCATCATGAAAGTTCGTAAATTGGTGGAGTTGAAGTCCATGTTTCCGTATATTATCAACCGTACAAACAACAATGAATTTTTCAAAGTAGCATTTTATGCACATAAATTATCCTGGTGGATATAGCTGTGAACGCATCTGATTTCATTGGGTACTGCAGGTTTTTTTCATTCCATCAGTCTACGAATAATAGTTTATTTCCCATTATGGCTGGAACTAACAAATCCCATCACAAACCCATTGTTTTTAAGCTGTCTTCCACGTTGCTCGGAATGTGACATACATTTGTCGTGTTATTCACCGCTACCAGTCCAAGAGGTCCTCTACGATTTCGAGTTCTCTGTTCCCGTGTCTGACGAAAACTGCTATCAGAACTGTGCCTTGTGCACAGTTTGATATAGCGCCAAAGTTACTGCGACAAATCCTTTACGAATGTAGTTCAGTAGTCTGCCATGTCTGTTTTGATAACAGCACAATCCTGGAAAGGAAGCAAGGTCTTTGCTAAAAGCTCTGCAGTCTCGTAGCTAATTGGAACGATTGACTCACGTGATCTTTCTTTACCTTCTTACTACCCTTAAGAATGTTCCTTTTCAACTGTCAAAACCTCATGTATTTGCTCAAGTATTTCACAATTTCTTTTCCCATATTCTTTAATGTGGAATGACGTGGAATGGATTTTTAAATCGCATTTCCTAAAAGTTTTCAGCGCCTCCTCACTAAACATTTTATGAATTCCGTAAAAGTATAAGACTACTCCCACTGTCGACTGGAATGCGGAGACATTATCGGCGTTACATTCCGAAGAACCTCCATTATTGCTACCAAATGGCACCACTGTCAGAAATGACCCTCTAAAATTTAACATATTCCCTTTCTTCTGTGATGTCGCGACCGTACCTTGCTTACCTATGTCTCTTTCCCTTCAGTAATGCTCTGAATCAAATTCAGGAATATTGTAGGCAATGATCGATAGCTTCATAGGTGACGGCTTGGATCACAGCGAATTCTTAAATTCTGAATGGAATTCGTAAACAGCGGAGGGCGAAGACCTCCAGTATACGGAGTCACCGTCGTTCTGCAACGGGCTTGTCAAATAGGGCGTCGTGGAGTACAGGGTTTAAGGGGACCCTGTTGGACGCTTCTAAAGGCGGAAAAATCAACAACGATGAACGCCATGAGGATGCAGAAGGGAATGGAAACCAGTGCACTAAAGACGTATAATGTTTATACAAAGGATACGGAATTTTAATTGAAAAAAAAATTCATGGTGAAATTAACATTGACAAATGTTTACCCCCTCATTTGGACCTAGTGGAGGGGACTGTCGAAGGCGTGGTGACCTCTTGGTAAATATTATTTAACCTACGAAGTACAGGTAGGAACATAGTAAGTCTGATGTTGTAGGAACACTAAAAAAATTGAAAAGGGAAATAAAAATGCTAAGTCTAGATGTACTGCAAGTCAGTGATGAGCAATGGAAAACAGGTAAGGATTCCTAATCAGCCGATATGCAGTATTATCAACGCCAGCAGAAAATGGAATAACGGAAATATCATTCATTATGAATCGGAAATAGGCTAGATATTGTGTAAATGGCAAAAATTCAGTGACAGGCTTCTTCTCCTCAGAGTCAGCAGCAAAATAACCATACTAACAATATTTCTGGTACACATGCCATTGTTATAAGCAGAAAATGAAGCACGAGAGGAAATACACGAGATTATTCAACAGCTAACTCTAAACATAAAAGGAATGATAATCTAGTAATCATGGGGGATTGGAACAATATAGTAGGAGGTGAAACGGAAGACAGAGTTAAGGTAGAATATGGAATCCGTAGTAGGAACGAAATAAGAGGAACTCTAATTGAAATCCAATTAGTATTAGAGAATGGACAGCTCCAAAATCACAAGACTTCATGGAGTTTTGACAGAGATTCCGAAATCATGAAGTTTAAGTACTCAGATATAGATACAAAGCTAAGGTAGAAAACTAACTAGGAGGAAGTAAAAACTAACTGAAATTAATAATGACTTTCGTATACCATTTGAGAATAGATTATTCAGAAATTGAAAGAATACATCACGTTTTGACAGATTTTAAGGAGTACCCAGGAGCAGATGTAGACTCAGATCAAAGATCACGGATGAAGAGAATACTAAAGTTACGACAATCTTTCAGGAGAATCAGGTGGATGGAAATGGGATACTGAAATACTGGTGATGATGAGGTGCCTTCCAAGTTGTGTCACGCTGTAGGTGTTACGACTGCGAATTTCAAATTAGTGGTTCATTTGAAAAAGAGTGGACATACCTAAAAAGAACAACCATACACTTTCCACAGAAAAATTTAAGTAGAACGAAAATAGCTGCCAACAAATTTTGATACCCGAAGAAATATTTCACCTGATACACGAATGACGTAAAAAAAAATTTATTTGAAGCTGAAACCTGCCTGAGATTAACCTCATTGTTATTTAATAGGTTTGTAACTTATAAAACAAATGCTAAGTCTACAAATCACTGTGAGGGGCTTATTACAAAAATTGGACAACTCCAAAACTATGATGTTAGCGGACCAAAAAATATGAAAAACAAATTAAACTTACCACAATTTCAACTAAATCATGAACAGCATCCATATGATGTTCATCGCATGTTAAATGGGAACCACTTTTTCACTTAAATACGTTTTTAAGCGTACAGTCTGCAGTTAATAGTTAATCGTTAAGGATTATTTCTCTTGTAACTTTTCTGTCATTTGTCGAAAATGAAGAATTAAAGCTCAAATGCTTTCCACTCGTCTAATTTATTCCGTTTTCAAAATGCTGTCTGGGAATATGTAACAATGAACACAATTTTATCCCTACTACTCTCATTTTAGCTGTTATTCACACTCGCGACCATCACTGATATTATGAGCATGAGCATCAACATCCATCTCTGTCTCTTTATTACAATTTTTACAATTTTTATCTGGGATGGCATAAAGTGGGTCGTTGTAGAAGTCTTTTTTTTTTATTCTTGTAGGAAATGCAACATATTACAAAGATCTCTGTCCTAACTGGTTGAATACCTGTATTATTGGCGTACTGTGCAACTGGTGTAGATCAAAAGTAGTATATTCTGTTATATGTCTTCTCTTATGTCAATCCGTGGGCCAAAGTAAGAATTTCGCAATGAGGCACAAAACCTGTCTTCCACATCATTGAGAATCATCCATACCTGCTGCAGTTTGAGTGGAGATCTAGAAGTTTTCAAACAGAATGGCTCAGTATCATTTATAATGTCTACGGCATAATTATGTTTCATTATTTTCACATAGAATGGATGAGCAATTGCACCAGCTTCAACAGTTTTGCTCACACAAATTTCGGGATATTCTGTAATATTTGAGTGCCTCTTCCTATTCCCTAACTTGATCATTTCATAAGTAGCTGTGTCCTAGCACAGGAAAAAAATTTGAGATTCCTTTTTTGACCTTGCAGACGTGCAATTCACTGTTCCAGAACTAAACCATAAGCTAATCTGCTAAGGACACCCATCAGTAAGAAAAGAAAGTTTGTCTCTTTTATTTTCTAATGGAATGTTGTTTATGTAGTTAAGAATCATGGATGTGAGTTCATTAGGTCCTTACCTTCCTTCTCTTTCAAGTTAACAGTAAACTGAAGCTGAGTCATCTGCCAGATTATGAATCTTCAAAACATTGTGCCATAACTGCCTTGCATAAGAAATGACATTTGACTGCAAATACAGTAGGTGAAAATTTTGCACATAATCAAATGAAATGTAATTAATGATCCCTTGATTTGTTTTTATAATGTCATTTCATGCTTAATAAGCTTCTTCCCCTCTGAAGTGCAATGTCTTTTGCGCTGCTAATTGATATTGATCAAAATCTCTTTCTCCAGCTTTTATTTTACTGTTCAATGAATCACATACAGTACACGTATTAAACCTGGGAAATTGATAATATTTGTTAAAAGTTTTATATATTGTCCAACGCATTTGATAAGGTACTTCTGTAAAAGCTCCAGATTACGTCAAGAAAAAGGAATAAAAGTGAGATAGGGTTAACACTTTCATCCTTCTTTACCTCCTCTGCATTACTGCAGATGACGTGTGACTGAGCACATTTGTACTGTGCATGCAGTACTTGTGAGGTGCCTAGTTGTTTCCACTGCACTATGTCGAATACGTAAGTTCTTGAACACGTCACTAACCTGCTGTCTTCATGATGATGATGTCCCCAGTGTAGAAAACAGCACGCAGGTCGTGGAATCTTCTGCTTGCGGCTGAAATTAACTTCGCAAGGAACTGCTGCTACGAATAAACTATAACTCATTTGGGATGCCACTCGGGTTTTATATATATATATATATATATATATATATATATATATATATATATATATATGAGAAACTATTCTTGATCAAAACGTATTGAACATATCTTTCCACAGTCATTATATCTGGCTAAAATAACATGAAATACATCCTGCCACAGACATGTCTGTCTACTGGAACCGTCAGAACTGGAGAACAAAATAACAAGAATCAAATACTACTATTACCGACAACATGTCTGTACCTAGCGACGGTTGGAACTGTAATAAATAAAATTGCATGAAACAAATACTGCTACAACAGACAACATGTCTGTCTACTGGAACGGTCAGAGCTAGAGTGCCGGACTGCCCGAGACACTTCGCGCGCCAAGCCAGCAAGGCGTGACCCGAACGCCACCGAAGTACATCGGCATAAAATATCGTCAGTCTTTTGTTTTAGTAATACTTTGATTTTAATATTTTGAAATGACTGATTGATAGCTGGCTGTTGAGAGATGTTTATTTAAAAAAAAAGAAAGTAATTTGGATGACAGGTTTAACAAATACTAAAGTTTAACGTTTTGGCGCCCTACCGCCGAACACAGCAGCCAGTCACAGAGCAGCAGCATCATGCAGGCGGTCTTTCTCACGGGAATGGTACCGAATCTAACATATGTCACCGGTACCTCATCCCACTTTGCGTCATCTCTATGCTTCTTGCATCTCCACTGCCCTGGGAATAGCTTCCTGGAGCCTAATATGATGGTTAAATAAGCCAGAAATATTACAAACTGGATAACACTTATGGTGAAAAGACAGGTAGTTTCGATTTGGGTTATCAGGCTGAGAATAGTGTGATTGCCTAGCTTTCAAGGACTTTACGTAACATTCAGTAAACTGAATAATAGCCTCTGCTATATTCTTTGGTCTGTTTGTTTGGAAACGTCTTATCTTTTGGAGACTTACCTACGTGACAATACTGTTCTGGTTTATTTACAGTTTGTGCCTGATTATTCCACGAAAGCTGAAGAATGATACTTTAGAAATTTGAGTATTCCTGCCTTCATTTCTCTACTTGTAGGAAAGAGCAACTTCGTGTGAAATCACTGGACTCTTCCACTGAAATGCAGTACATAGTAATCAGTCCGACAAGGTGAAATTAGGAAGCCTGTAATCCTGATCTCGTCCAGCCTTTTGTAGAAACAACAGAGGACTAGTCTGCTTCTTGCAGAAGAACAAGATTTCAAAACGGATATTTCTTAATACCAGTATAGCTTCCGCCATGAAAGAGATATGATGATGGAGAAGAGTAAGGCAGTTTTTATAATAAGCTTCTGAATTGGAAGCAGATTATCCAAGGTAGTTATGTTTCAAGTCAAAACTGTGCTCTACCAGACACCAACAACAGTTAAGTTGCACAAAAAATGTACGCTGTACAGAACAAGAACAGTTGAAAGGCAGAGTGTCCGGACGCTGATCTTACACCCTGTCAGTACTGATTTCGTAGTACTAGTAATATTTCAGTGGTTTTCATTCGATGTGTATGTTGACTAAAATCAGTGCCAGTAGATAAATGGTAACAAATAATCAATTTCATACAATGCCAAAAGCAGTTGATAGACCCACAAGTTCGTCCTCGCAGTTCACTGCAACCCAGTAATTGCCACACCTGTGAAACTGTCTCGCTTGATACCAATCTGAGCTTGTCTTCGACGTGTGTGTGCATGTACGTGTAAGTATTGTGAGACATATTCACTCCAGCGCACTTTATTTCCCAGGTCGTGGTCGGGAGGAGGTTCTATATCTCATATCATCTCAGCGGTTGTTGTTGTTGTTGTGGTTTTCAGTCCAATGACTGCTTTAATGTAGCTCTCCACTCTAGCCCATCTCGCGCTAGGTTCTTCATCTCTGTAACTATCGCCCCCTACATCCATTTGAACATGTTTAATGTATTCAGGCTTTGGTCTTCCTCGGCAATTTCTATTCCCCGAACTTCCCGCACTATCAAACTGACAATTCCTTGCCACCTCAAGAAGTGTCGCATCAACCAATCCCTTCCTTTATTTAAATTGTGCCACAAATTTCAACTTTTCCCATTAGTTATTCGACATTCCGACCCATTTCAAATTCTTCTATTGTTTTCTTGTAAAAATTGCTTATCGTCCACATTTCATTTCCTTACAAGGGACGCTTCATACAAATACATTCAGGAAAGGCTGAATTCATACGACTTAGATTCATGTTAAATGTTAACAAATGCAGCTCTTCAGAACTTTTGTTTTTTGCTATTGTTGATCTAGATTTTATATCGCTTGCACTTCGGCCATTATCAGTTATTTTCCTTTCCTAACTATCAAAACTCACTATCTGCTTTAATGTCTAATCTTTTTAAGTACCTCGTTATCACCTACTTTAAGTTACATTCGTTTTGTTGTTGATTTTTCAGCTCATAGTCCCTTTTATCACTTTGGCTATCCATTTCAGCATCTCTTCGTAGTCCTTTGCTGTCTCTGAAAAAACTGAAATGTCATCATCAAAGCCCAAACTATTTATAATTTCTCCCGGAACAGGAATTTCCCTTTGTAGATTTCTCCTTGATATCGTTCACTGTCCAAAAAAAGTGGAAGAATCGGTGATTATCAACGGTATGCGGATACAGAAGCCAATTGAAACCACTGCATTCAGGACCCATAATGTGTATCCACCGGATGTGTAGCTAGGAAATTCAAGAAAGTGTCATCACGATCTGTCGACTGGTAAAATATGTGGAAATGCTTCCCCTTTCGGATCCCCAGGGGGAGTCTGTGAAATGGGAGTGACAGTGAAAGATGATGGAATAACCAACGACGGCATAAAATTCTACGAGTCAGAGCATGCAATGTCAGAAATTTGAACATCGTAGGAAAGGTAGAAAATATGAAACGGGAAAAGAGAGCTAAACCTAAATTAATACCAGTGAAGTGAAATGGAAAGATGGTAGTGCTTTCTGGCCCTACGGATATAGGGTAATATCAACAGCAGCAGGAAATAGTATAACGAGATTAGGATTCGTTATCAATAGGAAGCAGGGCAAAGGGTAAGCTATTCTGAACAGTTCAGTGACAGGGTTGTTATCATCAGATCCGGCTACTACTCAACACCGACAACGATAGCCCAGGTGTGCATTGCAAAGTTGCAAGCAGCAGATGAAGAGATAGAGGAAGTGTATGAAGCGTTAATCGGGTACCTCGCTGTGCAAAGGAAGATGATGAGGGATTGGAACGCGGTGGTAGGGAAAGGAGTAGAAGGAAGGGTTACGGGAAAATATGGACTTGGCAGCTGGAATCAGAAAGAAGAAAGACTAGTTGAGTTCTGGAATAAATTTCAGGCGCTAATAGAAAATACTCTGTTCAAGGATCACAAGAGTAGGAGTTACACTTGGAAAAGACCCTGACACTCGTTATTGTTATAGCTGGCCTTCATAATGATCAGACAGAGATTACAAAACCAGAGTTTGGATTGTAAGGCATTCCGAGTTGCAGATATAGACTCAGATCACTATTTAGTAATAGAAAAGAGGCGGCTGAAGATTAAGAGAATCGTCCAGTCATTGTGGGAGAAATGGGATACTGTAGTGTGAGGAATGCCGAGACGAATTTGAAGTTAGCTAAGGATATGAATACTCCGATACGGAATTTCAGACTAGGCAGTTCAGCTGAAGAGGAGTGGCCATCTCCAAAAAGGCCAGATGAAAAGACAGAGAAAGTGTACGAAGTGTTAATTCACTGCGTAAAGGGAAATGAAAATCTAGCAGTCATGGGTGACTGGAAAACTGTTGTAGGGGAAGAAGTAGAATGTAGGACAAACCAACATAGGAACAAGGAAGGTATCTACGAAGATAACTTGAGTAACAGATGAAATACTTCTGCTGATCAACAAAAAAATGTACATGAAATGTTCAGGGAACGAAAGTATCACAGTACTGTAAATTCCTTAGGAACGAAATAACTAGGAACCGCAGGGCAGTCAAGGCGAAATGGCTGCAGTGAAAGATGTGTAGAAATCTAAACTCAAATGATTGTTTGGAGAACTGAATTAGCATATCGAAACAACATGCGGTGAAATGAAAAGCAAGGATACGAACATTAGGAGTGCAGTGGAAAATCAACATTTAAACGCAAAAAGCGAGTGAATGGCTGGGAAGGGTACACTCATTGATGAAGAAGACTAAATAGGATTCGATATGGACGAGACAGGGAAATCAGTATTAGATTCAGAATTCAAAAGAACTGTGGAATACATCAGATTAAAGAGAAAACGGAGAGACTTTCTAAAATAATTGGGGCAAATGGCTACCAAAAGTCTGTTCAAGTAGGTGTGTGGAAGCTATGAGACTGGCAACATACCACCAGACTTTCGGAGATATATTATTCACATAATCCCCAATAAAGCAAGGGAGATAAGTAAGATATCTACTGCACAGTCACTAAACATCTCATGCTTCGAAGTTTTGTGGACGGAGTAACATCCAGTAGAACAAGAAAGAAATATAGGATATGTTTGATGATGATCAATTTGCCTTTGGGAACAGTAAAGGTGCCAGAGAGAAAGCTCTCTTGTTGCACTTTATAATGGAAGCAAGGCTAAAGAAAAATCAAGATTCACTCGTAGGATGCTTCGATCTAAAGAAAGCATTTGACAATGTAAAATGGCCGGAGATTTTGAGGGAAACAGAGAAAACTATAGGGAAAGACCGATAACATACGGTATGTATGAATCAAGAGGCATAAGACTGGAAGACCAAGACCAAACTGCTCGAATTAAAAATGTTAAGTCAGTGATACAGCATTCATCCTTACTGTTCAATCTCTACATCGAAGAAGTGATTACAGGAATAAGAGAAAGGATCATAAGTAGGTTTAAAATTAAGGGTGAAAGAATATCAGTGATAAGATTCGTGGATGTTATTGGTATCCTTAGTGAATGTGAAGAGAAATTACAGGATCCGTTGTATGAAATCGACAGTCTAATGAGTACGAAATGTATTTCGAAAGTAAATGGAAAAAAGACAAAGGTAATGAAATGTAGCATACATGAGAATAGCGAGAAAATATCAATATTGATGATGACAGAATAGACCAAGTTAGGGAATTCTTCTGCCTTGGAAGAAAAATAAGCCATGACAGAGGAAACTAGGAGGACATAAAAAGAAGACTAGTACATGTAAAAAGGCATTCCTAGCCAAGGAAATTTTTCTAGTTCCAAAGTTAGGGCTTAATTTGAAGAAAAAATTTCTGATAATGTACGTCTGGAGCGTATCACCGTATGGTAGTGAATCATGTGCGGTTGGAAAACTGGAATAAAAAAGTATAGAAGCGTCTGGGGTGGAGTGCTAGAGAACAGTACTGAAAACCAGATGGATTTATAAGAAAAGAGGAGGTTTCCCGCAGAATCCGTGAACAGAGAATATTCTGAATATGAATCTTAGTATAGCATTTGGTTTTCTCACCATATGTTGTATGAGGTCAATCCAGTTAAGGGCGCTCCGGATGGTTACTCATGGATATTGTACGGTAGATACTACATGCAGCAGATTTTGATTAATGGTTGGTTTGTACAGTAGAGCATTTCTTCTGCAGTGTATGCACGATATGTTACATTTATCAATTTAATTGGTCAACTGGCAGTCTCTACACTATGCGTCCAACCTCTGTTGGTCCTTTTGCAAAATCGCTAAAGTTATCTGGCGTTGCTAGCTTACTGTATACAACCATATCATCAGCGAATAGCCTTATGGAGCTTATAGCATTTTCTACTAGTTAATTTGTGTATGTTGTAAACAGTAACGATCCCATCAAACTTTCTTTAAGATTCCCTGAAATCACTTTTACAGCTGCCGATTTTGTTCAAATGGCTCTGAGCACTATGGGACTTAACTTCTAAGGTCATTAGTCCCCTAGAACTTAGAACTACTTAAACCTAACTAACCTAAGGATATCACACATATCCATGGCCGAGCCAGGATTCGTACCTGCGACCGTAGCGGTCGCGCGTTTCCAGACTGTAGCGCCTAGAACAGCTCGGCCACCCCGGCCGGCGCCGATTTTGTTCCCAGGGAATGTTGAGTTATCTCTGCAAGAAAGTCGTAAATCCAGCCGACAATCTGGTCTGATACTGTGTAAGCTAGTATTGTTCTCAGTTGGTGACACTGTGCGATGTTGTCAAATGACCTCCTGAATTCTTGGAACACGGTGTCAGCCTGAGCGCCGTTGCCGACAGTGCTGTGGATTTCATTGAAGAACAGGGTGAGCTGAATTTGGCAGTGTCTCTCTTTCCGGAATCCATATTGATTTTCGCAGAGAAGATTTTCCTTCTTCAAAACAGTCATAATTCTTAAACGCAAAACAGATAAATGTCAACGATGCAGGGCTATAGCTTTTGGGCAGCTGTCACTCTTCAAAACGAGAATCATCTATGCTTTTCTCCAATCTCTAGGTTCCCTTCGTTGATCCAGCCACTTATGATAAACTGCTGCTAGTAGGGGGTAAGTTCTTCCATATTGTGTCTAGGGACTCTTACAGCTGTCTCCCATCTAGTCCTGATGCCTCTCCACCACTAAGCGATTGCAGCGGCTTTTCTATTCCGTGATCACTTTTCTCATTTTGATGTTCGTATGATGATAGAAAAGAGTGAACGTGTTATGGTCATCAGCGGTGAAACAACTTTGCAGTATAGATTTCAGTATTTCGGTCTTCTCTGTGTCATATCGTGTTTCCGTACCAGTACGGTCCAAGAGTGACTGAACAGACTATTTTGAAGCCTTTACTGTTTTTACGTAAGACCAAAACCTCTTTTAGACTAATCGGTTCACCAGATTTTACTTTCAGTTTCGTAGAACGCTTGCTTGCTTGTAAGCAAGGCTATGAGTTCTCTCGAAAATTCCATGAAGCTCTCTCTGCCTATATATTAGTTTTATAACAAATATGTATCCAGCCGCCACAGACCTTGTAGACCATGCACTGCTTCCGCAAACTGCATCCATTCCTATCTGTTTCGTGCTTGGTACTTTTAGAACACAGCGACGATGCGTCGTGGCACGGAAGGAATGAGGCCCTCATATGTCGCTGGAGGAAGCTGGCATGATATCTGCGCGCACAAGTCACCGAATTCCCATAAATTCAGGGGAGGGTGGCCATGAGTTCTGACACCCCGTGCAATCACATCCCACATGTGTTTTATCGGTTTCAGATCAGGCAAGTTGGGGACCGGCAAATCAACTGGAAATCACCACTGTATTCCTTGAACACTTCATCACACTCCTGGCCTTGCGACATGGCGCATTATCTAACTGAAACATGGCACCGCAATGAGGAAACATGATCGTCATGAAGGGTGGTACATGGTCTGCAGCCAGTGTACGATAATCCTTGGCCATCATGGTGCCTTGCACGAGCTCCATTTGACGATTGGATAACCAGGTGAATGTTACACAGAGCATAATAGAGTCAGTTAGTCTCGGTCCCGCAATACAGGTGACAAGTAGACGACGGACTCCCTCCCTCCCACTGGCACAATGAAGAAGGGTATCGGGATTCATCAGACCATCCCTACGCTCTGCCACGGCGCCAACGTCCAGTGCCTATGGTCACGTGCACATTTCAGACGTGGTTGCCTATGCCATGGTGTTAACAGTGGCACATGCCTGGGTCGTCGGCTGCTGAGGACCACAGTTAGAAAATTTCGGTGCACTGTGCGTTATACAGGCACGTATTCCCACCACTATTAACGTCTGATTTTACATCCGCCACAGTTCGCCACCTGCACTGCTTTACCAGATTCCGACATCTGTAATGAAGAGTGGGTTGCCAGCCCCACAATGTCTGGACATGGTTTCACCTTGGGTTTGCCACTTGTTGAAGATATTCACAACAGCACTCCTAGAATACTCGAAAAGTCGTGTAGTTTCCAAAATGCTCTTCCAAGTCTCCGGGCCATCACAATATGGCCTCGGTGAAACTCAGATAGATCGCGCGCTTTCCCCATTCTACACATGGTGAGCATGCTCGCTGATACTACATGCCCGGAGCGTGTGTCTGAATAGTAGTTATTGTCTCCAGGTGACGCTGCTATCGTGTGGACAAGTTTTTATTGATAGCAGGTCGGTGATCATGATGTTCTGGCTGATGAGAGGTAGGCAATTCCTGCGGATGCTGTCGTATGATCATTGAAAATCGACGAACAGGATATTTTTATTATATTCCCAGAGTTTTTCAAGCATCGCCTTGGAATGAAAATGTAATCGATTCTAAATCGGTTTAAACCACTCTGGGTTGAGGTGAAACATGCGCTGTATCGTAGTAAGAGGTACAAACGTGAGAGAGTGTGCTGGCCTGTGCTCAGCTAACGTTAAACCATGCCTAGACGGTCAATAACGCGGTTCAATCGCGTCCGCATTGTTACTTTGTGCCAGGAAGGGTTCTCAACAAGGGAAGTGTTCAGGCGTCTTGGAGTTAACCAAAGCGATGTTGTTCGGACATTGAGGAGATACAGAGAGACAGGAACCGCCGATGACATGCCTCGCTCAAGCCGCCAAGGACTTCTACTGCAGTGTATGATCGCTATCTACGGGTTATGGCTCGGAGGAATGCCAACAGAACGCCACCATATTGAATAATGCTTTTCATGCATCCACAGGTCATCGTGTTACGACTCAATCTGTGCGCAATAGGCTGCCTGATGCGCAACTTCACACCCGACGTCCATGGCGAGATCCATCTTTGCAACCACGACACCATGCAGCGCATCTCACCCCCCCCCCCCCCCCCCCCCTGAGATACCTTGGACTCACCCTCGACCGTTACCTCACCTGGACCACTCCTCTCCAGACCATCCAGCAGAAAGCCCATATACGCCACCGCCTTCTGAAACTCATGCATCCTTCCACCATCCTCCACACCTGCAACATGCGAATGGACCGCTCAGGATTGGCATCACGTTCTGTTCACCGATGGATGTCGCATATGCCTTCAACCAGACAATCAACGGAGACGTGTTTGAAGGCAACCCTGTCAGGCTGAACTCCTTAGACACACTATCCAGCGACTGCAGCAGGGTGGGCGTGGATGTGAGTGATGTCCTTGTGTTAGATAGGTTTAATTAGTTCTAAGTTCTAGGCGACTGATGACCTCAGAAGCTAACTCGCATTGTGCTCAGAGCCATTTGAACCATTTTTTTGCAGCAGGGTGGAGGTTCCACACTGGTTGGTGGTGACATTATGTGGGACCGACGTACGTGGCTGGTGGTCGTGGAAGGTACCATAACGGCTGTACGATACGTGAATGCCATCGTCCGATCTAGAGTGCAAACATATTGGCAGCATATTGGCGAGGCACTCGACTTAATGGACGACAATTCGCGTCCCCGTCGTGCACGTCTTGTGAATGACTTCGCTCAGTATAACATCTTCGCTCGGCTGGAGTGGCCAGCATGTTCTCGAGACTTGAACTCTATCGAACACGCCTGGGATAGACTGAAAGGCGCATTTCATGACGACGTGACCCACCAACCACTCTGAGGGATCTACGCCGAATCGTCGTTGAGGAGTGGGACAATCTGGAACAACAGTGCCTTGATGAACTTGTGGATAGTATGCCACGACCAATACAAGCATGCATGAATGCAAGAGGATGTGATAGAGGGTATTAGAGGTGCCGGTGAGTACGGCAATCTGGACCATCACCTCCGAAGGTCTCGCTGTATGGTGGTACAACATGCATGTTTGATTTTCATCCGCAATAAAAAGGGCGGAAATGATGTTTATGTTAGTCTGTTCAAATTTTCTGTACAGGTTCCGGAATTCTCGGAACCGAGGTGGTGCAAAACTTTTTTGTGTGTGTCTATTAGACTCATAAAGCTGAAAATACTCATGTAGCCATAGTTTCATAAAAAAAAAATTAGTAACGTCACAAAGCTACCTCCAATAGTTTTCAAGTCAGTTACTAAAAACCAAAAATGGATTGATCAATTCTTATTCTTGGTAGATTAAGTATCATTTGTATTTGTAACGGAAAGTTCTAATTGCAGTACTTGATTACATTTTAGTTATAATACAGCTGTACCAAGTTTCAACGCTGTATTGTAAACAACAGTGGTTATTAGGAACTGTCTGTTCCATTCTAAGGATTCTACCTGTCAAAGTTTAAATGCAGTCGAGCTACAGTATTTTCAGTAAGTAGAGGAAATATATCTCTGCTTATCAAAAAATCAAGAAGATCGTAAATTGTTGAACAACAGAACTATTAATTATAATGTGTCCCAGAAAGAGGCCACTTAGATACTACCATTTGTGGGTAGGGCGGTTGATAGCAGAATGTTTCATTTTGCGGTCCTCTGCGCCCTGTGTAAATACGACGAGTAAAGCAGCGGCACGACACACATCGTACCGATATATCGAACTGTTCACGTCAGTCAAACACTTGCGTGCGTTGCACCTCGAATGACGTCAGAGCTGGGCAGATTTTAATGTGTTTCCGGTGAAAGTAGGAAGTGAACTCGCGAGGACTGCACACCGGAGTGGATTGCTTAGAATTCATGGAAAAAAATGGTTCAAATGGCTCTGAGCACTATGGGACTTAACATCTGTGGTCATCAGTCCCCTAGAACTTAGAATTACTTAAACCTAACTAACCTAAGGACATCACACATCCACGCCCGAGACAGGATTCGAACCTGCAACCGCAGCAGTCGCGCGGTTCCGGACTGAGCGCCTAGAACCGCGAGACCACCGCGGCCGGCGAGAATTCATGGAGGCAACTGTTTGTGATCTGTACGTAGTGCTGTCAAAATCGCAAGTACAAACATTATTTTCCGCTAACGGTTATTAAAAGTCAAGGTGACAGACCATTTTACTTGTAACTTACCATAGAATTCCCAGTGTACTGTTAACAGTGACGTTTCCGCTAGGATAGATAGAATACTTAGGGTTAGGTTAGGTTAGTGTTGTTTAACGTCCCGTCGACAACGAGGTCATTAGGGACGGAGCGCAAGCTCGGGTTAGCGAAGGAGGGGAAGGAAATCGGCCGTGCCCTTTCATAGGAACCATCCCGGCATTTGCCTGAAACGATTTAGGGAAATCACGGAAAACCTAAATCAGGATGGCTGGAGACGGGATTGAACCGTCGTCCTCCCGAATGCGAGTCCAGTGTGCTAACCACTGCGCCACCTCGCTCGGTATAGAATACTTACACTTATATTTTGTGCGTGTGGAATGATATTGTCAGTTGAATCTGAAAACCTTTATTTATTATAGTTCCTGTTCCTGCTGAGTAAATAGCATGTAGCAACATTTCCTTTCAGTGAGCACAAAAAATAACATATACCTGCAGACTGGAAGTTATTCTCACTAAGTTCTGATTGGTTGTTTAATCTTGAGATGGTGATCAAATGGCAATGTCATCGGTCCAATCGGGTCAGGAAAGGATGGGGAAATAAGTCGGCCGTGCCCTTTCAAAGAAATCATCCCAGCATTTGCCTGAAGTGGTTTACGAAAATCACATAAACCATAAATCACGATGGCCGGCCGCGGGTTTGAACTTCCGTCCTCCCGAATGCGAGTCCACCTCGTTCGGCCAGTATATTCTCCATCGCTTTCTGGCCGACAGCTAATATAGTTTTCAGGCCCATGTACATGGCGAAGTGGAAAGCACGCAAAGACAATTTAAGAGTCCAAGAGTCTTTTCATGAACACATAACGAGAAACATAGACCATTTGCTTATTACCCACCACCCCAAAGGTTCCCTCCCATCACCTAAGACCGTTCTCAGAACATTCTTGTCATAGGTGTACTGAACGATGCTTTTAAATTTTTTCCATTTATGCTTCGAATACCCGATTTTTGACTGCTCAGATACTCAGCAATGTGTGTCCTGTCACTCCCGCCGAGCAAAAATACACTCCTAGAAATTGAAATAAGAACACCGTGAATTCATTGTCCCAGGAAGGGGAAACTTTATTGACACATTCCTGGGGTCAGATACATCACATGATCACACTGACATAACCACAGGCACATAGACACTGGCAACAGAGCATGCACAATGTCGGCACTAGTACAGTGTATATCCACCTTTCGCAGCAATGCAGGTTGCTATTCTCCCATGGAGACGATCGTAGAGATGCTGGATGTAGTCCTGTGGAACGGCTTGCCATGCCATTTCCACCTGGCACCTCAGTTGGACCAGCGTTCGTGCTGGACGTGCAGACCGCGTGAGACGACGCTTCATCCAGTCCCAAACATGCTCAATGGGGGACAGATCCGGAGATCTTGCTGGCCAGGGTAGTTGACTTACACCTTCTAGAGCAAGTTGAGTGGCACGGGATACATGCGGACGTGCATTGTCCTGTTGGAACAGCAAGTTCCCTTGCCGGTCTAGGAATGGTAGAACGATGGGTTCGATGACGGTTTGGATGTACCGTGCACTATTCAGTGTCCCCTCGACGATCACCAGTGGTGTACGGCCAGTGTAGGAGATCGCTCCCCACACCATGATGCCGGGTGTTGGCCCTGTGTGCCTCGGTCGTATGCAGTCCTGATTGTGGCGCTCACCTGCACGGCGCCAAACACGCATACGACCATCATTGGCACCAAGGCAGAAGCGACTCTCATCGCTGAAGACGACACGTCTCCATTCGTCCCTCCATTCACGCCTGTCGCGACACCACTGGAGGCGGGGTGCACGATGTTGGGGCGTGAGCGGAAGACGGCCTAACGGTGTGCGGGACCGTAGCCCAGCTTCATGGAGACGGTTGCGAATGGTCCTCGCCGATACCCCAGGAGCAACAGTGTCCCTAATTTGCTGGGAAGTGGCGGTGCGGTCCCCTACGGCACTGTGTAGGATCCTACGGTCTTGGCGTGCATCCGTGCGTCGCTGCGGTCCGGTCCCAGGTCGACGGGCACGTGCACCTTCCGCCGACCACTGGCGACAACATCGATGTACTGTGGAGACTTCACGCCCCACGTGTTGAGCAATTCGGTGGTACGTCCACCCGGCCTCCCGCATGCCCACTATACGCCCTCGCTCAAAGTCCGTCAACTGCACATACGGTTCACGTCCACGCTGTCGCGGCATGCTACCAGTGTTAAAGACTGCGATGGAGCTCCGTATGCCACGGCAAACTGGCTGACACTGACGGCGGCGGTGCACAAATGCTGCGCAGCTAGCGCCATTCGACGGCCAACACCGCGGTTCCTGGTGTGTCCGCTGTGCCGTGCGTGTGATCATTGCTTGTACAGCCCTCTCGCAGTGTCCGGAGCAAGTATGGTGGGTCTGACACACCGGTGTCAATGTGTTCTTTTTTCCATTTCCAGGAGTGTATTTTCGCGCCTTTCTTAATGTTCCTTGTAATACTTTTAATCACAGATGCTATCACTGCCTCATGATCACTTTCCATTGACTGTTCGAGAATGAAATATCTGAAAGTGTTCCCTGTGTCTCTCCGGTGTTTAACATAAATGGCTGATCAGTGCGCACAGAGTGAACGAGGTAATTAGCCGGATGCGCCGCCTGGATTCCGGCGTACAGCTCTAAGTGGTGCCGCCGGCGCTGCCCCTGCGGGGCTCGGCGCGCGCCACCCGCCTGCCGTTAATAGTTTATACGTCATTACGGGGGCGGTCGCGCGCCCGCAGCCGAGCCGCCGGGCCGCGAATTCAAGCCGGTCCTCCGCGCCGCAATATCCGACGCCTGCCCGCGCCCCATTTCCTTTCGCTTATTAATGTCGCAGATGCCGGAAATGGCTCTTTGTGCACAGTCATTGAAAACAATCTCTCCGCGAAGAGGCGTTACGGGCAATGCGTGTACAAGAAGCTGTATCTGACACTGAATTAGTACCGAGATCATTTTCGTGGTGGGATGTAATTAGTACTTCAGTGACAACAGTTAGCTCATTTTAGTGACTTAAGAAATAGCGTACACGCATTAACTACACTACTGGCCATTAAAATTGCTACACCACGATGATGACGTGCTACAGACGCGAAATTTAACCGACAGGAAGGAGGTGCTGTGATATGCAAATGATTTGCTTTTCAGAGCATTCACACAAGGTTGGCGCCGGCGGCGACACCTACATCGTGCTATGAGGAAAGTTTCCAACCGATTTCTCGTACACAAACAGCAGTTGACCGACGTTGCCTGGTGAAACGTTGTTGTGACGCCTCCTGTGAGGAGGAGAAATGCGTACCATCACGTTTCCGACTTTGATAAAGGTTGGATTGTAGCCTATCGCGATTGCGGTTTATCGTATCGCGACATTGCTGCTCGCGTTGGTCGAGATTCAATGACTGTTAGCAGAATATGGAATCGGAGGGTTCAGGAGGGTAATACGGAACGCCGTGCTGGATCCCAACGGCCTCGTATCACTAACAGTCGAGATGACAGGCATCTTATCAGCATGGCTGTAGCGGATCGTTCAGCCACGTCTCGATCCCAGAGTCAACAGATGGGTGAAACCCTACATTTCAGCAGGATAATGCACGACCGCATGTTGCAGGTCCTGTACGCGCCTATCTCGGTACAGAAAATGTTCGACTGCTGCCCTGGCCAGCACATTCTCCAGATCTCTCACCAACTGAAAACGTCTGGTCAGTGGTGGCCAAGCAACTGGCTCGTCACAATACGCCAGCCACTACTCTTGATGAACTGTGGAATCGTGTTGAAGCTACATGGGCAGCGGTACCTGTACACGCCATCCAAGATCTGCTTGACTCCACGTCCAGGCGTATTAAGGCCGTTATTACGGCCAGAGGTGGTTGTTCTAGTATAATATATTTGTCCAATGAATACCCATTTATCATCTGCATATCTTCTTGGTGTAGCAATTTTAACGGCCAGTAGTGTACTTGTTATGGGACATCAGGTTTGCTTAACATGTGATGTCTAAGAAAGAAGGGAGCTGGGTTAACCGTTTCTGACTCGAGTTTCTTCTGGAGGAAGGAACATTTTTCTTAATGCTTAATGCTCTGGAGTTTTTAATGATTTTAGATGCATGACTTACAGAAATGTATGTACCTCTCTACAATAAACACTTTGAAAATTTTTCTTCTTTTTACGGACTAAACAACTATGTGCTAGAAGAAATCCTTGCGTAACGTAACAGATATTAATTCAATTGATGAAGGGAGAAAATCTAAAAATGCAGTAAGTGAAGCAGGGTCAAAGGAATACAAATGTCTCAAAAATGTGAGAGACAGGAAGTCCAAGATGGCTAAGCAGGGATGGCTAGAGGACAAATGTAAGTATGTAGAGACATATATCACTAGGGGTGAGATAGATACTGCCTGCAGGAAAATTAAAGAGACCTTTGGAGAAAAAAGAACTACCTGTATGAATATCAAAAGCTCATGTGGAAAACCGATTCTAAGCAAAGTAGGGAAAGCAGAAAGCTGGAAGGAGTACATGGCGGTTTTATACAAGCGAGATGTACTTGAGAGCAATATTATGGAAATGGAAGTGGACGTAGATGAGGATGAAACGGGAGATATGACACTGCGTGAAGAATTTATAGAACACTGTAAGATCTAAGTCGAAACAAGGCCCCGGGAGTATAAAATATTGCATAAGAACTACTGATAGCTTTGGGAGAGCCAATCATGGCAACACTCTACCATCTGGTGAGCAGGATGTATGAGACAGACAATATACATTCACACTTCAAGAAGAGTATAATAATTGACAGGTGTGAATATTACCGAACTATAAGTTTAATAAGTCCCGGTTGAAAAATACTGAGACGAATTCTCTACAGACGAATGGAAAATTTGATAAAAGCCGACTTCGGGGAAGATCAGTTCCGCAGTGTTGGAACACGCGAGGCAATACTGGCCCTAAGACTTATCTTAGAAGATAGATTAAGGAAAGGCAAACCCACTTTTCTAGCATTTGTAGACTTAGAGGAAGTATTTAATAATGTTGATTGGAATACTCTCTTTCAAATTCTGAGGTTGCAGGGGTCAAATACAGGGAGCGGAGGGCTATTTACAATTCGTACAGAAACCAGATGGCAGTTATAAGAGTCGAGTGGCATGAACGGGAGGCAGTGGTTGGGATGGGATTGAGACAGGATTGTAGCCTATCCCCGATTTTATTCAGTCTGTATACTGAGCAAGCAGTGAAGGAAACAAAAAGAAAATTTCGGAAAATACAATCCATGGAGAAGATGACATTTTAATTCTGTCAGAGACAGCAAAGAAGATAGGAGAGCAGGTGAACGGAGTGGACAGTGTCTTGATAGGTCGATATATGAAGAATATCAACAATAACAAAACAAGGATAATGGAATGTAGTCGAATTAAATCAGGTGAAGCTGAGGGGAATAGATTCGGAAATGAGACACTTAATGTAGCAGATGAGTTTTGCTATTTGGGGAGAAAAATAGCTAATGATGTTCGCAGTTGAGAGGCTGTAAAATGTAGACTGACAATTGCAAGGAAAGCGTTTCTGAAGAAGAGAAATTTGTTAACATCGAGTACAGATTTAAGTGTCAGTAAGTCCTTTCTGAAAGTATTTGTTTGAAGTGTAGCCATGTATGGAAGCGAAACAAGGACGATAAATAGTTTAGCATTGAATAACTGATACGGAGCTACTGAATCGAACCGGCGGAGCTTGTGGTAAAATTTGGCTGATAGAAGGGATCGGTGGATAGTGAAGATCCTATGACATCAAAGAATTGTCAGTTTTTTAATGGAAGGAAGTGTAAGGGGTAAAAAAATCGCATGGGGAGGGGAGGGAGCTAGGCTATAATACCTTAGGTTTAAATGCTGTAGTCTTGCACAGATGAAGAGGATAGGAAAGGATGGACTAGCACAGAGAGCTGCTTGAGAGCAGTATGCGGGCTAAGACAAGAACAAGAATAACAACAACAGGGAAAATACAGTAGAGACGCTGAACATAGAAACTGTGAATGTGAAGGAATTTCAGATTGGATTCAGGAACAGCAAATCCACAGGAGATATTGAGAAGTAGGCTGTAAGGACGATTAACACTGCACACGAAAATCACAGATTTGGCGTAATGATAGATGTGGACGGAGATTTTAATAACCACTGGTGGCCTGCTCAGTTTTCTACACTGGGACATATAAGATGCCCAAGAATTCTGTACTTAATTCTCTGAGACAAAATCCAAACGTAGGTAGGCAAAATCTATGAATTCGAAGAAATCGCTGGAAAATTAACTAACGAGAGGATGTCGGCTGCCTCAAAGCTCAGGAAGCTATGCCTAGCAAGACTATTGCAGAAAATTACTGTACATTTCCATCATAAAGAATACGTCATGTACTCTGAGAACTCTTGATAGCAGCAACTAGGAGTTTGAAGACAGAGCTGGAAGAAAATAGTCTAGATTTTTTGACGCTGTTCATTACTTGATGATTAGGTAACAAAACAGAAAACATTCTCAAACGTTATATATGGTGTCCATCTGGATCAGTTGCAGATAAAAAATAAGATTGGTGGGATAAATAACAGTTCGATTGAGAGATTTGTGTGAAGGGTGAAGCTTTGAAGTCATAGCTTTTTAGCATCCAGCTTTACACAGCGTCAACTACTGCCAAATTATGGACCACTGAGTGAATTCTGGCTTTTACTGTCAAAGTGAGCATCCACTATGTCGTTATTATTTCTTGCGTTGTAATTCCCAATTTATTCGCAGTCACTTACAACGAAAGTACCTAGCTTTTACGCTCTATTTCAGATTCTCTTTACATAAAAGAAGCATATTGTATGCCATGTTATATAATGGAATTGAACATCACATGTGGCATTCAATTGCAGTGTGTGCAGTCAGGTAATTCCAGGGCATTCATTTGACATGATTCGTACATCACAATTCGAAGTATTGCTTCAGCCCTGGATCATGAATTTTATAAATCTACACCATTTACTCATTGTGTTACAAACACGGAGTCGCAAGAAAAACCACCAAAAATGCATAATGTGTTGTGCGGCACGGAATCTACATTCAGAAGCGCAAGTCGTGCGCTCTGGAGGGAGTCGAAGTTCCAGATACGTGTGCGTCCCAAATTTCTTGAAGAAACACAACATGAGTAGCACTTAACGCTGTCTACATTAAAATCTGGATTCGATCTGCATACCTCCTAAGTCAATGCAGAGCCTACATTGGCGATGCTGAACCCCACACAAATGGGCCAATAGGTGTGACTGTCCTTGAAATATTTCAATCGTGCCATGGACTCGAGCAATTAGGTCCTCTGCCGACGTTACAGGTGTGACATACATCATACTTCTCGTACTACCCCACTGAAAACAGTCGAGAGGAGTCAGATCAAGTGATCGTGCTGGCCATGAACTGGTCCACGCCTACCAGCCTATCGACTGGGATTTGAGACATTGGGATGATTCCGCACATCGACATCAAAATGTGCTGAAGCTCCGTCGTGTTGCAGCCCCATGACCTCCACTGAGTGGTACTACATCCAACTGGGTGGCCAAAACATCTCTCAAAATGTGACGTATATCGGTCTTGTTTGTTTGTTTGGTAGTAGATATGGCCCAGCCATGTGGTCATCTGTTATCTCTGTCCAGATGTTAATACCGACCCGATGTTGGAGATTTTGAATCAGCTGTGCACGCCCATTTTCGTCCTCCCAAAGATACAGGTTGTGCAAGATTAGTATACCGTCTCTAATAAACGTTCATTCACCCGTGCATAGCAGCAAGCTCGGAAACTGTGGATGGAGAATGCATCTTGCAGAGCTCTCCCACTGCAATCGGCTTTTCAGTGTGAAAGCACCGAGTCGGTCATTTCCGAAGCTGTGTACTGGTACACGTCGCACTGCTGTCAGTAACGATACTGCACTGGCAGACCACCCAAGATACGCAGTAGGATGTACCCAAGGGCTGTGTTGAGGAATGGACGGCATGCGCAGGTATGTTGTTAGGCTCATGTCGTCCATCCGCAGTACGCTGATGGCTAAAGGGTTGCATACCTCCTGTACTCAGACACCAAAACGAATCGGTACAAACCTTCACAACCGTTCCAGCGTTCTACCCGTCCGTTTCTGGAAATGGGTTCCTTCTTGGAAAACGATCAGTTTGACTTCCCGGACAACATATTAAGTGTTGTTGGTGTTTTTTGAGACAGCAAGCACATTAAATAACCAGCGACAGAAAATGGAACTATTATTAGCTGACACAGGCAAGTTGGAAAAGGTCGATAATCACACTTGTACGAAGAGACCTCAAAATACAAATGAAACAAATGTGGTTTTATTACAATTAAAATGGCACTAACAATTACTAATACTTACTACCTAAACTTCAGGATGCGTAACACTTTTAACGGTAAACTTCGTCCTCTGACGAAATTAACTTGGATATGTGAGTCACTTCTGACGTTTTGATCGGCCACGTTCCACGGCTTCACCAGAAATGCCTGGAGTAGTAGAATCAGGCTAAGTACATCGAGTGGGTCTCAGATGGACATGTTCTTCGTACAGTGACTTGGCTTCTTAAAGGTCGTTGATTTCGACATCAGTTCCCTCAATAATTTCCATAAGCTCTGCTTGTTCTTGTCTTTCTTCATATTGCAATTGTGGCACGTTTTTACACTTGATTCCACTACAGTTATTTCAGATCAATAAACTTTCCAACCTGTGTTTCTGTGGAGCACGTTCCTTTCACATGGACGCTAAGCTACTGCTAAGGTACTGGAACATAGCTCGTTGCACTGTGTATCGAACAGTGGTCACTTTGAATCCAGCCCAATTTCTCAAGAGGTTTCCACTTTCCCATCCATCTGTAAACTTGGGCTGTTAGCTCCTTAACGAATGGTGTCGCGCAGCATATTTTGTGAGTGGCTACCTAGCAAGATTCAGTTTGCTTTTTGTGACAGGTTTGGAGAATCACTTATTCTGCCAACCGTCAAGCATCTGGGAGCTCCTGATACCTTCTGTATACAATGTTCTAACGAACTGTTCTCCAGGTGCTATTATTTCCTCACGGATTGTGTCTGCTTTCAAGAACGTGCCAAGTGCTGAGGTGAGGTGTTGTTTCTTCATTGATCGAAAAAAGTGGGTATTATATCGCGCCCACTAATGGAATGAGTGAACCCAGTATGTTCACTATCTAACTTGTAGGATCGAGTAAAAAGAATCGCACTCCGCACACCAAGGAATACATGCAGCGTTGTCCGCCAAATAACAATGTTGTTTCTTATAACAGATGATTAACTTTATTCAACTACAATAAATGTACCGGACAAAAAAAGAAATTGTCCTGACTGTGTTAATAAGTACAGAATGTCATGTCAGTGACGCAATACATGCTGACCACGCCGCGAAGTGATATGTTCAGTTCCGGTGCATAATACAACATATAATATTTTTCTGCTATACAAATAGAGACCGAAATAAAAGTGCACAAAAATATATTATTTTGCCATTTTCACAAAGTTAGAAACATTGTCAATATTCGACGAACCGTTCCGTTCTCGGTATTGCGTGCAGAAAAGAGTTGTAGTAATCAAATTTGTATAGAATTTTGTGCTCCTGTAAGAAGAAAATACGTGCCAAAGCGTTATGAACACAAGAAATTGAGATTTTAGGGAAAATGTTCCGAAATTTTCAAAGTAGTTTTACTACTGATAATGTAACCAACATAAATTTTGTTGGCTAAACTAGATTTTACAAACTTTACAAGCATATGAACGATTTATAAAAATAATTTCTTCCTCCCTTTCTATTGCAGTTGTTGGTTTTCTGGCCTATAACTCATGTTTAACACATAAATTAAGCAACAGGTAACTACAGTAAAACATAATACATGGCTTAGCATTATAAGTGAAAATGAAAGATAATAGAGAAAGAGTTTCAGATGTGGTTGCGATCTAAAAAAAAATAATATGAAGACCAAATAAATCATAATATGGCGTAACATTAACTCATCAAAATTCTGCGTCGATCATGGGATGAGGTGGTTTATCACGATAATTCTGCAATACTTACATTACATGGACATGTATGATACAAAAGCGCGAGTAGCGTTAACAACTCCGGGGCCGCAACCCCCACAATGATGGTCGAACATAAAACTGATCGTTAATTTTTTAGTTTTAACGTTCGTCAAGCACATCATAAGGGAAACAGATATGGGAAGATTCAAAAGTAAAAGGTTTCAGCATTATGGAAAAACTCTACCTTGTTCCTAAAATTTGTCTTTCCAGTGTTCCCAGAAACTATACTTCATCCAAAAGTACAACACATGTTTTTCAAGCGTGCTTTCCGAGTATGGAAATGGGACGCCAGAGCTTTTTTTGTGCCCTTCACAGGAAACAGTGCGCGTGGAGGCCAAACGAGGCAACGTGAAAAGTACTCCGATAGCGCAAAAAGACCGCGTATGAAGATAAAATGAGTACATATTTTTTTCTGAGTATTACCCATTTAGCTGACATGTTCTTCTTTGGACATAGTCCACTAGTCATTCTGAGGTGATGCATTTGCAACTGCAGTGAGGTCATCACTGAAAAATGAATGTTTATAGCCGTAAATTTCTTTATCTGGAATATTATTTTTTGAACTTTTGCAACCGAGTTGTCATTTTTGTCATTTTTCATTCATTATGGTCACAGAACTTACTCATTAGCCGTGAGTTAACTTTTCCCCCTCTGTACGGTAATCAGAATCTGTTGTGTTCTTTGAATCACCGTCCATAACCTTATCTTATCTTGGTGCTCAACAAATAATACTAAAAAACATTTTGTTCAATAGTTCCTCGTATAAAATATGTAATGTCATTTCTTCTTCCATACAGTATTTGATACACTAACGATACAGTTCCGCATTGAGCGGTCCTTAGATGTTTTCATCTCAGATAGCAATTCTGAGACGTCCATCGTGTGAGTCGCTTTCCAGAAATGTTGCCTGCATCTGAAATCAGTCTCCCATATTTGTTGATACTAAAGAAGAAGACTGTGTAAACGCACGCCAACGAGGTTTTCTTTGGAGATAAAACGTTAAGCAAACTATGATGCCACACTTCTACAAATTACCTTAAAAAGACGCAAAGGACGCGACAGCTGTAAATGGCTATATAATAAGCAGATGCTTTCCAAAACTTTTTTCTTTGCTACACAAGACATATCAACGTAAGTAAAGCATCGTTTCAATGGCTATGTAAGCAAACGTTTTCCGAAATAATTTACTTTGTTAAGCAAGACATATCAACTAATAAAAGCATCTTTTCAATAATGTATACAGAATCCGTATAGAATTCTTTGGTATGTTGCTCAGTGGAAAATAGTGAAGCTCACTGGAAAGACCTTCTAACCGATTAAATGTGGATGAAGAAAACTACGCCAAAACAACTCATCTTCTAGTTCTTCAACATATAAAATCGTAAGAGAGCATCTTGGCAGCCAGCACTTCGTGGTTTTAGCTGACAGACTAGCATTCAAGAGGATGAACTGGCCGACGTAGGCCGTCGTCCTGAGATGTACTCACTCCCTCCCTGCTGTGACACGATCAGCTGGAACTCTGCTATACCTACAGGAGCGTGTTTGTAATGTACTCGGGATGAACTGCTCGAAATGCTGCGGACATAAGCAATTCAGTACTGATTCTCTGGTAACTTACATGGCGCTATCGAGGACGTGCTGATCAACATCCAAGTTATTATCTTTAAGGTATTAACTGTTTTGGCAACAAAGCGTGCGTAGCAATACTTTCATGAAGACTATACAAGCACCACAATGGCCCGTCGTTCTTGAATATTTAGGAACTACACATGTATTTACTGGAGCAACAAATCATACTACAACAACAATAGATTGAACACCTAGAACACTGTCTGACAGCAGAACAGTGAATTCAGATTCATCGCTCAGTCACAACGGCTTCAATCATTTCGCTATTTGTTAGATACAAAGAGGTGAGATCAGTATATTACCAAAGTTAAGCAGCGTTCAAGCTATGCAAATCAGTAGAGCAAAAGGATTCTTTGCCACTCGCATATTGTGCTACATGGACCATTTAGAGTACTGGATTTATGAACATTACGGTTCACGGGAATGTGCAGTTTGAGTTTTGTTAACACCACGTCGTCTCTGGAAGACTGATATTCCATCTTCTCCACAAAGAGCCACATGTAGTCTCTGGACGATTGAAGTTTCATCTTCACCATAAAGAGCCCCATGTATCACGAGCAGCATGAATAGCAGATTTGAGGTTTAAGCTAGTCTGCTTTATTACAACAATGATACAATGTCTTTTCCGTTGCATGCGCCTTTCTGATAGGCAATTTCAAATGAGCGTTGAGGAGTCAAACTGATGCACATTGTTGTGCTGTGAGAACCATTAGACGCACAGTCACACCTACAATTGAGGCGTTCTCTGGAAAAACGAGTTAACGTCTATTAAGTCGTTTTTCCGTTTCCTGCAGTAACTGCATCTTTACGAACCAGTCTTTGCATTCAAAAGATTATTGTTCCTCTCCGACAGGCACAACGCCCTCTGGAAACATTTGACGTCCGTGCTGCTCCAACTCGTGGTGGAACCAACTTTTTCCAATGTCACATACGAAGTACATAGTGACTGTAAACATAATACGGTAAGTGACTTTAATAGTGTATCCAGTAAGGAGTGGGATTATGAGAATCACCTAATAGGAAGGAAACGTAAAATGAAAGAAAAAGGGCGCGAAGAACAAGAGAAATTCAGGACCTTGTTTGTTTCACCGAAAACCGATAAGAAAGTCTGTTCTAACAAATTGGCACTTGTAAAAAATGTTGAACAAAAGAATTCCATTTAAAAATATCCCCAACAAGAATAGATCCATGAACGATTTTGGGATTTAGATGACAAGAACACAGAAGATACATTTATGTCAAGTTTAACTGAAAAGAAACGAAGATGTACACTGGCAGCGCGGAAGACGGACACGGTGATGGCGAAGACGTGTCGTCCTGGGATTACAGATGCAAAGAAGAAAGATATCTTCCCAATTTTCCTTAGAGACGACAAAGCAGAAATACTGAACAATTTTGTCGACGGTTATACATCTGCGGCAAACAATGACGGCTCAGGATGCGAAACAGTCACATGATCTGTAGTAACCAAGTGTAGATTGTTTCAGATAATTGTTGAAGACGGTATTATGACCCATGAGTGTCTGTAATCGAATAAATGCATTTGTTTCAGTTTGTAGATGATTATGTTAAGACTACGTTGTTAAAGAGGATTATTATGTGTTCTTCGTGGGTACATGTCATGCCTTCAGGAACACGTCTACGGTGTATTGTTGCTTTGTAATCTAATTATGTTAATCGAATAAAAATATATTCTGTTTATCCGCGGTCTGAGTACGCTACTTTTAGATTTATAGTTTTTATGTTGGTGTTATACAGTGATCTGTGGAAAAACAACTTAAGTGTGGTGCTGCATTATAAGTTCAAGTAACTGTGTTAGTCGTACATAGTAAACTATCTGGTCATTTATTCTGAAACAATAATTCGAGGTTTCTATTTGGCTATTTGGCTATTTGGCTATATGGCTGAAATATCGTCCATGTGCAAAGTATTGAAAAGAAAGAGAATACGAACTCAAATATTTGATGCTCTGTGTCTTGATTCCCATATATTGCAGTTAAGTTCCAGAGAACGCCTCAATTACATTCTGGCTACCAGTGATATCGAATATCTGGACAGCTCACCTTATTCTAAAGGCTGTTCCCTGCAACTTTTGCCAGCAATTTTCTAAAAATGAATGTCTCTCTTCACGAAGATCTACTCTCGTTTCCTAGGAACAGCCTCAAATCCTGGTGACCAGAATACGAAAATTGAGTCCAAATGCTCTTCGCTGGATTCAGCCACGCTCACAGAACGGAAACATGGGTGGCAAGCCACGGAACCTGGATCTGCGAACTTAATGGAAACCCAAATGATAAAGTTCCAGGTTGGTGTGAGTGTAGCGCAGTAGATTTCGGTATGGAGAAGGTATGTGGTAATGCAACATTTACAGATGGGGCTTTTACTCAGGCAGTACGTGTGCTCATGGTGATGTTCTAACGATGAGCGAAACTGATAATGTATGCCCAAACAGACGTACCACCTGACGAAGCCAACGGGAACCGTCAACAGACAAATAGTGCATGTTCTGGCAATTTACCTGGCAACATTTCACAAATGTGACTTCATCAGTAAACAAGATACACACTACATATGGTGTGCCCTGTCTTTATGCTCTTTTACAGAAGTTAACACCATTCCCATAATCGTTTCCACGCAGCTCTTGATGGAGAGGGCCTTAGTCGATGGCAAATGCTTTCGACACTTGCGTGTCTCATACCCCTGTCTCATACGATTACGCGAAATCCAACTTGCGGATCAACTGCAACAACGGCAGTAACATTAATTTTCCCTTCTTCTGTAGTCACTTGTTTCCTTCTGTTACCTTGTCCAACCTCTTTCACGTAACTGGTTGAAGAGGTTGAGAAATAATTTGCCGAGAAGGTTGACGTCTATAGCGATATACATACACCACGAGCATGTCGGCTTTTTTTTTTGCGTCAGTAAATCCCATCGTCCACTCACAGCCTATTGTTTAGACTGTCACACACTGACGAGCAAGTCGCAGTGCAGTCATGGAGCACACAAGCTCACTGTAAGCGAACGTAACAACGTCGCACCTAGCGGCTGCGCAGGTTGAATGGCGCTAACAAGTGTCAGTACGGAAACTTTCCAAAACACGGTATCTCGTAAACGACTCGCACTAGAGTCCTGCAATAAACGCCACTGACATTCTCATTTATCCTACTTTTAGCTAGTCAATGTCTAGGTTTTATTCCATTTGAAATGTGGATATTTGCTCAAAAAGTGCACTTTCTAAGTATTGTTAAAATCTGTTTAGTGGCTAACAATACGAGCCCCTGACTACCAATCCATTCTGTGAAAGCCACACTTTGACTGATAGAATTTTCCACTTCCGCAACGTCTGCGGTGCATGTTTCATGTGATTGAAACTATGTAAACGGAGGTCACCTTCTTGCTTCTTTTTGTATGTTCAGCCTAGTTCAGGAACTACTATAGTTATTTTGAAATGGTTTTTCTTAATAGTAGACTGATTCACGATGTAGCTCTGTGTACATATTTTATAAATATTTAACTGTAAGTTGATTAAACTGCTAAGAGTTAGTAAACCACCCCCGTGAAAACGACGCCATTACCACCTACTTGTGGATGGTAGAACTCCTTGGATTAAGAGCGCTGCGCCTACGGCACTGAGTGTGCAGGCGCCTTAATGTGTAGGCGCCTTAATGTATTATTTATTTTGACACATAAGTATTAGACGCACAATTGGTACAAGAATGTTCACTGGCGAGAAAAAAATTAGGCCTTTGAAAGCATGTTTACATAACTCCAAAATTCAAAAATTAACGAAAAATTAAAATAGAAAATGCGAAATTACGCAAAAAATTTAGACTTAAAATTATAACATTCTCGAAATGTTAAAATTCCTAGGCCTACATCTTGGCGGTAGGTTTCCGTGGTGGAAGGACTGTCTACATACATGTTTTAGTTTGTACTGGACCCTCAGATCACGAATCCTACTTCCACTAGGCCATTAAAAACAGGAAAACAAGAAAAAAAAATTGTGTGACAAAATATATAATAGAAAAGTGGTCTTGGGTTGGGTAATAGCATGGTACTTTAATATATAGTTTTGTGCAGGATTTAGAACGTAATTTTCTTACAAGTTTCCACAGGTTAAAGGGAAAATCAGTTTTTGTGAACATTATTTTGGAGGTTTTTTTACTAATTGAACGTGCCGATAGTGAGGTTAACACACTTGCCCGAACGGCAGGCAGTATTCACCCAAAAATAACATCAATTGCAGAGGTATCAGAAGGGAACTTCATCAACTCTCTACATCGTACCATTAAGGAAGTTGAGTGGAAACATCATTTCTCCATCTTTTAGAAAATCGACATGTACTCTTCTAACATTCTGCGTGGTGTCCGTTTGTTCTAAGTCGTGTCTCCCTACCACTTTCGCGCAACGATGCTCTGAGAGTGTTTTTTAGGGAATTGACTAGTTTGAACCTGGGACCTGTTGCTGGTAAGGAGACGCCAGACCACACATGACACGTAGAGTTCAGAAGAGTTCAGTGAGACTAGCGACGATATAACCAAATACTTAATGATTTCAGCATCAGCTCCACTGCACTCCCTGTAAAAGAATCTTAATACTAACCAAATTTAGTGGAAGGGGTTCAAGGCTTTCCTATTTTTAGTTAGCTGGTAAAATAACGTCGAAAAAGCAGTTACGTTTACCATTGGAAATTTTATTCGACTCGCAAAACATTGTTTATGAATTGCACTATTGATAAAAGGAAATATTTTAATACAGGATGATAAAAACCAACTACATTCAACAAAAATGTGAACGAATATTCCCTGAGTGGGTTGCCAAGTGACCTATGCCATTCCACATCTATAATTAAGTTTTGCAAAAGAGAAAACTATCAATATGGTCTACAGTGACCCTCAGTTATCTTTAATTACTTATCTGACTTGTTGTAAATTACAGTGGCTTCTCAATAATTATACAACAGAAAAATCATCGTGTTTCAGATTTTAACTTACGTAGCAAATGTGAATACCATGAGCCTCAATTGACGATCGACAATAGTATTACGTAAAAAGGGAATGTAACAGATGAGACTTCTGCAGTTCTGAGTGAAGCCTTATGCAACCAAAAATTCGGCATCGCGTGCGTTCATTACCTTGTCGGTGTTCGTCAGGAGGCGGCGGCCGGCGCAGCTCCATCCAGCTCGCTTTCTCTGAAGCAACTCCTTCCTAACTTCTCCATACTACAATTTACCGAAGTTGGTTTTAAAAAAAAACTATTTGCCTGCGTTTTCATGTGACAAATCAGGGTCTCAATGTTAACCTCAAGCTCCGCCTTCAAAAATTCTGTCCATCCAATGAGAAACGTTATACTTCTCATGGTGGGGCAATGTTTTTAAAGTTTGCAACATAACAGAGACGCGAAAAGTCTCAAGCTAAAACTTGCGGCTTGTGTGGCTTTTTTAGTGTTTTCGTAAGATCTATACTGTTCTTCTGGAGGGCTCTAGCCTTTAACGTGGGCTGGGGGGGGTGGTCCTAGCGGTTAGCTGGCGACGTGGGTGTCCGTCCCTTATCGTAGGGCCTTCTAGCTTAGCACAGTTCTGCACTCGGCTTCTGTTCTCGTTTCTCCCCTCGGAACTGCGTCTGTCTCACGGTGGGAAGGTATGACATGCATTTAGGCATTCTTGTGTTAGTCTGTGGTATTCCATTTGCTCACTCGTTACTCGCATTACTTTGGTTAATTTAATGTCACGATTTATTTGGAGCTATGTGACATATTACTGGATTTGCTTATCATGGGTTTTCATGGAAGGTGTTGGATTTGGCTGACACCTTACATGTCACACCCTTCGAACTCAATATTTGCACTGAAGTTAGGCAATGATTGAATCATTGTCTATGTCAGTCAAAAATTATTCCTTTATCTAAATTTTGTTGCCTACTGTTCAGCCAAGTTATTCTGGTTATATGCTAGTTTGTATTACTAATTTATATTTTTATATTCTTTCACATTATTCTCAAAAATATATTTATATTGACAAGAGAAGAATATTTTTATATTATTATTATTATTATTAATATTTTTATTATTTTCTTTCTTTATTGAAGTGTGAAGTTTGTTTTTTAAGAAGTTTGTTATCGAAGGTGAGTAGTCTTTCACATCGATTTTCTTAGAAATATTATTATTTTTTTTATAAATGTAGTAATTAAGTAAAATCTACTCCAACCACATTTTCTAAATATCATGTACAAATAAAATGTCTTTGTTTCTAGACCGACAGTCTATTTTTTACTTAAGTCCATAGTTGATGACTGTTATTTTGTAGTTTATTAACTATCTGGTGTGCTTAACTTATTTAGTTTTTCACACGCTTCTTTTGCACAATTCCTACGTCACATAATTCGATTTCACACATTCACACAATCATATGAATGTTTAAGCATGAGGTTGAAGAATGTTTTTGCATGAAGGTGATGGACATGAGCGAGATGGATGTGGTCAAGTATTTGATGTACAGTTTTGATCGTCATTCCTTGTTGGCTCTGTAACAGTGTGTTGCTGCTGTAGAGATCCCATAATGGAATGGAGCTTGTGAGTGCAGCATCTCGTGGGTTACTGGCTTTGTATGCATGAAAGTTATGTGTCGCTGAAAGCGGTCGTTTTTCGTTGTGATACTTCGCAGACAACTAGTTTACGATAGGATATGGATTTGGGAAGGTATGTCGTCTATTGTTCACCCATCTTCTTTCTTGGTCTCAATCTTGCGATTCTTCAACTTCTGCTCTTCCTGCTTTTTCTCTGCTTCTTACTTGCTTCTTGGTTCTTCTCTGGGCAGGATATGGAAATATTTATTGATAAGTAGTCGCTTTGAAGTTCTCCTCTTAGTAACAGTTTGATATATGGTTTGGGCTTGTCATTTTTACTTTGTGGAAGTTTTCTTCAGTTTCGTGCATCAGCGTGCTGTTTAATAGCAGTAGTGTGACTTTTACACATATTTTTTTGCCAGTGGTGGCTTGCCCAAGCCGTCTTCTCGTCGGCCGTTGTTTGCTCGCTCTGCTGAGTCGGGGCATCCCAAGGCCGTCTGTCCCAGCAGGATTCCGCCACTCCGTGGTTCCGTGTTCTGTCCCAGCAGGGTTCCGCCGCTCTGTGGTTCCGCTTGGCAGCAGATTTATTTACTGCCCACTTCCGATACAAGAGCCCTCTGTTGGTCTCGCTGTCCTTTCGCTTTTCTTGACGCTTATTTGTTGTAGGAATCGTGTCTTGCTAATTACGTGCTTTTCTTTCATGATACTTCTCACGTTGCAGCTTGTGGGTCGTTGCATCTGGTCCTTGCTGGAGTTTTTACAATGGTTCTTACAAAAAGTTTTACTTATAATCATCTAACCTATGGCTAGTACCTACATTGTTTTACGCCTTCTTAAAAAGCTTCACAAATTTCGGCGCCCTTTCCATGTTACAATTCTAAGATATTTTGAGTCTTAACTTCTATAAGAATCCTCAAATTCGTTTTTCTTATTTTTTTGTGTAGTGTCGTGGTGCATAGCATTTTAGTATTTCATGCTGTTAGACTATCTACGCTTTATCCCTTCACCATAATCTATGGTACTATTGGTGATATTTTTGTTTTTGTTTTTATTGAAACTACTTTCTTTTTCCCACCTTCCTGTCTCTTCATTCTTCTTTCTCCTGACGATCTTATCTGCAACATACTCTTGAAATATTGTGCTGATTATTCACCAGTAATAAAATTAATCTTCAACCTTTTTGATATGGCTCACATGGTGAAGTCCTAAGGTTTTGCCTGTTTTACTTTAAACTTGTACTGAAAGTATTTAATACTGCCAGTCTTAGGTGAAAAAACCTCTGCTTTATCTCGTAAAATACCCACTAATTCTCGTTTACTGTGTTCCGAAATACCTTGAATTTATTGCAGTTTGCAGGGCTCTATCTTTTAACATTGGCTGGGGGGTGATCCTGACGTAACAGAGACGCGAAAAAGTCTCATGCTAAAACTTGCAGCTTGTGTGGCCCTTTTAGTGTTATCATAAGATCTACACTGTTCTTCTGGAGGGCTCTAGCCTTTAACATGGGCTGGGGGGGGGGGTGGTCCTAGCGGTTAGCTGGCGACGTGGGTGTCCGTCCCTTATCATAGGGCCTTCTAGCTTAGCATGGTTCTGCTCTCGGCTTATGTTCTCGTTTCTCCCCTCGGAACTGCGTCTGTCTCACGGTGGGAAGGTGTGACATGCATTTAGGGATTCTTGTGTTAGTCTGTGGTATTCCATTTGCTCACTCGTTACTCGTATTACTTTGGTTAATTTAATGCCACGATTTATTCGGAGCTATGTGACATACTACTGGATTTGCTTATCATGTCAGGGTTTTCGTGGAAAGTGTTGGATTTGCCTGACACCTTACACTCTTCATACCATCAAAGCTAACTGCTGCCATCCAAAATTTCAAAAAGTCTATTTCACATCACAGTCCCACATACTCTTTCGTTTAGGCCAACAGCGATAAATATAAATGTCACTATTTTAAGGAAAATTGCTGCAACTAATGGTCTGTCCACACATAATGACATGCACATGCGCAATAGGCTGAAGAAAAATAAGTAGTAGGCCAACGCATACTCACCCTGAAAATAGACGTAAGAAGGGAGAGTGAAAACCATTTTAATGGAATTATTCGATAAGGTTTCAGGTAACAGATGAATGTTTTAGAAAACCTGATGTATGTGGTTTCTAGGTGAGCATTGCATTAGTGATGGTGCAGCTGAGCTTTGGTCATACTGTTATAGAACGATCAATATCGGTTGGAATGGTTGCCAGTCAGCACGCTCCACATACGCTCATAGGCGTTTAATAAAATGTATCATAAGTAGATAACTAATAGGACAGTGGAGGCCCTAACAAAGACGAGACATGGATGTTCTGCCTCACAAATGATAACAAATAATATGTTTATCTAAGTATGAAATGAAACAATCATCCACATTAATCCCTATTTATTGCTGAGTTTCTTGCTAAGAAGTAAATGAATAATAAATAATTAGAGGTTGCATTAGAAGTTAACAATATCTATCAACACGAAGAATGACAACTGTTGACGTGGATCAGGAGTAATCTAAGAATTGAATTTACCCGCGAAGATTGTGCAGTTTAGGTGAATCGGATAAACTGTAATCTGAGAATGAATCACAGACATGCAAATGTGTGATGGTTACACGGTGATTACCTCAAATTCCAAAAGAATGAAAAACTGCGACATTTAAATAACATCACTGATACAGTAATAAATGAGCCTCCAGTCGCTCCAGAAAGGTGTAACGGATTGTATTCGATCGTAAGAGCGCGCCTACTATAGTACTAGGAACACATTTGTGAAGAATCTACGAAATTTTGCCGTAGGAGTTCTCGTTCACCGTGTACACAAATGTACACATGGCTTACCTTGTGTGGAACGCATTAGATACATGATTTATTATGTTACCTTGCTAGTGTCACCATCTTTTTGAATGCCTCTTCTCCATTTATACAACGTATTTCATAGTGTACATGATCTTATCCCCCCCCAATGAAACATGGACCTTGCCTTTGATGGGGAGGTTTGCGTGCCTTAGCGATACAGATAGCCGTACCGTAGGTGCAACGACAATGGAGAGGTATCTGTAGAGAAGCCAGACAAACGTACTGTTTCTGAAGAGGGCAGTAGCCTTTTAAGTAGTTGAAAGGGCAACAGTCTGAATTACTGAGTGATCTAGCCCTCTTAACACCAACAAAACGGCCTTGCTGTGGTGCTACTGAGAGCGGATGAAAGCAGGGGGAAAGTACAGCCGTAATTTTTGCTGAGGGCATACAGCTCTTCTGTATAGTCAAACGATGAAGGCGTCTTACTGGGTAAAATATTCCAGAGATAAAATAATAGCCCAATTTGTCTTTCCGTCTGGGGACTATTCAGGTGGATATCGTTAACAGGAGAAACAAAATTGGCGTCCTATGCAGGCGTGGAGTGTCTGAGTCCTTAATCGGGCGGATAAATCAGAAAATTTAAAAACGGAAATGGATACGTTAAAGCTAGAAGTAATGGCAGTTAGTAAAATTCTGGAGCAGTGGACAGGACTTCTGGTAAGATGACTATAGTTACAAATACAAAATCAAGTAGGGGTAAAGCAGGAGTAGGTTTAATAATGAATAAGAAAATGGAAACACGGATATGGTACTATGACAGCATAGTGAACGCATTATTGTAGTGTAAACAGATACGAAGCCCGCACACATCACACTAGTAGAACATTATATGCCAACTAGCTCCGCTGATGATGAAGAGATTGAAGAAATGAATAATGGGATAAAAGGAAATTCAATTAATTGTGGCAAGAAAATTTAATTGGCATGGGGGACTGGAATTCGATAGTAGAAGAAGCAGGAGAAGATAAACTAATAGGTGAATAAGGACTGAGAGAAACGAAAGAGAAAACTGCCTGGTAGAACTTCGTACATAGCATAATTTAATCTTCGCTGACAGTTTAATAATCACTAACAGTCATCTCTAACATTTAATCATCACTAACGGTTAATCATCACTAACAGTTGATTTAAGAATCATGAAAGTATGATGTTTACATGTGAGACACCTGCAGACATTGGGGGTTTCAGTCGGATTATATAATGGTAAGAAAGAGAATTTTAAATTGTAAAACATTTCGATGAGCAGACGTGGATTTTGACCAAAATCTATTGATTATGAACTGTAGATTAGAACTGCATAAATTACAAAAGTGGGAATTTAAGGAGACGGGACCTGGACAAACTGAAAGAACCAGTGGTTGTTGAGAATTTGAGAGAAAGCGTTAGGGAAAGGTAGGCTAGAAAAGGGGAAAAGAATACAGTAAAAGAAGTATGGATAACTTTGAGAGATTAAATAGTGAAGGCACCAGAGACCAAGCAGATAAACAGCCGAGGACTTATAGAAATCCTTTAGTAGCACAAGAGATACAGAATGTAGCTGATGATATAAAAATATATAAATACAGTAAATGACGCAGCCAAAAGGGAATACAAATTTCTAAAAAATGAGACTAACAGTAAGTACAAAATGGCCAAGCAGGGTTGGCAAGAGGACAAATATAAAGATTTAGAAGCATATATCACAGCCTATACATATATTAAAGAGACTTTTGGAAAAAGAGGAACACATGGATGAATATCAAGAGATCAGATGGAAATCTAATGCTAAGCAAAGAGGGGGAAGCTGAAACGTGGTAGGAGTATTTAGAGGGTATATACAAGGGTGATATACTTGAGGGCAATGTTATGGAAATGGAATAGGACGTAAATGGAGATGAGATGGGAGATGTGATACTCTGTGAAGAATTTGACAGAGCAGTGAAAGACCTAAGTAGGAAAAGGGCCCGGGTGTAGACAGCATTCTGTTAGAACTACTTATAGCCTTGGGAGAGCAGCCACAAGAAAACGCTTTCATATCGGGAGCAAAATGTATGAGACAGGAGAAATATGCCCAGACTTCAAAAAGAATATAGTAATTCCAAATCCAAAGAAAGCAGGTGCTGACAGGTGTGGAAATTACCGAACTATCAGTCATGCTTGCAAAATATCAACACTAATTCTGTACAGAAGGTTGGAAAAACCGGGAGAATCCGACCTCAGGGAAAATCAGTTTGAATTCCAGAGAGATGTAGGAACACGTGAGGCAATAACGACCTGACGATTTCGAATAGAACATAGGTTAAGGAAAGACAAGCCTACGTTTATAGCATTTCTAGACTTACAGAAAGCTTTTTACATTGTTATCTGAGTTACTCTTTTTGAAATTCTGGAGGTAGCAGGTGTAAAACACAGGCTATTTGCAACTTGTGTAGAAACCAGATGATAGTTGAAGAGTCGAGGGTCATAAATTGGGAGCAGCGGTTGAGACCTGATGATGTTTGGCTTGAGGGGCGCTCAACTGCGCGGTCATCAGCTCCCGTACAAAGTCCAAATTTGTACACAGTCCAATTTCTTTTCACAGTCCAATCTAGTCACTCTCACAAATGATGACGATGATGAAATGATGAAGGCAACACAAACACCCAGTCCCCGTGTATAGAAAATCCCCAAAGCAGCTGGGAATCGAACCTGGGATGGCATTGTAATTCTGTCACAAACAGCAAAGAACTAGGAAGAACAGTTGAACGGAATGGATATTGTCTTGAAATGAGGATATAAAATGAACATCAACAAAAGCTGAACAAGGATAATGGAATGTAGTCCAATTAAATCAGTTGATTCTGATGCTATTGTAATAGGAAATAAGACACTGGAAGTAGTAGATGAGTTTTGCTATTTGGGCATGAAAATAACTGATGATTGACGAAGCAGAGAGGAAATAACATGTAGACTGACAATGAAAAGAAAAGTATTTCTAAGAAGAGATGTTTGTTAACATATAGGTAAGGTCCAAGTATCAGGAAGTCTTTTCTGAAAGTATTTGTATGGAGTGTAGCCACGTATGGAGGTAGAACGTGGACAATACACAGAATAGAAGTTTTTAAAGCATAGTGATCAAGGAGAATTCTGAAAATTAGATGAATGGGTCATGTAAACTAATGACAAGGTACTGGAAAGAGCTGGGGAGAAAAAAATTTGTGGCACAACCTGGCTACAAGAAGGTATCGGTTTCCTGGACTCATTCTGAGGCATCAACGGATCACCAATTTAGTACTGGAGGCAACCGTTGGCGGAAAATTTTTTAGAGAAGACCAAGAAATGGATACAGTAAGCAGATTCAGAGGAATGTAGGTTTAAGTAGTTACGCCGAGATGAAGCGGTTTGCACAGGATGGAATAGCATGTAGAGCTGCATCAGACCAGTCTTCGGACTGAAGACCACAACACACAACATGTGATCTGATTGATTAGCACAATGATTTTTGATATTTTCGCTCACATGACGTATGAGGACCTCCTGGCGGTGTTGTTCCTCTAGTCAGTAATTCCCTATACCACATTCCGGAGGCTCCACCAACAGTAGGCGCTGAAAAGTTCTTCATTTCTTAAGTTTTCCCCATATGGCTTCTTTTCAGTACTCATCACTTTTATGTAATTCTGATATCTCCTTAAGTTCTGTACTTGAGGATATTAGTAGTGGTAATCTGAAGTTACTGCAGTAGTGTTTACAGCTCACGTATTGCCATTTATCAGTATCCTTGCTAATACTTGAAATAGTCAACTTCATTTATGTTTTTAATATATATCGTTTTATTATCACAAAAGGTTATAGTCTCTTGTAATTCGAGAGTACTTTTCTCCTAATTGTACATTTCAACTTACTTGCACATTCGTGAAACAATACAGCAGCGGCGTCTCACGAATTTATGTCACAGACAACTTTTTTCTTAAAAACCCCCAATTTCGCTAAGAAAAGACGTGCGGTTCACAGGATAGCGGCTTTATTGTGTTACGCTATGTTTCACATGCGTGTGCTTCGTAACTTCCACATGTAAGAAATTAACACTATTTCATTCTGTCATAATTCATTGTTTACATAACATAGATTGCCCGTTAGCTGAATTTAGTTCATCCTTTTCTCTGGAAATGTGAAGATGGTCACCACAGAGCGAAATCGATAGTCTCACGACATTCTTTGTGATCATAGAAATGAAAAAAAACAGTAGAAGAAAATTTCAAAAATGGAAGTAAAATTCATTGTGTGAGGATATTGTATATAAGACCCTCGGATGACATTCTTGTCCTCAATGAAATTGAGGAAGAATTACTAAAGATGCTGAAATAATTGTACATTATGATGAGTAAAGCACATGGTTTAAGAATAAATCGAAGAAGATAAAGAGTGACTGAAATGTGATTAGCGATAGGCATAAAAATATATAAGACCACAGTTTCAACGAAGTAAAAGCATTCTATCCTGAACCCAGAATAGTCAACATCTATCCGTGGTCTAGAGGCAGCATCTTCGTGTAGTAATCTCAACCTTCTAGATACCGGATTTGTATGCAGCTACTCCTTCATTTTGAATAAATTGTCAATGGCGGCTGTGGACTGGTGGGATAAGAAGTCATCGCCGCTCTGCCAACGTCATCAAAAAAACGAGAGGAGCGAACAGAGGTGCAGGGGTCTCCCTTGCCCTTGGGTTGAGAAACTGTGCTAAAAGACGGAACAATCAGCAATGATCATTGCCATGTGGATGCAGAAGGCAATGGAAAACACTGTATTAAAGATACATAATGTGTACCCACAATTCATGTGGCCTGTAATTAAAAAGGTGTTATGATTATTTCTCCATAGGCAAAAGATTTGGGACCAGTCCACCTTTCGGATCTCTGGGAGGAGAATAAATAGAGGAATCGTTCATGAGAAAAATATTGAATAACGAACAATAGGACAACGTTCTACGAGTTAGGGAGTGGAATGTCAGAAGTCTGAACGTGATAGGGAAGCTAGAAAATCTAAAAAGGAAAATGCCAAGGCTCAATCTAGATATATAGTGGGTGTCAGTGAAGTGAAATGGAATAAAGGCCATGATTACTAGTCAGATGAGTACAGGGTAACACTAGCATAAATGGTATAACGGTGATAGGATTCATTATGAACAGGAAAGTAGGACAGTGACTGTTTTCCTGGGAACAGTTCAGTGGTAGGGTCGTTCTCCTCTGATTAGACCGAGAACTAAATCTGACTGCGGCATTCCAGAGGTACATGCCGACGGTGCAATCAGATGAGGCAGACAATGTATATAAGGCTATTGAAAAGGTAATGCAGCAGGTGAAAGGAGATGAAAATCTAATAATCATGAGTGAGCGGAACGTCGTTTTAGTTGAAAGAATAGAGGAAAAGGTTACTAGATAATAGGGTTTGGCAGTAAGAAAGAGAGAGGAGAAAGAATAACTGCGTTCAGAAGTAAATTTCAGATGGTAATTGCAAATATCTGTTAAAGAATTTCAAGATGAGCAACAGGCACACTAGGAAAAGACCCGAAGACACGGGAAGATTCTGCTCGATTACATCATAGACAGACGAAGATTCCTAAATCAGATATTGGACTGCAATGCGTACCCTAGAGCAGATATAGAATCAGATCACAATTCGGTAACTAGAAATAAGTTCAAGTGATTCATGTCGAAGAATCGTGTGGAAGGATGTATGATACCGAAGTACTGAGGACGAATAAGCCGCTTCTGCAATTCGCTTGGGATATGGATGCTGCGAGTAAGCAGTTGGGTTGGAGCACATATCTACACAAAGGTCAATCACAGATGTTGTGCAGACAAATATGGGCACAAGAAGGTAACTGTGAATAAACCACGGATAACAGAAGAAATACATCTATTCACCGACTAACGAAGGGACTACAAAACTGCTCAGGGAAATACAAAGATACAGCAATACAAAACACTTAGGAATGGTATAGATAGGAAGGGCAGGGAAGTCAAGTGTAAACGACTAGATGAAAAATCTGAAGGAATCGGAAAAATAATAATCTTATAATGGACTCTCTCAGAATACAGAGAAGTCAAAACCATTTCCAGTAAAATTAAGAGCAAGGTTAGCAACATTAAGTGTTAAATGCGAATTCAAGTGTTAAATGCAGAGCAGAGAGCGGAACAGTGGGAAAAGTGAATCGACGAGTTGTCTGACGATGCAGAAGTGATAGGTAACATTCCATCGAAATCATTGGGGGATATGGCTACCAGATAGCTACTCAATTTGATGTGTAAAATAAATATGGTACCTACCATCTGAATTTCGTAAAAATACTGTCCAAACATCTCTGTAGATGCCAAGGCCGATATGTGTAGGAACTATTGCAGAATGCATGTTGCTCACCTGAATAATATTCAGAAGAATGGGAAAGAAATCTGAGGTTGTGTTAGATGACGGTCAGTTTTGCTTTAGGGAAGGCGGATAATAGAAGCAAGACTGAAGAAAAATCAAGACAGGTTCATAGGATTTAACGATATAGAAAAAGCGTTCAACACTGAAAATAGGGGAATATTGATAAAATTTCTGAGAAACCAAGTAAGAGTGAGCTATAGGGAAAGATGGGTAATATTTAGTCAGAGCAAGAACAAGAAAGAAAAACAAGATTGGATTAAAAAGAACGAAGTGGCCGGATGAAGAAGTGTAAGACAAGGATGCCGTCTTCCACTCCTAATGTTCAATATGCACAAGGTGGAAGCAATGAAGAAAATGAAAGGAAGTTACAAGTGTGGGATTAAAATCCAAGGTTGAAGGATAACAATAATAAGATTCGCTGATGATATTAATATCCTCAATGAAATTGATGAAGATTTGGAGGATCTCTTGAACGGATTACACAGTCTAAGGAGTAGAGAATATGGATCGAGAGCGAACCGGAAAAAGACAAAAGGAAGGAGAAGCAGCAGACACGGGTGTAGCGAAAAACGCAACATCAGCACTGGTGTTGTAAACTAAGTTAAGAAATTCTGCTTCCTTGGAAGCAAAATAACCCATAATGGATGAAGCAAAGGGGAAATAAAAAGCAGACTACCACAGACATGGAGGGCATCAAACAAAGATTTTAAACTGAGGAAGAAATTTCTGATGATGTACGTTTGAAAAACTCTATTGTATGTATGTGATAATTGATGTGTTGAAAACCTGAAATGTTCGAAAGATGAAAATTGAATAGCGTGAGATGATGTTAAAGAAGTAACCAGAAAATTGGGTTGATTGCTAAGCCAAGAAAAATGGTGGTTCCTCCAAAGACTCTGTGACAAACAGAATGTTTGGAAAGACGCAGCCAGAGAAAGGGACATATGGATGGGACGTATGGGAAAGCATCAGTCAATTAAATCCTTCGCATTAGCAGGCACTGTGTATAGAAATAAAATGTAGGAGAAGAGAGAGACTGCAACATATCCAACAATTAATGGGAAATATTGGCTGTATGTTGTACTCTGAGAAGAAGTGTTGGCACTGGAAAGGAAGTTACGGCCGGCTGCATTAAATCAGCCAGAAATCTGTGGGCTTATGAAGCTGTTGTTGATTATTGATGAGAAATGAGAGAGATAAACCAGATAGTGACTTCTAGCTGATTCCTCTCAAACTAGCGATTCGCTATGTTGACACCGCTGTTTTAAGGACACATCACCATCGACACTTTCCATCACTTGCTGCGACGCTGCCTACATTAGAGCGGCTGCTCAGATAATTTGCGTCACTTTTAGTTTACTCGCATTGAGCTGCAATGGGGGATCTGTGATAATACATTATAGAAGATAAATTTCTTCCCCAGCATCGATAATAGCAACCTTTATTCTCGAGAACCGGTTTCGTTAGTCAATGTTATCATCTTCAGCTGTCGACAGACAAGTTAGTGCATATTTCTTGATATAGCAGTAGAAATTTTATTTATCATGAATTAGTATATATGTAACAGACTAGAAGACTGACGCATCGGCATGTCGAAATTAAAAAATATATATATGTACAGTTATTAACCACATACAACTGTCTAATGTCACACATGGCAGAGCACAGCGAGAGTGGAGGTGTTGTGGTGAATAATTGTGTATAAGTTGTTTTAATTTTGACATGCCGCTGAATCAGTCTGTTAGTCTGTCATGTGCCTGCCGATTCAATAGAAAGAGTACTTTTACAGCTATTTGTAAAAATATGCAATAGCTTGTCGGTCCAGATATGAAGATGGTAACATTGATTACCGGAATCAGTTTTCCAGAATAAAGGTTACTATCTGGGCTAAGGACTTTATCTTCTTTGATCTACTTTACGTCTCCTCCCATCTCTGGCCGTACATTAGCGGAAGAAAATCCCTTCAAACATCAGTACTACAATAGGAGAAGTCGAATTGAGTTTCAAGAAACGGCCCTAGAAGTCAGTATTTAGAGATGTATTCACAGTATACACCTAATACCGTAACTGTTGGAGATATAAGTTGAGTGCGTGAAGTAATTAAGATATTGGGTTGGTATGTAACAGAAGTGAGATTTAAATTCCATTTCAACTGGGCTGATACAAATATGTTGTGCTGCAGTGTCATACAGAGTTAGCGAGTGTAGTTGCTGCGCCTGAAAGTATGAGTGGTACGCTAATTTAACAATATTTAGAGGCATCAACGAGATTTTCTTTGGTCGGCTCTGAAGGGTCTACAACAAATGTAACAAAAATTCATTGTTTAAGTAACCACCGATGGTCTTCTCGAAGACGTTTCCCAAACGAAATCGAAAGTAAATGTTTTTTGTAATCCCTGTTTGCAACTTATAATGATAAGAAATGGATCAACAAAGACTTATGTGCTAATGTAGTAACTTGAAATAACTGTGTCGTTGACAGAAAACCGTAACTATCATTAAGGGTGACATGTGGGAAAGATATAGAGCAATATTCACATTACAGACTTAAAGAAATCCTGATTACTTGTGTAACCATTTACAAAATTACTCGGCCGATTAATGCCAACTCAAATAAATTTTGTTATTCTGTCATCACGATTGTGGTCCTTTTGAATGTGACCAGTGATGCTTGCTGGCCTGATATTCATTTATAGATAGCATTTTTAACTAAAATACTTTTTTTGTGAGGCGTGGTCATACAGAGCTGGGTTGCATCAATCATATCCGTGTCCAAATGGCAATTCATATACAATGTATCGGTCTTGTAACTATGTGTTTCATGTTTTTCCAGGCTTAGTAGATTTTCCGCTGTCATCTCTAGTCATGTGAAGTGGCAAAAATATGTAGATTACGGTTACCACTGTTGCGAAGTTGCTTGAATACTCTTCCTAGTATAACTTACAGTGCTTTCAGTAGGAAAGGGAAGGGTAAATTGGCCTGTATGATAGCAAAGTCTTTGAGAGGGGGGAACTGAAACTAATGGGACTTCCTCTTTTCTAGGCTATGATCAGTGACCAATGATTCAACAATGAATGAAGTTAAGCTTAATGAGAAGCTCAGACAGGCCAGCACTAATACGTCATAAGATTCTCATAAAATCACAGTGAAAAATAATGTTAGTATATTGCATCAGATTATGTGGGGTTTAAAAAAACAAAGCAAATGAGCTTCTTGTTTGTTTAGAAGATTTAGAAACTGAGGGTAGAGTACATGTACTGTGCCGGTCTGAACATAATGTAGTCAGACATATGGTAAAGGCTAATGTAGGTGGATATAAAATTTGAGCACATGTAAGTAGAAACACTGTATGTTAAAAATCTATCATTATGTGAAAACTTGAGAAACTAAAAATTTTTGTGTAGAGCAACACAGAGAAGTATATTTGATTGAGCTTAAACTAGATAATGGTTCTTTTATAATTGTATGTGTATAATTTAGAACCAAAAAAATTTTTTTTGTAGAGCAACATATAGAAGCATGTGTGTGTGAGCTTCAACTAAATAATGGTCCTTGTAGCAATGTATAGGTCACCATTGGAAGATTTTCAGCTATTTTTGAAAAAACATGGAATTTTTGTTGTGCCACCTCTCAGACAGAGGGAAGCAAATTATTGTTTGTGGGGATGTCAATGTAGATTTTCTGAAATAATCTGATAGAAAGCTTGACCTTTAAGCATTACTTGGGTCTTTCAATCTTACATCAGTTATTGATTTTCCCACTCAGGTAGTACAGGAAAGCAGCACAATGATAGATAATGTTTTTACAGATGAAGAAAAATATAATCAAATAAAAACTTTTCATGTTAAGAATGATCTGTCTGATTGTGGTGCACAGCTAGTTACAGTATATGACTTAGCTCCGAACAGTAGCGCAAACAGTCCTCCACAATAGTGAATTCAACTAACGATTTAATAACTACAGATTTTAGGGAAAGTTCACAACAGTTTGATTGTGATGTGGCTTTCAGGGAACCAGATGCTAATTTAAAATTTAGCCTGTATGATGATACCCTTGTGAGCATATTTCTGAACAGTTTCCCTAAGAAAACAGTGAAACATGATTTTAACGAACCACTTCAGAAGCTGTGGGTTACTAGATAGATACAAAATTTTGTAAATAGAAAAGGGGAATGTTTCTTATAGCTAGAACGTGGAATAGTCCAGTAACAGTTAAACATTATATGAACAAAAATTATTAAAAAGTTCACAAGTATGAGCATTATGTCTGAGTTAGCACCACTGGACAGTAAAATGAAGAGAATTTGGAAAATTGTTTAAAGTGAAATAGGGCAACTGAGATCGCGGGTAGACTGTATTTCTATCAAACTCTAAGAAAAATTTGCTAACAAAAAGTATAAAATTGAAAACATTTTTAATAATCATTTTAAGTTTTGTACAGAAAATAGGATCCAGCTATTCATTAGAAAATGGAAGGCAGTATGTGGAAGAGTTAATATCTATTCAATTTGACTGAATTTAAATTCAACCCATCTTTCCAATAATAAATTCACTAAAAAGTAAATGCTTGCATACAGTTGACAACATTTCTATCACAGTACTAAAAGCTTGTTCCCAACAGATAAGTAGGGATCTCAGTGGCATAAGTAATATCTCTCTGCAACAGTGCCTTTTTCTAGGTAGACTGAAATATGCTACTGTTAAACCATTGCATAAAAGAGTGGATAGGTCTGATGCTAACAAATACCGCCCAATCTCACTTCTGCCAGCTTTATCCAAAATTCTTGAAAAAGTAATGCAGTCAACAGTAGCCTCACATATTTGTAAAAGTGAAGTACTAACAAAATATCAGTTTCCTTTCACTGACTAAATATTAAATGCTCTCAGTAACCGAACATCTCCCACTGGGATATTTTGTGATGTCTCGAAGGCTTTTGACTGTGTGAATCATGAAATTCTTCTACATAAGCTTAAGTATTGAGGCATGAGTTGGACAGTGCACAAATGGTTTAGTACATATTTATCGGTAAGAAAGCAAAAGGAAGAAATTAACGGTACAGAAAGTCATTAAAACTAACCAGAGTCCTCCAATGGAGGAGCTACCAAGAATGTTGTGTCACAGGGTTCTGTCTTGGCTCCTTTATTGTTCTTAATATATACTAATGACTTACTACTCTATATTCATGAAGGTGCAATGCTACTTCTTTTTGTGGATGATACAAGTCTATTAATCACGACCTAAAAAACGAGAATTAACTGAGGAAATTATAAATAATGTTTTTTCGTAAAATTATTAAGTGGTTCTCCGCAAGTGGATACTTACTAAACTCTGAAAAAACACAGTATAGACAGTTCTGTTTCATAAATGCCTTGACACCAGTGGTAAATGTAGACTTTGAAGAGAAGTCTGTTGCTGAGGCAGAATATTCAAAATTGAAATGAAGGAACACATTGATGATATACTGAAATGGTCAGGTTCAGCCACTTATGCTGCTCGAGTTATTGAAAATTTTGGTGCTAAACATATCAGTAAATTAGTCTACTCTGCCTATTTTTGTTCACTGCTCTCATATGGTGTTATATTTTGGGGTAATTCACCATTAAGAGGAAAAAGTATTCATTACCTAAAAGCCTGTAATCAGAGTAGTAGCTGGAGCCCACCCAAGATCACCTTAATGGCATTTACTTTAGGAACTTGGGATATTGACAGTAACTTCCCAATACATATAATCACTTATGAAATTTATTATTAATAACCCATCCAAATTCAAAAATAACAGCAAAGTGCATAGTTACAACACTAGAAGAAAGTATGATCTTCACTTTTCTGGGTTTGGTCTGACTTTGACACATAAAGCGGCGAATTATGCTGCACAAAAGTCTTTGGTATTTGTTAAATAGCATTAAAAGTCTGGCAGAAAGCCAATCATCATTTAAAAACAAGGTAAAAGTATATCTGAATGACATCTCCTTCTACTCGATAAATGAACTTTTAGATAGGAAGTAGTGACTGTTAAAAAAATTAAGTGGGTGGTTTGAAAATTTCTTGGAACAGAATAGAAAAATGTAGTTACATCATGGAAACTTTTTTTATTTTTCAATGTAGTCTCCTTGTAGATTAATGCACATGGTCCAACGATGTTTCCAGTGCCTTGATCACATCTAGAAAATGAGTTTCCTCCAGGCCTGCAAAATAGTTGTCAACTCTGGCTGTCAGTTCTTCGTTTGAAGTGAATCTTCGTCCACCAAGAAAAATTTTCAGTTTTGGGAAGAGTTTGACGGAGACATATCAGGTGAATAAGGCAGGTGTGGCAACAATTCATTCCCTAGTTTGTCATGCGCCGGCAAATGTGTGCGATCGCCCATTGTCTTGATGGAAGATGACTTTCTTCTTTGCTATACCTGGCCTTGTTTCGCGTATCATTTGTTGCAATTTGTCCAGGAAGTGAGCATAGTATTTTCAACTAACTGTTTGCCAAATTGGGAGATTATGAACAAACAGAATCCCTTAGCATCACAGAACACTGATTCCATGAACTTTCCCGCCGGAGGAATTGCCTTTGCTTTCTTTGGTGGCGAAGAATCAGCATGTTTCCTCTGCTTTGCCGGTTGCTTTGCATCTGGGTTATAATAGTGCACCCAAGTTTCATCTGTGGTCACAAACCGGCGCAAAAAATCTTGTTTGTTTCTCCTAAAACGTGCCAAACATTGTTCCGATATGTCCATTCTAATGCGTTTTTGATCCAGCGTCAAGAGTCGCGACACCCATCTTGCACATAATTTTTTCATTTCTAATTCTTCAGTTAAACATGGTATACCCTTTCAGATGACATTTGGCAAGCGCGAGCAATTTCACGCACTTTCAATCAGTAATCCTCCGTGACCATTCTGTGCACTTTTGCAATGATTTCTGGAGTAGTGACACCTCTCGACCGACCACTGCGCGGATCATCATCCAAGCTCTCCTGACCAAATTTAAATTCATATGTCTTCTTGACACCAGATGACTATGATGGAGTCCCTTAGTCTATTCTGGAAATCGGCATGAATATCCTTTGCTTTCACACTTTTCTTTACGGAGTACTTAATCACTGCTCGAATCTCGATTTTTTTCCATCTTCTCAAATCACTACGCGGGAACAACAACAGAGTCAGTTCACCTCTACAGCTCTCTTCCAAGAGCACTGACGTGGCAAGTGTTTACAGGCAACAGTCAAATGAATGTCTCGTGAGCAACGCGTTGCGCTAGTGCTGACCTCTCGTGGTGAATCTGAGAACTTTCCCAGCCACCCTCGTAACATCGTGTAACGGAAAAATTGGCCGGAGAGGTATGTCTTACTGATTTGGCTACTGAAGGTGGAAGGATAAGCCATAATAGTCCTCATTTGTGCGTCAGGGGATGCTTACGTGAAAGGTGTGTTGCCCAAATGGTGCAGTAGTTGAAACTGTTATAGATAACGTGGGTGGGGGGTGGGGGGGGGGGGGGGGAGGTGAGAGAGGGGCTGTAAGGAACTGGTGAAGTCAAACTGCATTGATGAGCAGCTGATTGAAATCGCAACGAAATAGTTCACGAGTGAACGGGCAGACGTCATTACCCAATGGATACAATACTGCACCAAGTGATGACGTTACCATCATCAGGTGCGCTGACGAAATGATTGCCGATGCAGGGCTTATATCCCTCCCGCCCCTCCCCCCAACCCCTGGCAAGGCGTTCTGCACGCAATTCACTTCCAGATGTGAGGATGCATCCAGCATCCCTTCCTCACCTCCTTCCGCCGCGGAGTCGCTCAGTCCGAGGTTCGTGTCAAGGACACGTGCTTGCGGCGACTCGGCTGTTGCTGTGCCTGACCCCAAAATCAATTGGTTGTGCAATATCTGCTTCTTCTTCGTAATCAAACACAATGTGATTTCCCAGGGTTTACCATGAATGTAGTCACCGTCATGACTGATCAGCGGTTCCCTTACAAGAACCTCTATCGCCTTTTCTTAATGTTGAATGTCTGTGTCAGAACTGTTGCGTGGATGTAATCCAGTCCGATAGCCAATGTTCTGCGACTGCTGACATGCTAGGCTCACGCAGTCTGGTGCGCCGTTAGTGTTCTCGGCAACAATATTCGACAGTACGAACCATTTACGTATATAGGTCATGTCACAACAAACAGTGCATACTTCCAAAATTCGCTGCTGAGAATACCAATGGCGCAGCAGACTGCAGCAGCGTAACAAGTCAGCGTTCAAGGAACATTGCCTATTGGAATTACACGGAATGGTTTACGATCATATTAAGTTTCTAACACAGACTTCTAACTGCAAGGACTATGTCATTAAACAATTTATCAATATTCGAGTATGGGAGAAACTGATAAATCGTGGTAGTGGATAAATCCTTAATAAGGTCTGGCAATTCGCATAGAGTTCACTTAGGAAGAGAAACGAACGAACTGACTTTGGGTCAAGTAGTGCAACAGCGGATATGCCACCAGCATGCGTCCCTAGGCGCAAGCTTCGGACGCAGGGATTTGGTTGTGCGGTGGGGAGAAGAAGGGGATGCTGCACATATACGCATACGCGAGCCTGGGCACAGACTTCATATGGTCTTCGGGGTCCCAGATCACAGGAAGAGAAAGGAGGACATACAAGCCCTGCATAAGCAAACATTCATTCATTTCATCAGTGCACCTGATGATGATAACGTCGTCGATTACCGAAATATTGTGTCTGTTAGACGATTACAGCTGGCTATTTTATCCATAAACTGTTTCGTCATGCATTGCGCTGGGAGAGGTTTATGAATCACTACTGAAATGAATTTTGAGCAAAGATAAAGATAGAAATTTTATTTGAGCAATTTTGTTTTATTATTGCATGCCTGAATAATAATTCTCGTAATCGGATCAGGATGTAGCTTTATAATAACATGCAGATAAATGTACAGGTTTCAACGGGTTTAAGTGCAGATATTTTTATATATGGCACCAAAAAATGTACAAACATTATTGTGTTCTAGTTTTTCCTCTATGTCGTACTGTCTTCCCACAAACACGGCACAAAATGTATTATCATATTTTTTCTACATGGCATTCCTGGGCCGTGAAGTGAACTGCGCCTGTGAGTAGAGACTAAACCTGTGCCTAGATTTCAACACCTGGTCTGCGGCACATTGGGGAGAGAGGGCTCAATTGCTTGCTTTCCCACATGTACTCTGAAGTACATTCAAAACTAAAAACATAAGACTTACCGGAGCTATAATTACTTGTCTGCGAATTACGTACATATTAATGCAATGTTGTTTAGCGCACCACCTTCAGTCGCCACTGTCTGCACTTATACCCATTACGTATAGCACAAGGCACAGTGCGCTAGCTTGTGAAACAAGGCGATGAGCAGAGTCTGGTTGAATCACTGTGGCAGATTATCGACCATTATTCTCGTATACGGATCACCCTGAGAGTCATTTTGTAAATACTTACAGCTCCTTTCTGGATGTCACTTTTAAGCACTGGTGTACCTTATATTCTCTGGTATCCTAAGTGGGTATTTGGGGTACATTCTACGCTATCCTCTTCTCAGGAGGCTTTGTAGGCAGCTTAGCTGCTCTTAGAATGCCATCCGCACCAGTGACCATCATTTCTGGGTGACCATCTCGAAAGATCTATGGTTTGTAACACAGACTCTCCTGGGACGGTTACGGCACGTGATGAAGTCTCAGCAGTTGTCCATTTCACTCACCTTACAAAGGAAGAGACTTTAATAATTAAAATCATGTTTCCAGTGAAGGATACCTACTGACTTAGCAGTTGGGTTTTAAGTGATAGTAGTCATACGTCTATAAATCAGTTGATTACGAAGCAGGCGAAATTAATCAGTTAATTTATGCATTAAAAGCAAATTTCTTTGCCCATATGAAATCCTCGATGGGTCCCCTGAGTGAGAGTCCGTTGAATGGAAGAGTGGGCCGAAATGCTTTTGTGTTCATCGATCAGCTTTTTCAGGAAATTCGTAACATGGCGAAAAGTTCGTGTCTCTTAAATTCAGATTTAAGTTTCACCCACACACATGCATAGGGGTACGAGTCGCACTGGCGTCCGAAAAATTGGCGCCCCTCACTGTATCGTCGGCATAGGGGTTGCTTCTTCAAATAGTGTCCTAAACGTCCTCGGTCACAGCTTCAAACTCTGCCGCCGCTTAAAAATTGAACGGAAAGCATCAGAAATGGCGGTCGTGGATTTCCGGCATAAGAAGGCACCCTCAATCTGCCAACAGACTTGTCAAAATGGGCGGAGGAGTAGTCAGAGATTCAGAGGCCTGTCTCTCCGTTCGGTTTGGAAAACTGCAATAAAGCTGAAGGAATCAGCAATTATCAACGGCCAGAGGACGCAGAAGAAACGAAAACCGCAGCATTAAAGGCACGTAATGTGTACCAACAGGAAATGTGATCCGTAACTCAGAGAGTGTCATGATAATCTCTCCATTGGCATAAGATTCCGGACTAGTCCTCCATTTGGATCTTCGGGAGGGGTCAGCCAAGAGGATCAAAGGTTAGTAGAGATTCGTGCGTCTGTCAAAAGATCTATGCACGAAACGTACAACTACCGTTCGCCATATCTAAGCGAACTATCTAGCGGAGAACCCCAGAAAATTACGGCCCTATGTAAAATCGCTAATGGGCTCTAAGGCTTCCACCGAGTCACAGGTTGACAAGTCTGGTGTGGCAAGTGAAGGTAGCAATACGAAAGCTGAAGTTCTTAATTTCGCGTTTAAGGAATCGTTCACGCAAGAGAATCGTACAAACATACCGTCGTTTGACTATCGAACAGACTTCCGTATGGACGACATACTCGTAGCAATAAGCATCCCTGACGTAGAGAAACATCTGAAAGAACTGAAAACTAATAAGTCACCAGTCCAGAAGGAATGCCAGTTTTGTTTTCCAAAGAGTACTCTACAGCGTTGGCTCCTTGCCTAGCTTGAGTTTAGCGCCAATCTCTTGTCCAGCGCTAAGTCCAAAGTGATTTCAAAAAAGCACAGGTGACTCCTGTATATAAGAAGCACAAAAGATCAGACCCAAAAAACTGCAGAAAATTATCCCAAACATACGTTTGCTGCAGATGTTTTGAACTTATTCTGAGTTCGAATATAGCAAATTTTCTTGTGACTGACAAACTTATGTCCACGAGTCAGCATGGTTTTAGAAAGCAGCGCTCGTGTGAAACTCAGCTTTTTATTTCTTCACCTGATATACTGCGAATTCCGGAGAGCGTTTGATACGGCGTCCCATTGAAGGAAGTTAAGGGAGGTACAGGCACATGAAATAGATTCACACATATGTGTGTGGCTCGAGGACTTACAAGGTAATAGGACCCAGTTGTGCTCGACGGAGAGCGTTCATCAGACAAGTTTATCTTCAGGAGTGCCCCAGAGGAAAGTGGCAGAACCGCTGTTATTGTCTACATACATAAATGATTTGGCAGATAGGGTGGGCAACAATCTGTGGTTGTTTGCTGCCCTGTAGTGTACAATAAGATGTCGAAGTTAAGCGACTGTATGAGGATAGAAGATGACCTAGACCAGATTTGTAGTTGGTGTGGTGAATGACAGCTAGCTGTAAATACAGCAAAATGTAAGGTAATTCGGATGAGAAGTAAAAAGAACGTAATATTCAGGTACGGTATTAGTAGTGTCCTACTAGAAACAGTAATGTCGTTTAAATATCTGAACGTAACATTGCGACGCGATATGAAGTGGAACGAGCTTGTGACTATTGTGGTACGGAAGGCGAATGGGATAGTGACAGGAAAATGTGTTTCGTCGGTAAAGGAAACCGCATGTAGGACGCTAATAGGACCCATACGTGAGTACTGCTAGAATTTTTGGGATCCGTACGAGGTCGGATTAACGGAAGACATTGAAGTTTTTCGGAGCCGGGTTGCTAGATTTATTACTGATAGGTTCGAACAACACCCAAGTGTTAAAGGCTTGCTTCAGGACCTCAAATGGGAATCACTGGAGGCAAGGCGACGTTCTTTTCGAGGAAGTATTGCGAAAATTTAGAGAACCAGCAACTGAAGCTGACTGCAGAACGATTCTACTTCCGCTAACGCGCATTTCACATAAGGACCAAGAAGATAAGACACGTCAGTTAGGCTTCATATTAACGCATATAGACAGTCATTTTCCCTTTGTTCTATTTGCGAGTGGAACAAGAAAGGAAATGACTACTGGTGGTACAGGTAACCTCCGCAGCGCGTCGTGTGGTGGATTACAGAGTATCTGTTTAGATGAATAGATGGATGTAGAGGTGCCCATGAGAAAAAGATTGAATATGAAACGAAACGATAACGTTCCATGTATTGAGGCGTGGAATGTCACAGTTCTGAACGTGGTGGAGAATCATGAAACAGTTGTAAGGGAAATGAAGAGGTACAATCTACATACAGTGTGGGGACTGATGTGAAATGGCAAGAAGACAGGGCTATATGATCAAATGAGTATAGGTTAATATCAACAACAGCCGAAAATGGTATAACGGGAGTAAGACATTGGAAGGTAGATAGGAGGATGAACAGTTTAACGATAGGGCTATTCCAATTGGAATTGAGAGTAAACCAACCAGGTATACATTACGACGTCGCAAACCGAAGGTGAAGAGAAGTACTTGAAGGTATTTAACGGATAATTCAGTACGTAATGGGAGACGAAAATCTAATAGGTCTGGGGGTCTGGAATGCAGTTGTACGTGACGGCGAAAGGGTTACTGAGGAATATGGCTTGGTACTAGAAGAAGGACTAACTGAGCTCTGCAAAAATTTATGCTAGTGATAAAGGATACTCTGTTCAAGAACTGCCAGGTGAGGTTGAATACTTGGAGAAGTCCGGGACATACGGGAAGTTTTCAGTTGCTTGTTCAGGCAACGATTCCGAAATCAGGACCTGGATTGTAACGGGCACCCAGGAACCGATACAGACTCAGTTCACGATTTAGAGGTTAAGAAGAGTAGACTGAATTCAGAGAGACTACTCAGGAAGAACCTATGCGCAAGAAGTGGGATACGGTAGTAAATGAAAAGATGCGCTTGAACATCTCTGAGACTATAGATACTTCAATTAGCAATAAATCAGTAGGCAGTTCAGTTGAACAGGAATCGACACAGGAAATACTTCATTGGATCGACGAAGGGATCTGGAACAGAAATATTCAAGAAAATTAATGAAAACAGGAATACAAGTAACTTAGAAATGAAATGAATGGGAAGTGCAAGGAAACAACGGAAAAATGGTTGCATGAAAAATGTGAGGAAATCGGAAAAATGATTCTTTTAAGGACTGACGCAGCATGTAGAAAAACCAGAAGAACTTTCCATGAAATTAATATTAAGAATGCAATGGAAGGTAGACTGTTAAATGCGGAGGAGAGAGCGGATATGTGGAAAGAGTATATTCAAGGCCTCTGTGAGATGTAAGACTTGTCTGATGACGTGATAGAAGAAGAAACAGGAGTCCACAAAGAAGAGATACCAGATTCAGTATTAAAATCAGAAGAATTAAGAGATTATGGCAGAGGGAATAGATAATATTCCATCATAATTCTTAAAGTCGTGGCAACGAAACGACTATGCACCTTTGTGTGTAGAATGTGAGTCTGTCGCTGTAGTATCGGATTTCCTGGAAAACATCATTCATACAGCTTCGAAGACTGCAAGAGCTCAAAAGTGCGAGAATTATCGCACAATCAGATTAACAGTTTATGCATACAAGTTACTGTCAAGAATAATATGCCGCAGAATCGAAAACTAAATTCAGCAGGTGTTAGATGACGACCAGTTTTTCTCCAGGAAAATTAAAGTTACCACAGTAGCAGTTGTGACGTTCTAGTTGATAATGGAAGCAAAACTAAAGAAAACTCAAAGCACTTTCGTAGGATTAATCGACCTGCGTAAAGCGTTCGACAATGTAAAATGATGCAAGATTTTCGAAATTCTGAGAAAATTAGGGGAAAGATTTACAGAAGGCAGGTAATAAATATTATGCACCAGAGTCAAGAGGGTAAAAACAAGAGTGGACGACCAAGAACGATGGGCTGGGATTAATAAGACAGGGATGTAGTTACTCGCCCCTGCTCTTAAATCGTATACGTCTAACAAGTAATGGCGGAAATTAAAGAAAGCTTCAACAATGGAATAGAAAATCAGGACGAAAGAATGTGAATAATAAGATTCATTGATGACGTTGCTGTCTTCAATGAAAGTGAAGAATAATGACAGGATCTGCTAACTGGTAAGAACAGTCAAATGAGTACAGAGTAAGGATTGACAGTAAACCAAGAAAGAAGCGAGTAATGGGAAGCAGCAGAAATGATGTCAAGAAACTTAAAATCGGATCTGATGAGCACGACGTATACGGAGTTAAGGAGTTCTGCTATCTAGGCAGCAAAATAATATATGACGAACGGAGCAAGGACGACATAAAAACCACGCTATCATTGGCAGAAAGAGCAGAAATATACAAGTAAGAAATTTCTTACAATATACTGAGCCGGGTTGGCTCCCTTTCCTTCTACAAAGTACCATCTCTATCGCATGAGTTCACAGTTGCTATATAGAGCGCGCCGTTCATCTAGGTGGCGTGGTAGCGATTTCGTGATTAGGGAAGCCAGGCGGTTCCCTGCGGAGGACTGAGCTGGGACCAGTGGTGCTTGAGCGTGGACGTCCTACTCTCTCGGCGTCAACGGGTCACATGGTTTGAAATTGCGGTGAGGCATACTGACATTCAGCATTGGGAAGTTTGTGGGTGTACAACGGCATTTTGAGGTTTGACACTTTGTATAGAACTCACTCATGTCGGCCTGATTTGATTAATTTGACGTATGGTAATCTAGATGCGCATGGTAGGTGATTTGTGGCAGCAGAATTTAACCTCCAGTTGCTGCTCGTTTGTCTGTAGTGAATTTTGGCTCCGAGAAACGCACAGGTTGGGTGAAGGCGTAGATCGAGCTTCTGCAAGAGAGCATGATTATTCCGGACATATACTACTGGCGATTTAAATTGCTACACCACGAAGACGACGTGTTACAGACGCGAAATTTAACCGACAGGAAGAAGATGCTGTGATATGCAAACGATGAGCTTTTCAGAGCATTCACACAAGGTTGGTGCCGGTGGCGACACCTACAACGTGCTGACATGAGGTAATTTTGCAACCGATTTCTCAGACACAAACAGCAGTTGACCAGCGTTGCCTGGTGAAACGTTGTTGTAATGCCTCGTGCAAGGAGAAGAAATGCGTACCATCACGTTTTCGACTTTGATAAAGGTCGGATTGTAGCCTATCGCGATTTCGGTTTATCGTATCGCGACATTGCTGCTCGCGTTGGTCGATATCCAATGACTGTTAGCAGAATATGGAATCGGTGGGTTCAGGAGGGTAATACGAACCACCGTCCTGGATCATAACGGACTCGTATCACTAGCAGTCGAGATGACAGGAATCTTATCCGCATGGCTGTAACGGATCGTGCAGCCACGTCTCGATCTCTGAGTCAATAGACGGAGACGTTTGCAAGACAACAACCATCTGCACGAACAGTTCGACAGCGTTTGCAGCAGCATAGACTATCAGCTCGGAGACCATGGCTGTGGTTACCCTTGACGTTGCATCACAGACAGGAGCGCCTGCGATGGTGTACTCAATGACGAACCTGGGTGCACGAATGGCAAAACGTGATTATTTTCGGATTAATCCAGGTCCTGTTTACAGGATCATGATGGTCGCATCCGTGTTTGGCGACATCGTGGTGAACGCACATTGGAAGCGTGTATTTGTCATCGCCATACTGGCGTATCACTCGATGTGATGGTCTGGGGTGCCATTGGTTACACGTCTCGGTCACCTCTTGTTCGCATTGACGGCAGAACAGTGGACGTTACATTTCTGATGTGTTACGACCCGTGTCTCTACTCTTTATTCGATCTCTGCGAAACTCTACATTTCAGCAGGATAATGCACGACCACATGTTGCATGTCCTGTACGGGCCATTCTGGATACTTCGACTGATGCCCTGGCCAATACATTCTCCAGATCTCTCACCAATAGACAACGTTTGGTCAATGGTAGCCGAGCTACTGCCTCGTCACAATACGCCATCAACTGTGGAATCGTGTTGAAGCTGCATGATCAACTGTACCTGTACACTCCATCCAGGCTCTGTTTGACTCAATGCCCAGGCGCGTGAAGGCCGCTAATACGGCCTGAGGTGGTTTTTCTGGGTACTGATTTCTCAGGATATATGCACCTATATTGCGTGAAAATGTAATCACATGTCAGTTCTACTATAATATATTTGTCCAATGAATACCCGTTTATCATCTGCATTTCTTCTTCGTGTAGCGATTTTAATGGCCAGTAGTGTTTAAGAGTCTCACTGCCCTGCCTGTCTCGTTTCCGTACCTTTGTAAATCGGTGACGAACAGAGATGAGTTGCAAATTTCTGGCTGTTGGTGAGTTCCGTAGTCGATGCTCGGCATTACTTCTGGAATTATATTCCTATTCTAACATATTGTTTTGCGACACAGACAGAACGTGTGTACTATAACACATTTACAAAGCTTTAGACATCTTGTTGAGTGGTGTAACTGTGTGATTGTGTAGCGTACAGTGATGGCCCGAAATCATATTCGCCTTTAGTCTGCTCCGGTGGTATGGACAGTGTCGTATTGGCCTTATAGGGCTCTCGGACTTTGCAGCGGTGCTACACCATCTCCGCGGAGGAGGTCGCCATCCGCTATGCAACTGCTGTTTTCGTCATTCTAAACGCCTAAGCGACCAGGGGAGGTTGCCCCTCGATAATTTATGTAACTGTAATCTAGTAACTGTTTCAGGTAACTGCTGTTTTTTCTCATTATATGGGTCTTAGCGGCTAGTTACTGAATGACAGTTTGTCCCACTTGTTTTAAGAGTGTAACGTGTTTTTAGACTTGGTCAGGTTTTTTTTTATGTGTAAAGCTGTTTTGTAACCTTCAGTAACAATACTGGTTTGATGCAGCTCTCCATGCTCTTCAGTCCTGTGCAAGCTTCTTCATCTCCAAGTAACTAATGCAACCTACATCCTTCTGAAGCTGCATAGTGTTCTCTGCTCTGACACTTAAATCTATACATAATGTTAACAAATTTCTCTACTTCAGAATCGCTTTTCTTGCCATAGCCAGTCTACATTTTATATCCTTTCTACTTCGACCAACGTGAGTTATCTTGCTCTCCAAATAGCAAAACTCATTTACTACTTTAAGCGTCTTATTTTCTAACCTAATTCTCGCAGCATCACCCGATTTAATTCGATTACATTCCATTATACTCGGTTTGCTTTTGTTGATGTTCATCTTATATCCTCCTTTCAAGACATCGTCCATTCCGTCCAACTGCTCTTCCAGGTCCTTTGCTGTCTCTGACAGAATTACAATGTCATCGGCGAACCTCAAAGTTTTATTTCTTCTCCGTGGATTTTAATTCCTACTCCAAATTTTTCTTTTGTTTCCTTTACTGCTTGCTCAAGACACAGATTAAATAACATTGGGGATAGGCTACAAACCTGTCTCACTCCCTTCCCGACCACTGCTTCCCTTTCATGCCCCTCGTCTCTTATAACTGCCATCTAGTTTCTGTACAAATTATAAATAGCCTTTCGCTCCTGTATTTTACCCCTGCAACTATCAGAATATGAAAGGGAGTATTCCAATGAACATTGTCAAAAGCTTTCTCTAAGTCTACAAATGCTAGAAACGTAGGCTTGACTTTCCTTAATCTATTCTCTAAGATATGTCGTAGGGTCAGTATTGCCTCACGTGTTCCAATACTTCTACGGAATCCAAACTGATCTTCCCCAAGTTTGGCTTCTACCAGTTTTTCGATTCGTCTGTAAAGAATTGGCGTTAGCATTTTGCAGCTGTGGCTCATTAAACTGATTGTTCGGTAATTTTCACATCTGCCAACACCTGCCTTCATTGGGATTGGAATTATTATATTCTTCTTGAAGTCTGAGGGTATTTCGCCTGTCTCATACATCTTGCTCACAAGATGGTAGAGTTTTGTCAGGGTTAGCTCTTCCAAGGCTATCAGTAGTTCTAATGGAATGTTGTCTACTCCCGGGGCCTTTTTTCGACTTAGGTCTTTCAGTGCTTTGTCAAACTCTTCATGCAGTATCATATCTCCCATTTCTTCTTCATCTACATGCTCTTCCATTTCCAGAATATTGTCCTGAAGAACATCGCCCTTGTATAGACCCTCTATATACTCCTTCCACCTTTCTGCTTTCCCTTCTTTGCTTAGAACTGGGTTTCCATCTGACCTCTTGATATTCATGCAAGTGGTTATTTTTTCTCCAAAGGTCTCTTTAATTTTCCTGTAGGCAGTACCTATCTTACTCCTAGTGACACATGTTTCTACATTCTTACATTTGTCATCTAGCCTACCCTGCTTAGTCATTTTGCACTTCCTGTTGATATCATTTCTGAGACTTTTGTATTCCTTTTTGCCTGCTTCATTTACCGCATTTTTGTATTTTCTCCTTTCATCAATTAAATTGAATCTCTCATCTGTTACCCAGGATTTCTATTAGCCCTCGTTTTTTTTACCCACTTGATCCTCTGCTGCTTTCACTATTTCATCTCTCAAAGCTACCCATTCTTCTTCTACTGTATTCTTTTCCCCCCATTCTTGTCAATCGTTCTCTAACGCTCTCCATGAAACTCTGTACAACCTCTGGTTCCTTCAATTTATCCAGGTCCTATCTCCTTAAATTCCCACCTTTTTGCAGTTTCTTCAGTTTTAATCTACATTTCATAACCAATAGATTGTGGTCAGAGTTCACATCTGCCCCTGGAAATATCTTACAGTTTGAAACCTGGTTCCTATATCTGGGTCTTACAATTTTATAATCTATCTGACACCTTCCAGTATCTCCAGGCTTCTCCCATGCATACAACCTCCTTTTATGACTCTTGAACCAAGAGTTAGCTATGATTAAGTTATGCTCTCTGCAAAATTTTAGCAGGCAGCTTCCTGTTTCATTCCTTAACCCCATTCCATATTCACCTACAACGTTTCATTCTCTTCCTTTTCAGACTATCGAATTCCAGTTACCCATGACTACTAAATTTTCGTCTCCCTTCACTATCTGAATAATTTCTTTTATCTCATCATACATTTAATCAATTTCTTCATCGTCTGCAGAGCTAGTTGGCATATAAACTTGTACCACTGTGGTAAGCATGGGTTTCGTATCTATCTTGGCCACAATAATGTGTTCACTATGCTGTTTGTAGTAGCTTACCTGCATTGCTACTTTTTTATTCATTATTAAACCTACTCTTGCAGTACCCCTATTTGATTTTGTATTTATAACCGTGTATTCACCTGACCAGAAGTCTTGTTCCTCCTGCCACTGAACTTCACTAATTCCCACCATATCCAACTTTAACCTATCCATTTCCCTTTTTAAATTTTCTCACCTACCCGCCCGATTAAGGGATTTGACTTTCCACACTCCGACCCGTAGAACGCCAGTTTTCTTTCTCCCGATAACGATGTCCTCCTGAGTAGTCCCCACTAGGAGATCTGAATGGGGGACTATTTTACCTCCGGAATATTTTACCCAAGAGGACACCATCATTATTTAACCGTACAGTAAAGCTGCATCCCCTCGTGAAAAACTGTGGCTGTAGTTTCCCCTTACTTTTAGCCATTCCAAGTACCAGCACAGCAAGGTCCATTTGGTTAATGTTACAAGGCCAGATCAGTCTACCGCCCCTCTTCAGGAACCACATGTTTGTCTGGTGTCTCAACAGATACCCCTCCATTGTGGTTGCACCTACGGTACGGCTATCTGCATCGCTGAGGCACGCAATCCTCCCCCCTATCGGCAAGGTCCATGGTTGATGGGGGGGGGGGGGGAGGGGGGGCGGGGGGGGGGGGGGTGATTTAACTGTTCACAAAATTTAGTTTTTTTTCTTTTTCTTTACCTGCCGTTACTGAATTTGTTGCTAATCATAGAAACTGCTTCTCTTAGCATACATGTCTTCAGCTCGTGGTCTAGTGGGTAGCGTTGCTGCCTCTGGATCGCAGGGTACCAGGTTCCATTCCCGGACGGGTTGGGGATTTCCCTGCCCGGACACTGGCAGTGTGTGTTGTTCTCATCATTTCGTTGTCATCATCATTCGTGACAGTGGTTACACTGGACTGTGTACATAACTTGGGCTGTGTAAAAATTGGGAGCGCCCCACAGACCAAACATCATCATCATCATTTTAGTACATGTGGCGCTTTTTGAAATGGTGCTATACCTTGTCTAATGGTTAATGATGTGTACTTAAAACACTAGCCCAGTCCTTTCACGTGCTTCATTCTGGTTAATTCACACTCTGAAAGGTCGGGTTTCATATACGTTTGGAGATAGCATTGTGTCGTAGTAAAACATGGATTGTGGGAAAACCAGAGAAGAATATAATTGAAGCATTTCAGATGTGCTGACATAGAAGAATGCTGAAAATTAGGCTCGTAAGATAGGAAACGAGGAAGTTTTCCGGAGAATAGGCAAGGAAAGGAATAAGTGGACAAGAGGAAGGAAAAAATTGTGTTAAGCTTCTATGAGATCAAACTGCTGAGGTCATCTGTCCCTAGATTTACACTCTAGTTAATCTAACTTACACTAACTAACGCTAAGAACAACGCACACACCCATGCCCGAGGGTGGACTCGTACGTCCGACGGGGGAAGCCGCGTGGCCCAAGATGAAGAGATAGAATGTTAGGATATCTGTTAAGACATGACGGAAAAACTTGATGATACTAGAGGGGGCTGCATAGGGTAAAAGCTGTAGAGGAATACATCCAGAAAAAAGCTGAGAGCGTTTGCACCTGAATATGTTGGCACAGGAGATGAATTCATGGCTGACTGAAAGAAATCATTCATAAAACTATTTCCGAACGGGCTCATAGACACCATAGGTACCAACCGACTGCCGTGCCATCCTCTGCAATATGAGTCACTGGATGCAGATATGAAGGGGCATTTGGTAATCACACGGCTCTCCCAGGCCATTGTCAGTTGCAGTGACCAGAGTTGATAATTCTCAATCAAGTAGCTTCTCAATTGGTCTGACAAGGACTGAGTGCAAAATTACCTCAACCAGAAGCCCATGTTACCCTACTAACCAATCGGAAGTAGCAAGAACCGTTTTAACCATCACACTCTGAGTATAGTAATTGATGCCTTTACAAGTTCTTCAACATGATTACCAAAAGATCGACAACCTAACGGCCGGAAGTAGTGGAAACTGCTTTAACCGCAACCTCCAGAGTATAGTAATTGGTGCCTCTACACATTGCTCAACCTTTGAACCAGATGACCAAGTTATCCCACTTCCAGAGTAAAGTAAATGACACTTCTACAGGCTCAACCTGTGCTCCTCAAAGAACCACCCTAGGCGGGACTCGTTTTAACCTGTAGTCACAGAATACAGTTGGCTACAAAAATCTTTTTGTGTCCAGGTCAAAAATTTCTGCTGGGTCTATAAAACCACAGAGAGACGTGAGATCTACATCTACATGGATACTATGCAAATCACATTTAAGTGCCGGGCAGAGGGTTCATCTAACCTCCTTCATAAATTCTCTGTTATTCCAATCTCGTATAGTGCGCAGAAAGAACAAACACCTATATATTTCTGTACGACCTCTGATTTCCCTTATTTTTATCGTGGTAATCGTTCCTCCCTATGTAGGTCGGTGTCAACAAAATATTTTCGCAATCGGAGGAGAAAGTTGGTGACTGGAATTTCGTGAGAAGATTCCGTCGCAACGAAAAACGCCTTTCTTTTAATGATTTCAGCCGAAATCTTGTATCATTTCTGTGACACTCTCTCCCATATTTCACGATAGTACAAAACGTGATGCGTGTCTTTAAACTTTTTCGATGTACGCCATCAGTCCTATATGGTATGGATCCCACACCGCGCAGCAGTATTCTAAAAGAGGACGAACAAGCGTAGTGTAGGCAGTCTCCTTAGTAGGTCCGTTATATTTTCTAAGTGTCCTTCCAATAAAACGCAGTCTTTGGCTAGCCTTCCCCACAACATTTTCAATGTGTTCCTTCTAATTTAAGTTGTTCGTGATTGTAATACCTAGGTATCTAGTTGAATTTACGGCTTTTAGATTAGACTGATTTATCGTGAAACCGAAGTTTAACGAGTTCGTTTTAGCACTCATGTGGATGACCTCACACTTTTCGTTATTTAGGGTCAACTGTCACTTTTCGCACCATTCCGATATTTCTTCTAAATCGTTTAGCAGTTTGTTTTGATCTTATGATGACTTTATTAGTCGATAAACGACAGCGTCATCTGCAAACAACCGAAGACGACTGCTCAGATTGTCTCCCAAATCGTTTATATAGATAAGGAACAGCAAAGGGCTTATAACGCTACCTTGGGGAACGCCAGAAATCACTCCTGTTTTACTCTATGACTTTCTGTCAATTACTAAAAACTGTGACCTCTCTGACAGGATATTACAAATCCAGTCACATTACTGAGACAATATTCCATAAGCACGCAATTTCTTGAGGTCCCATATCACTGCAGTCTTAATCGGCTTCATTCCGTTATTAGTAGTAGTGCGGAAGTTACCGCCATTTTATCGCACATGTGTTGGCTTCCATTACTTTCGAAGCAGCCATGTGTAGACTCGGTTATAGTTAAGAGGTTTCGCGAAAGAACGCTCATGTCAACTTCGGCCGCAGTTATTATACTAATATGTTATTTGCACTCTGAAAAACCGGTAACGCGACTTCATGGAAGCTAGTGCGGTAATATTTGTCAAGATGCCCCTCCCCTAAAATATATCTTTCCTTATTATTACTTTGCAAAATTCGTTTAGTCTTTCCAATTATCATTCTCTCTAGGGACTGGACGATTTATCACTGTCGATTTATCACTGTTTCTCATTTCATTTATAAGTGTTTTTCAAACAATTTTTCTTGCCCTAGAGCTAAACAGTAGCTTGCCATGCAGCTGAAATCGTGGGTTGGTAAAGTTCCATTGTATGTGACACGAATATCTTCACACTCATCATACTTTTTCGCCAATATATTTGACTTATTTTGAGTTTTTGTCTGTTGTTGATCTGCAGTTTTTCCTCTGTCCAATTCATTTAAAATAATTAATCCAGGGAGTTGAGAAGAATGCCGATGTGCCATGTGCTAAATTATCTGACAAATAAGCTATTGCAGGGTAGGTGGTAGCCGTAAATACGACCACAGAGTCTAGACACGTTACACTGGCCGAGGTTTACAGCGTTGAATGGCAGTGCGTGGAACGCTGGAATCTTTAGCCAAGCTACCGTCCCAGCATGAGGATCTCATTCACGGTTGTCTACAGAGACGTGGTGGCACGCAGCAGGTGCAGGGCACTGCCGGCACAAAGCGGGCGCGGCGATGCCTGCGGCTGCAGGCCGCTCCTTTGACTGTGTGACCGGCAGAGGACTCGCCTCGCGTCTCCTGGCGTCGCTGCCGGCAGACGTGCGTCGCCGAGCGTGAAAGCGGCAGCCGGCGGCCGGAGGCGCTCGGCTCGGCTGCCCGCCGCACAATGGCCACTGTGTGATGCGCAGGGCTGCATCGCGGCCGTCGCCAGGCGCTGCGCCGCGCTGTCTGCCCTCCCGTGCGGGACGCTGCACTCCGACACACAGTGTGGCTTTACATTATAGCTGCAGGCAGCGTGCAGTTAGAACCCTAGACACGTTATACGTAGGTCGGAACACGATGCCTATATCATACCTTTAATATTCTAACGGAGTGGATAGCCACAAGGTGTGGTCGATGAATTTTCTGCGGTGGCTATCTCCGCTGTACACGGAAATAATAAGTTCGGGAACAGACACACCAGACGAGAACAGTGGCGACGGAATACACTAAAATGTTCCTACCCTACTTTCGAATCTGGACTTTTGGCAGCATTGACAATGTTGCAAGTGCAGATTACTATTCACTGTTACGTTTTAACATAAGTTATTGGATACTTTCACATTCAACATGAAACGAAGTGCTACATGTACTTAACCAACGTGAGCATCCGTCACATCTGTGTTCTGAAAGAAAAATCTTCATGTTATATGTTAGCAACAAAAATGTTTTTCCATATAATCTAAATAGTTCGTAAGTACTGTTTACAGAAGCGTGACCGAAATGTAACGTTTCTGTTTATTGCTATTACACATTACTTTACTCAAGTCAAAATGTTAGGAAATTAACAACAGAAAAAATAAGCATTAAAAACTTTCGTTAACAGAGTTCCATTTAGGAGATTTACTTGGATAATTTTAAATACCGTAAAAACTACGTTTGGTAGGGAGGGGGCGCTTTTATTGGCCCGACACAGAACGGGCCTCATTTTCAGAGCACTCGCTCATAGGTCACTCGTAAGACGTCTCGCAGTGTTATGAGGTTAAAGGTAGAGCCATCACCTCTTTATAAGTTTCAAACCATCACATACTTTCGCCTAAGGACATACATCAAGGGAATACATCATGAGTATTCCATGAGTACATTAAGAGAATACTCTAAGAGTATTCGTCTTTGTTACATCTGACATTTTCCAGTGGTCTTACATGCGTTGAACAAACCGGGACTAGTTTGTTTGTTGAAACTGATAAAAACGAGACTGAAACTGATATATTCGGTTTCACTTCTGACAGCAAAACTCAGTGAGATTTACCAGTGTTAAATATATCATACAACTAAATACTCTTCAGAAATACAATGGAATTCATTTTAGCTTGGTTCCACTGAAATTTCGTCCTTCGTTCTTACGGATCTACATTAATGAAGTGTGTAGTAAACCATGACAATCACAATCAATGAAACAGTGAAAGGAATACAAAGATTGTGAAAATTTCTAACGCTGTACACCTAAACTTATTTTTTGTTTTAAAGTATATACACAGATTCCATCGAGATTCGAAGAGATTTCGGGATTGCAGCCTGTCGTCGTAAACTTCACTCCACCGTATTTCAACCGGACACCCATCAGTCATCTTCAGGTGGGCAATCGAAGACTGACGATGACCTTCTCCGTCCGCTAGGCCTTATATAGCGAACTGATGGTACTGCCGCTCATACGTCAGTCACGGTGACCCTCGCTGGTGCTACTCCAAGGCTCAGCCGTCCTGGACAGCTCCATTCGCCACAGTCATCGGAGATGACGGGATTCCACGCATTATCCAGCTGGTAGCCGCTGTCATGGTTCACTAGATTTTCCGCGACGCGTATTTTAACGGATTATTTTATAATACTATCCCGAATAGATGTTGCTTTGGCAAGAGTGGAGTGAAGTTCACGACGACCGGCTGCAATCCTGAAATGTCTTCGAACATTTAATTCTCCAGGAAAGTTTTAAATTTCGAATCAGACCTCTTTACAAGGAGGAGATGGCCTCGCATGTAAGACGTTTCGACAAGCTACATTACAAGAAAAACACTGACCTCCAGAAACCATCAACCGCATAAGACCAAAAGGCAGCGTACCATCGGAACTGTTCGGTCTTCCTAAAGTGCACAAAGGCCTTCCTTCATGGCCTGTAATGAGTAATACTGACGCCACCACATATGAATTAGCCAAAGATCTTTCTTTACTACTAAGACCATTGAATGACAAATGTCCACATCATATGCACAACTCTTCCGATTTTATCAACAGACTGGGGGCTCTCTAGCTACGTAGGTCGGACCTTTTAGTGAATATTTGATGTCGTATCTCTTTTAATAACGGTACCTCTTGCTGATGCCTTGGCACTAATTGGTAAACAGTTTCAGTCAGACATCACTGCTCTGTTTCGGCACGCTCTTTCGTCAACGTATTTTCTGTTTAACCAAGCATCTTTTGAGCAGACTGACGGCGTCGCCATGTACAGACCCTTGTCTCCCATGTGACTAACTTTTTTTATGGAGGGCTTTGAGGAAAGAGCACTTGAATCAGCGATTCTTAAACCAACTGTAGTTTAGAGAAACTTTGATAGTACTTTCGTAGTGTGGCCCCACGGAGAAGATGAGTTATTGCAGTTTTTACATCGTCTTAACTACATTCGTGAGAACAGCCGACATACTATAGAATTAGAGAAAGATGGTTGTCCCCCATCACTGCATGCTTTGGTTAGACGTTAGAACAACGCCTCTCTGGGACACTCTGTTTGCCGTAACCCCACTCAGCTGATTTTTATTGGCAGTCTTCAAGTTGCAATCACTCATCTCAAATCATGAGTGTGCTTCAAACGCTTGTACACAGGGCCCATACAGTGTCGGATGCAGATAGTTTACCCGAAGAGCATGCATATTTAAGGACAGTGTCCAGAGACAACGGTTTCTCCATCTGGCAAATTAACAGGGCATTCTCAGCTAAAAACCAGACCTGGAAGTGGGTAAAGAGGAGAATGCGCCAGCAAAGTCCCTAGATCTTCTTCCCTTCTTGGGCAATATATCCTTCAAAATAGCAAGAATCCTTAGTAATTATCAGGTGAAAGTGATTTTATGCCCTCCATCTAACATTTTGGACCTGCTGCGATCAGTGAAGGATTATCTGATATTGCAGAAGGCAACTTCCACTGTGGCAATGCCTACACAGGACAAAAAACACGCACAGTGGCAGAACATTGCACAGAAATGAACGTTCCACTCCCTTCTGCAACCCAGCAAGTCTGCAGTTGCGGAGCCGCGCGAAGTGGCCGCGCCGTTACAGGTGCCATGTCACTGACTGCGCGGCCCCTCCCTCTGCAGGTTCGAGTCCTCCCTCGGATATGGGTGTGCGTGTTGTTCTTAGCATAAGTTAGCTTAAGTTAGTTTAAGTAGTGTGTAAGTCTAGTGACCGATGACATAAGCAGTTTGGTGACTTAGAAATTCACACACATTTTTCAGTTGCGGAACATTGTATCTCCAACAGACATTCAATGAAGTATGACAAAACATTCATTCTGGCCACAGCAACATCTTTTTGTCACTACATCATAGAAGAACCCCTTAAAATAAGCATCACGGTAAGCCTGATGAACCGTGACAGCGACTACCAGCTAGATAATGCGTGGAACTCACCGATGACTTTGGCGAGCGGCAACGCCGAACATAGCTGAACCTTGCAGTTCCTCCAGTGATGTCACTGCCGTCGGGCAGTGTGGTCTTTCTGCCACGGTGACTGTAGCGCACACGCTGCAATACTATCAGCGAGCTATATCAGGCGGAGTGGATAACGTCTTCGATTGTCTTCGATGACTCGCCTGAAAATGACTGGCAGGTGTCCGGTTGAAATATCGTGGAGTGAAGTTTACAACGACCGGCCGCTATCCCGAAATCTCTTCGGAAATTTATTGTGCCGGGAAAATTTTAAATTGTCATCGAGGTCGTCAATCATTACAAAACATCTGTTGATTGTTGCTGCTGATCTGTTCCATGCTACATCTTATTATCAAACAATACGTGAAACACGAGTAAAAACAGTATTTATGCAAATGTGAATAATTCAGTACGCAAATAGAAAAGACAAGACCATAATGTATGTCAAGGTAATAAATAAATTTTGGAATTCAGTAAAAAGTTAGAGACTTACTGGCACCTGCACAGCAGGAGCAACATGAATGTTTTAATACCAAAGAAGAAACTGAACATTTGTATACTATTGTTACAGTAGTTAACCTAGATTGAAGTAAGTGTAAATATGAATTTTTGTACTTTGATGGTCAGAACGTTTTTCATGGATACTTATGACGACTGTTTGAAATAATTATCGTGTATAAAATGTAGACTAACAATAGGAAAAAAAGGACATTGAATATTAGATGGGAAGGTCAAATGACTTATGAAAGGGTACTGAATCGATATGAGGAGAAAATACTGTGCCACAACTCGACTAAAAGAAATCATGAGTTCATTGGTGCATCCTTACGCATCAAGCAACCGACAGTTCGGCAATAGAGTGAAATGCTGGAAATAAAAATTGTGAACTAGAGAGATCAAGGTTTGGCTGTAATAAGGGCATGTCAATTTTAATAGCTGTAAATAAACGAATATGATTGCACAGGAAACACTAGTGAGAAGAGTTGCAGTAAGCCACTCTTTGCACTCAAGGTAAAAATAGCATCAAAAGGTGTGTCGACCCTTACATGTGATAGCATCCCCCAACATGGAAACAAAGTTAATGGCATAAAAGTCGATCTGCACAACAAGAAAATGAAAATTATCCGGTGTCACTAAATTAGAGTGAACTAAAATCGAACACCTGTGTGCAAGAGAACATTAGGAATTAGGTAGGCATAAAAAAATCTGTCCAATTAAGATGCGAAACACGTATGGTGTAAATGAAATTTTTATTACTTTTGCAAAAGGCAGTATACAATCTATATTATTTGGTTAGATACGCCAGCAGAAAAGAGGCCTAAGACAAAAAAAAAAAGCGGTATGAATTTTAGAGATAATGGTCCACGTTTCTTTCTCACAGTATTCTTAGCACAATATGGTTGTTAATACTTTTAAACTTCAGCCAGCAACTTCAAAATAACCATGATCATGTAGGAATACTGGTTTGTTACAATATTACATTTCTATTTCTAAATTAATGTAAAAATTAATTTTCTAATGTTTATGAATGTTGTCTCAATATGACTGCAACAATTGAGTTTTGTCTGGTTATGAAGATAATAAAGTTTCACTCGTTCCAAACCAGTTCTTCTAACTACCAGAAATCAGTAAGAACTTTTTTAACTACAGAGAGCGTGTCAATACGACTAAGAAGAACATTTGAGGAGGAAAAGACAGAAAATCGAATATATTAACTGCTGTTCTCGCTTTGAACTGAGCCTCTTACTGAACACTTCTCGAAAACGCTGGTAAACTGATTAACTCAACGGTCCAACTGTACGTTCTACGAATTCTCAGATGAACCTTAAGCTCCCTGGTACAGACGCCATCAATCCAAAACTTATAATTATTGTCGATAACTGTGAACGCCGAAGCTGTGTGTGTAGTTTCCTAAATAAAAATATTCTCACTTCTAAGTTTTACAACGTATGAAAGACTATATCATGTACCGACTACCAATAACACATTTGGGAAACTAGCGTGCTGACTTGCTCAAGAATAAATTTTTGTGACTGACTTTAAAAACGTGTGCCTATACAGGACATGAAATCGAATCAAAGACGAAGGCTGCAGTGCTCTTACCAGTACCTCATGCCCTATCAACGTTCTCTAATGTTAGATAATTTTGCACCTACTCCTAAAAGGACCACATATTACCTTTCGTAGTTCAAAGAAACAATAAGGGACCAGTAATGTGGGGAATATAGGATTTTGATAGAGACAAAATATTCCATCACAAATATTTGTGGACCTCTTGAAGCAACGACAGGTCGTCTATAAAATCTTAACTACAGTGCACATGAATCAAAGCAGTAAAAAGCGTCTGAAGTATAAGCGCATGTAGAACATACGATCAGAGACGTACCATATTTTTTTCAGGTTTTGTGTAATGAAGAAGGAGCGCTAGTTTTATTTTCGTTGTTGTGAAAAATGAAACAAGATATAATATTAAATTTGACTGTTATTGTTCAGAAGTCCCCTGTAATACGTCCATGCTAGAAACACAAGTATAGGAACCATCGATTTGAGCAATATTCCATTTTCACGTCGAATACCTCTTCTTGCACTGGATGCTCGTTTGATACCGTTGCTTTACAAAAGAAACTAAAACAAGAAACAAGAAACTTGTTTAAAAAGTGCTGAAATCAATTCACTTATGTCGCCAGGACGAAGCACCCAGGTCAGTCAAGAAATTCAGACTGGCAATAACGGTAGTACTCCGTAAGTAGGTTAAAGTTCTCGCAATACATCAGGCGACAACTTTCCCAGTCTTTTGGATGTCAACAGAGGAAACAAACGTAGTGTCACGTGCCTGCCAAAAATTTCGGTAGGAGGCCCTTGTAACGTGACTCCGAGAGCCGCAATCGACCAGAAAGTTGGTCCGTTATTCTCAGTCGCGTGTAGCCGACTCATTACTCATCCAGCGAGTCAAGGAAGCATATAATGCCCCTGGCGGCCGGTTAGTTCCCCATAATTTACTTATAGTACTTGCCCCATATTTCATACGCTTGGCGGAAGGTCTGCAAAGTCTCCAATCTGACGTTTCACTGGAAAGCCAATGACAGCAGTTCGAAATAAAATTTATTTTCAACTATTAACACATTCTTTTGGAAGAATTACGCACTTGATCTGGCAGCAAATCTGATCAAGAACTTGGGGGTTATACTAAACCACACATTGAATGACGGTAAGTTATTTATTCATACAGAAATATAAAAATTGTTAATAGGCAGTATCCAATGATAATTAACAGTCCTGCGTCAGAAACACTTGATATTAATGTAGGAATTAGAATCCGTAAATATGGATTCATGTTAATCAAACATATAATAACCAACTAACCAAGTTCAGTAGAAAGCGCCAATGTGAAAGAGACCACTGTCGTATTTACGTTACAGGTCTCTGCCATTGCTTCATGGTAAATCGAACGATACTATTAGAGGAGGCTCATCTCAATATGTTTGTTGTTGTGATCTTTGGTTTTCGGTATGAAGACGTGTTTGGTTCAGTTTCCGTATTTCAGGTGTCAAAGTGAAAAAAGTCACTTTCTTAATCCCAGAGAAAAATAAAAAGGAAAGAGAACAACGCAATTGAGAGATTCACGTTCCCTTCTTGTCGAAATCTTTGAATACTATCTACAAGCTCCTGATGTGCAACGAAGGAAAAATCTTGTCAGTATTTAACAAACATCTACAATGTCAAGCAAAACATGTAACATAGATTTAATTCACTACTGCGACCTTGTTCCGTGATTCTTTCATTGAGATAATTATCGACTCTACTAATTTTTTAATTACACCGAATGCTTCAAGGAAACATTTCCATTATTCCATTTTATTTCTATCAATGATCACAAAACTTTGGTCCTTACACTGTCGGTTTCATAACCTAATTGTCACATCCTAATAACAAGTCATGTCCATTCTTCATATTCTAATAGGACGTAATTTCTTAAGGACATTTTCAGTTCTAATTTCACGTCCTAATGACTAATACCCGCCGCGCGGGATTAGCCGAGCGGTCTTAGGCGCTGCAGTCATGGACTGTACGGCTGGTCCCGGCGGAGGTTCGAGTCCTCCCTCGCGCACGGGTGTGTGTGTTTGTTCTTAGGATAATTTAGGTTAAGTAGTGTGTAAGCTTAGGGACTGATGACCTTAGCAGTTAAGTCCCATAAGATCTCACACACATTTGAACATTTTTTTTGACTAATGTCCTTCATTATGTAAAACAGATGTGAAGATGGTCATTGTTGACCGAAACCGGAAGTCTAAGGACCACTGTGATGTGATCTTTGACGGAAATAAAGGGATTTTATTCCACTCTTCCTCGATCACTGTTTTAATACGATACTATGTCGCTGCTTGTGAATGTTCCATTTCCTCTTCGGTGACGTTGACATTAACCAGAAGTAGTTTTACCACTCATACGGCAACTATCTGCAGAGAACCACAGTCCTTCTGCAATAGCAAAATACCACAATATTTTTAAGGGATCTGAAGAGAGGGCGGAATGAGAATTTCTGAACTCTATACTAGTTACCTCTAGTCAGGTCAGGAAATTATTATTAGGATTTTTAGACGAGTGGAAAAATACCCAGGTGTTGATATATATACAGGGTGTCCCAGCTATCTTGTCCACCCAAAATATTTCTGGAACAATAACAGCTATTGGAAAACGACTTTCACCGGTATCAATGTAGGTCTGGGGCCCGTGAGTGTACATATTTGGAAACATTCTAAAACGAAAGCATATGTGTTTTTTAACACAAACTTATGTTTTTTTTAAATGGACCTCCTATATTTTTTCTTCAGCAATCCATAGCATGACAATGCACATACACAATGACCTTGATTGCATCGCAATATTCCCATTACATCCCGAGATATTGAGACGCGAAGTTGACCCTTGAAACACCCGACATGCGCTGCTAGCGCACGTCCTGAGGCACAGGTGTTAACCCCATGCTGCCCGTAATCGCAATGTGATTGACATGCGTAATCACACCTCCTTACATATCAAGAGGTCCGAAACGAATAATACGGTCTGCTGCCATCAACTCTAATATGCACATAATGGTTTCCCTCTTGCACGTTTTACGTATCTACGTACACAATATGAACCAGTAACGATCGGTGTACACCTGCCAGGTTGTCTTATTTATCCTGCACACCCAAAATAAGGCTTATCTAATGCGTTATATAACCCATTGTGCCTGTCGCGCAGGGCCTGGCTCTACCTAGTCAAGTGTCCAACGTAGTTCCCACTACTGCCACAGTTACCACTTCGCCTTGTTGATGATTAGCGACCCATGCAAACTCCTGTACTCCACCACCCTCCGAGCATCCCATTTTTTGTTGCTTTGGCATGCAGTACACCGGTTGCCAGTGTAGTCGTGCATCAGAGTAATCTAGTGACGGCACGGAGGTAGTACACATTGTGAATAAACGTTGTGTTGTGGAACTTATACTGTACAGTATAATATATACACATGAAGATATGGTAGAAATGCTGCTGATCTATGGAGAATGTACGTTGACGTGAAATAGGTTATGAGATTGCTTGTTTGTTGATAGTACTGTTAGCGAACATTATGATTATGAAGTTAATATGTCTGTTTTCTACCCTACTCTACATACCTGTACTGTACTCTGTTGTACGTGGACGAAATGCTGTTCAGGCAGAAAGACTGTACAGAAGACGATTCCCTGACAAGCCATCGCCTTCACGCCGGCTGTGTGGTCCTCTCACATCTCGTCTACGTGAAACGGGAAGCTTAAATCCAAGACCTGGACATCGTCCTATAACACGCACAGATGAACGTGCTGAAGTTGCTGTGCTCGCTACTATAGCTGTGAATCCTCAAATCAGCACACCTCAAATTGAACGTGAAGTTGGTGTGTCGAAATCAAGTGCACAGCGTGTTCTTAAACGTCATAAATTTCATCCTTACCATGTTCATTTACACCAGGATCTTCATGGAAATAACTTCCGCAGTAGGGTAACATTTTGTCGGTGGGCTCAGCAAATACTTCTGACTAATCCAAATTTTTTTGCTCATGTTTTCTTAACCGACGAGGCATCATTCCCCACTAAAGGAATTGTCAATATGAGGAATATGCATTATTGGTCCGCAGACAATCCAAAATGGCTCCGTCAGGTAGAGCATCAACGTCCGTGGAAAGTTAATGTTTGGTGTGGGATTATTGGAGATACCATTATCGTACCTTTCTTTATAAATGGATCCAAAATGGCAGACAATACTCCAGATTTATACGACACAATCTTCCTGTTCTCTTGGACACCGTACCTCTGAACCGGAGAATGGTCATGTAGTATCAGCATGACGGATGCCCCGCACATAACTCCTTACGAGCACGACGACTTCTGAACCGTAAGTTCCCTGGTAGGTGGATTGGACGAGGTGGCCCAGTTAGGTGGCCTGCCCGATCTCCGGACCTTACACCGCCGGATTATTTTCTTTGGGAGCAGTGAAGGATGCTGTTTACCAACATGAACCAACAACACCAGAGGACATGAAGCAACGCATTATTGATGCTTGTACAGCCATCAAAGAGGAAACAGTAGCACGAAGTAGGGCATCCTTCATCCGCAGAGTGACCCTATGTATGCAAGCTAATGGGCATCACTTTGAGCATGAGATGTGAACGCTATTTTTAGTATGTAGTGTTGGTATCACAGTGGAAGTTTCTACAAATGGCCATTTTACCCAGTGATGTTAAGAAACATCTGTTTGCAACAATTTGTCATTTAACGCATTAGATAAACATAACATTGATAGTTATGTGATAATAGAACTAATTGGTTAAACATGTTTACATTCATCTTCCATGTCCTACCTGAACTTCCCAAATCAAAACATTTTTACCTAAACAACGGTACAACTTTTAGTCCACTTGCTCGTTTCACTAAAACCATCAATGTGAATTTTACTATTACGAATGAATGATTAACTGTCACTTGCGCTAGATCTACAGTAAAGTAAAGTTTTAACGTTGAACGGCATTACCTTTTTAGTAACGGATTAACGATAAGCGAAGTTAACTTTGTGACTAACGGTGCGGTACACAGATATGTTACAGAACCGCATCACCCCTAGCCTATGGGATAAATACCTGCTGGAATGTACGACGTTAATGCAGGATCGCAGCAGACCGTATTATTCGTTTCGGACCTCTTGATAAGTATGGAAGTGTGATTACGCATGTCAATCACATCGCGATTGCGGGCAGCATGGGGTTCACGCCTGAGCCTCAGGACGTGCGCTAGCAGTGCATGTCCGGTGTTTCAAGCGTCAACTTCGCGTCTTAATATCTAGGGATGTAATGGGAATATTGCGATGGAATCAACGCCATTGTGTATATGCTTTGTCGTGCTATGGATTGCTGAAGAAATAATATAGGACGTCCATTTAAAAAAAACATTGTGTTAAAAAACACATATGCTTTCGTTTTAGAATGTTTCCAAATATGTACATTCATGGGCCCCAGCCCTACATTGATACCGGTGAAAGTCGTTTTCCAATAGCTGTTATTGTTCCAGAGATATTTTGGGTGGACAAGGTAGCTGGGACACCCTGTATAGCCACTGTGTTCTCTAGCCCAAACAGAGAGCCATATCCAGAAACACTCAATAATAAGTGAAAAGCACTGTATTTGAATTTTCTGCAGGAGTGATGTTTCTAGATAGTTGGTTTTCGGCTTACAAGGCCATTATCAAATTTCAACTATCGCCATCAAGGAAATTACAATATTTGTAAACAACATTAAAAAAGATGTTAATAATCTAGACTAAAGCTCAAAGAAAAATTAAACGCCATCTTCGAAAATGCAGTGGTGACTCATTTAAGAAGTAAAAAGTTGAACAACGAATAAATATAAACAGAGAAACCTAGGAAAACTTTAACACTAAACTCGGAAAAGAGTGTCAATATAATTTAAATTAAATAAAAAACCCATTCAGATAAAATTAGTACCTGCCAAGACTACTAAAGACTAGCTTATAAGGTATTACGCATGGGAAGTGATAAGAAACTTAGTAAAAAATAGAACTGACAACTTCAACAACAACTGGAGTTCATAGGAGAGTAAGTATTGGCATGTGTCTGTGCATTTAGAATTAAATCAGGGCTGTGGCCCAGATTCGTGTTGATTTCCAAGGTTTCTAACAAGCTGCCATTTGGGCTTTGGTTTGCTAAATGACATTGAGGTGGAAGCTGCAGACTGCACTCAACACATGCTCAGCAAACCTGGAGTCTTAATATTGCACCTTGCAGCAGATTTCACGTTCAGTCAGCCTATTTGCCATGTATCTGCCAGACTGAACAGTATGAAACTTATTGCACTCAGGACTAACAATATTGTGTAACACACTGTCGCCTAGTAACTGAGCCTTATCTCTGCTATTGAAAAAAAAAAAAAATCGGGCTGTGGTGTTTTACATATGGTTGGAATTTCTGTAGTTGCAGGATTCAATGTTTTTGCTGCGTTGTATACCTGTCTCAGCTATGGTAACTTACACCACATCCTGCAGACAGCATACGGAGCAACAGAGAGAGAATACAAGAACGGTGTAAATTCCAATTTCGTTCTCTATGCAATAAGGAATCAATTAGGACAGAAATGTAGCCATTAGTTGACATAATAAATTTAATTTTATTTAGCTCTGCTGGGAATTGACCCTGGTTTTGGGGTAACATCTCTGACTAATAATAATCAAAACTTCATCAGTGAAATGGAAACAAGGCCAGAATTTTTGGTCAGACGAGCACTGGGTACTTTTATATTGAGTCATCAGGCTTCCAAGTGGTTTAATGGGTCCTGAAACGGATCTCTCTCCTGTGCCAACCTCTTCATCTCAGGGTAGCACTTGCAGCGTACGTCCTCAGTTACATAGCCGATGTATTCCAATCTATGTCTTCCTCTACAGCTCCCTCTAGTTCCACAGAATTTATCGCCTGGTGTCTTAACTGATGCCTGACCAACATGTTCCTTGTTCTTCTCAGTGTTTTCCAAATATATCCTTCATCGCCGATTCCCCGGAGAACCTCCTCAATCCTTATCTTTTCAGTTCACCTAATTTCCAACATTCTTCGGCAGTACCACAACTCGAACACTTAGTTTCTCTTTGTTCCAATTTTTCCATGGTCAATTATTCACTAGGATACAATTATGTGCTACGACCATACATTCTCAGAAATTTGAACCTCATAATACTTCCAAGATTTGATAGTAGTAGATTTCTGTTTACTAGGGATTGCCCTCTTTGTCCATGCTAGTCTGCCTTTTATGCCCTCCTTGCTCCTTTCGTTAAGCATTATTTTGATGCCTAGGTTGCAGAATTCCTTCATCTACTTCACGATATCCTTGTCTGATGTTTAGTTTCTTGCTGTTCGCTTTTCTGCTGCCTCTCAGGGACCTTGTCTGTCTTCGCTATACTATCAGTCAACATTCTGTACTCATTCGACTCTTCAAAACATTCAGCAGATCTTGAATTTATTCTACTTCACTTTCACTGAGAATAGCAATGTCATCAGCGACTCTTATCATTGATATCATTTTTACTTGTATATTAATTCCACTTATGAACCTTTCTTTTATATCCACCATGACTCTTAGATGCATAGACTGAACAGCAGAGTTGAGAAAGTACATCGCTGCCTTATACCCTTTTCAATCCGAGCACATCATTCTTGGTCTTTCAGTCTCACTGTTCCACCTTGGATCTTGTACATATTGTGTACTACCCGTCATTCCTTATAGTTCAGCTCTATTTTATCATAATTTCGAACATCTTGCACAATTTATACATTATTCTTATGAGTAACTTGGACGCAAAAGCTGTCAAGCTGATAGTGCGAAAATTTTCGCACTTGACAGCTCTTGCAGTCTTCGGAACTGTGTAGATGGTGTTTTTCCAAAAGTCAGACGGTATATCGCCAAACGTATATATTCTACACACCAACGTGAATGACTGTTTCGCTGCCACTTCCCCCAATGATTTTAGAAATTCTGATGGAATGTGATCTATCCTTACTGCCTTATTTGTTTTTAATTCTCCCAAAGTTGTTTTAAATTCTGATTCTGATACTGGACACCCTATATCTTCTGTATCGATTCCTGTTCTTTCTTCTATCACGTCATCAGACAAGTCTTCCCCGTCACAAAGGCCTTCAATGTACCATCGCTACCATCAGCTCTCCTCTCTGTATTTAACAGTGGAATTCCGAGTGCACTCTTAGCGCTACCACCCTTGTCCATAATTTCACCGAAGGTTGTCTTTAGTTTTCTGTATGCTGCGTCAGTCACCCTGACAATCATTTCTTTTTCGATTTATTCACCTTTCTCGTGGAACCGTTCAGCCTTATCTTCCCTGTAGTTCCTACGTATTTCAGTCACAAGTTACTAGTATTTTTGGATTCCTGAATTACACTTAATATTTTCATACTTTTTTTCTTTCGTCGATCAGCTGAAGTATTTCATCTGTTACACAAGGTTTCTTCACATTTACCTTCTTTGTCTCTTTGTTTTCCTTTCCAACTTCACAGTTGTTCATTACTCTCCAACTGAACTCCCTATTGAGCTATTGCTAATCACAGTATCTGCAGCCCAGCTTTAAGCTTAAATCTTATTTCTTTACCAGTTCCTACAACTGCGCTCCAGTCACCCTGGAATATTAGATGTCCTTCTCTGTTTTCTTAACTTGTATCTGATACTCTGAAATGAAAAAGAATTGGAATAAGATTGGCACATGAGAAGAATTGTTGGCGGGGAAACTGCATGTTTGTGTGTTAACGGGTTTTTAGAGCAAGAAGGTGTTACCGTGTTTGCAGTTATAAAATTTCCATAAATTTTGAAACAACGTGTTGGTGTAACAGGGCTTAATTTCGGTCGGAACAGAAAAATTTTTTTAACTGACAACCAAAGCTAAAAAAACTTCATGTTGTGAGGAAAACACCGCAGAAGGTGTATAGCTACTTTATTTCAGTTTCGTAATGTTATTTGCACCATTAGGTGTAGCCTCAAATAGATAGAAACCGCTGAATATTACCAGGAAGTGACAATCTTTGACAAAAAAGATCCTAGGATCATTGCCAAGAGTAACAGAAAATGTGGTAGTGACCAGTACTTATAATTACAACATAATAGTCTAACTGTGAACATCGGTGTGGGGACTACTGCCTTGTGTATTTGGCACAAATTTTCAATTTGCTCCATTTATAAAATGGAAGAAGTACAGATACCACAAATGCAATTAAGGCGACGACGACCAGTGGTTCCATCAGCGTACATATACACCAGGCTCCAAACCTTACGGGAATCGGGATGCCGCCAATAATGAGGCTAACGAGCAGGTGCACTAAACCAGTAGTGTATGGCGAAGTTGAGAATTTGGGTCTGACTGGAAGCGTGCAACGTTTGTCTGTGCGGTTGTGGTGAACACTGTCAGGATGGCGTAGTCGTCAGGGCAGGTGCCTAGTAACAGGAGGCTGGGGTTTGAATCCAGATTCGGCACAAATTTTGATGTAAATTAATGCCCGCTAGCACTTCCTTTGTGCCATTAATGTCTTGTAGTAAGTGATCTGAAGATGGCAATTTAATTTGCTGAAACTAGTTATCTAAGTATAAATATTACAATCAAGGCTAATAAAGCTTTCCCACAAGAAGACTACACAACTGATAATTCTAATTTGCCACTGAGCTGGCTGCAGTGTACGTGGTCGACGTACTGTAGTAACGTTCTTGTTCAAATGGTTCAAATGGCTCAGAGCACTATGCGACTTAACAGCTGAGGTCATCAGTCGCCTAGAACTTAGAACTAATTAAACCTAACTAACCTAAGGACATCACACACATCCATGCCCGAGGCAGGATTTGAACCTGCGACCGTACCGAGTTCAAATCGGTCGCTTATTTATAGTAATGAATACGAACTTAGATCAATTCAATTGTAATACAGCCAAATGAGCAGAAGGCAAATGTCATTTGAAGCAGCTACTAGAGATTTAACTTTGTATCGCACGTCAAATGGTTCAAATGGCTCTGAGCACTGTAAGACTTAACATCTGAGGTCATCAGTCCCCTAGAACTTAGAACTACTTACTCCTAACTAACCTTACACCTAACTAACCTTTTTTACTTACGATCCCGAAACTAAACGCCAATCGATGCATTGGAAAACTCCTGGTTCTCCACGACAAAAAAAAAGCACAAATGTCAAAATCGAAATTCAAGGCAGTGATGATTGTTTTTTTTTTAATCAAAAGGATTGTGCACATTGATTGGGTACCAGAGGGACAAACAGTGAATCAGCATTACTACATTAGCGTCCTGGCTACCCTACGTCAGCGAGTACGGAGAAAACGGAACGATTTGTGGAGACAAAAGTCATGGATCCTTCACCAAGACAATGCCCCAGCTCACAGTGCGTTGTCAGTGAAGACGTTTTTGGCAAAACACAACATTCCCATCTTAGATCATCCACCCTACTCACCTGATTTTTTCCCCTGTGACTTTTTTCTTTTCCCTAAAGTCATGTCAGCTTTGAAAGGAACTAGATTTGAGACTGTTGAAGCAGTAAAAGAAAAAGCGACGGAAGTAATGTATGGACTTACCGAAAATGATCTGCAGCATTGCTACGAACAGCGGAAAATTCGTAAGGAGCGGTGTAGAGACCGAGGAGGAGAGTACATTGAAGGAGATAACATGAAATTGTAAATAATTGTAAATAAATGTTTTTTCCAGCATCAGTCCGGTTTATTTCTAGCCGCACCTCGTATCTTCCGCGTCATTCAACGCTAAATGTTTTGTTAACTAATACTGGACTGTAGAAGTTCACAAGTATTTTCCAAGGGGGAGGGAGGGGAGACAGTACCCTAAAAATGTAATTTTTTATGTAAATTACTTCATCAGTTATGAGACGTGTCATGCCACAAGAACTAAATTTTGCTGGTGACACAAACAAATGTCCTGTGTCCCACAAAACTGATGGTTATCTCCACGATATTTCTATTTGTTATATATATCTTACATTGACACTTAAAATGTAAGCATGATTACCTTTACTGTAAACCATTTTATATTAATAAAATGATTATGGATGTGATATATTTTTGAAGATCACGATCTAAAATTAAGCTCTTTTACGATTATGTTGACTTGTATCCCACAAAATTATCCGTATAATCGAAAATAACCAGACATAAGGAACGTTTGACTGATTTGGCTCAAAAAGAATTAAGCAGCGAACAAATTTCATTGCATAGCGGAATGCACACAGTACCGTACGTGGCAGTCTGTGAAATCAAACAGTGTTACAGGAAAAGCTATTGTTGATCAAGTTAACGGGATTGTGACATGGGATTTGATTCCACAACAGTTCGTAACCAATTTGACAGAGATACTTTGATGAAGGCAATAACGACCGTCGGAACGGGACACAATGGCGGCTTTTTCCTCCCACATTTGACTCGCGGAACTGGTGGCTCAAAATGGCTCTGAGCACTATGGGACTCAACTGCTGAGGTCATTAGTCCCCTAGAACTTAGAACTAGTTAAACCTAACTAACCTAAGGACATCACAAACATCCACGCCCGAGGCAGGATTCGAACCTGCGACCGTAGCGGTCTTGCGGTTCCAGACTGCAGCGCCTTTAACCGCACGGCCACTTCGGCCGGCACGGAACTGGTGTGTGCTCATTGTTACGGAAAGAAAAGCGACTTATGACCGATAAGATCCAGCGTTTCATAATAGAATGTGGGGTGTTACATTTTCGAAAGATAAGATGGTAATTCCGTGGCATTATATAACTGTATAACTTCAATCAGCCATATGGTGTTACATTTATTTAAATGAGTGGCTTTGCGGAATCATGGAAATCCTAGAAGTGTATGAGAAATCTGTACGCTTTGTTTAGAGGCTTTGTGTAGTCAACAATTCGTCCTCGGTTCCGGAAAATTGGGATTTTGTAGTAAGTTCCTATGGGACCAAACTTTTGAGGTCATCGATACCTAAGCTTCACACTACTTACTCTAACATAAACTCACTTACGCTAAGGACAACACACACACCCATCCCCGGGGCTTGGTCCCGGATTCGAAAGCCGCCGCTACTTAAATTTTAAATAAAAATCATCAGCAATGCCGACCGAAGACTTCCGTTGTAAGGACTCACATTCATCCTGCCAACGGAATTGTCAGAGAGAGTGAAGGAACGGAAATAAGTGTAGGGCACCTTCTGCCCTCGGGGTAGGAATATCAACTAACTATGACCAACGCCATGAGTACACATGAGGCACTGGAAATTACTGCAACACACATTATGTGTATACGCTGTAGTGTGGCCTGTGATTAAAAAAGTGTTATGATGATCTCTACATAGGCAAAGACTCCGGTCTGGTCCTCCTTTCGGATCTCCGGGAAGAGAATGCCAGTGGGGAATTGACAATGAGAAGAAGGTTGAATAACCAGCGAAAGCATAACGTTCTACGAGTCGGGGAGTTGATGACAGAAGTTGTACGTGGTAGGGAAACTAGAAAATCTGAAAATGAAAATGCCAGGCCTCAATCTAGACATGGTTGGGATCAGTGAAGTGAAATAGAAGAGAAGACAATGAGTACCTGTCCTATGACTAATGTGCAACAGCAACAGAAAATGGTGTAACGGAAGTAGGATTTATTATGAATAAGAAAGTAGGGCGAAGATTGCGATCAAATGGCTCTGGTCACTATGGGACTAAACTTCTGAGGTCATCAGTCCCCTAGACTTAGAACTACTTAAACCTAACTAACCTAAGCACAATGATTTTATCTTGGAACTCTTCCATTTGGTTCTTGTTTGCACAGTAAAACAGTAATATCAGAAATTGAGACCGCCTTGATGCAAAACACCTTGTTATTCATTTATTTATTTCTTATCCCAAACTAGTTTCGGCGACTAATATCACCATCACTACTGTTTTTTTTATTCTAAAACATGTAGAAAATAGCATGTTTTTACAAACACAATAAAACATTATTACCTTCTCCCAATTCGTCTTTTGAAATATAGTTTCCTATTGATACTTTCATACTACCATATTTATTGTATGTTACAGCATGTTTTAGCCGGCCGCGGTGATCTAGCGGTTATAGGCGCGCAGTCCGGAACCGCGCGACTGCTACGGTCGCAGGTTCGAATCCTGCCTCGGGCATGGATGTGTGTGATGTCCATAGGTTAGTTAGGTTTAAGTTGTTCTAAGTTCTAGGGGACTGATGACCACAGATGTTAAGTCCCATAGTGCTCAGAGCCATTTTTTACAGCATGTTACAAGCAATTATTGGCGCTGTTTGCGACATATTTTCTGTGCTCTTTTTTTCTGTTGCCGTGTTTTTACTTAGCGAACATCATGTCGTCTGCAACCATGTGAGCGGCTGTTAGTGAACAAATACTAAAAGGTTAACTTCGTATGTCAGCAATATATACTTGGGGTTGTGGTAGCGTTGTGGAAACTACACTCCTGGAAATTGAAATAAGAACAGCGTGAATTCATTGTCCCAGGAAGGGGAAACTTTATTGACACATTCCTGGGGTCAGATACATCACATGATCACACTGACAGAACCACAGGCACATAGACACAGGCATCAGAGCATGCACAATGTCCGCACTAGTACAGTGTATATCCACCTTTCGCAGCAATGCAGGCTGCTATTCTCCCATGGAGACGATCGTAGAGATGCTGGATGTAGTCCTGTGGAACGGCTTGCCATGCCATTTCCACCTGGCGCCTCAGTTGGACCAGCATTCGTGCTGGACGTGCAGACCGCGTGAGACGACGCTTCATCCAGTCCCAAACATGCTCAATGGGGGACAGATCCGGAGATCTTGCTGGCCAGGGTAGTTGACTTACACCTTCTAGAGCACGTTGGGTGGCACGGGATACATGCAGACGTGCATTGTCCTGTTGGAACAGCAAGTTCCCTTGCCGGTCTAGGAATGGTAGAACAATGGGTTCGATGACGGTTTGGATGTACCGTGCACTATTCAGTGTCCCCTCGACGATCACCAGTGGTGTACGGCCAGTGTAGGACATCGCTCCCCACACCATGATGCCGGGTGTTGGCCCTGTGTGCCTCGGTCGTATGCAGTCCTGATTGTGGCGCTCACCTGCACGGCGCCAAACACGCATACGACCATCATTGGCACCAAGGCAGAAGCGACTCTCATCGCTGAAGACGACACGTCTCCATTCGTCCCTCCATTCACGCCTGTCGCGACACCACTGGAGGCGGGCTGCACGATGTTGGGGCGTGAGCGGAAGACGGCCTAACGGTGTGCGAGACCGTAGCCCAGCTTCATGGGGACGGTTGCGAATGGTCCTCGCCGATACCCCAGGAGCAACAGTGTCCCTAATTTGCTGGGAAGTGGCGGTGCGGTCCCCTACAGCACTGCGTAGGATCCTACGGTCTTGGCTTGCATCCGTGCGTCGCTGCGGTCCGGTCCCAGGTCGACGGGCACGTGCACCTTCCGCCGACCACTGGCGACAACATCGATGTACTGTGGAGACCTCACGCCCCACGTGTTGAGCAATTCGGCGGTACGTCCACCCGACCTCCCGCATGCCCACTATACACCCTCGCTCAAAGTCCGCCAACTGCACATACGGTTCACGTCCACGCTGTCGCGGCATGCTACCAGTGTTAAAGACTGCGATGGAGCTCCGTATGCCACGGCAAACTGGCTGACACTGATGGCGGCGGTGCACAAATGCTGCGCAGCTAGCGCCATTCGACGGCCAACTCCGCGGTTCCTGGTGTGTCCGCTGTGCCGTGCGTGTGATCATTGCTTGTACAGCCCTGTCGCAGTGTCCGGAGCAAGTATGGTGGGTCTGACACACCGGTGTCAATGTGTTCTTTTTTCCATTTCCAGGAGTGTAGTTACTTGGTGTGTACTGAGCTGTTACTTAGCTATTCGTGTTTTCACGTTCGGTGGATGGTATATGGCTGCTTTCATACACAGAAAAACAAAACTTTTGCGCTTTGTTTCTGATCCAGAATGTTACGCCGCCTTGCTGTTCTCGTGTGTTGCGAGAGGCGAATCGCATGCGGCGAGAAAGGCTATGAAAAACTGTAGCGCGAATTACCACGACTTCTTTTCATTATTGATGTCTCTGTGTGTGATGGGGAAGTGGTCCTTTTACGTGTATGAGCTTTCTGTTCTATCTCCCTGGTCAGTTCTCTCAGAGAGGGAAAGAGTGTGTTGTTGCAAAGTGTTGTGTTTTCATGTATTACATTTTTCTCTTCAACTATAGCCTATAGTAATTTTCTTCCATTTTTAGCAAGAGATCCCAATAACATTCAGAACAAACAATACAGTTCAGAAAAGACTAAGACCACTCAGAAAAACCTCAAACAAATTGAGCAACGCTGGAATATATCAATTCACTTGCAACTCTTGTCAGGCCCACTACATAGGACAAACAAGCAGAAATTTCCGAACGAGGTGCACAGAACACATGAGAGCTCTAAAAAGTGACAGCACACGTTCAACTTTTGCAAAACATCTAATGAACAAAAACCATAACCCCACTAATATCGAAAACGATACACGCATTCTGAGAAACAGCAACAGTCTATACCGACAACTAACAATAGAAGAAAATTACTATATACAAAAGGCTATAGTCGAAGGGAAAAATTAAATAAATGAAAACACAGCACTTTGCAACAACACACTCTTTACCGATCTGAGAGAACTGGCCAAGGACTCAGAACAGAAAGCAAACACACGCGAAAGAACCACTTCCCCATCACACACAGAGACATAAATAATGAACAGAAGTCGTCGTACTTCGCGCTACAGTTTTTCATAGCCTTTCTCACCACATGCGATACGCCTCTCGCGACACACGCGAACAGCAAGATGGCGTAATATTCTGGATCAGAAACAAAGTGCAAAAGTTTTGTTTTTCTGTGTATAAAAGCAGCCACATACCATCCAACGAACGTGAGTACACGAATAGCTAAATAACAGCTCAGTACACATCGAATAACTGGTTTACACAACACTACCACAACCCCAAGTATATATTGCTAACATACGAAGTTGAGCTTTTAGTATTTGTTTACTAACAGCCGCTCACGTGGTTGCAGACGACATGATGTTCGATAAGTAAAAAAACGGCAACAGAAAAGAAAGAGCACAGAAAATATGTCGCAAACAGCGCCAATAATGGCTTAAAACATTCTGTAACATACAATAAATAAGGTAGTATGAAAGTCTCAATAGAAACTTTATTTCAAAAGTGACAGCACACGTTCAACTTTTGCAAAACATCTAATGAACAAAAACCATAACTGGTTTGTATATATGTAATAATGTTTTACTGTGTTTGTAAAACCATGCTACTTTCTGCATGTTTTAGATTTGAAACAACCACTGGTGATGGTGATATTAGTCGCCGAAACTAGTTTGGGATAATAAAGAAATAGACGAATAACAAGGTGTTTTGCATCAAGGCGGACTCAGTTTCTGATATTACTATTTAACCTAAGACATTACACACATCCATGCCCGAGGCAGGTTTCGAACCTGCGACCGTAGCAGCAGCGCGGGTCCGGACGGAAGCGCCTAGAACCGCTCAGCCACAGCGGCCGGCGAAGCTTGTGTTGCTGAGAGCAGTTCAGTCATAGGTTTGTCCCCATCACAATCGACAGGAAACGAACAGCGACAGATATAAAAGCCAAAGTAGCATGCCAAAGATGAAGAGGTAGAGAAACTATAAGATGATACTGATGGAGTAATTCATTACGTAAAGGTAGATGAAAATCTATGTCATTGGGGTACTAGACCGCGGTTGTACGTGAAGGGGTTGAAGAAGGGGTTACGAGACAACATGGAATTGGTACCAGGAAAGAGAGAGCAGAAAGACTAATTGAGTTCTGCAATAAATTTCAGGTAGTGATAGCGGATAAACTGTTCAAATTATTACAAGAGAAGGAGGTATACATTCAAGTGGTCGGTAGGTACGGAAAGAATTCAACAACATAACATCATGATCAGGCAGAGATTTCGAAAATGGCTCTGAGCACTATGGGACTTAACATCTATGGTCATCAGTCCCCTAGAACTTAGAACTACTTAAACCTAACTAACCTAAGGACAGCGCACAACACCCAGGCATCACGAGGCAGAGAGAATCCCTGACCCCGCCGGGAATCGAACCCGGGAACCCGGGCGTGGAGAGATTTCGAAACCAGATACTGAATTGTAAGGCGTAACCAGTAGCAGATATAGACTCAGATCACAACATAGTGGTAGTGGAGAGTAGGCTGAAGTTTATGAGTGTAGTCAGGAAGAACCAATATGGTATAAAGTGCGGTACGAAAATACTAAGGAATGGAGAGATACGCTTGAAATTCTCTGTGGCCTTAGATGCTCTGTTAATGAATAGCTCATTAGGAAGTTTAATAGAAGAGGAACGGACATCTCTAAAAAGGACTTTCACGGAAGCTGGAAAGAAAAACATAAAGCCGGTAGCTCCGAAGAAACCATGGATGACGGAAGCAAAACTTCGGGCGATCGATGAAACACCGGAGAACAGAAACGCTCAGTAAAATTCAGGAATACAAATCACTTAAGGAATGAATTAAGCCGTCCGGTATTAGCCGAGCAGTCTAAGGCGCTGCAGTCATGGACTGTGCGGCTGTTCCCGGCGGAGGTTCGAGTCCTCCCTCGGGCATAGGTGTGTGTGTTTGTCCTTAGGATAATTTAGGTTAAGTAGTGTTTAAACTTAGGGACTGATGACCTTAGCAGTTAAGTCCCATGAGATTTCACACACATTTGAACATTTGAATGAATTAAATAGGAAGTTCAGGGAGCCCAAGGTGTAGTGACTGCATGAAAAATGCGAAGAAATCGAAGAAGAAATGATCGTCAGAAGGAGTGACTCAGTATATAGAATCGTCGGAACAACCTACGGTGCAGGCGGTAACATTAAGAGTGCGATGGGAACACCACTGTTATCTGCAGAGGAAAGTGCTGACAACTAGAAAGAGTACACTGAGGGCTTGCTTATGTGATGACGTTGTAGGATAATAAATCGTAGTCGATACGGGAAGTATGGGATCCAGCATTAGAATCGTAATTTAACAGTGCTTTGGACGACATAAGATCAAATAACGCAGAAGCAATGAATAACACGCCATGCGAAGATCATCGAGGGAACTTGCAACAAAACGAGTATGTATGAGACTTTCGGAAAAAGATCGTCAACACAATTCTGAAGATTGCAAGAGGCGTTTGTTTACCCATGTTGCTGAAAAAAATTATATACAGAAGAATGGAAGAAAAGGGCTTGTTAGAGGTCGATCAGTTTGGCTTTAGAAAAGGGAAAGGCACCAGAGCGGCTTTTCTCACGTCGTGGTTGATAATGGGAGCTGTTCCGGCGTAACGGCAAGCGCCGGCACGAAGATCAAGAACGATACAGCAGAGGGGGCTGTGAGATGACGCCAGCCAATAGCATGTTGGCTAGGACGTCACAACGACAGAAGAGACCTCTACACGAAGAGAATAAAAGCGACGCGCAGCTTAGCCTCGGGCAATAGACAAAAGCACTGGATGAGCCGCACTATGAGAGCAACACTAAACGAGGGGACTACAAGAGTCGCAGTAATAGAGCCACACTAGAAGCGCCGTTACTAGTGATACGTATCAACTAGTTGCATGGACATTGTAAATAGCGAAAAACATTAATTATTTGTATGTCGAAAGTTGCTTGCGAAACACCTAGTACATTGCAAGTTAAGTATTGTCAATTCAATTACTGTAATAAACTCTATTAGTATGATCTTGTTGTATGTTGTGTAGCTATCCGATAAAACAGCTTCCTAAGCATCCTATAAGAGACGAGTGGACAGGATCCCACAGAAGCAAGAGTGGAGAAGAATCAAGTCATGTTCATAACAGTTAGCGAACTGGAAATAAATGTTGAAAGCTACATAATGGAGCAAGATGTTCGAAAAATCTGAGAAAAACAGACGGCAAAGTATTGAGGACGTATATCGCAAATGCTACTCTGAGATGAAGAGGTTGGCACAGGAGGAGAATTCGTGGCACGTCACATAAAACCAGTCAGACGACTGATAACTCGAAAAAAAGTCGCAGTCTATCCCGTCGGCCTTCTAGTGCTACACCCAAAGTTCATTCGCTGAAAACTATTTACAGAATGTGAGACAATTCTGTGATGATTAAGAAGCACGTTCCAGAAACACCGGGAGTGGGCAATCGCTCTTTCTTGCGCCTCCTTCCTCCCCCGAGGATGCCTATGTATTGTACACAAGTTAACAGAGCAGCTGCAATGATGTTTGACTATTGTGGCTGGCAGCCGTTGAAAACTTGATACCATAGTGACAGAGGGCACCGAAATTTTCCGATGTGTATCGAGGAGAACCAGGGAGCGAAGTGACATTGCTGTCGGCACAGACAGTAGCATATCTTGTATATATTAAGTCATGTGTTCATTTGTTTTGATTATAAGAAATTATCTTTCGCAAACAGAACAGCATTTTGTAAGGAAACTGATTTCAAATGGTTAAAATGGCTCTAATCACTATAGGACTTCACAGCGGAAGTCATCAGGCCCCTAGACTTAAACCTAACTAACCTGAGGACATAACACACACCCATGTCCGAGGCAGGATTCGAACCTGCGACTGCAGTAGTAGCGCGGTTCCACACTGAGGTGCATAGAACCGCTCGGCCACTGCGGCCGGCAGCCGATTTCCGATTCTAAGTTTTGTAATAAGTTTAAAAAAATGTACACTTGTGATTTTTCTGGCTGTAAGAGGGGGAAGGTGGGGAGGTGAAGGGTTTACGTTCGAAGAGGTGCATTCTGGCACTCCATCACGAATATGTGGATGCATGTGGAATGGGGCGGTCTATGTATGAATATCTGCTTTTGTGTGTGTGTTGCGCTCAAAAAGGATTGCTACGGCCACAGAGCTAAAGGGGGCTTTCGTTCCAGGAATGAGATGTTTCAGATTCCTATTTCTCGATGTCGGAGTTCGATTCGGCAGTGTTTACAACTAGTGACGCAGCGCCTACTTAAGATTTAAAAAAGGAACGTCATCATATTGGAGGACCTCACAGGAGTTGGTAAATAAATCCTCCTTACAGGTTACAATCAATACCGCGAAATGTGTTTCCAAACATTCAGAAGATGTATGGTACTAACACCTCAGCTGATTAATGGGAAGGCTCGTGGTAATGAACTTTAAGGTATACGTTCTTCGGACAACTTCCTCAATGGGGCGTCTAACATAGATTCTCATGTATCAAGAAGAGAATCTTTTGAAATTCATTAACCACCAGAATTGTGAACTTACGGGTAGTGAACTCAGAGTTAAATATTTTGTTGTTACCGGCCAGTAGCCAGTTTCATTAGCACAGACATTAGCGAACATGAAAAAAGAAGCGGTAAATGAACGGTGAAAATGAAAGTGTCGCAATATGAAAATAGTCTCTTGGGTTAATAAAAGGATCTTTATAGGATGGATTAAATTTTCAGCTATTTGTTTATCAAATAAATATGCCATTATAAACACAAACTTTAACATAGTAATGGCTCGAGATCATAAACCATAAATCTGTAGTGGAAGAAGATCATGCACACATAGTAGCAGGTCAAGTAAAAGTGCTTGTATACTCGCAATAAAATCACAAAAACCTGCAGCTAAATCTGGAAGGCCAATAGCGTAAAATCTCGTTAATAATCACCGCGAAATATAACTCTTACAACACATTTATATCAACTGAAATTCTTCAATTTCAATCTACAAATGAAATTACACAATTCAGCAAATAAGCATTTTTCACAGTTGCCACCAAATATACAAACAGCAATAAAGGTTGTGTGATTATAAATCATTCTTTTACTGAAACCCAGCTTGATATTTTAAGCACAACAGAACTCAGTCCTGAAGTTATTCGAAGTTCTCACTCACAGACACCGAAATATAACAAGGGAATATTATCGAACTGACCTCATATTTTGAGGGGACCAAAAGAGCTCACATAGAACTTTGTACCCCCAGCATTCTATCCCGGGCGATGACTTGGGCCACAGTTCTGATAATACGCAATTACGACCTTGTGAATGTGAAGCTTTTAGATTTCACGTGCAACGGTTAGTTGTTACTCGCTGCGCCCCACTGTAGCCCCTTGTAGCCCAAGCGCGAAGTTGTGTAGAGCGCAGTAAGAGGTCTGTGAAATATTATTCTGAAATTGGCAACATGCTTTGTACACAATTTCAAGTGCGCTGTTCCTAACCTGTTGCTTTTGCCACATGTCTATTAACATTTTTATGTTACGATTCACAACAGAAGCGTAAATAAATGAAAGGAATGAGTGTGTGCTTAAAGAAGTAACGGAGTACAATATGATTCTTAACACCGCTGTAGTGGGCTACTTTCTTTGCATTTGAAAGCTGACAATGTTAAAGAGAAATTCATTTGCAGGGGAGCACTATTCTTCAACGTGATTGGCGTGATAAAACTGTAAATAGAAAATCATTAACATCATTTCATAATAACTGTTCAGTGGCTCACTTTGCTTTAGGGACGTATATATACCTGGAGAATATCAACACAAGAGTAATGTTAAATAATAGCGATGTATATATCAATGAAGTTGAAGTATTATGCAATCACATTCCTTACCTACTTTTACGTAGGATAAAGTGTCCTCCAATAAGATTTCACAATATGTAGGGCAGATGTGTCAATCTCTCCTCTACTCGTCCCTCATCTTCAACATCCTGCGAATATGAGGGCGCTCATCATCATCAGCTGTGCAGTAGTTGGAGCTCGTGCACTAAAGTGCGCGTCATATATCTTGGCGGCCGAGTTTAGGTTCGTTCTGCGCATCTGACGTCACAAAACACAGTCAGCCAATGAACAGAGAACGACGTTGCCAGATCTCGACAGCAGTGCAGAGCACGGACGAGTGTCTTCAGTTTTAGAAACGTTCAGTCATAAATAAAGTAATAGAACAAAAGCAATGTCTTGATAGCAGACTTTCTTTTACAGAAAGTTTGGAAAAAGCATTCTTTATACCAATTGCTTCATATTCTATTAATTAATTAAACCAAACAAGCAATAAGACTCCTAATTCAGGCGATAGCAAGGAAAGGTGTTTGTTTAATCTCACGAACTGCTTTTTCGCAATAAAGAACAGCAGTAATTGCTTATTTCCAATTGTACTTCGATGAAGCGTGAGTAATTCATAGTCATACCAACAGTGTTTATAAGTAGTTGCGTCAGCTGTTAGAGTCCTTATGGAGTTACACTGTTTGATGAGCTGAGGTAGCGGAACGTTTAAGGTGTTGGGCTGCCAAGTGAAAGGTTATGAGTTCAAACCTTGTGTGGTGCTTAATATTTTCTTTATTTAAAAACAAAATTGGAGTGCCTTACTTCACGAATTTTATTCGTTTGAATTAAATTTCTAGTGCTTTGCCTCTTCATTAACTCTTTCGCTGCTGCAGACACGTCCTCCCCGCATACCGCGCTGTGCGCGATTTTGTCATCACTGCACTTCTCGCCTGTGCAGACGCATGGTGTTCCCACTGCTTTGACACACTTATCATTCGATTTCACAAAAACTATTTGGCCAAAAAATTCGATTTTTACACTTCTTCTTGCCTGATACCTTCCCCCCATAAATGACTTAATTTTGTTTTGATGTGCAGCATTAAATGTAGTAAACCATTGCACGAAATTTTGAAGAGTTTGCAGAGGTAAAAGTCCATAGCGTATACTTTCCGTATGGTCGATTTTAGTTGCCACAATGTTGAGAATGAAATGTGGACAAGATACCTAAATTTCATATAATATTTACAGTATAACAATATCTCATTTAATTTAAGTACCACATAGGTGTCGTATGTAATATTGAGAAATATTCCGTCTTTCGCGACTGTAATAAAAGTATTATATACACACGGCGCGTTTGGCTTTATTTTAAAGCACTTCCATCGGTGAAAGGTATGGCACATACACAATGGTATTCATGTTCTATTTCTCGTTTATGTTCCACAGTCGCAGTTTTACCAATGATATTGAAATATATCCCTCTTCTGCAACTGTAATAAGCGACTTATTTAGACCAGACGCGTTTCTCTCTTTTGTGTCCTCCATTGCCAAGTCACCTTTAGTAGTTTTGTGCTGCGGTAGCACAATATTCAACGTTTGTGTTGGCTCATCAGTGTTTTAGCAAATAAATGCTGTTTTTGTGTGCCACACACAAAATTATATTTGACATAGCTCTGAGCACTTCACTGACAGACGGTATATTCAAGTCCTAATGTTTCTGTAAGTCCACAGTTTTGTTTAATGTATTTTGTCTACTTCCTTTTGATTGACTGAAGTGCTTTAAAATAAAGCCAAACGTGCCCAGTGTAAGTAAAACTTTTGTTACAGTCGCGAAAGGTGGAATATTTCTCAGTATTACATACGACACTTATGTGGTACTTAAAGTAAATGAAATATATAGGTATCTTGTCCATATTTCATTCTCAACATTGTGGCAACTAAAATCGACCATACGGAAAGTATACTCTATGGACTTTTACCTCTGCAAACTCTTCAAAATTTCGTGCAAAGGTTTACTATATTTAATGCTGCATAATAACTGCGTTGAACATCGAAACAAAATTAAGTCATTTATGGGGGGAAGGTATCAGTCAAGGAGAAGACATGTCTGATGGCGTGATAGGAGAAGAAACGGGGGTCGATAGGAAATAGATAGGGGATTCGTTATTAGAATCGGAATATAAACAAGCTTCGGAAGGCCTGCTGTCAAATAAGGCAGAAGGGAAGGATAAAATTCAATCAGAAAACCCGAATTTTTGAGCCATATAGTATTTGTGGAATCGAATGATAAAGAGTGTCAAAGCAGTCGGAACACAATGTGTCTGCACAGGCGAGCAGTGCAGTGACAAAATCGCCCACAGCGCGGAATGCAGGGAGCACGTCTTTGTAGCAGCGAAAGGGTTAATGCGGCCGTGGTGGCTTTACTTCATGAACTGCGCGCTCCCCCCTACACGTAAGCTTGCGAACTATGCTATACTATGGCGCTGCTTCTATTGGCGCGTGCGTCGTGTGCAACTGGCAATGCAGCAATCTCCAGCGTCTGGGCGGGTATGCGCGAGCCGCCAAGATAAAAGAATTGAACTATAGGCAGCTGCAGTGGGAAGGAGCGACTGACAAAAAACCGATGCCCGCGAAGTTTAAAACCTGTACATTCAGAAGTTCACATTTGCATCCTATCAGAATTATCACCAAAATTTCCACACGGGGCCGACTGCCGGGCCTGATATCTAGAAACTACATTTTTCTCCATCGAATCGACATACATATCCTGCAAGTCACTGTACGGTGCATGGCATAAGGTACCTCGCACCACTATCATCCATTTCCTTTCCCAATCCAGTCGCAAAGTGAGAGAGAGAAATACGACGGCCTGTAAGTCTCCACACAACCCCTAATTTCTCTCATCTTATCTTCGTCGTCCTTACGCGAAGTGTAAGTTGGCGGCAACAGAATCGTTCCACAGTCAGCCTCAAATGTCTGTTCTCTAACTTCCTGAAGCATTTCCGTAATACTTGCGTACTGATCATATCTTTGGTAACAAATCTAGCAGCACACCTGTGAACTGCTTCCATGTCTTACTTTAATCACACCTGGTGGGCATTCCAAGCGCTGGAGCAGTAATCAAGAACTGGTCCCACTGGTGTTGTATACGACGGTCCTACAGCACTTCCCTGGGACACTCCTGACGACACCTACGTATTTGGTTCTAGTACTTTTTCTTGGAGCCACTCACATATCTGCGAACCTAATACTCATGCTCGGACCATTGTTAACCGTTGCAGTGGAACGCCTTAATACTGAATCTGCCTGTTGCCCATGATCCATGGTCCACAGGATGTCATGTGAGAAATGGTTAAACTTAGTTTCGCACGACCGATGCTTTCTAAATCTGCGTTGATTGGTGATGTTTCCTTGTAAGTTCCATATGACACACTGAAGTTCAAACAACAATCCGGCTGCACATTACCTGAAGCTTTTACCAACCGGACTGTTTACCGACGAGACCCCAAATCCTGATCTGGTTCCACATTCAAAATCTGTCACGTGATACCACAATGTTGCTCAATATATGGCCGCAATTAGTTACAATGGTTGAACCAAATACAATATTTGTACATCTAATAACACGCAAAATATATTCTTGGTCAGTTCGTCATCAGTCTTCTGACTGGTTTGATGCGGTCCGCCACGAATCCCTCTTCTGTGCCAAATTCTTCATTTCAGAGTGCAACTTTCACCCTTCATCCTCAAATGTCCTCAATCATTTACTGGATGTATTCCAATTTCTGTCTTCCTCTACAGTCATTACTCTCTAAAGGTTTCTCTAGTAGCATGGAATTTATTCCGTGATGTCCAGATAGCAGAGTTCCTTGTTGTTGTTGTTGTGGTCTTCAGTCCTGAGACTGGTTTGATGCAGCTCTCCATGCTACTCTATCCTGTGCAAGCTTTTTCATCTCCCAGTACCTATTGCAACCTACATCTTTCTGAATCTGCTTAGTGTATTCATCTCTTGGTCTCGCTCTACGATTTTTACCCTCCACGCTGCCCTCCAATACTAAATTGGTGATCCCTTGATGCCTCAGAACATGTCCTACCAACAGATCCCTTCTTCTGGTCAAGTTGTGCCACAAACTTCTCTTCTCCCCAATCCTATTCAATACTTCCTCATTAGTTATATGATCTACCCATCTAATCTTCAGGATTCTTCTGTAGCACCACATTTCGAAAGCTTCTATTCTCTTCTTGTCCAAACTATTTATCGTCCGTGTTTCACTTCCATACATGGCTACACTCCATACGAATACTTTCAGAAATGACTTCCTGACACTTAAATCAATACTGGATGTTAACAAATTTCTCTTCTTCAGAAACGCTTTCCTTGCCATTGCAAGCCTACATTTTATATCCTCTCTACTTCGACCATCATCAGTTATTTTGCTCCCCAAATAGCAAAACTCCTTTACTACTTTAAGTGCCTCATTTCCTAATCTCATTCCCTCAGCATCACCCGACTTAATTAGACTACATTCCATTATCCTCGTTTTGCTTTTGTTGATGTTCTTCTTATATCCTCCTTTCAAGACACTGTCCATTCCATTCAACTGCTCTTCCAAGTCCTTTGCTGTCTCTGACAGAATTACAATGTCATCGGCGAACCTAAAAGTTTTTATTTCTTCTCCATGAATTTTAATACCTACTCCGAATTTTTCTTTTGTTTCCTTTACTGCTTGCTCAATATACAGATTGAACAACATCGGGGAGAGGCTACAACCCTGTCTTACTCCCTTCCCAACCACTGCTTCCCTTTCATGTCCCTCGACTCTTATAACTGCCATCTGGTTTCTGTACAAATTGTAAATAGCCTTTCGCTCCCTGTATTTTACCCCTGCCACCTTTAGAATTTGAAAGAGAGTATTCCAGTCAACATTGTCAATAGCTTTCTCAAAGTCTACAAATGCTAGAAACGTAGGTTTGCCTTTCCTTAACCTTTCTTCTAAGATAAGTCGTAAGGTCAGTACTGCCTCACGTGTTCCAGTGTTTCTACAGAATACAAACTGATCTTCCCCGAGGTTGGCTTCTACTAGTTTTTCCATTCGTCTGTAAAGAATTCGTGTTAGTATTTTGCAGCTGTGACTTATTAAACTGATAGTTCGGTAATTTTCACATCTGTCAACACCTGCTTTCTTTTGGATTGGAATTATTATATTCTTCTAGAAGTCTGAGGGTATTTCGCCTGTTTCATACATCTTACTCACCAGATGGTAGAGTTTTGTCAGGACTGTCTCTCCCAAGGCCGTCAGTAGTTCCAATGGAATGTTGTCTACTCCGGGGGCCTTGTTTCGACTCAGGTCTTTCAGTGCTCTGTCAAACTCTTCACGCATTATCATATCTCCCATTTCATCTTCATCTACATCCTCTTCCATTTCCATAATATTGTCCTCAAGTACATCGCCCTTGTATAGACCCTCTATATACTCCTTCCACCTTTCTGCTTTCCCTTCTTTGCTTAGAACTGGGTTTCCATCTGAGCTCTTGATATTCATACAAGTCGTTCTCTTATCTCCAAAGGTCTCTTTAATTTTCCTGTAGGCAGTATCTATCTTACCCCTAGTGAGATTACATCCTTACCTTTGTCCTCTAGCCATCCCTGCTTAGCCATTTTGCACTTCCTGTCGATCTCATTTTTGAGGCGTTTGTATTCCTTTTTGCCTGCTTCATTTACTGCATTTTTATATTTTCTCCTTTCACCAATTAAATTCAATATTTCTTCTGTTACCCAAGGATTTCTACTAGCCCTCGTCTTTTTACCTACTTGATCCTCTGCTGCCTTCGCTACTTCATCCATCAAAGCTACCCATTCTTCTTCTACTGTATTTCTTTCCCCCATTCCTGTCAATTGTTCCCTTATGCTCTCCCTGAAACTCTGTACAACCTCTGGTTCTTTCAGTTTATCAAGGTCCCATCTCCTTAAATTCCCACCTTTTTGCAGTTTCTTCAGTTTTAATCTACAGGTCATAACCAATAGATTGTGGTCAGAGTCCACATCTGCCCCTGGAAATGTCTTACAATTTAAAACGTGGTTCCTAAATCTCTGTCTTACCATTATATAATCTATCTGATGCCTTTTAGTATCTCCAGGGTTCTTCCCTGTATACAACCTTCTTTCATGATTCTTAAACCAAGTGTTAGTTATGATTATGTTGTGCTCTGTGCAAAATTCTACCAGGCGGCGTCCTCCTTCATTTCGTAGCCCCAATCCATATTCACCTACTATGTTTCCTTCTCACCCTTTTCCTACACTCGAATTCCAGTCACCCATGACTATTAAATTTTCGTCTCCCTTCACAATCTGAATAATTTCTTTTATTTCATCATACACTTCTTCAATTTCTTCGTCATCTGCAGAGCCAGTTGGCATATAAACTTGTACTACTTTAGTCGGTGTGGGCTTCGTATCTATCTTGACCACAATAATGCGTTCACTATGCAGTTTGTAGTAGCTTACCCGCATTCCTATTTTCTTATTCATTATTAAACCTACTCCTGCATTACCCCTACTTGATTTTGTGTTTATAACCCTGTAGTCACCTGACCAGAAGTCTTGTTCCTCCTGCCACCGAACTTCACTAATTCCCACTATATCTAACTTCAACCTATCCATTTCCCTTTTTAAATTTTCTAACCTACCTGCCCGATTAAGGGATCAAACATTCCACGCTCCGATCCGTAGAACGCCAGTTTTCTTTCTCCTGATAACGACAACCTCTTGAGTAGTCCCCGCCCGGAGATCCGAATGGGGGACTATTTTACCTCCGGAATATTTTACCCAAGAGGACGCCATCATCATTTAATCATACAGTAAAGCTGCATGCCCTCGGGAAAAATTACAGCTATAGTTTCCCCTTGCTTTCAGCCGTTCGCAGTACCAGCACAGCAAGGCCGTTTTGGTTATTGTTACAAGGCCAGATCAGTCAATCATCCAGACTGTTGCCCTTGCAACTACTGAAAAGGCTGCTGCCCCTCTTCAGGAACCACACGTTTGTCTGGCCTCTCAACAGATACCCCTCCGTTATGGTTGCACTTACGGTACGGCTATCTGTATCGCTGAGGCACGGAAGCCTCCCCACCAACGGCAAGATCCATGTTTCATGGGGGGTTCCTTATATTCATCTATTTCGTGATCGCCAATACTAGTGTTAGGTTTCTTGCTATTCTCATTTATGCTATGTCTCGTTACTTTCATCTTACTTCGGTTTACTCCAGTCCGTATTCTGTGCTCATTACACTGTTCATTCGACTCAACAGATACTGTAATTCCTCTCCACTTTCACTTAGCATAACAATGTCATCAGCGATTCTTATCACTGTTATCTTTTCACATTGAATTTTAATTCTCCTCTTAAACCTCACTTTTGTTTCCGTCCTTGCTTCTTCGATATACAGATTGAACAGTTAGGATGAAGGGCTATATCCCCATCTTACACTGTTCTTACTCTGAGCACGCCGTACTTGGTCTTCCAGTCTTACTGCTTTCTGTTGGCTCTGATGACCGCGTTGTCGACGGGACGATAAACTTGAATCGTCTCCTCCTCCTCCTCCTAACCAACGTGAACAGTCGTTGTCGCTTCCCCAAATGACTTCGGGTATTCTGATTGAATTTTATCCTTCCCTTCTGCCTTATTTGACAGCAGGCTTTCCGAAGCTTGTTTATATTCCGATTCTAACAATGAATCCCCTATCTATTTCCTATCGACCCCTGTTTCTTCTTCTATCACGCCATCAGACATGTCTTCCCCGTTATAGGCATCTTCAATGTGCTCTTTCAACCTATTCGCTCTTTCCTCTGCATGTAACAGTGAAGTTCCCAATACGCTCTTGATGTTACTATCCATGCTTTTCGTTTTATTCGTTCTTTTGCATTTTCTACATTCTCAGCCAGTCCTCCGACAGTAATTTACTTTTTGATTTCTTCAATTTTTTTATGTAGTCATTTCGCCTTTGCTTCGCTGCAGTTTCTACTTGGTTGATTCCTAAGAGACGTAAACTTCCATACTCATTAATTTCTCTGTACATATTTGTACTTCCTTCTTTCATCGATCAACTGAAGTATTTCTTCTGTTACCGATGCTTTCTTCGCAGTTGCCTTTTTTGTACCTACGCTTTTCTTTCCATCTGCTGTGATTGCCCTTGTTAGAGAAGTCAACTCCAAAAAAAAAGAGTGGCTCTGAGCACTATGGGACTTAACATCTGAGGTCATCAGTCCCCTTGAACTTTGAACTACTTAAGCCTAAAGACATCACATACATCCATGCCCGAGGCAGGATTCGAACCTGCGGTCGAAGCGGTCGCGCGGTTCCAGACTGAAGCGCCCAGAAACGCTCGGCCACCCCGGCCTGCCACGTCCACTCCACGTCAGCTGAAATGTTTACCAAGGTATGCATTTTTGCTATATCTATTGCCCTTAGAATATGTGTTAAGGCATATACAGGGTGGTCCATTGATAGTGACCGGGCCAAATATCTCACGAAATAAGCATCGAACGAAAAAACTACAAAGAACGAAACTCGTCTAGCCTGAAGGCGGAAACCTGACGGCGTTATGGTTGGCTCGCTAGATGGCGCTGCCATAGGCCAAACGGATATCAACTGCGTTTTTTTAGATAGGAACCCTCATTTTTTATTACATACTTGTGTAGTACGTAAAGAAATATTACTGTTTTTGCTGGACCACTTTCTTCGCTTTGTGATAGATGGCGCTGTAATAGTCTCAAAAGTATGAGTACGTGGGCCGGCCACAGTGGCCGAGCGGTTCTAGGCGCTTCAGCCTGGAACCGCGCGACCGCTACGGCCACAGGTTCGAATCCTGCCTCGGGCACGGATGTGTACGATGTCCTTAGGTTAGTTAGGTTTAAGTAGTTCTAAGTTCTAGGGGACTGATGACCTAAGATATTAAGTCCTATAGCGCTCAGAGCCATTATTATAAGTACGTGGTATCACGTAACATGCCACCAGTTCGGACGGTATTTGCTTCGTGATACGTTACCCGTGTTAAAATGGACCGTTTACCAATTGCGAAAAAGATCAATATCGTGTTGATGGATGCCTATTGTGATCAAAATTCCCAACGGGTGTGTGCTATGTATGCTGATCGATATCCTGGACGACATCATCCAAGTGTCCTTACCGTTCGCCGGATAGTTACGTTACATAAGGAGACAGGAAGTGTTCAGCCACATGTGAAACGTTTACCAAGACCTGCAACAAATGATGATGCCCAAGTAGGTGGTTTGGCTGCTGTCGCGACTAATCCGCACATCAGTAACAGACAAACTGCGCGAGAATCTGGAATTTCAAAAACATCGGTGTTGAGAGTGCTACATAAACATCGATTGTACCCGTACCATATTTCTATGCACCAGGAATTGCAACGTCGTGTAGAGTTCTGCCACTGAGCACAAGAGAAATTACGGGACGATGAGAGAGTTTTTGCACGCGTTCTATTTAGCGACGAGGCGTCATTCATCAACAGCGGCAACGTAAACCGGCATAACATGCACTATTGAGCAACGGAAAATCCACGATGGCCGCGACAAGTGGAACATCAGCGACCTTGACGGGTTAATGTATGGTGCGGCATTATGGGAGGAAGGGGTTGGCCCCCATTTTATCAATGGCAATCTAAATGGTGTAATGTAGGCTGATTTCCTACGTATTGTTCTACTGACGTTACTACAAGATGTGGATGACAGAATGGCGATGTACTTCCAACACAATGGATGTCCGGCAGATAGTTCGCGTGTGGTTGAAGCGGTATTAAATAGCATATTTCATGACAGGTTGATTGGTCGTCGAAGCACCGTACCATGACCCGCACGTTCACCGTATCTGACGTTCCCGGGTTTCATTCTGTGGGGAAAGTTGAAGGATATTTGCTATCGTGATCCACCGACAGCGCCTGACAATATGCGTCAGCGCGTTGTCAATCCATGTGCGAACATTACGCAAGGCGAACTACTCGCTGTTGAGAGAAAGGTCGTTAGACGTATTGCAAAATGCATTGAGGCTGACTGACATCTTTTTGAGCATTTATTGCATTAATGTGGTATTTACCGGTAATCACTCTGTAACAGTATGCGTTCTCTGAAATGATAAGTTCGCAAAGGTACATGTATCACAGTGGAACAACCGACATAAAATGTTGACGCTTTCTGTATTTTAATTTCAAAAACCTGTCTGTTACCAGCAGTTCTTCTAAAATTGTGAGCCATATGTTTGTGACTATTATAGCGCCATCTACCACAAAGCGAAGAAAGTGGTCCCATTACAACCCTCATATTTCTTTACGTACTACAGGAATATTTAATAAGAAATGGGGGTTCCTATTTTTAAAAAAAAACGCAGTTGATACCAGTTTGACGGGTGGCAGCGCCATCTAGCGGGCCAACCATAGCGCCATCTGCTTTCCCGCTTCAAGCTAGACAGGTTTCGTTCTTTGTAGTTTATATATATATATATATATATTTTAGATACTGCCTGTGAGATTGCACGTACAGTGGCTGTAAAAACATTGAAGCATCGAGAAGACATTCACGCACTATTCACCGGTACGTAAGTTATTAGAGCTGCCAGTTCACTATAAATAGCTGAACGGCAACCAGAGTGCTTTAGTGCTGATGATGTTAAGAATTGTTACCAGGCCTGGTAGCATATATAAGAGAGTGAACAGTGTACTGAATGATCACTGTGAATGACAAGGGAATTGCCGCATACTCTTGTGAGACAACACCTGACAGTGTTCGAAAAGGTCTTTGTTTTGGATCTCTATTTGGTCAGCAGATCAAATAGCGCGATACCTAGAATTGTGGAGCATTCCAATGTAACAGCTCCCAATGTTTGATTGCATGGGAATTTGAAGACCGATATACTCATCCTCAAGCTTCTCGTCGAGGATCACAGTTTTTGCGCACCAAGAACGTGGTAGCACCTTCAGACCGCGCTAACCATCTAAGAACAAGTAATGGGCCATCTCCAGCACTCTGAGTCATCCCGCACAACTAGTCAGAGACTAGCAGAAGCCAGAAAAAGAATTATCGTCGCATGGGTAGGCTATCGTGACCGAGAATTAAGGACTACTAATGGAAGGGGTAACATTCTGCACAACGATGAATCACGCTTATGCGCTGTAACGGGTAATAATTGTCGACACGTAAACAGAAGAAAAACGAGAGCAATTAAAAACGAATAAAGTGAAGTTAAGGAATTCTGTAAGATAATCTATGACAGAGGAAGAAGGGAGTGCATGAACAGCAAACTGGCACACGCAAAAGGGAGTTTCTGGCCGAGAGAAATATACATAAGTGAGTATAGAGTTTCCTTAGTGCCAGGAAACAATAGCTTCTTGGCGCTACCTACAACAACAACGAATTTCAAATTTTCCAAAAGCTACATACGTGTTGTCATTAATAGTGTGGTTGTACAAAATTCAATATCAAAATTAGTAGCATGTCTGCAATAATGAGTAACTTCTAGTTACTGTCTGCTCACTTTAGCCTAGCCAACGGTCTTGCCGCAGCAATAACACCTGTTCCCTCAGATCTCAAAAGTTAAGCGTTGTCGGGCTGGGCTAGCTCTTGGATGGGTGATCATCCAGTTGGCCGAGAGCTATTGGCAAGCGGGGTGCACTCACCCCTTATGAGGCAAACTGAGAAGCTGCTTGAGTGAGAGGTAGCGGCTCCGGTCTCGGACACTAACATACGACCGGGAGAGCGGTGTGCTGACCACACGCTCCTCCAAATCCGCATCCAGAGACGCCTTTGAGCTGAGGAAGACACAGCGGCCGATCGATACCGTTGGGCCTTCATGGTCTGTTCGGAAGGAGTTTAGTTTTAGTTTAGTTTCATTCTAGTGTAACTTTAGCGTTGGCTTCCGTCACACAGCTTGAGGCTGCTGCCAAGGGGCGTCACTGTGAGGGGCCGGATGCGGGGATGCGAGGGACGTCGAGCACCTTCCACGTGTCACCCGATCGGTCCACTGCTATGGCCGCCTTCATAGAGGTTGACCCCTTATCCGTGGTTGAGTGGGAGATCATTCTAAAGTCTGGCAGGGAGTGAAAAACGTTATGAGGGGCCGATCATAGGGCCTCCTCAGTTCGTTTAACGAACAGGTTTCGGGTGTTATCTGTGGCTGACGACGTCTCTAAGCCGGATGCCGTCGTCCAGCCTGTTCCAGAGGAAGCTTCTCGGACCTTAAGGTCTGGGAATTCACAGAGGGTGGAATTGATGGTAGTTGGGAGCTCCAACGTTAGGCGCGTAATGAGGACCCTTAGGAACGTGTCTGCCAGGGAGGGGAAGGACGCCTGTGTGCACTCCGTGTGCATATCCTGGGGAGTCTTCTGGATGTGGAAATGGAACTTCCGGATGCCATGAAGAGTACAGGGTGCAGCCAACTGACTCATGCCGGTACCAATGACGTGTTTGCCGGCCGGAGTGGCCGTGCGGTTCTAGGCGCTGCAGTCTGGAACCGAGTGACCGCTACGGCCGCAGGTTCGAATCCTGCCTCGGGCATGGATGTGTGTGATGTCCTTAGGTTAGTTAGATTTAATTAGTTCTAAGTTCAAGCCGACTGATGACCTCAGAAGTTAAGTCGCATAGTGCTCGGAACCAGCCAATGACGTGTTGCGATTTGGATCGGAGGAGATTCTCTCTGGTTTGGGGCGGCTAGCAGAAATGGTCGACAAGTGATCTCTGATCGATTCCATAGTCTTAGATTTCCAGAAATCTTTTGAAACCGTTCCTCACAAGCGACTATTAATCAAATTGCTTGCATATGGAGTATCGTCTCAGTTGTGTGACTGGATTCGTGATTTCCTCTCAGAGAGATCACAGTTCGTTGTGATAGACAGTAAATCATCGAGCAGAACAGAAGTGATATCTGGCGTTCCGCAAGATAGTGTCATAGGCTATCTGCTGTCCCTGATTTATATAAATGATCTAGGTAATAATCTGAGCAGCCTGCTTAGATTGTTTGCAGATGACGCTGTAATTTACCGTGTAGTAAAATCATCAGACGTTCAATTCCAATTACTAAATGATCTAGAGAGAATTTCTTTATGATGCGAAAAGTGGCGATTAGCACTAAGCAAAGAAAAGTAAGAAGTCATCCACATGGGTACTAAAAGATATCCGATAAAGTTTGGGTATACAATAAATCGCACAAATCTAAGGGCTGCCACTTCGACTAAATACCTACGAATTACAATTACGAGCAACTTAAATTGGAAAGACCGTGTAGATAATATTGTGGGGAAGGCGAAACACAGACTGCGCTTTCTTGGAAGAATACTTAGAAGATGAGAGAAAGCCAAAAAAGAGACATCGACCATTACACTTGTCTGTCCTCTGCTGGAATATTGCTGCGCGGTATGGGATCCTTACCAGGTAGGACTGACGGAGGACATCGAAAAAGTGCAAATAAGGGCAGCTCGTTTCGTGTTATCGGGCAGTAGTTGTGAGAGTGTCATTGATATGATACGTGAGTTGCGGTGGCAGTGACTGAAACAAAGGCGGTTTTCTTTGCGGTGAGATCTACACTTCTGGAAATTGAAATAAGAACACCGTGAATTCATTGTCCCAGGAAGGGGAAACTTTATTGACACATTCCTGGGGTCAGATATATCACATGATCACACTGACAGAACCACAGGCACATAGACACAGGCAACAGAGCATGCACAATGTCGGCACTAGTACAGTGTATATCCACCTTTCGCAGCAATGCAGGCTGCTATTCTCCCATGGAGACGATCGTAGAGATGCTGGATGTAGTCCTGTGGAACGGCTTGCCATGCCGTTTCCACCTGGCGCCTCAGTTGGACCAGCGTTCGTGCTGGACGTGCAGACCGCGTGAGACGACGCTTCATCCAGTCCGAAACATGCTCAATGGGGGACAGATCCGGAGATCTTGCTGGCCAGGGTAGCTGACTTACACCTTCTAGAGCACGTTGGGTGGCGCGGGATACATGCGGACGTGCATTGTCCTGTTGGAACAGCAAGTTCCCTTGCCGGTCTAGGAATGGTAGAACGATGGGTTCTATGACGGTTTGGATGTACCGTGCACTATTCAGTGTCCCCTCGACGATCACCAGTGGTGTACGGCGAGTGTAGGAGATCGCTCCCCACACCATGATGCCGGGTGTTGGCCCTGTGTGCCTCGGTCGTATGCAGTCCTGATTGTGGCGCTCACCTGCACGGCGCCAAACACGCATACGACCATCATTGGCACCAAGGCAGAAGTGACTCTCATCGCTGAAGACGACACGTCTCCATTCGTCCCTCCATTCACGCCTGTCGCGACACCACTGTAGGCGGGGTGCACGATGTTGGGGCGTGAGCGGAAGACGGCCTAACGGTGTGCGGGACCGTAGCCCAGCTTCATGGAGACGGTTGCGAATGGTCCTCGCCGATACCCCAGGAGCAACAGTGTCCCTAATTTGCTGGGAAGTGGCGGTGCGGTCCCCTACGGCACTGCGTAGGATCCTACGGTCTTGGCGTGCATCCGTGCGTCGCTGCGGTCCGGTCCCAGGTCGACGGGCACGTGCACCTTCCGCCGACCACTGGCGACAACATCGATGTACTGTGGAGACCTCACGCCCCACGTGTTGAGCAATTCGGCGGTACGTCCACCCGGCCTCCCGCATGCCCACTATACGCCCTCGCTCAAAGTCCGTCAACTGCACATACGGTTCACGTCCACGCTGTCGCGGCATGCTACCAGTGTTAAAGACTGCGATGGAGCTCCGTATGCCACGGCAAACTGGCTGACACTGACGGCGGCGGTGCACAAATGCTGCGCAGCTAGCGCCATTCGACGGCCAACACCGCGGTTCCTGGTGTGTCCGCTGTGCCGTGCGTGTGATCATTGCTTGTACAGCCCTCTCGCAGTGTCCGGAACAAGTATGGTGGGTCTGACACACCGGTGTCAATGTGTTCTTTTTTCCATTTCCAGGAGTGTATTTACGAAATTTCAACCACCAACTTTCTCTTCCAAATGCGTAAATATTTTTTTAACACCCACCTACGTAGGGAGAAATGATCATCATAATGAAACAAGAGAAATCAGAGCTCGAACGGAAAGATTTAGGTGTTCCTTTTTCCCACGCGCCTTTCGGGAGTGGAATGTTAGAGAAGTAATATCAAAATGGTTCGATGAACCCCCTGCCAGGCACTTAAGTGTGAATTGCGGATTAACCATGAAGATGTAGATGGTAAAGACGGCCAGTCTTGCTTCCGAGATTAAGGCAGAGCTAACCACGTGCTGCATCGTCGATGGAACCGACTGTGGTCCTTTGGTGCAGAGCCGAGTGGAGGGTCTGAATCAGAGGCTCAGGTGGGTCTGTGATCATGTGACAGCAGATTCCTTGACTTGCGCCTTCGGGTGTTGGTTTCCGGGATCCGCTTAATAGGTCAGGAGTCCACTACACACAGGAGGCGGCTACACGGGTAGCGGAGGCTGTGTGGAAGGGACTGGGCGGTTTTTTAGGTTATATGGTCTCAGGGAACCACAGAAAGGTCGTCCGTCTAAAAGGGTGCAGGTAAAACACAGTAAGGTAGTTGTATAAACAATCGGTATTGTCGTGGTAAATTTTCCTAGCTGTGTTGGGAAAGAACCAGAGGTCCAAGCCCTAACTGAAAGCACTGAAGCTCATAGTTATAGGTATAGGAAGTCGGCTAAAGCCGGAAATAAGTTTAGCCGAATTTTTTTCAAATTATCCAACAGTCTTCAGAAAGGATAGATTAAAAACAGTTGGTGGTGGAGTATTTAATGCTGTCAGAAGCAGTTTGCCTTGTAGGGAAATTAAAGTATTTCCTGCGAAATAGTACGGGGAGAGGCTGCACCTGACGATCTGACTAAACAATTAATTGAATCGTTTTATCGACCTCCGACTCAGAAGATATAGTTGCTGAACAGTTCCAAGAAAACTTGAGTCTCATTTCCAATAGGTACCCCACTCATACAATTATAGTCGGTGATGACCTCAATTTGCCCTCGATATGCTGGAATAATTACACGTTTGAGGCCGACAGCACGCATAAAATGACATCCGAAATTGCATTGAATGCTTTCTCAGAAAACTATTTTGAACAATTAGTTCTTGAGCCCATTCGAAGCTTAAATAAAAGGCAGTTGTTCCTAGGCTGAATACCGTAACGCCTCCAACTAAATGCAAAGTATATGTATTTAAAAAGGCTGATAAAAATGCTCTTAACACCTTTTAAATAGACATTCTTCACTCCTTCTAAACTGATCATGTAAACGAAGAAAAGTTGTGGAATGATTTCAAAAAGATTGTACCGACAGCAATTGAGAGCTGTATACCACATAAATTAATAAGTGATGGTACACAAAACGAATCAGATCGCTGTTGCTGAAGCAGCGAAAAAAAAAATCGTGATAAATTTAAAAGAACTTAAAATCCCCAAGATTAGCAAAGTTCTGCAGAAGTTCGAAATGTAGCGCGTACTGCAATGTGAGGTGCTTTAAATAATTTCCACAATCTGTCAGAAAACTGAAAGAGATTCTGGTCACACGTGAAGCACACAGCTGGCAAGATGCAACCAATACCTTCCCTGTGCGATAACCACGGTGAAGTCACTGATGATAGTGCCACTAAAGCAGTGTTATTAAACGCGGTTTTTCGAAACCCCTCCACCAAAGCAGACGGAGTAAATATTCCTGAATTCCAACCAAGAACAACTGCAAGATGAGAAACATAGAAGTACATATCCTCGGGGTAGCAAAGCTGCTTAAATCGCTTAATCAAGGCAAGGCCTCCGGTCCAGATTGTATACCAGTCAGGTTGCTTTCAGAGTAGGCTGACACAATAGCTTAATATTTAGCAGCTATATACAACGGCTCGCTCACAGTATGATCCGCACCTAAGCAATAGAAAATTGCTCAAGGCACACCAAAACCCAAAGAGGGAGGTAGGAGTAATCCGCAGAATTACGGGCCCATATCAGTAAGGTCGATTTGCAGTAGGATTTTGGAAAATATACTGTGTTCGAACATTATGAATTACCTCGAAGAAAACGATTTAGTGACACATAGTCAGCATGGATTCATAAAATATCGTTCTTGTGAAACACAACTAGCTCTTTATACTCATGAAGTAATGAGTGCTATCGTCAGGGGATGTCAGATTGATTCCATATTTTTAGATTTCCAGAAGGTTTTCGACACCGTTCCTCACAAGCGTCTTCTAACCAAACTGCGTGCCTATGGAATGTCGCCTCAGTTGTGCCACTGGATTCGTGATTTCCTGTCAGTAGGTTCAAAGTTCGTAGTAACAGACGAAAAGTCATCGAGTTAAACAGAAGTAATAACCGGTGTTCCAAAAGGATATGTTATAGTCCGTCTATTGTTGCTGATCAACATTAAAGACGTAGGAGACCATCTGCGTAGCCCTATTAGACTGATTGCAGATGATGCTATCATTTACCGTCTTGTCAAGTCATCAGATGACAAAAAAGCATTGTAAAACGATTCAGATAAGAAGTCTCTATGGTGCGAAAAGTGGCAATTGACCTGGATAAAGAAAAGTGTGAAGTTATCCACGTGAGTACCAAAAGAAATTCCCTAAATTTTATTTAAACCATAACTCGCACAAATCTGAAGGCTGTAAATTCAACTAGGCACTACAATTACAAATAACCTAAATTAGAACGATCACATAGGTAATGTTGTGGGTAGAGGAAATCAAAGACTGCGATTCACTGGCAGAACACTTACAAGGTGCAACAGGTCTACTAAAGAGTCTGCTTACACCACGCTTGTCCGCCCTATTCTGGAGTACTGCTGTGCGGTGTGGGATCCACATTAGTTGGAGCTGACGGATGACATCGAAAAAGTTCAAAGAAGGGCAGCTCGTTTTGTATTATCACGAAATAGGGGAGATAGTGCCACAGACATGATACGTGATTTGGTGTGGCAAACATTAAAACAAAGGCGTTTCTTGTTGCGACGGGATCTTCTCATGAAATTTCAATCACCTGTTTTGTCCTCCGATTGCGAAAACATTCTGTTGGAACCCACCTACATAGGGAGAAATGATCATCACGATATAATAAGAGAAATTAGGCCTCGCACAGAAACATTTAATAGCTCGTTTTTCCCGCGCGCCGTTTGAGATTGAACGGTAGAGAGACAGCTCGAAGGTGGTTCGTTGAACCGTCTGCCAGGCACTTTGTTGTGAATAGCAGAGTAATCACGTAGATGTAGATCTAGATGTTCCGGTCTCAAGAGATAATTTCAACAAAACAGCAGAAATTTTAGTTATTTGAATTAGTTTTTGTCTCCGTTTCTTCTAGTTGTTCCAGTTCCTTGGTGCCTCATCCCTTTTATGTGACTGAAATGATTTGAATCAACATGTACACTTCATTTCTCGACTGATTCCTTCCAGTCAGCGTTCTGTTTCCCTTGCTATGGCTAAAACTTCACAGAAACAGAAAAAGACCTTATGTATACTGCTTCTGAATCGAAGGAGGGAGCCTTCCCCATAAGTTGTGTAAGTTCTCGTCGTACCACCCCCCGTTGTAGTTTGCAACGAACCACAGAGCAAAAAGCGTAAGATGTTTATCTCGGTGAGTCAGTGAGCTCTTCTGACACCGGGAGGGGACAGCGTACATCTGTACAGAGCTTACTTCAGCCGTTGCAGGATTTCTTTCTGCGACCCGAATAGGACACCCTCCGCCTGACCCACTTATATGAGTGGACACCGCCCTAAGCTTCAGACTTGCTCCCTCGTCTAGTAGCTTGCGATGATTATATTGGACTGTCTAGTTTCACCAATTCTTATTTTGTTTCGCTTGTTCGAAGAATGTCGAACACTGCTGTTGAAAAGATGCCCGCTTAACTTTTTCATTCATGCCTGAAATACGATACACGAAGCATGATCAAGCGAGAGCAGTGCGTTCCAGGATTCCGAGTAACTTCTCCCTCGTTGGGTTAATTTGCAGTTTGGCATTTTACGTGTTACACAACTATTTTTGTTACCTTCAGTGTTTTGAACGACGTCATCACAAATATCGTCGAATTACATAGACTGCTCAGGCATAGAATAGCAAATAGCTTTGTTTGGAGTGGGCTACAGTATAACCTACGTACACTATAATCTTTGACTTATGCAATGCTATTCATAATCTAATGACACAATATAAAACCAATTTTTCTCAGAAGTCTTCGATTTTGTAATATATTTTCATATAAACTGGAGCTTTAATTCGCTGCTGCAGTCGGGATTGCCAACCCAGGCTTGTGAACCGGTAAGTCAGTCTTCGTATCATCAAGTTATTATGTCTTACGCAAAGTCGTATGACCAAAATGCACTGCACGGACGATCATGTGAAATGAGATATTTTGTTTAGTAAGCACGTTACTAAATGATAACTAGTAAGTGAAGAGAGGAAGATGTAATTCATATTTTGTTATTTGTCAGATGTTGACAGATTTTTGAATTGATTTATTTGCAATGAAACTGGTTTCAGATATATGAACTATCATGAAGATGGCGATTTATATCTATATCCACATGATAGTTCTGCACTACACGTGATAGTGCCTGACAGCGGGTTCCCGGAATCAAATTCAGTGTAATTCTCTTCCGTTCGACTCTGAAACAGCACGCTGGATCTATGATTTCTCTTATTTTATTACGAAGATCATTTCTCCCTGCGCAGTCAGGCGTCAAACAAATATTTTCGCTGTCGTAAGAGAAAGCTGGTAGCCGAAATTTCATGGAAATGTCTCGGCGCAACAAAGGCTCCTCAGATCCGTGACACTATTTCACGATAGCACAAAACGAGCTGCCTTTGTTTTTAACTTCCTCAATGCCGTCCGTCAATCCCATCTGGTAAGGATCCCACACCGCGCAGCATTACTCCAGATGATGACGGCCCAGCGTACTGCAGGCAGTTTCTCCACGAGACACTTTCCATCTTCTGTTTTTGGCAGTAAGACACAGTCTTCAGTTTTCCTTTCCTACAACATTTTATACGTGAATATTCCCATTTAGGTAGTTCGTAATTATAATCCCTAGGAATTTAAATGGCCTTACGACCCTTTAAATTTGTGTCAATCATTTCGTAGCAAAAATTTTACTCTTTTTAGTACTCATGTGAACAACGTCACACTTTTTATATTCTATAGATAATTGCCATTTTCTGTACAAATATCTCTTCTAAATAAATTTTCAGGTAAATTTGATCTTCTGATAACGACACACATCAAAAAAAGTATTGCATCACTTCGGTTCCGAGCGTTCTTTTTATTGCTCATGAAAACTACACATCGCATGTTGTTCCACCATAGAGCGAGACCTGCAGAGGTAGTGGTCCCGGTACCTCTAATACCCAGTATCACGTCCTCTTACGTTGAAGCATGCATGTATTCGTCGTGGCATACCGTCCACAAGTTAATCCACTTCTGGTCCAGATTGTCCCACTCCTCAACGGCGATTCGGCCTAGATCCCTGAGAGTAGTTGGTGGGTTACGTCGTCATAAACAGACCTTTTCAATCCATCCCACGCATGTTCGACAGGTTCATGTCTGGAGAACATGCTGGCCACTCTAGTCGTTCGATGTCGTTGTCCTGAAGGAAGTTGTGATCGGTTTTCAACTAAGCAAGGCATGGCAACCATTGCTTAACTCCATCAAGGAGTCACGCCACAAGTGGGCACAAGACCTTTCTACGACGGCCGCAGAGGACCTCCACGGGATTCTGCATCTTCGGCGCGACGCCGGGATGGGTGAAGACCTGTTTCGGCGCCCGCAACGGATTGTCGGAGGCCGCAATCGAAGCGTCGGCGCTCGTAAACGGAGTGTCGGCGGCCGCAACCGGAAGTTCGGCGGCCGCAATCGGACCGTCGGCGCAGGGAATCGAAGCTCGACTGACGGACATAAATAACACTGACAATGAGAAGGCAGAGCATTCTATCAGAACCACCTGATGATGGCGGTAAGGTTATTCGCCGAAATATCGTGTGACTTCAACGATCGCATCCGGCTCGGGAAACAACTGAAGGAAGTTATTCACAAGATGTGCACGATGAGGGCGCGAATCGTCGTCCACGAAGACGAATGCTTCGTCAATGTGCTGCCGATATGGTTACACTATCGGTCGGAGGATGGCATTCGCGTATTGTACAGCCGTTACGGCGCCTTGCATGACCACCAGCGGCGTTCGTCGGCCCCACATAGTGCACTCCAAAACAGAAGGGAACCTCCACCTTGCTGCGCTCGTTGAACAGTGTGTCTATCGTGTTCATCCGAGTTGCCTCCAAACATGTCTCCGACAATTGTCTGGTTGAAGGCATACGCGACATTCATCGGTGAAGAGAACGTGATGCCAAACCTGAGCGGTCCATTCGGCATGTTGTTGGGCCATCTGTACCGCGTTGCATGGTATCGTGGTTGCAAAGATGGAGTTCGCCATGGACATCGGGAGTGAATTTGGGCACCATGAGGCCTATTGCGCACAGTTTGAGTCGTAACACGACGTCTTGTCACAGCGCGAAAAGCGTTATTCAACATGGTGGCTTTGATGTTAAGGTTCCTCCGAGCCATAATCCGTACGTAGCGGTCATCCACTGCAGTAGTAGCCCTTGGGCGGCATGAGCTATGCATGTCACCTTGTCTCTCTCTATCTCCTCCATGTCCGAACAACATTGCTTTGGTTCACTCCGAGACGCCTGGACACTTCCCTTGTTGAGAACCCTTCCTTGCACAAAGTAACAATGTAAGACGCAATCGAACCGCAGTATAGACCGCCTAGGCATGGTTGAACTACAGACAACACGAGCCGTGTACCTTCTTTCTGGTGTAATGACTTGAACTGATCGGCTGTCGGACCCCTCCGTCTAATTGGCGCTGCTCGTGCATGGTTGTTTACGTCTTTGGGCGGGTTTAGTGACGTCTCTGAACAGTCAAAGGGACTGTATCTGTGATACAATATCCACAGTCAACGTCTATCTTCTGGGGTGCTGGGAACCGGGGTGATGCAAAACTTTTTTTTAATGTGTGTATGATAACCGCAAAACGACAGCATAGTCCGCAAGTAATCAGCTGCTCAGTTTGTCACCTAAATCGTTTATATTAATACATCTTTGGGGAGCCCCCAGATATCACTTCTATTTTACACGATGATTTTCTGTGAGTAACTTAATACTATGACCTTTATGACAAGAAATCGGGAATTTAGTCACCCAACTGAGACGATACGCAATTGATAGCAATTTGATTAGAAGGCACTTGTGAGGAACGGTGTTTACAGCAAATTGGATGTGCTCCCAGTTCCCATTCACGATCTAATGAATAATTTACAGAAATGCAGTGTACATTCCACCCATACCTAAAACAGAAGCATAGTTTTATGAAATGCAACCTTCATTGTTTGTCAGTCTTCAGCTCGAACAGCTGTATCACTAGTAACAGATCCATATCCTTAATGAACTTCTTTTAAAAAGGAATAATCAGTCTTGAACTACGTGAAAAACAAACTTAAAAAAATCGCATATCATGCACTCGCACGAGCTCACTAGTATCTCCAGCTATAAAATCCTGGTCAGTTTCACGCAGTACTAATTATTAACCATGAAAGGGAAGGGTGCCAAAATATACAATAACTACTCTCCAACAGCTCAACAAAAGATTTACTGAAATCTCCAATCGGCTGACAAACAGCAAATAACACACCTTTGAATAAATTTTATACCCACTGGAAAGCAACGACTTAAATACAATTACAAGAACACACTGACGGAAAAGAACACAACAACAAATATAATTAATGAAGAGTAATGAAGTTTCTGGATTACATTTGTCCACGTAACACGTTTAAGTGGTTAACATTGAAAGATCACTGGTCAATGTAAGCACGCACTGCAAATGTGAAATGCGGGTACATTAATAACCAGTATACCGCCCGAACGTAGAATGCAGATATACAAACGTGCATGCTTTGTTTTATACAGGTGCAGGATGTCTCGCTGTGGGAGGGAGTTCGATGCCTGTTGCCCTTCATCGGCCAGCACATGAACGATTAACGCTATTTATGGATGTCGCTGGAGTTGTCGTCCGATGACTGGAGATAGATCTGGAGAACGTGTACGGAGACAACACATCGACCTTCCATAGAGGATTTTGAGTTACAACAGTGGTATGTGGCCGAGAGTTATCTTGTTGGAAAGTATTCCTTGGAATGCTGTTAATGAATGGCAATATCAGACTGATGTTCAGATCTCCAGTCAGGGGGCGGTAGGCTCGTGCTGCCATACGAAATCGCACCCCAGATCAATACTCCATGTGTGGGTAAATTGTGTCCAGCAATCAGACGGGTTGGTTTGCAGGCCCTCAATTGCCCTCCTAACCAACACACGGCCTTCACTGGCATAGTGGAAAACAGCTTTCATCGGAAAACACAACAATGATCGACCCAGCCTCCCAGTGAGGGTCGCTTAACACCACCGATGTCGCAAACGGTGGTGGTTTAGGGCCGGTTGAATGCACGCTACGGGACCTCTGGCTCGGAGCTGTCCAAGTAACTGAATTGTAACATTCCGTTGTGTCACTGTGGTGCCATCTGCTGCTCAGTTGCTGCCCTATATGCAGTACGATGCGATAGGGCCACACGCGGAACATGCTGGTCTCCACTCTGTAGTGCCATCTGCATCGACAGCCGACAGCCGGACCTGCAGCGCCCGCAGTCTTTGCTGCGGGTGAATGCGTTATTCGCTTAGCGATCTAAAACCACGCTTAAACCAGTCGAGATAATTTTAGATCCAGAGGGAGTCTTAATGGCTTCGTACCGTCAAAGAGTCGTGTGTCATGTCATTTCTGGAAACCCAGAATCTACTCTGCAGGAATCAACATGGATTCCGGAAACAGCGATCGTGTGAGACCCAACTCGCTTTATTTGTTCATGAGACCCAAGAAATGTTAGATACAAGCTCCCAGGTAGATGCTATTTTCCTTGACTTCCGGAAGGCGTGAGATGCAGTTCCGCACTGTCGCCGCATAAACAAACAAAGAGCCTACGGAATATCAGACCAGCTGTGTGGCTGGATTGAAGAGATTTTAGCAAACAGAACACCGCATGTTGTTATCAATTGAGTGACGTCTACAGAAGTTAAAGTAACCTCTGGCGTGCCACAGGGGAGTGTTATGGGACCATTGCTTTTCACAATATATATAAATGACCTAGTACATGGTGTCGGAAGATCCATGCGGTTTCGCGGATGATGCTGTAGTATATAGAGAAGTTGCAGCATTAGAAAATTGCAGCAAAATGCAGGAAGATCTGCAGCGGATAGGCACTTGGTGCAGGGAATGGCAACTGACCTTTAACATAGACAAATGTAATGTATTGCGAATACATAGAAAGGAGGATCCTTTATTGTATGATTATATGATAGAGGAACAAACACTGATAGCAGTTACTTCTGTAAAATAACTGGGAATATGCATGTGGAACGATTTAAAGTGGAATGATCATATAAAATTAATTGTTGGTAAGACGGGTGCCGGGTAGAGATTCATTGGGAGAGTCCTTAGAAAAGGAGGTGGCTTACAAAACACTCGTTCGACCTATACTTGAGTATTGCTCATCAGTGTAGGATCCGTACCAGATCGGGTTGACGGAGGATATAGAGAAGATCCAAAGAAGAGCGGCGCGTTTCGTCACAGGGTTATTTGGTAATCGTGATAGCGTTACGGAGATGTTTAGCAAACTCAAGTGGCAGACTCTGCAAGAGAGGCGCTCTGCATCGCGGTGTAGCTTGTTGTCCAGGTTCGAGAGGGTGCGTTTCTGGATGAGGTATCGAATATATTGCTTCCCCTTACTTATACCTCTCGAGGAGATAACGAATGTAAAATTAGAGAGATTCGATCGCGCACGGATGATTTCCGGCAGTGGTTCTTCCCGCGAACCATACGCGACTGGAACAGGAAACGGAGGTAATGACAGCGGGACGTAAAGTGCCCTCCGCCACACACCGCTGGGTAGCTTGCGGAGTATAAATGTAGATGTAGATGTAGATGTGTGGGTGAGAACACATTAGGTGCAGAGATACCTCTCGCGAGAAGAATTTGTCGATTATGGCTAATCTGGTAATTATGGTGTCTGCGTCAGTTAGCTAGCGTCGACCACAAAGGTGCGCTGTCGTTTCACAACCGATATCACACGACGGCCGTCATCGTAGACGACTCAGAAGCTGATAACACAAATGAAGTTGCGGTCCATCAGCGGTCGGAACTGCAAAGGATGCCGTCCAATCCGGAGCGGCACCAGGCCGACGTCCCATGTGCCGTAGCGCCAGTAGGTCGCGAGACTCGACCGCATATAGAGGCGAGGTCTGCGGCGGCAGGGCCAGTTACTATCCAGTTACTTGTCGCGCCACAACCAGTCTAGTCTAACGCGACACCAGCGGAGCCACTTAGGAGTACAATGACGTACATCGCTGTTTAATGTTTACCTTGCCTCTGAGGCATCAATTCACGTCTTGGGCAATTACCTTAGTGAACCTTTAGCTTGAGTCAGGCGCATCAGAACTACTATGCAGGGACTTACAATTGCGCATATCAAAAAATGGTTCAAATGGCTCTGAGAACTATGCTACTTAACATCTGAGGTCATCAGTACCCTAGAACTTAAAACTACTTAAACCTAACTAACCTAAGGACATCACTCACATCCATGCTCGAGGCAGGGTTCGAACCTGCGACCGTAGCGATCGCGCGGTTCCAGACTGAAGCGCCTAGAACCGCTCGACCACGACCACACCGGCCGGCATTGCGCATATGAAAGCCATCAGTAGGCAAAGGACTTTGTTCTCCACTTCATGCATTTTCATTGAACAAAATGTTCGAATGTGTGTGAATCCCTAAGGGACCAAGCTTCTAAGGTCATCGATCGCGAGACATACTCACTACTGAAGCTAAATTAAACTAACATATGCTAAGAACAACACATACACACACATGCACGAAGGTCGACTCGAAACTCTGGTGGGAGGGGCAGCGCATTCCGTGACATTACGCCTCAAACCGCGGGTCCACTCCGCATTCACAATAAACTATTTTACAGTGATGTTTGTTATTCATTCCGTGTTTGATTTATGCTTTATCTCCCGTGCACCTTCCTGAACATAAATGTATTTTGCACGCGTGTCAGTCACCGAGACACATATCGTTTGACGCCGACGCCAAGCGCCATAACAAAGGGTTCTTGTATGAGACGTCATGTTGACTAAGACTCTTATTGAGAGGACACGCAGAAAGAGGAGCTGTAAGAGACTTTCCTACAGAGACTTTCATACAGTGACGTACGAGATGTGTGAGAGAAGCAATGAGACTGAGAGTACTGTGAGCGATCTGGCAACGCCGCGTTGTCCTATTTGTGCAGAGTGGTGTGCTCATCCCTTCCAAATGCCATGTCCGTGTTTCTGCTTGTTGTGTGTTACGAAGATGAAGCAGCGGAATGTAAAGCAAAGTTAGGGAATCGTGTTTTGTGTTAAACTTGTGGTATCCACAAGTGTAACCGTTGAAAAATTGAAAAAGGGCTGCGGGGAACGTCCATTATCAAGAGCACAAGTTTTTCGCTGGAACAAATCATTTTTGTAAGGCAAAGATTTTGACTGGATATTTCCATATGCGAAAGGTTTGTGCCAAAATGGTACCGAAACACCTCACAATTGAACAGGGCAGTGGAAGAAAAGTTTTGCATTGACCTTCATGGAAGGATTGTCAGTGACCACAAATGGCTTACCCGTGTGGTCACAGGTGATGAACCTTGGATTTTTTAGAACGATCCTGAGACAAAGCGGCGAAGTGAAGAGTGGCACACTGAGACACCTGCTCTAACGATAAAAGTTCGAACGAGCAAGTCAAATATCAAAGCATTGCTGACCGTATCGTACAAAAAATAACTTTTTCCTGCAGAAGAAACTGTCAACCAAGGGTTTTACAAAGATGTCGTTGAAAGGCTCAGGACAAGGGTGAATCGAGTGAGACCGGACATTGCACAAAAGTGGGTGTTACATCATGACAGCGCCCCGAGTCACATGACGACTTGCGTCACGAAATTTTCAACGTCAGAAGTCATTCCTGTCGTTCCACAGACCCCCTGTTCACCTGATCTGAGTTCCTGTTCTTTTTTTTCTGGAAACTGAAAAATGTCTTGCATCATTTTGGGACTAACTCCACCAGGTAAACCGAAACACAATCAGAAATAATTAAACTTCAACCCCAAATAAGAAATAACCTTTATTATTCGAAAAATCCCATTCAAAAGAATATGAGTGATATGCCAAGGGCTCTAACACTTGATGACTTCCAGCGCTGCTACCAGGAACAGGAATTACAACACCACCGCTTTATAGCTGCAGAAGTGAACATTTTTATTTCAAAAAAATATTTAAAAAGACTCTGGTAGACAAAAGGACAGTCTCATTACTTTTTTCACACACCACGTACATCGCCTACGAGGCATAAATGACTCTCACATTTTATGTGCCCAGAAGGTGAATGTCAGTGTTAAAAGAAATAACAGTTAGCGGACAGCCGTGTAACGAAATGGAGACGTCAGAGCCAGAACATCTCATACACATAACATCCCGCAATATCAGAGTATGAGGGGGTTGGGACGACGAAAAACGTGTGGACTCAGGAAAAAACGATTGCCATGCTCTTGCATGTCGTACTGAGCATGCACCTACGACTACGTTGCTTGTGTTGAAGGTGTAGGCAGAGGAAAGCCTTATGCAGCTAGGAATACCTACCGTACATCACAGCTGGGGATGATGAACATAATTTTGGCCACACTGCTGACCCGACCCCGGAGCAGAGCTGCAGGTGTCTCCACATCAGCATTTTCTGGCTGGATGCTGCTGGCTTATCGCAATTTTCCTTCATGCCATTGCTTTAGCACGAGGTGTCCAAATGTCACGAATGCTTGAGAGATCAATAAATGGGATGAAGACCTCTCGATCCATACTATTCTACAACATGGCAGTAGTTGGCAGACGCGGCCATATTGAATGGAATCTTAATTATTGAGCAGTGATTAACAATTCAAGATCGATGCTGCAGTCGGTTAAGGAATATAATATGTGACAGTGACTCCTATTTCCTAAACGCAATATGAAGAACAGCCACTATGACGGTGAACCTGTGAAATTGCCTCTCCTTCAATTAAGGCAACCAATTGTGTTCCAGCAGGGCTTCGTCTGATTAGGACCGAGCAAGCCCTTACTCAGCAATATTTCTGTAGCCCCATCTTCACCCTACATGTCGCCAACCGAACTTGTCTGCGATACGCTCCGTCGGTATTTTTTGGCAACATTCTTGCAACAACCTTACTGACGTGGTCTAAAATGGCATCAAAACAGCTTGGTGGTAGATTCCCCAGTATCATAAAGAGGATGTTACACAATTTATGTTACAAAATTCTAGAGGTTGTAGAGGGGACTTCGAGTTTTACTTAGGAACCCATGTCCGGAAACGTCATCCAACGACGGTACAGGGCGTCAAAGTCATGAGCGCCAGGGCCTGTAAACGTATATATACGTACAGGGTGATTATATGATGACATTACAAACTTTCAAGAATGATGGAGAAGGATAAACGTATAAATTTAAGGTACGAAGCCCTCGTTCGGAAACGACAGAGTCGAAAGTTCAAACAGAGTACCATTCTGATACCATTGATAGTGGAATACATATACTGGTACTAAGAATGTAGTGTATGCCACTTTCACAGGTGGTTGTATGGACCAAGATAAGAAAAAATATCTGGTAAAGACGGGCTCTAAGATGCATACCACAGCTCTCGTTCGTTTTCGCTAGTGCAAAACACATCTCCTCTGCTGAACAAGTGCTAATAGCTCTTCAGGTATGTATTTTAGAGCCTCTTTTTACGAAATGTTTTTCTTGTTTTGGTTCATACTACCACCTCTGAAAGTTGCCTACTCTACTGTCTTCCAAGGGAAACTCCCCATCGCACCCGTCTCAGATTTAGTGGTGAAATGGGCCAGCGAACAGACCGTCAAAAACTGAAAAGAGAACAAGCATGAAAACAGTAAGAATATGTACTAAACTGTGGAGAAAAAGCAAAACAGAAAAGTGGTGTAACCTCAGAATGTGCAACATCGAGCAACCTACAAGAGCCGCGGCGTCATGGTTGTGTGGTCACGGTGTTGGATTGCAACGTTGGACATCCGTGTTAGAATGGCCCTCGTGCCCGAACTTATTTTTTTCCCACCAAATTATGAACGTTCCGCCCTGCAATTGACTGGTCTGTTCTTCTTCTGTAGTCTTGGAAATCGTCATACTCTAAATTGGTTATAAAGGGTGTTACAAAAAGATACGGCCAAACTTTCAGGAAACATTCCTCACACACAAATAAAGAAAAGATGTTATGTGGACATGTGTCCGGAAACGCTTAATTTCCATGTTAGAGCTCATTTTAGTTTCGTCAGTACGTACTGTACTTCCTCGATTCACCGCCAGTTGGACCAATTGAAGGAAGGTAATGTTGACTTCGGTGCTTGTGTTGACATGCGGCTCATTGCTCTACAGTACTAGCATCAAGCACATCAGTACGTAGCATCAACAGGTTAGTGTTCATCACGAATGTGGTTTTGCAGTCAGTGCAATGTTTACAAATGCGGAGTCGGCAGATGCCCATTTGATGTATGGATTAGCACGGGGCAATAGCCGTGGCGCGGTACGTTGGTATCGAGACAGATTTCCAGAACGAAGGTGTCCCGACAGGAAGACGGTCGAAGCAATTGATCGGCGTCTTAGGGAGCACGGAACATTCCATCCTATGACTCGCAACAGGGGAAAACCTAGAACGACGAGGACACCTGCAATGGACGAGGCAATTCTTCGTGCAGTTGACGATAACCCTAATGTCAGCGTAGAGAAGTTGCTGCTGTACAAGGTAACGTTGACCACGTCACTGTGTGGGGAGTGCTACGGGAGAACCATTTGTTTCCGTACCATGTATAGCGTGTGCAGGCACTATCAGCAGCTGATTGGCCTCTACGGGTACACTTCTGCGAATGGTTCATCCAACATTGTGTCAATCCTCATTTCAGTGCAAATGTTCTCTTTACGGATGAGGCTTCATTCCAACGTGATAAAATCGTTAATTTTCATAATGAACATGTGTGGGCTGACGAGAATCCGCACGCAATTGTGCAATCACGTCATCAACACAGATTTTCTGTGAACGTTTGGGCAGGTATTGCTGGTGATGTCTTGATTGGGCCCCATGTTCTTCCAGCTACGCTCAATGGAGCACGTTATCATGATTTCATACGGGATACTCTACCTGTGCTGCTAGAACATGTGCCTTTACAAGTACGACACAACATGTGGTTCATGCACGATGGAGCTCCTGCACATTTCAGTCTAAGTGTTCGTACGCTTCTCAACAACAGATTCGGTGACCGATGGATTGGTAGAGGCGGACCAATCCCATGGCCTCCACGCTCTCCTGACCTCAACCCTCTTGACTTTCATTTATGGGGGCATTTGAAAGCTCTTGTCTACGCAACCCCGGCACCAAATGTAGAGACTGTTCGTGCTCGTATTGTGGACGGCTGTGATACAATACGCCATTCTCCAGGGCTGCATCAGCGCATTAGGGATTCCATGGACGGAGGGTGGATGCACGTATCCGCGCTAACGGAGGACTTTTTGAACATTTCCTGTAACAAAGTGTTTGAAGTCACGCTGGTACGTTCTGTTGCTGTGTGGTTCCATTCCATGATTAATGTGATTTGAAGAGAAGTAATAAAATGAGTTCTAACATGGAAAGTAAGCGTTTCCGGACACATGTCCACATAACATATTTTCTTTCTTTGTGTGTGAGGAATGTTTCCTGAAAGTTTGGCCGTACCTTTTTGTAACACGCTGTAGAATATTAGTCATATTATAAGTATATATTACCGCTGCAAGTAAATGCAATGAATAGTGAGAGCAGGCGAGTTGCCGCATAAACCTCTCACACAGATGAAAACAACAAATAAACTGGTGTGAACTATGTTGCAACGAAGACATTCAAGAGTAAAAACACTCAAAACGGAATTTAAGAGTTATAGTTTGTGGTAGTTGTGTAGAAATAATAGGATGTACGTTTGTCTAGAGATCCCTTCCTTTCACGTTGTAAACGAAAGTTACACGACGACACAGACACCATATTGACACAGCAAACATACTCATCAGTGACTGGACGGAGAGTTTATAATTTTTTGGAAAAAAATTACTGGGAAGGAAAGATGTATGTACTTGGATCTCCGCCATCGCAGTCCAATAGCGCTCTTCACGTTTTCTCGATGCTGCACTTCTTGAACTTGGACCATTCACTATTTCAATTTTGCTTCTTTTTTCGCAGTCCGGTACACATTCTTGTTTTCACGCTTGATGTTTGTTCATCTTTTGACGAGCTATCCGCTGAGCCATCTCACTACTAAATCTAAAGAGGTGCGTTGAGGAGTTTCCTCTGTTAGGAACAACGGTACCTGTCCATGTATTCCACCGCCAGAAGTATGAGAACGGTTTTCGCTTATAACTTTTGACTCGTTCATTTCTGGTACAGGGACTCTTACCTCAAATTGATGCATTTTGCTCCATCATCCTTGAAAGTTTGTGAAACCATCGCAGACTCACCCTGTGTGAACAGACATCTACAGGCGCCGACGACCATAGGTTTGACTCTCTGTTGCGTCGCTGGGTGACGTTTCCGCTCATAGGTTCCTACGTAAACCTTGATCTACTATGCTACCTCCACAACCAATAGAGGTGTCTCACATGAATTGTGAAACATCCAGTATAAACTATATTTTGTTTCTAGCTCCGACATTTAAAAACTATTCGTAGCTTCGTAACATGATCAGTTTTCAAAACCAACTTTCAATTATCAAGTAATCAGAATTTTCGCGTTGCAGGGTAACAAAATGTATGGTAGAATTGTCGTTTTCAGAACATATATCCTCCTCAGTGCAGCAGACCTCACTGAAGTACAAATGGTGTGTATATTTTCTCTTTTCAGAAAAGAATAAGTTTTCTTAGGTGACAATATATTAACTGGATCATCAAACACAAGGCACGAGATGTATAGTTGTGTACTAGTGGACTATATGATTCTATTGTTTCGTCATTTCGTGTGGAATTTTAACAAGCCACTGTAAGAGTCGTCCTGAGCTCCCATTATATGCGGTGGCAGTTAATCGTTTGCAACGTGACCATATTTCACATTCGTACACAGATATTCGTTATGATGCTGAAATGAAAGTAATTACAGTGAAACCTCAAGGCGCTTACAACATGGAATAAGACTATCATCCAGTTTTTTTCTATTGTGGTTTCATCGAAAATGGCTTCTAGCGTCTAAGTTTTGCTGTGTCCGGTGTGCGTTTCGCTTCTATGACTGTAATGGGTATTGTGGTTGTGTTCATATTGGTCAGAATGGAATGAAAGGCTGGATAAGCTAGGCACCGTCAGTCAGCCTGCACCATTAAGCCTGTATTACACGATGCTCCTAAACCGTACACCTGTGCACCAGCGTCCCTAACGTGCATAAGTGTAACGACAGACTGGTTCACTTCCAACCTGTTACACCATCCACGCGGGATACAGCTAAGGCGTATGCGCAGCAGCATACGATCGCACAAGCAGCAGACGATACGCGCAAAAAGAAAATAGAACCATCTGACGTCTTGTAAAGTCGTCCTTTCTACGACGCGCAATTCAAGGGCGCCTGTATGATATGCTGGAGCGTAATACGTTCAAATTATTTCTGTGAGCTCAAGCTTCCTATTTAATAAGCAATTATTTTTTACCATTATTTATTAAGTAATTGTTTTTCTCTTATGTAGGTTAGTACTGTTCTGAAATACAGACTCAACAGTTTTATATTACGACGCTTGGTTACACAGGTATACGTATATCGAAATTTACATTTATACAGCATATCGCACATGGAGGGTGCACTTGTTTTTGGTGCTGGCAGTGGCTGTAAATTTTCGGATTAGGGCAGAACGGCGACGGAATCGAAAAGTCAGACGTTGTTGGGTTCGAACTTGGCTGAAAAGAAGGGGTGAAGGCAGGGGAATACATTCACTGTTAATGAAAGAACTGAGACCCGAAGATCCCCAAGAATGTGGGAACTTAGGTAGGGTGGACATGGCCTGTTTCGAGAAGCTGGTTTACGATAGACGACGAATTTAGCAAGTGTGACACAGTCATGAAGGAGTTTATCTCACATTCTCGAAAGTAAGAATTAAATCATATGTGTATACGTTTTGTGATCGTACCAGCCTAGATCACTGATAAAATACCTGTTATGTCGCAAGCTCGTTGCTCCATTACGTTTCCTGGCGAATAGAGAATCTTTTAAGAGTCTGGCTTTTAGTCACAGAATAGGACAGTTCACCATTTCAAAACTTGTTGTGGATGTATGCACTGTAATTTGCAGCACTTGAAAGGACCAATACTTAAAGTTGTACTTGTGTTATTTGTCCAAGTTTTCAATATATGGTATGTAAGTGCCACTCAAGAGTTTATCAGTCCTCGTCTATCGGACTGGGCGAAACTGCACGGACTTCGTCACTCCCTGTTTCTCTTTTCTGGCATGCTGAAATAAACAAGAGATGCAATCAAAACAAACATGTACTTTCGTAAGCTAAGGCATTACGATACAAATCTAAAATCACCATGTGGTGCTTATGCATACTACTCATAAAGTAACTATTGCCGACGAATCATATTATGATACAGTGAGTCACACATACACCTTTCTTCGCTGTATGCCTGAGTTAAGACGCGTAATTTCTAGAATACGAAGTAATCAATAGAAATAATAGCTATCACAAACAGATAGTATAAAAGAAAGTCTACTAGCAAAAAAAAAAGTTTTTTCTCTGCATTTATGAAAACCTACTTACTGAAAAAAGGCGGAAAATCCGCAACACGAAAATCTGAAATCCGCTACTAGCCACCAAGCAGTAAGCAAATAAGAAGCAGAAAAACTGCGGTAGCCCCTTCTGCGCATTGTCGCTGCCTAGTGGGCATGCGCGGATTGACGGCAGTTTAGAACTGCTCTCTATTCTGGTGCGCGTATAATGTGTCTGCTAATTTTCGTAGTTTCACCCGTTCTACCACTAGATGGCTGTCGCAGTAGACCACTACCGTTCGCGGCGGATCGTCGTGTAATACCGGCTTTAGAACAGAACCTAAAGAGCTAGCGATCCTAACTTCACTGCCGCTGAAATATACTCGTAATTACCCAATTGCTGTCTCTTGTAATGGGGTCACTATATTTATTCCAGCTGTCTTTCCAAAATACGCTGCATGTGTCTGCTTAACCTGTGGTATAACATAAAAGGCGACTGTTTAAGCGAAGTACGCCACTACGTTTCTCGGCTGCACGGAGACTTCGTCACTGCTAGAGATTTCAAGATAAGTGCAGTGTATAGAAGTGCAATGACATGGTGCACGAACGACGAACTATTTATTCCATACCCTGTATAACCAATTTTAAAAAATCTGCAATTTCACATTTTTAAAGATTTGTACGTGAAGAAATAGCAGTTCCTCCTAAAAAACTTTAATATATTACACAACACCGTAATGAGTAGAACTAGAATATTTACAAATCTGAAAACAGTAAAAAACCAAATGAGCCAAAACGAGAACAAACGAAAACAACAGGATGTTGTCATAGTTCTTACTGAAGCTGAATTAAAACCATATCCGTTTTCACAATACTGGGTATACATTGTTTTGGAATTGAGAACAATTAATGTCAAACTATTCATTTGAATCAGGACATACAGTCCAACTTCCTGCACAGAAATATATGTTTCTGACGTAACACAGAACTTGAAGGACGTAAAAATCTTAGATTTTTCCTTGAGCTTGTAGAGCAACTGGTAGAATGGCTAATACTCTGAATTATTGATTATTGTGATACTCTTATTCAGCGACATTCATATAAGAGCTTACGCTGAATGCAATGGCAATGAATGCAGTTTCATCGGTTTTAAGCCATTCAAACATATTACTCCTGCCCTCTGACAATTATTATGGCTAAGCGTAGATCATTATATTCTTCTAATATGTGCTCTGTCACTGGATTCCCTCCCACTTAGGCTCTAACACTTCTATCTGAACAGCACAGCAGACATACTCCTTCTCTGCAAAGTAAACCAGCCTCTCCTACAATATATAATAGAGTCAAATTCTCAAAATCGAATAACTTTTACCTCTCCAAAATCTCAATGAGTGAATATTATTATCCAGCTCCAGAAGACAGTTATGTTCACTTTCTATCGCAATACTTACCTCACCACACCTGCAGCTGACTGCAATCAAACATCTCCGGTCGCCTGCCTGCTCTCGTCTACAGAGCACGCCATTGAAACAGTCTAGTTCCTCTCTCTTAACAGTTCCTATCATCCATTCAATTCCCTTCTCTGCCCTCAACTCTGATGTTTTAGCTGATACTAAATACAGCTTCGAAATACTCATAGAGGTTCAGAAATGTAGTAAAGAATACAGTCGAACAAGGTTTTTCCGTTGTTGCTGGCGGTCTTTATAAGGGTGATGTATTTTTTCACCAGCCATATGATTGCGTCCTGCAACAATATCCTAACCACGGGGGCATAAAAGTAGATGAAGTGGTCACTTATCCGAAAAACTCATGAATCTAGTCAGGCTGATGCATTAACTATAGGAAACGCAGGAAAAATGAGCAGAAATCGAAAAATAAACGGACTTCAGAAGAAGTGATTCAGCACGTAGAAAGGCCAATACAACGTTCGGTGAAATTAAAAGTATGGACATCGACATTAAGGTTGCAAGTAGGCCGTTGTGGCCGAGCGGTTCTAGACCCTTCAGTCCGGAACCGCGATGCTGCTACGGTCGCAGGTTCGAATCCTGCCTAGGGCATGGTTGTGTATGATGCCATTAGGTCAGTTAGGTTTAAGTGGTTCTAAGTCTAGGGGACTGGTGACCTCAGATGTTAAATCCCATGGTTCTCAGAGCCATTTTTTTAAGGTTGCAAAATTAATTCCACAGTTAAAACAAAAGGATAGATCGGCGAGTGGAAAGGGTAGCATGAGGCCTCTGAGAGGGGAGGAACAGTGTAACGGCATGAGCGGAGGTGCAAATACGATAGTCGATACCACAAAACTATTAAAATGGCATTATAGAAGTTATGAATCTGAAGACAAACCGCCCGACTTCCAAAAAAAGTCATCAAAACACAATCCCAAATATTTGCCAGGACAGATAGGTGTGACTACCTCATAGTGATCTTAACATGTCATGCACGCAAATTGCTGATAGTAGAATGGACAAGAAAACATGATTTGGTAGATGACTATCAGTTTGGCTTTAGGAAAGGTGAAAACTGCAGAGAGGCAGTTCTGATTTTGTGCTTTAAAATCGAAGCAGGCTTAAAAAAAATCGAGAAACGTCATTCTATCTATCAACCGAGGAAACCATTCCGCAATGATAAATGGAGCTAGATGTTCGAAATTCTGGGAAGAATAGGAGTAAGCTGGGTACCTTACTGCTTGATCAGTGTACATACTGAATATCACTGAGCATAGGTTACAATCCTGTCACAATCCCTTGTGGACTACTGCGTTCTTTACCAAGTGAGGTGGGGCAGTGGTTAGCACACTAGACTGGCATTCGGGAGGACGCCGGTTCAAATTCGCGTCCGGCCATCCTGATTTAAGTGTTCCGTCATTTCCCTAAGTCGCTTCAGGCAAATGCCAGGATTGTTCACTTGAAAGGGCACGACAGGTTTCCTTCTCAATTCTTTCCTCATGCGATGTGACCGATGACCTCGCTGTTTGGTCCCCTGCCCCAAATCAACCAACGAACTGCGTTCCTTTCACAGTTTTCGACTCCTACAACTGCATTCTATTTTCTGTTGTGTTGTAGATAACCTTTTGCTTCCTTCGTATTATCAAATGTTTTCCCCCAGATCTAGAAATGGCACGAAAAGCTTACACTTTGTTCATAAACAATCAGCGAGGCATATGATCGGCATATCGTAAAAGATTCAAGAAACAAACATGAGTTCGGGATCAAGACCTTTTATATGCTCTCTCTCCCTCTGCTACTCTCACAGATTCATAGGAGAGCAGAAACAGAGCCAGGTCGAAGAGAGGAAGAAGTCGAGGCAAGCTGTAACTATGCTCCGATCCGCTTGGAGGTCTTTAATAGCGTATTTCTTGGCACACAGTTCTTGAGTTCTTCCAGATTCGAATCCAGAATAAAAAAAGTATTCAGTTGCCACATTTAATCAACGCAGCATATACTCCTATAAGAGTATCCTCCCTTAAATTTCAAACATTAATTACGAACCAGTCACTGCTGTGGTTTGGCTTAATCAGCCGAATAGAAATCCCATCAGACAATTTACTCTGCTGTCATTTGGCACAGAAAGTAGTGCGAACATATGAAGTCCTTATCTACGACAGCGTTGCTAAGTTCATCAAAGCTATCTTTAACTCACCAGACTCGTCACAAGTGCGTCACGTGGTGGTTGTCACAGGCGCTCACTCTAGGTACCTGTCTTGGAAGCTGTCGTTTAAAAATGCAACTTTTTGTAAATTAATTGATGACATTTGAGGACGCGCAGAAAAGCAATGTACTTGAATTTCCTATTCTGTTCTCGCTATCGGTTGAGGTTCACATGTCATATCCGAAGTCTGAATTTGCCATAGAGGAGGAGCCAAGTGAAAGATTATATTTTCTTGATGTGCTCGATTTCAAGAAAGGAGATGTGCTGCTTTTCAAGAAAGAAGATGGTACCTTAGGCCACACGGTTTATCGAAAACTCACGTACACAGACCATTACCTACACCGACATCTGAACTGCCATCCCCCCCCCCCCCCCCCCCCACTCACCACCCCCACACCACACCGACAACAACAAAACCGAGGCATCATAAAAACGATGGTGGATAGAGCGGGGAACATTGCGAACCAGAGTTACTTGACGCAGAATGCAGACACCTTGCCAGGGAATTGCTCAATAACAGTTATTCGTCCACTGATGTAAACGAGCGTTAAGACCGCAATGCAGAGATCATAGCGATACACAAGTCTCCGTGAAATCCAAAATTTTCCCACCTTTCATTAAGACCCTTACCGACCACATAGGAAGAATCTTGAAAACACAGAACCCAGAAGATACAGGATTACCTATAGTGGCCGACGATGCTCGCCACCTGCCGCAAGATGTAGGTATTTATAGGATTCCATGAAGCTGTGTGGAGGCATACGTGATTATTATAAAAATAATGGTCAAGAATCCGCAGAAGAGGGTACATTGACATACCAGCTTGTGCGAAACAAGCTTTGCTGCCTGGAGACTGCCACATTTATTTCGATGTGACCCACATATTGGCAGCCACAAGCAGATACCATGGAAGGCTGTACAGAGAGGCAATAGAGATTGTAAAACACCTCAGGAATTTCAGTAGGAAGTAGGACGGTGTGATTTCAAATGACGTCCGGATTCAGGAGCTAAAGAAGATGTGTAGCATAGGGTGACAGCAATAAAGGACGACTGTGGTCGACAGCGGTGAATTGCTCCCGGATACTCAGCACATGTGGCGTCGCGTATTTGTGACATTAACGTCCGTGAGAATTCACATTTCATAGCGACGGAATCAACAAACTGGTCTCTTTTTCGGAAAAAAGTGTTCGTTGCCATTGTGACTATGTGAACACGGAGAATTAAAAAGATGTACAGTGTTATTAACGTTTCTTTTATTACACGGCTTTATGAGTTTTCACGTACAAAGTTCTGAGGCATTACTTTTCAGCACTTACTCGTGCATAGGTAAGTCTCAAGGTGTCTATGAGCTACGCTCGTCAAGCTCCATCAAATAGTATCCTCAAATCATTTGCACATATCATTAATTGGCTGTTAGGTGCATTGTACTGTCCAGTTAACAGAAAATCTTTTATGACTATTAGATTAAACTAGGAAAATTATAATAGCCCGTTATGCATCAAATAAATGTGTTCATTTTTACGATTTTGATTTCAGTGACACCAGCAACCAGAACGCAATTAATTGGTACTTGGTTTTTCTACGGGACTTAAGTTCCTGTGAGAACTATAGATTTACATATACATCTACGTGATTACTCTGCTATTCACAATAAAGCGTCTGGCAGAGGGTTCAATGGATCACCTTCATGCTGTCTCTGTACCATTCCACTCTCGAACGGCACGCGGGAAAAAAGAGCACTTAAATTTTTCTGTGCGAACCCTGATTTCTCTTATTTTATCGTGATGGTCATTTATCCCTATGTAGGTCGGTTCCAACTGAATGTTTTCGCAATCGGAGGAGAAAACAATTGATTGAAATTTCATGAGAAGATCCCGTGGCAACAAAAACGCCTTTCCTTTAATGATTGCCATTCCAATTCACCGTATCATCTCTGTGACACTATCTCCCTCATTTCGCGATAATGCAAAAACGAGCTGCCCTTCTTTGTACTTTTTCAATGTCATCCGTCAGTCTCACCTGATGCGGATCCCACACCGTACAGCAGTAGTCCATAATATGGCGGACAAGCGTGGTGTAAGCAGTCTCTTTGGTAGACCTGTTGCACCTTCTAAGTGTTCTGCAAATGAATCGCAATCTTTGCTCTACCCACAACATTATCTATGTGCTAATTCCATTTCAGGTTATTTATAATTTTAATCCCTACGTATTTAGTTGAATTTACAGCCCTCAGATTTGTGTGACTTATCGCGTAATCGAAATTTTCTTTTAATGCTCATGTGAATAACTTCTCACTTTTCTTTATTCAGGGTTAATTGCCACTTTTCGCAGCATACAGATATCGTATCTAAATCATTTTGCAAGTCGTTTTGACCATCTGATGACTTTGCAAGACGGTAAATGACAGCATCATCTGCAAACAATCTAAGACGTCTACTCATATTGTCTCCTACGTCGTTAATATAGATCAGGAACAATAGAGTGCCTCTGACACTTCCTTGGAGAATGCCGGATATTACTTCTGTTTTACTAGATAACTTTCCGTCTATTGCTACGAAATGTGACCTTTCTGACAGGAAATCACGAATCCAATCGCACAACTGAGGCGATACTCCGTAGGCTCGCAGTTTGCTTAGAAGACGCTTGTGAGGTTCGGTGTTGAAAGCCTTCTGGAAATCGAAAAATATGGAATCAATTTGACATCCCTTGTCGATAGCACTTATTACTTAATGATTATAAAGAGCAATATGTGTTTCACAAGAACCATATTTTCTGAATCCGTGCTGACTGTATGTCAATAAATCGTTTCCTTCGAGGTACTTCATAATGTTCGAATACAGTATATTTTCCGAAACCCTACTGCAAATCGACGTTAGTGATATAGGCCTGCAGTTCAGCGAATTACCCCTACTTCCCTTTTTGGGTATTGGTGTCACCTGAGCAATTTTCCAGTCTTTAGGTACGGATCTTTCTGTGAGCAAGTGGTTGTATATAATTGCTAAATATGGAGCTATTTTATCAGCATACTCTGAGAGGAACCTGACTGGTATACTATCTGGACCGGAGGCCTTACCTTCATTAAGTGATTTAAGCTGCTTTGATACTCCGAGGATATCTACTTCTATGTTTCTCATCTTGGCAGTTGTTCTTGATTGGAATTCAGTTTAGTGCAGTTTTGGAGAAGAACTTCAAATTTAGTCAAGAGAATCTTTTTGTGAGTTTGATTCCATTGATCTCATAGTTACGGACGAGAAAATAACATACAATAATTTCGATATCCTGGGTTGTGGACATTTTTGTGTTAAAGTCCCGTAATTCTCCAACAGATTTTGTTACCCTCCCCACCTTGTATGGTTGGTCGTGGCTCTTGAACTTGGCGCAGCCTGTCCTGAGAGAAACTTTGGCATGATTTCTAAAATACGTGATACTCTTCCATGTAATTCGAGGAAGTTAAATGCGACTGAGCTTTCACTGCTTTTAATACAGAATTAGGTGAAATATGTGAGTGATCGAACTTTGGTTCAGTTAATGAAGTATACTGTCATTTAAGCAAAAAATGTCACGTCGTATAGGCTATAATTTCAGCTTACAAGCTAATTAATCTTTGGAATACAGTGCGGCGATGTGTGGACTATCCAGAGACTGAGGCCCAGTGGACTTCATGGGCCACGCTGCGTCCCACCACCAGCCACAAGCTTTGGTAGGGAGTATTACGAGACTTTTGCCATATTGATCTTCACTTTATAAGTCACTGTGAAAGAACACAATTTGTAACTAACGTGGGAGGGCTGCGTTTTTTTCGTTAGCGTCATGATTGCTAAACTATTTTACATGTGCATTGTGTCAACTTCTATATTGATACACCGTAAGCCACCTGGCGGCGTGTGGCAGAGGATGCTTTTGGTACCACTGATGACCTCGTCCCTGTTCCATTAGTGAGTAGAGCGTGGGAAGAACCATTGTCGGTAAAACTCTGTATGAGTTTCAGTTTCTCGAATTGTTTCGTTGTGGTCGTTCCGCGAGACGGAGAGAGGAAGAAGTAATACATAAGCCTAAGAAAATCACAACACCAATTACTCTCGAAATTACTGGAGGGGTATAGGATATGCCGTTAATTCCTAGACCCGATGAATGGAAACTCCTGATCTACATCTCCACGCGGTAGAGTGGGCAACATCACTTCATATGATGGCTAACGTAAAAAGGGATGGAGGGATGACCAGGATAAGTGATAACCCCAGCATTTTCTGCGCAGGACACCCTCTTGCCCTGGAAATGCGAAATCATTTCCAAAGGCGGACGAACCAGCTGATCGTCAACGGCATAGGATCTGGAATGCAACGGGAAACTACCACGTTAAAGATCTGTAGCTATCCCTAGCACCAGCAGTAAACCAGGCCAGTATCTTCTGTAAAATTTTCCGGAGTTAATTGGTCTCCAAATCGGATCTCCAGGTGGGGACTGCACAAATTACAGACAAAGTGAAAGAAAAGAGTCCCAATTTTAACATGGCATCTTGGAATGTGAGAACGCTGCTACAGTGTAGCAAATTACAATACCTAAAACTTGAAATGGAACGGTACCCCTCCCACCTCCCCGAGACTCTTCGGCAGACAAATTCTTGCCTCCTTCTCTCGCTGCCCTTGATTACAAACTACCCCTTTCTCTATTGAGTAACCGTCTAATAAATGCCCGTTTTGCAACTTCAGTCGGGACACGGCTAACTCGGGATCGCTTTCTTGCTCTTCTTTAAGGTTACCCAACAAGGCCGGGGTCTCGGTTAGTACCACCCCACCACTTGAGGTTCCGGTACCTCCGCCAGATCCGCAGATGATGCCTGAGAAACTTCTTAGTGGATATCTTCTCCGCCTTGCCCAAACATGCGGCTAAGCGCATCAGCAACCGGATTTTGCGACCCTCGAATGTGCGCCACATCAAACTGGAGGGCCGAAATCCTAATAGCCGAGAGTGCTATTCTACCTGTCTTTCGCGGGCGTGCCGAAACCCAACTAAATGCTTGATAATCAGTCTCAAGCTGAAATCACCGGTGCTAAAGATAGAACTTGAATTTCTCAATAGAAACCAACACGGCTAATGCTTCTACCTCAGAGTAATTGCATTCAGGACCGGAAAGTGCCCTTGAAGCAACTGCTATTGGTCTGCGTCCCCCTTCCTACTGTTGTAACAAAACCGCAGCACTGCCGGCATTTAATGCATCGGTCTGGACAGTAAATGGCAAAGTAAAGTCGGGAATTCCTAATACTGGTGCATTGCTAATATATCTTTTAAGCGCTTCAAAGGCAGCCTGCTGGTTATCACCCCAGTGAAATTTATTCCCTTTCTATCTCAACTGATTAAGAGGAGCGGCCAACCCAGCAAAATTTTGCACAAATTTACGAAAGAAATTGCACATTCCAATACATCGGGCAACTTCCTTCTTATTATGGGGTACTGGGAGCATGTGAGTAGCACTAGTTCTTCATTGATCAATTCTCACACCCCTTTTCCGACGCAATGAGGAAACAGCAGATAGATTACATTCTAGTGAAAGCACGTTTCAGGACTGCAGGAGCTATCCCTCTGTAGACATAGACAGTGATCATAAGGTGGTCCTGATGAAAAGTGTAGCGCTAGTTAACACTAGCTAATGAAAGGACTAGGCTACAATTCTCAAGCATAATTGACTTTATTACAATTAACTCTGAGCGAGTTTCATTCCTTGGTACTTATAATACAGACACTGCACTTCCAGACTTGATCTTAAGCAAGGGTAGAAAAACATCAGCTCATTTAGCATTAAACTTTTAGGCAAGCTATTATAATAGTAAAAGATTGAAATATATTTTACCAAGCAGTAATATTTAAACAACCACTACCGAAGCAATCAGAATCCAATAAGCCTGGTATTTCAACCACAAAAATAAATAGGCCAGTGTATGAAGAAAAAAAAAAAAGAGCATAAAATTTTAAGACGAAGTTTCTCATAAAAACACTACTCTAACTAAATACAAAAGTCTCTAAAAACAAATTCAAGCTGCCAAGTAAATGACTTTACAGTTTGTAACGCCGGAAATGCATATCATTTCCATCTATTGTACTATAAATTTTTTTCCCTTGTTTTGTTACCTCAAGATATGATATTTCTGTGCCTTTATGTATTGTAATTGTTTTACTATTTGTATATATATATTTATGCATTTATGTCGATGTATAATTGGTTGTTTTGTACATATTATTTGTATTTTTACGCTGAGTCTTGCCTAGGGAAAACTATGCTTTCGAACGAATACATCGATAGGTCGTGTGGAGAACCAAAGTGTTTAGGATCTTTGGTAGTGTTAACTCTGCCGCGTGGAGCGCGGGCAGAGCAGAGGGAGTCTGGCTGGGGTAGTGCAGGGGAGCAGGTGTGTTGTGTGACGCTCCCACGAGTTGCCGCGCTTTCGGGGTTGGGCAGCATGTAATTGGGCTCGACTTGCTATGATACTTTCTGACACGGTGTGGCAGACGGGAAGCATTAGCAGGCGCACATCAAGAGCCCGTTTCGCCTGGTGACCGTGTCGAGAAGAAGGCGCGCCAATATCCAATTTCTGCAACAGCGACGGCCGACAATGAGTGACTGTCGCCATCTCCTCGATCGACGGCTTCAAACCTTCAATCAACCGACAAGGAAGACTGGAAACACGTAAAGTTTTAGAACTGTATGGCAGTCCTCAGCTTTTCAAACTGTTCAAATCTCAAAATTACAGCAACGTAGCAGGAGCCTTTGTTGCTCATTGTCCCAATTGCATTACCAACCAGGGTCCCTTCCTTTTACGGAATGAACCCGAATATCGTTGAAATTCAAACGCCAGCATTGAAGCAATATTATTCTATTTCACTGCTTTAATTTCAAAGTTCAGTTAAAGTATTCATAGGTGGCTACAATATTTAGATTACACAAGCACAAATTATGAGTGCGAGTTTTGTTACCATATTTTAGCTTACCTGTGACTACAGCTCAGCTTGGTACGTACTAAATTTTACTATTGTTAATTGTTCAGAATCATTTAATTCAAGTTCAAAGTTGAATCTCTTATTTCTAAATTGCGTAGAGTCAAGTAGCTTTTGAAATGATTGTTGCGGTAGTCCAAGACTAACCCTATTTTACTGTATTTCGATGTGCTTCAGAAAGAAAGCTCACTATTAACTCAGTCACTAAATTAACTTTCGATTTTCCGGTTTTATTAATTTTTTTTGCTAAATTAAGTCACAGTGTAGCGAAATTTATCACTACTGACAAACTTTCAGTTTTCACACTACACGTGTCAACCTTCAGTTGCCACGCTTCTAGTGCTAATTATATGTGTAACAACCTTTCTTTTTCAGTTACTATAGTAATTGTCCTTAGGACTGGCGACCGTAATTTCCCCCAAATCTTAAATATCTAATTAACGCCAATTAATTGTTAACGTGACGACCACACATTTACTTTCATTATTAATTTTACCCTTTTCTCAAAATTAATTTCCACCAGTTTCATTTGCATTTTTCCTTACATTTAGATGTAACCCTTTCCTCCCTCTTTACCTACAGATTAACTTCGGTGACGATTGCTTTTCCCAAATTTCCATTAGGTACACGCGGTTTAATTTTTCACTGTCATTAAGGTCGATAAGTGAGGGGGAGGTTACACGTGGCGACCTGGTGACAGGACAATCTTCAGATTTGAGGTTGTTCTGGACACGAATTTTGTATGGTGCAAATCTCGTAACAAAGTATTGGTTACGAACAGGTCGTTACGTCAGCGAGATTAAGTAGTGGGAGGAATCCTAATTAGATTTGAGATTTGTCATTTATAACGAAAATTATTAAAATGAGTGATGGCAACAATTACCAAAATTTGGTAGACTTGGATACGGAACAATCGGTCGAACAGTGGGAAACGCGCACCGCGGTACCCATTGTTCAGGGGCAGGCGGCTAGCATGAAAGACGCGACCGCCGAAACGCAACAAAGAGCGGAAATGGAATTCCTAACTTTAGAAAATGTTTCGGAATCGGAAGTGAAAATCAAATGTGAATCCCTTGATGACGAATACGGGGGGACAATTAAAGAGGAAGCCGCTACGAAAGTAAAACCGGTAGTTTCCGGGAATTTAACTGATTTATTGAATGTTTTGATTAACGAAATCACGAGTCAATCTGAAAAAATTGAACGGAAGCTAGACAATCAGAACAACGCTATTAATGTTGTTGACAACAATGTTGGAGTTGTTAACACAAAAGTTGATAAAATCAAAGAAGATATTGTTGTGATTAATACCGAAAACGGTAATCTTAAACAGGAAATTAGCAGAATCGTGAAAAGTGTAGGAGAAGCAGTTCCTCTGATCATCGAGAATAAGGTGACGGAACAAATTCAATTAGTGAAAAAAGAGTATCAAAAGAAGGTGGAAACTTTAAAGGCTTTAGTATCCGAAGTAGGTACGAAAGTGACGAAGCAGGCTAATACCTGCGAAGAGAAAAAGAGGGAAGTGGAAACGCTTGTGACAACCACTTGCCAAGTAATTACGAGAGTGTCAGAATTAGAAAAGAAAGCTCACTATTAACTTCAGTCACTAAATTAACTTTCAATTTTCCTTTTTTATCAATTCTTTTGCTAAATTATGTCACAGTGTAGCGAAATTTATCACTTCTGACAAACTTTCAGTTTTCACACTACACGTGTCAACCTTCAGTTGCCACGCTTCTAGTACTAATTATATGTGTAATAACCTTTCCTTTTCAGTTACTATAGTAATTATCCATAGGACTGGCGACCGTAATTTCCCCCAAATCTCAAATATCTAATTACCGCTACTTAATTGTTAACGTAACGGCCGCACATTTACTTTCTTTACTAACTTTACCCCTTTTCAAAATTAATTTCCACCAGTTTCATTGGCATTTTTCCTTTCATTTAGATGTAACCCTTTCCTCCCTCTTTACCGACAGATTAACTTCGGTGACGATTGCTTTTCCCAAATTTCCATTAGGTACACGCGGTTTAAATTTTCATTGTCATTAAGGTCGATAAGTGAGGGGGAGGTTACAACTTAAATTCTGCAATAGTTCGACACACGATCATTAAACAACATTAAACAAACCTGTGGTTTTAAAATTAAGCTACTACTCATTTAACTACAAATGTCTCAAGAGATAATGGTTATAACTGGAGGCGTATATTTAAAGCAGGATTACACAGCTTTCCTCTCATTACACATGAACCGCCGCTCTTGATACGAGCCCTTTTGCTCTCCAGTCTCCTCAGGCAGGTCGTTGTACACACGACAGAGAACACAAAGTAATAAGACAAGCTTCTAAAACACACAAACAAATGGTGTTCATTCAACAAGCCTTAAAAACACGTTCATACGTGCTTCAGGGAATACAGGTCAGACAAAAATGACTATTTAAACTACGGCCGGGAAAACTTCAAGCAATCAATTGGTCCAGTAAATAAAATAATAAAATTTAAAAAAATATTATCCACACTTAATAAACCACCAAAATACGGGGAATTCCACTACTAATGATGACTGGGTGTTGTGTGCTGTCCTTAGGTTAGTTAGGTTTAAGTAGTTCTAAGTTCTAGGGGACTGATGACCATAGATGTTAAGTCCCATAGTGCTCAGAGCCATTTTTAATTCCACTACTAAGGATATCGTTTATGACTGGCAGTTGGCAATACCCATTGCACAGATTGAGGTAGCTGACGAGAATTTGGAATGAGGCAACTGGAGGCAGGCATACATCAAATCACATTGTTACCATAGTTCATTGGATGAAAAAAAAAAACTATCCATGGTTCCAACGCCGTCGTGAGCAGAAACAAGGCGGTCCACTCAGAGTCCCGTCAACCAATGAACGTGAGAACGAGCAACGTCAGTACCAACAGCCTCAGTTCTACGCGTTGCCAGCTTATACTGCCACCCAGGGTGCTCCAAACACAGTGCATTTGCGACTCACGCCTCCTAGCGGGTCCGTGTTCACTCTCTCTTCACGTGCCTCGCCTTAGGCAAACTTTACTCCAGACGGGATCGATAACCTCTAGGTTGATTTGCACACACCACAAAGTTCACTAAAATTCAAATGACTGACGAAGAAGAGAGTAAAACTTAAATGGGAACTAGAAAAACTGAAAAACGAGGGACTAGCAAAGCGTTATGCTCACGAAACAGACAATTTCGCTTAAAATTTTAAACATGGTGGAGTAAATGAAGACTGGGATCAAATTAAATCTGGTATATACGAAGCAGCAGAAAAAATAGTTGGAGAAACTAAACCCAAACAAAAGAGCAAATATATTACAGCAGATGTTATTGAGCTTGTAAAAAACAGGAGAATATACAAAAGTGCATCTGATGTACAAGGAATAGCTGAATACAGAAAAGTAAGGAATTTAGTCAATAGAGAATCTAGGAAAGCAAAAGAAAATTTTCTTGAGGAAATGTGCATCGGAAGTGGAAGAAAATACGCAAAACTGAAGAACTAATTTGGCGTACAGAACAGCAAATAAATTTTTAACAAACGTAAAACAACACTCTCAGGTACAATAGAAAATGAAGAAGGGAAAATGCTGTTTCGTGAAGACATCGCGAAGATATAGAATGAATAAAGTGACGAGTTGTTTGCTGGAACACCTCTTTCGGAGGAAGTATTGGGAAGAAAAGAGCAAGTAGACAAAGATTACATGAGAGATGACATTCTGCAAGGAGAATTTGACAAATATTTACAAGAACTACGGGACAACAAAGCAACAGGTATTGATGACATCCCCGCAGAACTAATAAAGTATGCTGGTGACAGCACGAAAATGATGCTGCTTAAACTTTTTAGGTCCATCTATAACACAGGAGAGATACCGACAAACTTCCAGAACTCCATCATTGTTCCTATACCAAAGAAGGCAGCAGCTAAAATATGTGAACAGTACCTAGCTTTAACCCCAATATCACATACATCAAATTATTCACATAAAAGTAATTCTGAAGAGAATTGAAGAGAAAATATAGGATATGTTGAGTGAAGATCAGTTTTGTTTGAGAAGGGAATTGGGCACAAGAGAAGCGATTCTAGCGCTGAGATCCCTTATCGAATGGCAATTATAGAAAATAAACCACCTTTTATTGCCTTTGTAGACCTAGAAAAGGCATTTGATAATGTTAACTGGCTAGAAACTTTCAGAGCGCTGAGGAAAGGTGGAATGAAGTACAAAGACATCCATTTGATACGCAGTTTCTATAAGAAAGGGTGGCAGTGGTTAGGAACTGTCACAAGGAACAAGAAGCAAATATTAGAAAAGTAAATTATTGAGGTGGGGATCAAAATTAATGGACAGAAGATAGACATTCTACGTTATGCACGTATATCTATAGTCACGGAGACAAAAGAATAACTAGAGGAAGTGCTCAGAACAATCTAAAGGATTCTATCCAATCAGTATGGAATGACAGTAAACAAGAAAAAGACTGAAGTGATAGTATGCAGTACTTAAGCGGAATATGAACCTCTGTGAATGAGAATTGGAAGAGAGGAGCTGGAAGTGATAGAGGAATTCACCTACCTGAGAAGCAAAATCACGAAGGATGGTAGAGAACGGAAATAAATTGTGAGCAGAATGTAACAGACCAAAACTGCATTTGACGTGAGGAGGAACTTACTCAGCAGCTAGAACATATCTGAAAGTAAGGAAACGTTTCGTGAAAGTTTTTGTTTGTAGTCTGGCCCTATACGGATGTGAAACTTGGACAATGGGAAAAGAAGTGAGAAGACGGATAGAGGCTCTGGAAATGTGGTGCTAGAGAAGGATGATGAAGATCAGATGCAGAGACAAAGTACCAAATGAAGAGGTGCATAGAGGAGTATAGGAAACCAGATATCTGTGGAGGCACGTCCAAACAAGAAAAGTCAAACTTGTAGGGCACATCCTAAGACACAGCAGCATCATGAGAACAGTAGGAAGTGGAGCTATTGAGGGAAGGAATCGGCGGGGGTGACAAAAGATACCATACATGCAACAGATCATGAATGATGTTGGATGTAACACTTACTTGGAAATTAAGAGAAAGGCAGACCGAAGAGAGGAATGGCGCTCAGCTGCAAACTAACTTCAGGGTTGAACACTAAAAGAAGAACAAGTTAGGAGGTTTCCACCATGAACACATGTTGGTGGGCGTGTTTCTACACCTGAAAGATGATATCTATTCTAATTTCGCGCCAGTCGCATCAGATTGGAGCTAGTGAGGATGCAAATCAGGTTTCCTTTAAGTACACGCTGTAACGGTTGTGTGCTTTAATTACTTTTGAGACTGGATGTGATGAGCTGATGTTAGTCAAGAATGACTTAAAAGGCGAGTTTCAACGATGTCGGGCAAAGGCCCATGAGAAACTGGATGTTCTTTCTGAAACACTGCAAAAAGACTTAGCAGGAATGTAGCCAAGTACATGACTGGTGGCAGCGATGGTAGTGAGAATGAACGGTCGCAAGAAGACTGCCCTCCAGGTGGCTACGTGGTTCTACCAAAGTGAAGAGCATCGTGATCCATGAATGGCTCTGTCGCGTCTTGCCGCATTTGCAGCAGAAATCTGAACAGCAGTTGGCACCACAGTAACACAACACACTTTTACAAATTGGTTACTTCAGCTACAGCTCCGAGCCAAAAGTTCTGCAGCGTGCATTCTACTGATCTCAAAGCACCACCGTTTGCGACTTCAGTAACGTCAAGCGAGACCTCATAAGAGGAGAGGACGGAAGTCTGTTGTGATTTTTGATGAAAGCTGACTCTACCTCTGTACCGTCTGCCATCGGGTTCCCCTACAAGGCAGGCAGCACCGCATAACAGCCACGCTATGAGGGAAACAGACCATCAGCCAAACAGGCGAAGACATCAGGTAACCACGCCGAAGATTCCAGTCGATTAATAGGAACCTTTCCTTGCAGAGGTCGCCGCGTCATATCCGGCCACGGATTCCTACGCCGGGTTTCTATTGGCTCCAGCTCACTATATAGGCCCGGCCAATAGGGCAGACCAGTCTTCCTCCACTGCTAATGGCAACCGCTATAGCAGAGTCTCCGAGAAGATATCACTGAAGCCGCTGTACTGCACCGCCGATCGAAATACCAGGCGACCGAGAGGAACCACAACTCCGGCTAGATCGACGGACGTCTACATCTATTGTACAGCCAGCTATTGTATTGTAGGAGAAGTTACGTTCAATAAACTGTTGGAGATTACAACAGCCTCGATACCAGTGACGGCCGTGTGTTGCTTGGAAGGAGGCCATTTGTGGGCCTGCAACCAAACTGTCTGCATCCTAGACACAGTGGACCTACACCTGGCGTTAAGGTTTGGGGTTTTACTTCGCATGACAGCAGGAGCATTTTAGTGGTTATCCCACACATCTTAACTGAAAATCTATTGGTCAGTCTCGTGATTCGATCTCTTGCATTGCCATTCCTGTTTTCCAACAAAATAGCGCTCGCCCACATACCACTGTGGTAAATCGACACGCTCAACAGAGTGTCGACACATTGCCTTGGCATGCTCGACCACCCATTGTGTCTCCAGCACATCCGCACATCATCGGACGACATTTGTAGCGAACATCTACAAAAGGCATTAACGGTCCCTGTATTGACTGACCAAGTGCAACAGGCGGGGAACTCCATGCCACAGACTGTCATCTGCACCCTACACAAACCGTGCACTTTTTCATGCTAGCATTCAACATTCTGGCAGTTACACAGGTTATTAAAGTACCAGCACTTCACGTTAGCGTCCGCAGCTCGTGGTCGTGCGGTAGCGTTCTCGCTTCCCGCGCCCGGGTTCCCAGGTTCGATTCCAGGCGGTGTCAGGGATTTTCTCTGCCTCGTGATTACTGGGTGTTGTGTGATGTCCTTAGGTTAGTTAGGTTTAAGTAGTTCTAAGTTCTAGGGGACTGATGACCATAGATGTTAAGTCCCATAGTGCTCAGAGCCACATGAACCATTTTTTTCACATTAGCCATGTTTTATCTTGCGCTTACATGGACCTGTGATCCTGCAATCTTAATCATACATTACGTTACCTAGGAAAATGTATGCCCGAGGCCTCATTAGTCTACATTAATTATTTTATGGTCTGCTAACTTTTCTTCTGGCAGGGTATGTTGCTCTACCCCGGACGTTCCCTCGGAATTTCAGTAGTAAGCCTCTCCATGACGCACAATACCTTTCTTGCAGCGTCTGCCACCGGAGTTCGCTGAGCTTCTTTGAAACACTTACTAAACGATCCCGTGAAGAGGCGCGCCGCTCTTTCTAGGATCTTCTCCGACTCTTCCATTAATCCCACCTGAAGGGTCCAATAGTGATGTACAGTATTCAGCAATAAAGTGTTTTGTAACCCACTTCTTTAGTGGATGCGTTATAGCTCTACTGAATTCGTCTTACGAGTCGCTTTCTCTCAGTCTGTCGCCAATTTTTTCTGCTATTCGTTTCATGTGGCCGTTCGGTGTAAGGTTTCTATGGATGATTGCTCATGTACAGATACCGTCATCGGTAGTGTAGTAGTGGATACCTTCTCTTAAGTACGTGCAGTATTTTGTACTTCATTACGTTCGGGGTCTTCTGACAGGTCCTATGCCATTTATGAATCCTCTGCAGGTACTTCTGCAAATCACAACTTCCATTTTGTAATGATACTTGAATTACGTAACCATTATGGTACCTCACCAGAACCTCTCGATACCAGAAATATTCTACTGTATTTCTGTTAACTACTTAACATATTTCTGAGACAACATTCAGTTTTGATTTCACTTTTGATACGTCGATATGTTTATATTGCAATGATATTATTCTTATGTGTATTCTTTCTTTTGTCACTATGATCTTTGACGTAAGTCTGATTTTTGGGCGCGTAAGCGATTGTTAGTTAGTTGTTAACTTGTTAGAGAGTTGGATCTCGAAAAAGTCAAGTGTTGGACGTCATGTTGGAAAGCCGTATAACGTAGTCCGCTTATAAAATGTGAACTTTAACAGTGCCTGTGAGGAAGATGTTTTCAAGTATGTTTTGTATTGTGAAGTGATGTTTTGTGTTTACGTGATATTGCAATAAAAGCAATCAAAAGAAGTGTAACTTAAATTCAGAGTGCTGATTATTTTTTTACATCACCATTGTGCTAACTTTGAAAGGTCTAATCTTGAAGAATGTTTTGTGAAGCACATATACAAAACTTTTGAATATAGCTGGGTAAAACCTAGGCCTCTTTGCATCTTTGCTTGGAATCATGACCACCTAGATTTTCAACGATTGAGCCATGATTTTACGACGAGACCAGCGTGGGAAACACAAAAAGATGAGTGCCTAGTTTTTTCATTATTACGTGAAATGACTATTAACTGTGCTCTAATGACACCTGCCACATAATATCACTGTTATTGCCCGAAAATGCAGTATTTAGCAGCGTGAGCAACACCACAATCATTATTAAAATGCTGACCTTTGTTGTGGTAGGGTTGTTAGAACCTGCCGTTGTTACCCTTTTTTAGACAGGCGTATCATCTGCGAAATCTCTTAAACAGCATTCGCCGCTTTCTACTTTTGTATACATTGGAATGAGTAAGGGTCTTACTATACTCCCTTGGGATACTCATGAAGTTATCTTTACATCTGTCGATCTTATTCCGTTAAGAGTGAAGTCTTGATTCGTGTCGCTAATCTGGTCCGAAACTCAGTGAGCTCGCATTTTCTCAGTAATCGGCAACGCGGGATAGTGACAAGTTCCTTCCCGAAGTGTAGGAACACTAAATCACCCTGGCCTGAACACGTGTCTGCCGCACTGAGGAATGAACAAAGCGAGCTGCTTGCCGCAACCTACGTTGATTTTGATACAGCAGCTTTTTGTTCTCCAGAAACGTTATAATATGTGAACACAAATCCTGTTCCATAATTCTACATCAGATAGAAGTCTGCGATATAAGCCTATAAAACGTGTTGTAACCGCGACCGTTCCGGTCGCGGGGTTGCTGAGAACCAAAGCGCGGCGGGACCAAACGGGAGCGGCCCACGGACAAAGAAACGAACAGGAAAGGACGGACAAGAACAACGACGGACGACCGAGCAAGACCTTACGAACAACAACACGCAAGAAGCAATGGCTTCACAAGCGAAAACCTCACGAATCCACAAAGTCCACTAGCACACGTAAACAAAGTAAAGTAAACACGCTGTCTGTAGGCGAGATGTCGATAGACTCACGCGAATATCATATTGCCTCGTTGAACGAGAGGTGCGCACTTAAACACATGATAGTGTACGTCGCTATTGGCCGCTGGGACCACGTGCTCCAGCGTGGCCCCTCACACTATACTCTGGCCAGGAGCTCGCGCAGCCACAGCTTACAGCACGACGGTGGTAATCGAAGTACGAGGGCAGTTCGATAAGTAATGCAACACATTTTTTTCTGAAACAGGGGTTGTTTTATTCAGCATTGAAATACACCAGGTTATTCCCCAATCTTTTAGCTACACAACACTATTTTTCAACGTAATCTCCATTCAATGCTACGGCCTTACGCCACCTTGAAATGAGGGCCTGTATGCCTGCACGGTACCATTCCACTGGTCGATGTCGGAGCCAACGTCGTACTGCATCAATAACTTCTTCATCATCCGCGTAGTGCCTCCCACGGATTGCGTCCTCCATTGGGCCAAACATGTGGAAATCCGACGGTGCGAGATCGGGGCTGTAGGGTGCATGAGGAAGAACAGTCCACTGAAGTTTTGTGAGCTCCTCTCGGGTGCAAAGACTTGTATGAGGTCTTGCGTTGTCATGAAGAAGGAGATTTTTGTGCCTACGAACACGCTGAAGTCGTTTCTTCAATTTCTGAAGAGTAGCACAATACACTTCAGAGTTGATCGTTTGACCATGGGGAAGGACATCGAACAGAATAACCCCTTCAGCGTCCCAGAAGACTGTAACCATGAATTTACCGGCAGAGGGTATGGCTTCAAACTTTTTCTTGGTAGGGGAGTGGGTGTGGCGCCACTCCATTGATTGCCGTTTTGTTTCAGGTTCGATGTGATGAACCCATGTTTCATCGCCTGTAACAATCTTTGACAAGAAATTGTCACCCTCAGCCACATGACGAGGAAGCAATTCCGCACAGATGGTTCTCCTTTGCTCTTTATGGTGTTCGGTTAGACAACGAGGGACCCAGCGGGAACAAACCTTTGAATATCCCAACTGGTGAACAATTGTGACAGCACTACCAACAGAGATGTCAAGTTGAGCACTGAGTTGTTTGATGGTGATCCGTCGATCATCTCGAACGAGTGTGTTCGCACGCTCCGCCATTGCAGGAGTCACAGCTGTGCACGGCCGGCCCGCACGCGGGAGATCAGACAGTCTTGCTTGACCTTGCGGCGATGATGGCACCCGCTTTGCCCAACGACTCACCGTGCTTTTGTCCACTGCCAGATCACCGTAGACATTCTGCAAGCGCCTATGAATATCTGAGATGCCCTGGTTTTCCGCCAAAAGAAACTCAATCACTGCCCGTTGTTTGCAACGCACATCCGTTACAGACGCCATTTTAACAGCTCCGTAAAGCGCTGCCACCTGTCGGAAGTCAATGAAACTATACGAGACGAAGCGGGAATGTTTGAAAATATTCCACAAGAAATTTCCGGTTTTTTCAAGCAAAATTGTCCGAGAAAATAAAAGTGTTGCATTATTTATTGAACTGCCCTCGTATATGCCGTCTGGCGCGGATTCGAAACCCGCGGCGCTCGCTACCAGAAAATGTACATCCTACTCGAGAAAGACAATGGTCCGCGCTTTGTTTCAGTCGATAGTTAACGTTCACTGCTCCAGCGGCTTTCGATACACTGCTGCTAGATGGGGAGGAAGTTCTTTAGCAGGTTTTGTTTGTCAGTTACGTTTTGAGTCTGTTTATTAGTCTGTAATGACGCACTCTTTTTTTTGTTTACGTAGCAGTATTCTAACGCTGCTGTTGAACCACTGTGGGTGTTTTACATTCCATAAGATTTTTTGCAGAACATACTTGTTTATGGCTTATTGAATGCTGTTTTTGAATTTTTTCAATTTGTGCTCCACACCTTCGTCCGCAGCACTCAATATTTGATATTGACTACTCAGATACTCTGCAATTGCTATGCTATCACTGTTGCTAAGCAAAAATATTTTCCTACTTTTTGTAAACACGTTAGTCACAGATTCTACCACAGCCGTATGTTCACCGATACCCTCCTCGACTATCAATTATTCAAAAAGTTTGGGTGTGATGTTGCTATGAGGTCTAAGATGTTAACTGCACCAGTGGGTTCTCTATCTGTTCGAAGTAGTTTTCGGACAGGACGTTCGCAACAACACCACACGAGTACCTGTCTCTGGCATCAGATTCTATACAACGATTCTCCCATTCTGCCCTTGGCAAGTTGAAGTCACTCTCTAGTAGAGCAGCGTGCTCGGAAAATATATTTAGGGAATTCTGCACGTGCTCTCTGAAGCGCTCTCCACTGCAGCTCCTAACGCAGGTGGTGTATAAGAGAATCCGATTACCAGTTCTAACCCACCATTGACGATTAGCTTGACCCAGATTAATTCACATTTGCAATCTGTGATAACGTCAATAGATATTATCTAACTCAGTACTACACCCTGCTGAGATGTTAGTTGCCAACATCAAATCAGTCATCCGCAGACTGAAACCGAGAATGACCTGAGAATCCATGTGGCAGCCGTCGTTCGTCTTGGCATGAGCCACTATTTGCAGCCAGTGGCACCCACTGGGCTCAGTAGGCTCCGGCAGTGTTTTCTCGACGTCTCGGACGAGACCCTCCCTGCCTGCTACTTCGCTATAGCTCTCCTAACGCTGGAGCTCGCAAGGAGTAGCATTCCCGCCCTCTATGCCTGTTCGGAATGGGTTGGAAAATCGGCCACTGGTCCAAAGAACTTTATGCTGACTCAGACCTCACCTAGTCAGCAGATATTTAGGTTGAGCGCAGCTAACATCACACATTACCACCCGTTTGTGTGCATGCTTGCCTTAAAGAATTTCCTTTGCTGATCTGAAATATTATTTGGGCCTTCAGCCGAGAAGATATTTTAATTTCACTTCCTTTAGCCGTTTGTGTAAATTCTTCTGCCTTAAAAGGAATTATTTAAGGATATTTTAATTTTACTTAAGTAAGGCCTTCTGCGTTTCTCAAAATCCTTGTTTTAGAATGAATTATTGAAACCTTATTATTGAGAAGTTACTTGGGCCCTCGGCCGTGAATTGATCATGTTGTTTTAAAGAGAAAACCGTGTATTGTGTTTTCGAGTAATAAAGATGTTTGTTCTTGGGTAACTAACAGTAACTGATCTTGGCCCCTTTCCACAACCTGATCCGCTCTGTCCTGCGTAACCAGATTTAAATAATAGTATTTGATTTAGATTTTCTCGTGGCTTAACTGAAAAAAATCTATGTCAGGAAATCAGGATAGCGATTCTCATACAGGTTTACTACAGCACGTATATTTAGAACAGGGTGTGTGCGTACCAGTAACCGAACCCTAACTGCATCCTTCACTGTTAGTGTAGTAGTTCTATTTCCGTAGATACCAGCACACAGAGTTCCATAGAAGCTGACCGCGTTCCTTCCACTATCGGTAATAGCATTTCTACAAAGCGGCGCCTGAAGCGGTCTCCTCAGCAGTCAACAAACAGCAATTACCTTTTGCGAGAAGAGCAATTCACTGTTCGATATAAGCCAAGACAATATACAACGTGTGCAGACAAGGATACGGTGTGTACTCCATTTCGCGTGGCATGGGCCAAAAGCGGTACATAAAATTGCGAGTGCACACGTGGCTTAACACACATCTCCGCTGCGAACGACTAGTCGCTCAGTGGCTCCATCTCAACTCTCACAAGGGAAACTACGTGTCGTACCCCCACAGATTTAGTGGTACAATGGCACAGAGGATAGCCCGTAGAAACGCAACATATATCAAACATGAAAACAGAATGAAGGTGTAAGGAACTGTGAAAAAAGAACCTGAACAGAAACAGTGAACAGTCGAAGCTAGAGATGTGAAACATCCAGCGAGTTGCAAGAAACACAGCTTGGTTGTTGTGTGGTCACGGTCTTGTACTGCAAATCTTCCTCTCACCATTTTTTCCCACAAAATTATGAATTTTCCATCCGGTGATTAACGTGTTGTTATCATTCTGCACTCTTGGCAATTGTCATACCATACATTGGTTATGAAATGTGAACCACGTGCTAAGAATATACTACCGTCGCAAGAAATGTGATGAATAGTGAGAGCAAGCGAGATGCTGCGTAGATCTCTGACGGAACGTATGTGAACTACGTTACAAAAAAGGAATTCGAGAGTCAAAATGTCCGAAACGGAACGAATGAGCCGTAATATGTGGTACATGAGTCGAAGAAAAAGACATAATTATGTTTGGAGGTCCCTTCCTTACATCACCCTGTTGCAAACGGGCGTCACACTACGACACAGATGCAGATCTGAATACAACAAACAGAGACGTAAATGACCGAACGGACAGCTCCTAATTTGTGGAAACAAATTATGGAGCGCTAGGGGGATTTGAACACGGATTTTTCCCTTCGCAGTCCAACTCCGTGACAATATAATTACGACGCCATGGCTATCCACATTCGCTCGATGTTGTACATCTTGTGCTTGCACCGTTCAATGCCTTTTTATTTTGCTTTTTTTCTCAGTTCAGTACACTTTCTTCCTGTTTTCATGCTTGATCAGTGTTCAGTTTTTGATGGGCTACCCACTTGGCGATTTTACCGCTAAACCTCAGGGGGATGCGATGGGGAGTTTTCCTTGTCAGCGGCGAGGAGAGCGTTCACCCGCTGCTCGTGCCACGCACATTGACGCCTCTGCTTACCGTGTAACCCTCGAAGACGGTCGTCCTATTATCTACCACAACCTACAGTGCCCTCCCTGCCTTTCTTCTAGCCACGCCAGAATTTCTTTGGTACTCAGAGCCCCAAATCCCGCGCAAGACATCGACTAAAGGTAACTTTAAGCACTGAAACAAACTCAACCGCGCTATGCCTGACAAATATTTCCGATTCAGACGGGAATACAATTTCACGACCTTCGATTTCGATACCAGTGCTTGACCACTGTACGGCTGGTCCTAGCAGGGAAATGAGTAAACTCCACTTTTGTCACAACTAGCGGTTTAGACTTCAACGGAAAATTTAATTTTGTGCTTCTCTATTTCTGTGTAAATCACGTATCTATTTGAACTTACAAGGGAATGGTCGAATCTGACATGCCGAAACATGACCTAAAATATTTTATGCCGTGAGAAAACACCGCGAGAAAGATCCTGTCAAAAGTTTAGCTGCAAAGACGAAATGCAAGTATATTTTAGAAATGGGAAAAATTGATAAATTCGTAGCTCGCTACGTTGCTGGATAATTAAGCTTCCCTACTGTAGCTGTACCCAAGAGCGCCTGCGCAACATGACAGCCGCATATCCTTTGTTAGCGGCGCACCTGTAAACACATTACACTGTTCCGTGCGATCGTAATTTCTAAGGAAAACTTCAGTTGTCGTTGGTTGTTTCTCTTGTTCACTCAAATTTCCAACTCATTCTGTGTGAAGAATAATTACCAGTCTCTTTTGCAGTAACGTGAAAGTTAACAGTGGTGGTGGAACTGAATTAACATTTATAGTACGTCCGGCCTTTGTATCTGCATGGTGAGTGTACTAATGTGTGCAAACCTAGTTTACCACTTAACGCGCAAATGGACAAAAGATACGAACTGTCTTCTCAAGCCCAGGCTGTCACACAGATATTCTAAAGGCAGCTAATATCAGGTGTGGCTCATAACCAAAATCATTAGAAATGCTGCTGTCACGTACCTAGACTGCGTGAATTAATAGAAGTGAAAGTTTGGCGTCTATTCTAGAAGTACAAAACAGCTACTCCCTTTTTTATGAACTGTTGCTTTCAGGGGTCAAGTGACAAGCAACACTCAAGCTCAATTACTTTTGACACTCAGTAACAAAATATTTTAATTCTTGGACATATTGAAATGGCATTTATTAAAATCGTTATCCCTACACATGCAAATTTTTATCACAGGAAATATTGACTATTAAAAATTCTCATTAACTCATTTAAATCTGCAGTGTCATATCTGGTCAATTCACCAAGTTGGTGGAGAATAAATTTACTTGTTGAACCAATAAAAAAACGCATGTACTCAATGTGGGGGCAGTTTAGTATCCTAGCTTTTGATATGCAATGGTCAAAGCAAGTTGGAGTGAGCAAAATCTACACTTCACATTTACTGTGGCCTAATGTGCGATGGTACTTTACCAAGTGGCATCTGCAATGGTGTGGTCTCCATGCTGGATCTGAAACGCTAACTCTGTACTCTGTCCTTGACTGAATTCAATCAGTCGCCACTTTCCTGTGTTCCATAGAATGTTAATATTTCCATATTCAAAAATGATTCAAATGGCTCTGAGCACTATGCGACTTAACATGTGAGGTCATCAGTGGCCTAGAACTTAGAACTAATTAAACCTAACTAACCTAAGGACATCACACTCATCGATGCACGAGGCAGGATTCTAACCTGTGACCGGAGCGGTCGCTCGGCTCCAGACTGTAGCGCCTAGAACCGCACGGCCACTCTAGCCGTCTCCATAGTCAAAATAATGGCTATTGCACACTCGCTATGGGTTAGAGTGGTGTGCTCAATTTCTTTGTCTGCAAAAACTTCCACAGGAATAATTAACTACTGCTTTGCTGTTTGGCGCCACGATATGTGAAGCATATTGTCCTCACTTCACAGAAAACAAAGCTGTCAATGCCCTCACTTATTTCCACACACTCATGCGTTGCACCACGAGATGAGAGAGAGAGAGAAAGAAATTTTAAGTTTAAAAATGCTTTTATATAATGGGGATCTCCGACCGTGTCACGTCGACATCCGTCAAGTATGCCTTCAGCCAATCACCATCTCGCTAGAGTTGAATACATTTTTATTTTTCTTGCTGAGTCGCAGCCTAGCCCTGTTAATGACATTCAGCCCCTTACCCTTGATCCTGACCTTACTTAAGTCAAAGGGTATATTGATCTGGCTTTATCTCTTTCTACACTGGCCATTCTCTTGTTAAGTGGGAGTTTTATGACATCATTAACCACCTCCTCGGTTCGTCTCCAAAATGCATTTCAGTTTAACTTATTTGTTCATGTCGGTCCATATATTGGTAGATATCGTTTTGTTATTTTCAGTACATCAGATTAATTGCAATTACCTTTTGTTGTTATAATGTAACTATTATTTTCTGAGGATTTCATACTGTATCGTCCTGTTGTTATCGATCAAGCTCATGTAAGGTCTGTAAAATCTGGATGCCTTACATATTGATTGTGTTTAAGGCTTAACGTTAAGCAGTGGGCCAACCCAGCTTTTCTTCGTAAAGTCACACTGTGAACTGTATAAATGGTAGAAGGTCTTACAAGTAGTGATAAATATGCACTAAGATGGAACTCACGAACCTGTGAAAGAAAATCTATCTAAAAAATTTATGTACAGTGCGAGCACAAGATCCTGATACCACACATTAATACCCAACAAAAAACCATAAGCTTGAGTAAACAGTTTGTTACAGTTTGCTTGACATACAAATGTGTAGAGCTGCTCCTGAAAGGCAGTGTACTGTTACCGATGGAGATCTTCACGTCTGGGACCTCCGAATCGCAGGATCAATCAGGTTGCTTGAAAGAAATGTGAGAAAACCGCATATTATCATTTCGAGGCGAAAAAAGGCAGAGTATGTTGTCTGTGAAGGGTGATAGCAGGTGTCTTTAAGACCTCAGTGCATAGGGCGCACTGTATAAGCGATAATTTGCAAGACGAGCTCACATACCTCAAGATTTTCTCCGCAACAAATTCGTAGAGCATTCAGTGCAACCATAGAATTCAGTTATGTGATGGAGAAGAAGGTAGCAAATCTTTCAGATCAAGTGCGTTCTTAACATTGTGTTAAGGTGATCTTCCGGCCCCCCACAAAGATTACAGCTTTACTTGGCTCTGTAAAGGACAATTTGCTGCTTTGTAAAGTGGGTGTGTAGGTTAAACAACATGCACCGTCCATGAGAGACGTGTGGAGCATCGAAGATTGACACACTTGTCACAGTCAGACAAGTCAGCTGTGGCCGAACATTGTATTGGTACAGGGTATTCCATGAGTTACAGCGATGTGAAGATTTTAACATCCACCTCTCAATTTTGGGAATCTGTCTTCAAGGAAGCTATAGAGATTAGATTAGCTAACAATTTAATAAATACAGATAATGGTTTCAGTTTGGACAAAGTATGGAATCCGCTTCTTGGCATAATTAAACTGCAGAGAAATCGTCATGGTATCACCAACGACGAACATAAATCGATAAGCGACTCGAATGCCTGTACGCCTTTGCCACAGGTGGAGCATGTGTAAGTGTATTTCTATGCCGCCGACGAGCATCTGTGACCCAAATGTGTAGTACCACCATGGTGGAGCATATAAGTCCGCACTTGGCATCTTGTCATCCCACCTTGACCAGTTCACCACTTGGTGTAACCAGTGGTTCCTTCGTCTTAATCCCTCCAAAACCCACAAAATTATTATAGGCCGCACCACCTGCTCCGTCAGTCTCCAAGGTTTCTACATCACCCTTTATGGTTGTCACATCCAGCTCACCCCCATCCTGAGATACCTTGGCCTCACCCTTGACCATCACCTCGCCTGGACCCCTCACTCCTGACTATCCAACAGAAAGCCCATTCCCACCTCTGCCCTTCCGAAACTCCTGTCTGGCCAGACATGGGGACTGCATACTCCACACCTACAAACCCATCGTATGTTCTATCCTCTGTTATGCCAGCATTGCCAGGATCTCCACACCCACCCTCTTTTACAAGGCCCTCCAAATCCTCAGACACCATGCACTCCACCCCGCCTTCTATATCTGCCTTCCTTCCCCCACATGGCTCCTGTATGACCTCTTCCCCGACCCCCATCACCTCCTTTACCCCCAACATCTCCGCATCCTTTACACAGTCTGCGGGCTTAATCTGCCCACCCCCTGGTTTCCTCCTTCGTCTCTACCCCTGCCTATTGCCACGCCTCTATCTCTTTATCCCTCCCTCTCTCCACCACCACACCCTCCATCAGGGCAATTTCCATCACCTCCCCCTCCTGGATGTTGAACGTTGTTGTGACGTATACCCTTCCTTCCAACTGTAACCTGGCCTTGTTTGCCCCTCTCCAAGGCCCCCCTTTTCCTCTCCCCTCCTACTCCCAGAGCAGATTTTCCACCTTCCCCCATTCCTGAGTCCCAGCACCCCATCCTCGCCTCTTTTCCTCCCACGTCCATCCCTTCCCGGCCATCTCCGGCGCGCCCCCCGACCGTTTCTCCCTCTCTCTTCCCCTCCCTCCCTCCCTTCTTCCTTTCTCCCTCATCTCCTTGCGGCTGGCAGATCCTCCATTTTGCTCATCGTCATCAGTGTTTGGTGCTGTTCTCCTGTGCGCCGAGAGCTGTGATTTTGATTGTTTGCTGGGCTTGTACATAGTGTTACTGTCAGTGATTGTTATGTGCTACGCCGTCTTTCGATACGTTTATGCTCAGATCATACTTCGCCTTGTGTCCTTTTAACTGTCCCAGTGTGGTTCTTTGTGTGCGCTACTCTTTTACGGTTTTTAGCTCCACTTTACAGTCGCCCCTTTTTGTCTATTGTCTTCCATAATGTTTCCCCTTTCTTATATCTATGTACACCATATTTTCTCCTTTATGTTATTTTTATATGTCTTCTATTGTTCTTTCTATTTCTTTTGGCTGAAGAGCAGCGCATATGCTGCTTCCAGCCCGCCCTGATAGGGAATTGAAATACAGTACAGAAAAAAATAATCTTTTCATCAGTCTTATGACTCTTTCTGAGGATGGCTGGACGATACGTTGCCGAAATATCAGTGGAAGAAATTCTGTTTGCTCAGTTGCATGCCCGAAATTTAATGGACGAAAGAAAAGACTGTTTAGTGGTAACAATCTTTGAACCGTTAATTTACTTTCAAAATCTTTTCTTAAAGAATTTACTTTACTTACTAGCGATTCATCAAGAACATTAACACATTTAATCACACTAGGTGAGCGTGGAAGTAGTTGCCAGGAAGTAACTGATGGAAAATGAAATTACTTTTAACAAATGTGAATTTTATTTCTAAAAGCTTTTCCAAAACAGATTTAAAATTATAAGCAGAAAAGCACCCTCGAAATATCAAGTTACAATTTTACTTAAAGGCGGACGGAACAATATTAATAGTATGCGCTTTCAGGCTGAGAAGCTTGCCTGCTCCCTTTCAACACGGCCGTAGTCATGACCGCTCACAGCAACCTCTGAAACAGTACACTCGTGCAACTCTGCAACATACCAGATTACTTTAAACCAAAAAATTTTTAACAACTCACTCAAACACGTAAACTATGCACCCCGTAAGAGGGATGGAAATGGTACAACACTCAAATTATTTGCCACTGAAAGTGCATTTTTTTTAAGGACTCTTACGGTGGAAGGGTGGCAACCATATAACCTGACTATTTAAATAAAACGCATAAAATGCAGACTTACATAAAACGTACAACATCCTCTACATTACACGTATACCACATCTCAAGATGATAGGCAAGATAAAAACATATTTCAAGAATTCGGCCTTTAAGCAAAAATTCGTTAACAAACATGACAGAGGCAGCTATTAACGTATGGCAGATTGACAGGTGGGGGGCGGGGGGGGGGGGGGGGAGGTTACTAAACAACCCGAACCGCAGATTGCTCTAAACCTCCCCAATTCCACAAGGGAAAAACGGAGCACCCAATTCACAAATAACCACCTTCCCGAGGGTGGGAAAACGAAGAGGAATGGTGGGAAAACCCCAAAACAAAGTGGCTGGTGACCTCACCAAGAAAACAAGTAGAATTTAACAAGTAAACGAAACAACATATCTCCAATAACTTAATTTCTAATAAACTGCTATTTCTGGCGAAGACCTCAGGCAGCACCCCTAACGCTCTCCCGAACCGTCCGCTGCCAGCCGCTTCAACGGACGTAGGAAGTCTCACGGCGTCGCAGCTCTCCCCAGCCATCCCTATGTCGTGGTTTCGCTCCTGTTGCTCTCGTGTGAACCGCGAAGCCACTACCCCTTTCTATACGGCACTGCCCACTGGACTCACGTGGGGACCTCACATGCGCCGATGCTCAAGGCGGACAAGTCATCTCGTGTCCCAGTGCGCGACCGACCAACCGACCGATCCAACCGCCAATGACCATTGCCCGAGCAACTCGAGCAGACTGGCGGCCTAACGCGCAGACTCAGATGCATGAACTCAGCCCGACCCGGTGAACACTAGCTGAGTTCCGTTGCTGGTGGAGTGGCAAGACTCATTATCTGGCGTTAAAGTTTCATCCAAACGACAGACAACCTAGCACTCCGACGACAGACAGACACTAACTGCCGCACAAATGCAAACGAGAGACACGCCAGCAACTAGTGACGCGAGACTGACCTAGCCTCACTCCGACTTACCCGCTGCCGAGCTGATGGCGCCCCTTAAATGCACGTGAACAGGCAACCTTTCCGCTTTCACACCAGAGGGAGGCACCAAAGCTGCGATTGCCACAGCGGCGCCACCGCCAGAAACGGAAGGCTACTGCTTTACACTACGCGCTGCGGCCCACTCTTCAGAACACCAGTTTTTACCACGGCTCAATCTTCTAACTGATCTCTCAAATTCATTAAAAGTAGGAAAGAACAGCTTTCAACATTTCGTTCAAAACGTTTTCCCACCAGATGTAGAAATCAATTCAGTGCTTTTGTAGGACTCTTGGCCTTACCCCTGTTTTTGAGAAGGACAAAGGAAAGGCTGTCGATATAATTCAGATTCCATCAGGAACAAATAATGGGACATGTCCGAAAGAACAGACAGCACGCCTTCATATAATACAATATCCGACAGCTCTGTCTTATTCGACATTCTAATCATTCGAGTATTATCATCTTCCATCGACACATTTTACGAATTGCTCTAAGTATGCTCGGCGTGCAGCTCAAAGAGGAGAACAGTGCAGTTCTCTCAAAATATAACCAGTAATTACTGTGACGTGCCTGAGGGCGCTAACATTTTTTTTTCGTCAGATGTAACTGGTGTTAGGAGCGTGTTTGTTTACGCCATTAAGATGACACTTCGCTTTGTTTTGACGACTATGGAGGCAAAACGAGGAACTATATTATTTTTACTAACATATACTTCATTCAATAACTATCGTAAGAATTTTTCTACAGGAACTGTTATAAAACGATGAATGTGTAAGAAATATTTCATTTCAATAAATTAAAGTCACAGTTGATAAAAGTCTTCTGTAATATAACATCTAACACCGCTTCGATTTGTTTTCCTCTGCTAGTTAGCGTTGTAAGAATTACATATGCAACAATTTTGCTATCGATACGAAATATCTCTTATTCAAAACAATAATGATACGTGACGCTTTTTGTGCAGTTTATGTGTTTCATATTTGCTTATGTCGCTTCGAATATTATCACTACGTGGCAGTACGAAAAATGGTTCAAATCGCTCTGAGCACTATGGCGCTTAACATCTGAGGTCATTAGTCCCCTAGAACTCAGAACTACTTAAATCTAACTAACCTAAAGACATCACACACATCTATGCCAGAGGCAGGATTCGAACACGCTATCGTAGCGGTAGCGCGGTTCCGGACGGGAGCCCATAGAACCGCTCGGCCACACCGGCTGGCGTGGCAGTACGCTCTCCTATTACAGCCAATCGCGTGCTAGGCAGGAAGGTCTGTATGAATCGAAGTCATGAACAGTTTTTCGGGCGAATGAAACGAGTAACTTGAACAATTAAAAAAATATATACTTTTCAGTGAGCCTTGGCTAGAATTTTTACACTGCATCTCCTTCGTTGTATTCTCGCAGCACCAGAAATTTCAAAGTCGCTCTCGACACTTCGGATTGGACCATTCTGTTTGCAGGTCTTGAAATCACTTCCATAAACAACTGCGGCCATATTAACTTTACACTTCCTGAAATTTTTCACTCTACGTGGTGAACGCAGTCGCTGACCGCAGTACACCACTATTTACCGCCGCCACAAGGTGTGGTTCTCAGGCAGCGGACGGTGCGGTGATAAGCGAGAGACTGCTCCGTTACTTGTCGCCGGCCGCGCCCTGCGCTGTGGGAGAGGAATACGGAATACGAAACGCGGCGATGGCGCCACGGACCGGCGGCTGCTGCGGTGCGGCACCAATTTAATTACGCTGCCGCCGAGCTGAGATTATTCCTTTCCGCCCCTCCCGCTCTCGTTGCCTCTCCCTATCCGTCGCTCCCCCCCCCCCCCTTTTTTTTTCACGAGAAAGAAAGTCGCACCGCTTTCAGTTCGCCGCTGCGCGCGGACGTCGGACGTTGAGTCCACGCTGACGTTTTTCGGTACCTCGTTGCGGTCCTCAGGGCCAGACAATGACGGCAGCTGGAGCAGGCTGTGCTCTCTGCTCATTGTTGGAATTTTTGCGCTAATGAAAGTTCGAAGATAACCAGTAATTTATTTCCATAATACAAAGAAAAAGACGTTACTTCATTAGCAAACCGCTATGAACGTTGGCAAACGGAATTTAAGAAATACATAACAGGAGTAGGATTGCTAAACTGGTACGTGTTGACTGTTACTGCACAAGCACGGATGAACCGAACCTGCCCCGTAGTATGTGACATTTCGTTTCCCGGATGTCGCTGACGACTAGTGGTACAGATGGCGCTGGTGATTCATTCTGACCAGAGCGGTCAGAGGTGCCAAATGAAGGCCGAAATTTTAAATTCCACGTTCAACTAATCTGTTACGCTGGGAAATCGTACAAACGAACCGTCGTTGACTGTAATAAGTATCCCTGGAGTAGAGAAACAACTAAGGTAGTGGAAAAGAAGTAAGTTGCCAGGTACGAATGGAATCCCAATTCGGGTTTACAAAGAGTGCGTCATCGGCTCGGTATTTTGTTTTCACTTACAGCCAATTTCTCGACCAGCGCAAAGTACCAAGCGACTGAAAAAGAAAGTACGAGCGACTCCTGTATATATGAAGGGCAAGAGAACTGATACGAAAATTTACAGACCAATATCCTTAAATCGATTTGTTGTAGAATTCTAGTGCATATTCTGAGTTCGAATGTAATAAATTTCCTAGAGACCGAAAGGTCATTTTCACGGATCAGCACGGTTTTAGAAAGCATCTCTGGGGTAAAACCCAGCTTGTTTTCTCACATTATATAAAACTATGGATGAAGGGCAACAGGCAGATTCCATATTTCTAGATTTCCGAGAAGCATTCGACATGGTGCTTCTATGCAGACTGCTAACGAAGGTACGTGCATACGGAATGGATTCCCAGGTATGTGACTGGCTCGGATACTTCTTAAGTAATAGAAACTGTATGTTTTCCTCGACAGCCTGAGCTCCCAGTTGGTGCAAATCGACAGCGCAGAAAGATACGTATATAGCTTCTTTTCTGTGTTTACTTCGTAATTCTTACTGACATTGCGTGTGAGTTTCGTATAGGAGGTGTAATTTCAAGTTTTAGTTATTGTAGTCGTATATTCAGGCAGATTGTAGCGCAGTCGTTAGGCATTTGTACAGGTTAGTTCATATATTCTTTGCGTGTTTCCCTTGCGTTATCTAGGCACGGACTCGTCTTTCAATAACTGTTGTTGAACACCGATTAAAATGGACAGGGACTGTGATATCTGTGTTCGGATGAGGGCTGAGTTGGCATCCCTTCGCTCACAGCTACAGGCGGCGCTGACTTCAGTCGCACAGCTTGAGGCTGTTGCCAATGGGCACCACTGTGGGGAGCAGGACTTGGGTATCACGGGAATGTCAACTTCGTCCCGTCTGTCCCCAGATCGGTCTGCCGCTGTGGTTGCCGCGGTTGCTGCCCGCAGTGGGGCTGAGCCCTCGCCTGTGGTTGATTGGGAGGTCGTTCCAAGGCGTGGCAGGCAGCGAAACACGTAACCGGAGGCTGATCAGAAAGCCTCCCCGGTGCGTCTGACAAACAGGTTTCAGGTACTGTCTCTGGCTGAGCCAGATGCAGCTGCCTGCCCTGTTTCTGAGGATGATTCTCAGCCATCAAGGTGCGGGCAATCGCAGAGGGTGGGCTTATTGGCAGTTGGGAGCTCCAATGTTAGGCGCGTAATGGGGAACCTTAGGGATATGGCGGCTAAGGAGGGGAAGAAATTTAGTGTGCACTCCGTGTGCATTCCGGGTGGAGTTATTCCTGATGTGGAAAGGGTCCTTCCGGATGCCATGAAGAGCACAGGGTGCAGCCAGCTGCAGGTGGTGGCACATATCGGCACTAATGACGTGTGTCGCTTTGGATGTGAGAAAATTTTCTCTGGATTCCAGCGGCTATCTGATTTGGTGATGGCTGCCGGTCTTGCTTATGAGATGAAGACAGAATTCACTATCTGCAGCATCGTTGACAGAACCGACTGCGGACCTTTGGTGTAGAGCCGGGTGGAGGGTCTGAATCATAGGCTCAGACGGTTTTGCGACCGTGTTGGCTGCCGATTCCATTGACTTGCGCCATAGGGTGGTGGGGTTTCGGGTTTCGCTGAATAGGTCAGGAGTTCACTACACTCAGCTGGCGGCTACAGGGGTAGCGGAAGCTGTGTGGCGTGGACTGGGCGGTTTTTTAGGTTAGAAGGCCTCGGGGAAGTACGGGGTGGGCTGCAATCTCAAAGGGTGCATGGCAAATACAGGACGTGCTTGGATCAAGGAACAGTCGGAATTGTAGTTGTAAATTGTTGTAGTTGCCCTGGGAAAGTCCCTGAGCTTCAAGCGCTAATGGAAAGCACAGAAGCTGAAATCGCCATAGGTACAGAAAGCTGGCTAAAGCCTGAAACAAGTTCTGCAGAAATTTTTACGAAGTCTCAGCGGAGTTCAGGAAAGATAGATTAGGCAGAATTGGTGGTGGAGTGTATGTGTCGGTCAGTAGTGGTTTATCTTGTAGTGAAGTCGAAGTAGATACTCCAGGCGAATTGGTATGGGTGGAGGCTATTCTTAACAGCCGAACTAAGTTAATAGTTGGCTCCTTCTACCGACCCCCAGACTCCGATGATTAGTTGCTGAACAGTTCAGAGAAAATTTAAGTCTCGTAACAAATAAATACCCCACTCATACGGTTATAGTTGGTGGGGACTTCAACCTTCCCTCGATATGTTGGCAAGAATACTTGTTCAAAACCGGCGGTAGGCAGAAAACATCTTCCGAGATTGTCCTAAATGCTTTCTCCGAAAATTATTTCGAGCAGTTAGTCCACGAACCCACCCGAATTGTAAATGGTTGCGAAAACACACTTGACCTCTTAGCCACGAACAATCCAGAGCTAATAGAGAGCATCATGACATACAGGGATTAGTGATCACAAGGTCGTTGTAGCTAGGCTCAATACCGTTTCTTCCAAATCCACCAGAAACAAACGCAAAATAATTTTATTTAAGAAAGCAGATATGGTGTCACTAGAAGCCTTCCTAAGAGACAATCTCCATTCCTTCCGAACTGACTATGCAAATGTAGACGAGATGTGGCTCAAATTCAAAGAAATAGTAGCAACAGCTATTGAGAGATTCATACCTCATAAATTGGTAAGAGATGGAACTGATTCCCCATGGTACACAAAACAGGTCCGAGCGCTGTTGCAGAGGCAACGGAAAAAGCATGCGAAGTTCAGAAGAACGCGAAATCCCGAATATTGGCTAAAATTTACAGACGCGAGACATTTGGCACGGACTTCAATGCGAGATGCCTTTAATAGGTTCCACAATGAAACATTGTCTCGAAATTTGGTAGAGAATCCGAAGAAATTCTGGTCGTATGTAAAGTACACAAGCGGAAAGACTCAATCAATACCTTCGCTGCGCAGTGCCGATGATACTGTTACCGACGACTGTGCCGCTAAAGAGAAGTTATTTAACGCAGTTTTCCGAAATTCCTTCACCAGGGAAGACGAATGGAATATTCCAGAATTTGAAACACGAACAGCTGCTAGCGTGAGTTTCTTAGAAGTAGATACCTTAGGGGTTGTGAAGCAACTCAAATCGCTTGATACGGGCAAGTCTTCAGGTCCAGATCGTATACCGATTAGGTTCCTTTCAGATTACGCTGATACAACAGCTCCCAACTTGGAAATCATATACAACCGCTCGCTCACCGATAGATCTGTACCTACAGATTGGAAAATTGCGCAGGTCGCACCAGTGTTTAAGAAGGGTAGTCGGAGTAATCCATCGAACTACAGACCTATATCATTGACGTAGGTTTGCAGTATGGTTTTGGAGCATATACTGTATTCAAACATTATTAATCACCTCGAAGGGAACGATCTATTGATACGTAATCAGCATGGTTTCAGAAAACGTCGTTCTTGTGCAACGCAGCTAGCTCTTTATTCGCACGAAGTAATGGCCGCTATCGACAGGGGATCTCAAGTTGATTCCGTATTTCTAAATTTCCGGAAAGCTTTTGACACCGTTCCTCACAAGCGACTTCTAATCAAGCTGCGGGCCTATGCGGTATCGTCTGTTGGATTCGTCATTTCCTGTCAGGAAAGTCGCAGTTCGTAGTAATAGACGGCAAATCATCGAGTAAAACTGAAGTGGTATCAGGTGTTCCCCAGGGAAGCGTCCTGGGACCTCTGCTGTTCCGCCGGGCAGGATTAGCCGAGCGGTCTCAGGCGCTGCAGTCATGGACTGTGCGGCTGGACCCGGCGGCGGTTCGAGTCCTCCCTCGGGCATGGGTGTGTGTGTTTGTCATTAGGATAATTTAGGGTAAGTAGTGTGTAAGCTTAGGGACTGATGACCTTAGCAGATTTCACACACATTTGAACAATTGAATCTGCTGATCCTGATCTATATAAATGACCAGGGTGATAATCTGAGCCGTTCTCTTAGGTTGTTCGCAGATGATGCTGTAATTTACTGTCTAGTAAGGTCATCCGAGGACCAGTATCAGTTGCAAAGCGATTTAGAAAAGATTGCTGTATAGTGTGGCTGATGGCAGTTGACGCCAAATAACGAAAAGTGTGAGGTGATCCACATGAGTTCCAAAAGAAATCCGTTGGAATCCGATTACTCGATAAATAGTACAATTCTCAAGGCTGTCAATCCAACTAAGTACCTTGGTGTTAAAATTACGAACAACTTCAGTTGGAAAGACCACATAGATAATATTGTCGGGAAGGCGAGCCAAAGGTTGCGTTTCATTGGCAGGACACTTAGAAGATGCAACAAGTCCACTAAAGAGACACACTACACTCGTTCGTCCTCTGTTAGAATACTGCTGCGCGGTGTGGGATCCTTACCAGGTGGGATTGACGGAGGACATCGAAAGGGTGCAAAAAAGGGCAGCTCGTTTTGTATTATCACGTAATAGGGGAGACAGTGTGGCAGATATGATACGCGAGTTGGGATGGAAGTCATTAAAGCAAAGACGATTTTCGTCGTGGTGACATCTATTTTCGAAATTTCAGTCACCAACTTTCTCTTCCGCATGCGAAAATATTTTGTTGAGCCCAACCTACATAGGTAGGAATGATCATCAAAACAAAATAAATCAGAGCTCGAACAGAAAGGTTTAGGTGTTAGTTTTTCCCGCACGCTCTTCGGGAGTGGAATGGTAGAGAGATAGTATGATTGTCGTTCGATGAACCCTCTGCCAAGCACTGAGATGTGAATTGCAGAGTAATCATGAAGATGTAGATGTAGATGTAGACAGCGAGTGTTCATCGGAGACAGGAGTAACATCAGGAGTGCCCTAGGAAAGAGGACCTTTGCTGTTTACTACACTCGTATATTATCTGGCAGACAGGGTCTGCAGCAATCTGCGATTGTTCGCTAATAATGCTGTGGTATACGAGAATGTGTAGAAGATAAGTGACTCTAGGTTGATACAAGATGACAGACAAAATTTCTACTTGAGGTGATGCATGGCAGATGGCTCTTAATGCAGAATAACGTAATTTCATGCGAATGAGGAGGAAAAACATAACCGTCGTGTTCGGAAACAGTATTAGTAGTATCCTGCTTGACACTGTTACGTCGTACAAATATGTGTTCGTAGCGTTGCGAAACGATATGAAGTGGAACGAGTGTATGACGATTGTGGTAGGGAAGGTGAATGGTCGACTCGGATCTATTGGGAGAGTTTTAGGAAAGTGTGGTTCGTCTGTGAAGGAGACCGGATAAGGACGCTAGTGCGACCCAATCTTGAGTACTGCTCGAGTGTTTGGGATCCGCACCAGAGCGTATTGAAAGAAGATTTCGAAGCAATTCAGGAGCGAGCTGCTAGATTTGTAACTAGTAGGTTCGATCAGCATGCAAGTGTTACGGGTATGCTTCGGGAGCTCAAATAGGAATGCCTGAAGGGAAGAAGACATTAGACATTCATTTCGAAGGATACTACTGAGAAAGTTTAGGAATCTGGCATTTGAAACTGATTGCAGAACAATCCTACTGCCACGAACATACATTTTGCGTAGGGACCACGAAGATAAGATACGAGACATTAGGGCTCAACGGAAACATAAAGATAGTCGTTTTTCCCTTGCACTATCTACGAGTGGAACAGGAAAGGAAACGACTAGTTGTGGCAGAGGGTACCCTCCAACACACACCGTACGGTGGCTTGTGGAGAATGTAGGTAGGCGTAGATGTGTATCTCACTGGGATGGCTGACGCCTTGTCTCTCAGTACACAGGTATCACTCGCGTTGCTCCAGATATGCTGAGGTGAGTTGACTGCACAACGCCACGCCACACCCTCGCGACTATGGACTGTTCCTCAGATCTTCTTACACGATTGTGTATTTTCTGTCTGATGCTATAGCTTACTTCGTGGGTGATATGAGCTTTCGAACTATTGGGTATGATCCAACGGTTGGCTGCTACATAATGTTTCCCAAGAAGAATGCTCTTCAATCGTGAATACGACAGGAACGATCATTCGAAAGAAAAAGTCCAGCGTACATGGGATCTAAACTGCAAATCTTGAGAGCTGTGAACACGTATTCACCTTCGATACTGTGCGGCAGACGTAGTCCACTGTAAGCACTCTGCTTTTCAAATGGTTCAAATGGATCTGAGCACTATGGGACTCAACTGCTGAGGTCATTAGTCCCCTAGAACTTAGAACTAGTTAAACCTAACTAACCTAAGGACATCACAAACATCCATGCCCGAGGCAGGATTCGCACCTGCGACCGTAGCGGTCTTGCAGTTCCAGACTGCAGCGCCTTTAACCGCACGGCCACTTCGGCCGGCTCTGCTTTTCATATTCTGGGAAGAAGAAGTGTAAAACAAAGCAGAAATAAATTGTCAAGCTGTCATGGGTCCCAAAACACATGTCTTAAAAGATAACACCATTTGTTCAGTGGGAAATATCTTGCACACTAGTGAAGATAGTACACAGCTATTAAGGACTTTACTAGGCTTTTGCTTCGAATGTTCATTCCTATCCTATTACTACTTACCGTTAGTCCTGGGGTTCTGTGTGCGGTTAGCCTGTAAGGGGCGGTAGCAGACATATTACATGTAAAAGTCCCCTGCACGGAAATACTTTCTCAATCTATGTGAACAGCCCCTATCGGCAGCCTGTCCGTGTCGATTAATGTACATTTGCATACGACCTTCCTCAGTGCTTCACACAACCATAAGCGGTGATCTTCAATTGTCTGCAACCTGTGAGAGCAAAAAGCAACAATGGGGCGGTAGGTTCTGTAGGGTTCTGTAGGCCAATATGGCGGTAAAGCTTCACATCGGTTGTTTTCAGCCATTAACATTTACATAGTGTATTGCTGCACAGTGAACCGTAATTTCAGAATAACACACGACAATTGTTGACAGCGCGCCCTACAAACAATAAATTGTGGTACCTTGTATTTTACTCTGTCACCTCTTACCCCGGATTCTAAGATTAGCGTTTAACGTCCATTCGACAGCGAGGTTGTTGTAGACGGTCCAGAATCGAGATACATGAATGATTGCATAGGTGTGTGCACCTCGACATAGATGTGTCGAGGACACATAGAAATTTGAATAGCCGATTGCTTGAATGACCTCAAAGTAATTAAGGCAGATCAATGACTATTTACCTGCATACGACAGGACACTGGAGCAAAATATAAGTTTTGGAAAATTAATCGTTCGTGCCTTTTCAAGCGAAACATAGCGGTATTTGCCTTGAGAGACTGAGCGAAATAACAGGTACCACAAATCTTAATGACCAAATGCAGATTCGGAGTGTCTACAGCCAGAATATGAGTAAGTGTCTTCTCAACACCCACTCTCCAGTATGGATTGTTCCATGTGTCAGATACTGATGCGTTAGTGATCATTGCCATAATATTGTCACCTTCCTTTTCTCTCACACCGACCACAGCTACAAAGTCAACCGACATGCTAGTCAAAAGTTAGTTCATACTGTTCACAGCTCTGTGGCTACAAGAGTGCTCTCTCTCCAGGCTAGTTCGCACTCAGTTTCCCGTCAGTGCAACTCAATTGCGTAACTTTCTGTATTCAGCGTAGTCTACGATTTTTTTAGGTAATTCCTAATTCGGATACCTTGATTAGGAAATACTGAAAAGTTTAGCACGTGGAAATTTCTAGTTCCCGGATCATCGGTTTTTATTGAGAAACATCTAAGCCAGTAACCTAAGGAATCAGAGGAAGAGTAAACACATTATTCATTAATTGCTATTGTAAGTTTTGCAATCTAAGGACGAATTTTAAAAATATGCAGTTCCTTGAAATTCAATTCTGAACTTTATCTTTCCACAGTGTATAGAATACTAAGAAGAAGGAAGTAATTAAAATTGTTTAAATTTAAACATATATATCGCATTTACTGGTTGAAATTAATATCGGAGAAAGATATCATCAAAGCAAACAGATTTCGATAAGGAACCTATGGTCTATGACGTCAACCTGTAAAATGAGGGCACATTTTTGTTAGTGGGGCTGAGGTAAGCTGTCGCGTCGGTGTCGATGACTAGGAATGTGTACTGACGTTCAAAACTGTTCCCTGTATGTATAGTTAGCTCTGCTTGTTAACAGAATAATTCATTCGCGAGCGTCACTGCCGTGGAACAAGAACAGTGACTTCCTTGTAAACATACCGCTTCAGCAGCAATCATGACCGCCTTATGAGCACAACAGTCAATATGCAACGGTTTACGAATGTTGAAGTGGCTGACATGCATTTGGTATACAGGTCTGTGAGTGAAAACGGACGAGATGCAGTGAGAGGGTATTGACAGCGCTTTCCCAGCTGACGGGTTCCACAACATCAAACATTCGGACATCTGCATCGCACGCTGCCTGGAACCGGCTGTTAATTGTAAAATATAATAGTAGGATCTACATCAACTACCATCCATGCAAGTATGCATGATACAGGTTGGAACTGTACAGTGAGAACTACTGAAATAGGAGACGAGATTCTACGGCATGTTGAAGTCACTCCACCTACAAGCACACGAGGTATTGCACACATTCTTCGCGTCAGACATATCCCAGTGTGGAACGTGTTTACTTACCAGCTGCATCACCCTTTACATCTGCAGCGCTTGGCAGCACTAGCACTTGAAGATTTTCACAATGTATGCCCTTCGCACAGTAAACAACAGAGCGACCTGCGCTCCATATGGCCGAAGTCCTGTACACAGACAAGGCTTTATTTCCTCCCGAAGGCTGTTTCAATATCCATAGTTCACATATTTGGGCTCATTTGAATCCACGAGGTATTCGTTCTCGTGGTCATCAACAGCGATTCGGTGTCTATGTGTGGGCCGGCGTTCTCAGTAATAGGCTGATTAGACCATATGAGCATTTTTCCATTCCGTCTTAGTGGAACAAAATATCGCATCTTCGTGAAATATGCGTTGGAGAAACTGCCAGAGGATTTACCTTAGAATGTTAGAAAAAGGATGTACTTCCCGCATGATGGACTGCCAGCCCTTTTCAGCCTTGCTGTGGGGAATCATCTGAGAACTACCTTCAGGAGTTGATGGATTTGTCGAGGAGGCCCTGTCACTCAGGTCATCTGTCCTCACGTGTCTAGATTTCTACCTCTGCGGTCAAATGAAACAGATGGTGTATGAAACCGTTTTGGAACAGAAGAAGACCGTATCGAAAGAATTGCCATCACTGGTGGTACCACTGCGGGCATGCCAGAAATCTTTCTGGGGACAACAGCCTATAGTCCGACGATAAACTGCATGCACACAGGCCAATGGCCACGCGTTTGAGCAGTTCCTGTGAATACCGCTGATGTACCATGTAAGTAGCCTGTTGTTATGTTTGTATGTTGGCAGTGCGGTAGGCTGTACTAATATAGCAGAGAGCGCTCTGCGCCCTCCGCAAAAGGCTCTGTGGTTGGACAGACTAGCTGTTAGCGAGTGGATAGAGAAGTGTGTGAACATCTATTTCTTAGTGGACACTCTGCATTGGTAGGACATTCATCATAAAGTGAGATGCAAGGAAATGTAAAATGAGGATGGATGTTGTTGGTAATGTTTCGGATGTGGAATTATTGACAACTATATAATGTTTGGAACTGGTTGTCACATGAAAAAAGGTAAAATGTTCTAAATACGTGATTTACTCTTCAATAAAATCTTTCTTTTGCTAATCATATGACTCCTAGTAGTTAGAGTCTATAGTGGTTAGAAACTTTTCCGCTATCTGGCTCTAGTCACTGCTTGCTGTAATTGTTGTAGTTCGTCTTATGAAGATTTTCTGAGAGGTAAGTGACTTATTAAGAAAATATGGTTCGTGATTGAAATGAGTTAGGCAATTAACAGAAATATAGGTGATTTCATATTTCATTACTTTCATTTTTTTGGACTTTTTTTATTGTAAGGATCTCTTGCAATAAATGTCCATTCGTTTTTGTGAACTGTTGGTAGTCATGTCACTGTATAGCAGTCAGAATGCGTTGGGCTAGTATGTTTGGGTAATAAATGAATAGGCTACGTTGGAGTCGTATTTGTCAGGGAAAATTCTGTAGGTCAGTGTTTAAATGATAAAAATAAGTAAAGACGTTGTCTCAACAATAACTAAATATGTATGTTTTCAATGTCTCCACCTCCTGTGTTAATCTGAAGAATAGTTTCGGAACACCAAGTATACATGCCTGTGACGAAATATTAAGATACAGAACTACACAGTTAAAAGTATCAATCAGAAAACAGCTCCAGCTTTTTTTCCTCCTCCATTAAGTCGTTAGTGTAGTAATCATGAGCTATCCACACTTTTGAAAACATTTTTCTACTGCCCACACCAGTATTAGCGCCCTGCATCAACAGATGGCAGCACTCTTTTAAGTTTAAAAAATGGCAGACTTCAACGCATGTATAAGACAGCACTTTTTGGTTGAATTACTAACTACAGAAGTTTAATAGCATTCATTAAACGCTGAAATAGTCAGATGTTAAGGCTATGCTAACGTTACCTCTGTTAGGCGATGGGTTTGTTGCTGTAGAGAAACTGAAGCGCACATGAACAGTTGGCTGACTCAACTTGGAGTGGCCAGCTAGTGGCTGCAAAAATGGTTCAAATGGCTCTGAGCACTATGGCACTTAACATCTGAGGTCATCAGTCCCCTAGAACTTAGAGCTACTTAAACCTCACTAACCTAAGGACATCATACACATTCATGCCCAAGGCAGGGTTCGAACCTGCGCGATCAGAATGTATGTAGGCCGGTAGAATAGTATACGGTCAGTAACGGAAAACAAACCGTATGTCAAAGTCTGAAATCAAAAATAGTTGTATTTTGGAAGTTAGTAAAATTCTATAAAAAGCGTAATTTTCCGACAGTCAAGAATTTAAATAAATACAGTGATGTAATAGTTCACCTTCAGTGACTATGTACGATGATCTGATAACACTTTCAGTTTTCATATATAAATTTGGAAAGTTTTCAGTTTCAGAAAACCTCTGTGACTTTTCTATAATTATAATTTCAAGAATTCTAAGTAAATATGTGTATTGTGTGTTACGGTGCGTGTGAATGAGAATGCGTGTGTGAGAGTATGTGGGACGTTCGGCATTATTAAAAATCATTCATATAATTCTCTACAGGGACTGGCAAGTGTTCCAATTTTGTAACGTGGGAACAAATCCACTAGTAGTTCCCCTACTAGTGAATGTCGGGTGTCCAAGTATGTATGCTTATGTATAAGACAGCCAGAACATTCGCGACTACATAATAAATTTCCAGATATATAGTAAAGCTTATAGCTCATTTTGTTTTGTTTATTTAATTAGAGAGTTTTGTGTTACTTAATTTGATGACGTCAATGAGCCTAGAGAAATGGTTGGTGCTTGCTAGATTTTGGCGCGAGCCGCGCCCTACAAGTGAGTTCTTATTGGTCGTAAGTGCTGACAGCCAATGAGAAGCGAGACGGTTGGCCGCCTAGCGAGGAGATATAGTTTTGAGTGTGGGAGAGTGAGAAGGGAGTCGCGAGCTAGCTTGGATTGGAGGCGGCTATGCTGGATGTGACTTTTCGCATTATGTGTGAGATGAAGTCTTGGGATGACTTCCGCGTTATGGTCCAGTGTTAATGGTATCTGGTAATGACCAGAAACTGTTTATGAAAACTTTAGAGTGTTGTGATAATTCGTTTCGACGAAAATCGCGAGTGAACTTTGAATTATATAGCGTGACGGTACTGAGGATATTCTTACTGAGTATTTTATGGCGAGCATTAACTTTTACTAAAGACAACCACTGAATATCGTGTGCAGAAGTAATTGGCCGATCATTGACTGTGTTACAAGTGATTGGTTTCGGAATTTGGGAAGGTAAAAGTTCTGGCTGTTTTAGATATGGTGATAACTGTGAGCAGAAACTTTAGTAATTTTTTAAATGTGGACCGATGATCTTGCTTAACGGCAAAAAAAAATCTGTTGAAGGTTTAAATTTGAAATTCATGTTTAAAGTACGAGTGACATCCCCTTTCTGAATCATTTCTTTAAAGTACATAGAAAATTTTCAGCAAATTATACTTATAGCGGCCTCCGGCGTGTAGCCATGAGGTTACAGTTTCCTCAACACTGCTTTTCTGTGATCTCGTAAGTAACTGCAGTCAGGAGTTTACGTGCGAAGATCTACCGCTGTAAAGAGGCAGGTGAACAAAAATCATAAAAGAAATTGCATTGCAGGAGCAACGTATAATCCGTCGCAATTGGTACATCGCACGCACGCACGTAAAAAAAAACAAAGAAAAAAAAACAACCGTCGCAGCCTCAACATGTGCTCATGTTGTAATTTTAAGGTGGAGAAAAACTGTGTACAGAGATTATCACATTGAAAAGAGTAATAACATTGAAAAGTGAGCTATTAACCGTCAGAGCTATAGCTGTCATCTTTTGAATGTTATAGTTACGTTCTCGTAAAATAAAAAAGGTATTAGGAGCCATTACATTCTGACTGGACATCGTATCTGCTATCAGAGTGATAAGATTTTTCATCAGTGTATGTATGAATAAGGCTGGCTGGCAAAAAAGTTGAGAATTCAGAAGACATGGCCAGACATCAGTGTAACTTCGTAGACATATGCACTATTAGCGAATATTTAAATCTTAAATGCGACTAACTAAGTGAGTAGAGGAGTTAGATCGAGCAGAGCATGACACATTTATTTCAGATTGCATTTCAGTTTTCTTTTTTTTTACTTCAAAGGCTCCCATGGTAAACAGAACAATAGTCACAACATAACCTCTCATCAAATCACAAGAGCGTCACCGTATAGGAGAGCATATAATTTTAACCAGTCGAATAGATACACCCCAGAAGCTTCTCAGCGAGTACAAGAAATATCGATACACTAAATATAGAAAAGGAAGCCTAGTAAATATCCGTGAAAATCAATGTATAATCCCCCATTATCCTCGCACTGGAATGAATCCCGTGACATGATTCGGATTAAATCTTTATAAAACCAGTTTGTACTTGGACGAAACAACCAACAACATTTATCAGCACAGTTAAGCCGACCCGTGTGGCCGAGCGGTTCTAGGCGCTACAGTCTGGAACCGCGCGACCGCTACGGTCGCAGGTTCGAATCCTGCCCTGGACATGGATGAGTCTGCCACTGCACTCGTCGACGGACCATGTGTTTTTTGTGGATGTAGACTTAACTTTAGCATTGACATTAACGATTCTTTTACTCATGGTAATGGTTGGCTTACAGTAGCCATTGTACGAGGTGGTACAGGAGTTCCTAACGTTCCTGGCCTTGAAAGTTTTGTAGACAGAGACATTATAGCCTACCGTACCTATCATATTGGTGAACTGGCAAATAAAGACTTTGGAAAATCTGTGTTAGGTTTAAGTGGTTCTAAGTCTAGGGGACTGATGACCTCAAATATTAAGTCCCATAGTTCTCAGAGCCATTTGATCCATTTGATTTTGAGAATTAGCAATAGATTTCCTGCAAATTTCTAAGTCATTTCCAACCATCGGTCGGAGACAACAGCAGCCGGAATAGGGGGTTACCGTCCCATGTGTAGTCTCTCGTTAAGACCACAACATAAACGGTGGCATCTGGAGTCATGCCGTGCCATGTTTGCATGGACTGGTGATGAATGGAGCCACACTGTGTTCAGCGACGAGTCGCGGTTTTGAGCTACCTCAGATGACCGTCTTCGGCTAGAATGTCGCAACCTGGGGAGGGGTCTCACGCATCCAGTGTTTTGAAGAGGCACAGGGTGTCACTACTGGCTTCATGATGTGGGGAGCCATCGGGCGTCACTATGGTCACGGTGGGTATTGACTGAGGAAACCCTGACAGCACAACTGCACGTCACTGACATCCTGAGTCCTCAAGTCTTACCTCTCCAACGACATAATCTTGACATTTTTTCAGTACAACAATCGTCGTCCACACATGGCACGTTTACCTATGAACTGTCTGCGTGACGCTGAGGATCTCCCGTGGCCGGGAAGAACCCCAGCTCTCTTCCCAGTAGAACCCAGTTGAACATGTTTGGGACCAGCTCTGACGTCAACGTCGTCCCAGTATCAGTATACAGTATATGGATGACCAGTAACTACAGCTGTGAGCCAGCTTGCCTTGGCAGAGGATACAACAGCTTCATAGTACCGTTCGCAACCGAATCATTGGATGATTTCTGGTGAAAAGGGGTGCAAAGTCATACTGGTGTAATGCTAATTACTGGGCTCATACAACCAATTCCTTTTTAGATTTGACTCAGTTTTGTAATCACTGAAGTACTCTCTCAATCCGTGAAGTTTCATTTCTTTTCTTTCTACCCTCTTTTTCAGACACTGCGCTTAAATGTGGCAGGTATAAAAACTACAGTTTTGTAATCATAGGGATGTAAGATTGGTACTGATCAGAACGACCTCACCCGACATAGAAGTCCCTACGAGACTATAAAATATGGCCATGTAGTAGGAGCATGCAGTCCCACATGGCAACCACTTGTCAGGTTTCGTCAAATGCACCGTGTGAAATAATAAATCATAAGAAAGAGTTGGCGGGAAAGTTTTTAAAAGCAATATAGTTTATTGAGTAGTGACATGTTTCGGTTTATAGCGTCAGTTTCAGATCTAAGGAACTTTAGTTTAAACTAATCAGAATATAAACACTGCGTGGAGTACTAAGCAATCGGATTTCCAAGGTCACATTTAGGTGCGACTTAGACGGGAATTAGTGTTTCCACTCTATTGGATGCTTTAATGTTTCTACCTCATTTTCATTTTGAATGGAAATTCGTGTCTAGACACAGTCATTTGTGGTACGTCAAGAAGAAATAAAATTACGTATTCTACAACCCACCACTGCTTAGTGTAGGTAAACGTCCCACTTGTAACAAGTACCCATTCTTACTTACCGCTATTGTAGCAGTTGAACAAGTACAACCAATTTGTTGTTTGCCTTATTGTGGCTAGTTTTGTTTCCATCGAGTCACCTTCAAATCTGGATATGCCGGCTACAATAGCAACCTACAATGGCATCAGAAAATATAGGTGCTACGTCGCATTGTTCTATAACGCACACTATACATCTGCAAAGGAAACCAGCGGATTACTCTTGTAGCCAATGTATTCAGATATTTAGACTGTTCTATGGAACTGAAAGTCGTCACAAGTTTAAAAAAACGCGCATTCTGGACAGTAATAAAAGATTTGGTAGAATGAATAGCTGCAGGTTTGCCCGAAGAGGAAAATGGTTCAGGTTTTGTAAACAAGGAGTGAAATGTGAATCGAAATTCGAATGTGGTGTTATATACCCAGCACCCCCACTACTGAAGCATTGGTACGTATAAGCCAAGTCGTTACTCTTAAAACCGGTTGGTTGGTTCGTCGGTTTATTTGGGGTCGGGAACAAAGAGCGAGGTCATCGGTCCCATCGAATTACGGACGGATGGGGAAGCAAGTCAGCCGTGCCCTTTCAACGCAACCCTCTCGACATTTAACCGAAGCGATTCAGGGAAACAAGGGAAACCTGAATCCGGATGGCAGGACGCGGGTTTGAACCGTAGCTCTCCCGATTGCGAGCCAGTGTGCTAATCACTGCGCCACCTCGCTCTGTTTGAAACCAGTCCGAGAGCGAATATGGAAAACAGACGAAGGATAATGAATTAGCGTGCGAGTGTCGAAACGAGACATTAACGGTACTTCGACGTCTAGGTGCTAAACAAGCGCTGAATTACTTTACTTTTCCTTTGTGTCGCTGTTGTTGTTGTTGTGATCTTCAGTCCAGAGACTAGTTTGATGCAGCTCTCCATGCAACTCTATCCTCCAGAAGCTTCCTCTTCTCCGAATAACTATTGCAACCTACGTCCATTTCAACCTGCGTAGTATATGCATCTGTAGCTCTCCGTTTACGATTTTTACACTCCACGCTTCCCTCCAGTATTAAATTGGTGATCCCTTGATGCCTCAGAATGCCTCGTACCAACCGATCCATTTATCCAGTCAAGGTGTGCCACAAACTTCACTTCTCCCAAGTTCTTTTCAGTACCTCCTCATTAATTACGTGATCTACCCATACAATCTTCAGCTTTCTCCTTTAGCACCACATTTCGAAAGCTTCTATTCTCTTTTTCTCTAAACTATTTATCGTCAATGATCACTGTACACTCCATACAAATACTTTCAGAAAGGACTTCCTGATATTTAAATCTACACTCGATGTTAACTCTTCTTCCGCCAGTCTACATTTTATAAGCTCTCTACTGCGACCATCATCCGTTATTTTGCTCCTCAAGTAGCAAAACTCAACTACTACTTTAAGTGTCTCATTTCCGAAACTAATTCCCTCAGCATCACCTGATTTATTTCGACAACATTCCATTATTCTCGTTTCGCTTTTGTTCGTGTTCAACTTATATCCTCCTTTCAAGACACTGTCCATTCAGTTCAGCTGCTCTTTCAGGTTCTTTGCTGTCTCTGGCAGAATTACGATGTTATCGGATTTTAAATCCTACTCCGAATTTTTCTTTTGTTTCCTTTACTGCTCGCTCAATACATAGATAGAATAACAACGGGGATAGGCTACAACGCAATCTCTTTCCCTTCTCAACCACTGCTTCCTTTTCATAACCCTCGACTCTTACAACTGCCTTCTAGTTTCTGTACAAATTGTAAATAGCCTTTCGCTCACTGTATTTGACCTCTGCCACCTTCAGAATTTGAAAGAGAGTTTTCCAGTCAACATTTTCAAAAGCTTTCTCTAAGTCTAGAACTGATAGAAAGTAGGTTTGTCTTTCCTTAATCTATCTTCTAAGATAAGTCGTAGGGTCAGTACTGCCTCGCGTGATCCAACATTTTTACAAAATCCGAACTAATCTTCCCCGATGCTGGCTTCTACCAGTTTTCCATTCGTCGGTAAAGAATTTGTGTTAGTATTTTGCAGTCGTGACTTACTGAACTGATAGTTCGGTAGTTTTCACATCTGTCAGCACCTGCTTTCTTTTGGATTGGAATTACTATATTCTTCCCGAATTCTGAGGGTATTACGCCTGTTTCATACATCCTACTCACCATAGAGTTTTGCCATGGCTGGCTCTCCCAAGGTTATCAGTAGTTCTAATGGAATGTTGTCTACTCCCATCGCCTTGTTTTGCCTTAGGTCTTTCAGTGTACTGCCAGATTCTTCACGTAGAATCATACCTCACATTTCATCTTCATCTTCGTCCTCTTCCATTTCCATGGTGTTGCCCTCAAGTACATCTCCCTTTTATAGACCCTCTATATAGACCTTCCACCTATCTGCTTTCCCTTCTTTGCTTAGGACTGGTTTTCCATCTGAGCTCTTGACTTTCATACAGGTAGTTCTCTTTTCTGTAACGCTCTCTTTACTTTTCCTGTAGGCAGTATCTATCTTATACCTAGTGATATATGCCTCTACATTGTTTCATTTTTCCCCTATCTACCCCTGTGTCGCCATTTTGCACTTCCTGTCGATCTCGTTTCTGAGAAGCCTGCACTTTTCTCCTGCTTTATTTACCGTATTTTTATGTTTACTCTTTTCATTAATTAAATTCAATATCTCTTCTGCTACCCAAAGATTTCAACCATCCCACGTCTTTTTACCTTGTTGATCATCTCCTCAAATTCTTATCTTTTTACAGTTTCTTCAGTTTTAATCTACAGTTGATAACCAATATTGTGTTCAGAGTCGAATTCTGCCCCTGGAAATATCTTACAATTTAAAACCTGGTTCCTAAATCTGTCTTAACATCATATAATCTATATGAAACATTTCAGCGTCTCCAGGCGTTTTCCACGTATATAGCGTTATTTCATGATTCTTAAACCATGTGTTAGCTACACAATAACGAGTAAACACCTATGGTGGAGGATCCGCGTTACTGGTTACGTTCTGCACCTATGTCCATCTCACAAATCGTTAACAAAGCACAGTACTTTGGTTGCTATGCCTCTGTGGCTACACGATTCATATTACTATGAATGGGTGTATCACTCCTTCAGTCTAACGTGATATTCTGACGCTGTGATTGCTGCTGATATTTAGGAGGATCTTTTTCCAGGGGCCGTTTTCAATTTTAACGAATGTTAATTCTAGACTGTCACTGTTTGGAGAAACATAAGAATGCGTACTCACATACTACCTTGTTTACCTCAGTTAAGATACGTGTAAATAACGTTTGTGCGACATGTTCGAGCATCGAGTAAGTTCAGAGATGATTTCTTACGGTCTTAAAAAAGTGAGAGTCATCCAGAGAGAAACATAAATTTTGGAGGGAAGTCGGTGCTGCCCTCCTGAAAACAGTGTATAAATTTAGAGACATGACATCCGAAGTGACTAGATAACGGTTCAATCGTTCCGTCAAATATCTGTCAATCTGTTCAGGGGATTAGAGAGCGTACCGAGGCGTTTTTCCTTGCTTCTTTCATGCAGCAAACGGACGTTGACCGTTTACACACATCAGCCCCTCCCGTCCCACCCTTCTCGCCCGCTATTCACTTCAGATGTGATCACCGATTGTATATATTTCGATGCAGATATTTTGCAACTAGATAGAGATGAGGCAATCAGATTTCAGATATCCAAAAAAATCAATTTTCACCTGTTTGTAAATTCTGAGAAAATTCAAACATTGTATATTACAGTAAATAAGACTTTTTATAGTGAATTACGTTACAGTTTGTACACTTGGGAATATCCACCCTGCCCCACCGGCCATTTATTTACTCTTATCTCTCATGAACCGACTGCTGTACGATTCATATCGTTGCTTAACGCGTAAGTACTTGGTACTATCCACTTAGGTCATTCAAGAATACAGCGTAAATGTAGGCATGGAATACGATGTCTGAACGCAAAAGAAAGAGGGAAGATTAGAATTTAAGGTACCCTTTACGTTGATAGTAGAAGCAAAAAGCTTCGTCGAACTGGACTAGGTAGAGTACAGACACCTATTCAAAGCTACATTTAATTTTCCTATCTCCAATCTATAACTCAAGGTGCTACAGATATCGGGAATGCGTGTCCTCTACATTTTCAGCTTCACTTCTGTAAAAGTCGCGTAACCGAAAACCCACATAGGGAATTTCCACGTGGTTATTTCACATAGCAGCATAGCAGCGATATAAAGCTATTAGAATAGTAACTTCTGACCATCCTCTAGCCTGAAAAAAATCTCTAATCTTTTATTCCTACGTCCAGGTGCAGGAGGACAACGTCTAAGTATGATAAAGCTATAACGATATTTTCAGTGCTAATAGCTACCATTTAAGTTGTGGTACCATTAGAGTGACTACTGACTTCCAGCAGTAGTAGCCCGTAAGGGTCGACTATCAAGCAGCTAGAGCTACGGGCGAACGATAGGAGATCTGTACACCAGGCTACGACTCATGTGCCTTGGAGTTGTACCGGTAGAAAGTGTTTAAGAAGCCGACGTAAAATGTTAAAATCGGTAAATTTAACTGTGTGGTCGGTCGATGCAAGTGTGCTGCAAGTGTGCTTTATAAATATAGTGGCAGTCACTATCTGGACTTTTGCTTCACTTTAGCTGTGTTATTAAGCATGAGCAACCGAATGATCTTAATCCTGATCTGCCAACACATGACGGTCTCTACGAACTACCGTGATCACTGTCAAACCCGATGTCCTTTTGTACCGAGACAGAAAGGTTAATAGAATTTCATTCTAGTAAATGATTTTACAAGGTTGAAACAAATTTTAATCTTCGTGTACGACTTGAAAGTTATTTTCAAAGGAACCATTTGGTTTAAAATTATGTATTGTTTACATGTTGGTGCATACAACAGTGGTATACTTTTTGTAATTACTTTGAGAACCACGTTTTCGTTTATTACGTATCACCCGGCATGTCAACCATAACTGTAGTAATCTATCAGAACAGCTGCCAGAAACATAGTTACAGCTACGTCTGTGACCAGGAAGTCACACCTTCAGATGAAAAACTGGTGAAAAGTAATTTGTGATTAGATCCTAATGGAGATATAGGGGAAGTAATAGTTGTTCCTTACCTTCCTGCTTAAATCTGTAACAGAGTATTAAGTGGAAGGACTGGGGGTGAGGAGGTAGGCGTAATACAGCAGATCTAATCCTAATTTTATTGTAGCTAACCATCCAGTAAAATCCACTGATACTCTTAAACCCAAATTTTCATTAAAAAAATTTGAAATAATTTATTTAAAACCATATGTAAAAAAGTTTACAGTGGAACGTTTAATTTAATTTAATGTGGTACCTTGGCACAGAAAAACTTTACAAACAGAAGTGAATATAACACATGTCCTCATCTTATCAAAATTAGTGCAGTTTCATTCGTCTATCTATGGTCAATGCAAACAGTTACAAAGTCCTTCTTCGTCCTGCTGCTCCTCGAACTCCGGCTCAAACATTCGGCTTAAACTGTCAGCCACAACTTTCTCCGAGCCTCTAATATGCTTAACCCTGAACGTTAACGCTGAGCCGGCCGGAGGTGGCCGAGCGGTTCTAGGCGCTACAGTTTGGAACCGCTAGACCGCTACGGTCGCAGGTTCGAATCCTGCCTCGGGCATGGATGTTTGTGATGTCCTTAGGTTAGTTAGGTTTAAGTAGTTCTAAGTTCTCCGGAACTGATGACCTCAGAAGTTTAGTCCCATAGTGCTCAGAGCCATTTGAACCATTTTAACGCCGAAATTCAAAACGCCCACCTTGCTATTCTGCCTGTTCGCCTCGGTCTTGCAAGCACCCAGCTATGCGCTTGATTCTCCGTTTCCATCAGAAATGATGGTTGTTCCAGATATAATTCAAATTTGTCGAGCGCAAACAGGACTGCTAAGGCCTCAAGTTTGTATACGGAATACTTTGCTTTAAGGGATAAAGACAACGTGAAGCGCAAGCGACTGGGCGTTTTTCCGAATCTTCTTACAACGGAACTGCGGCAACTCCCGACATGGAGAACTACAAACTCCTTGTTGATATTGGCCATCGCTAACAGAGGCGGTGGCCAACGATTTCTTTAAAGCCTCGAATGATGCCTGCTGTGAAGGTCTGAATCAAATTTTCTACTCTTCTGCCGAAGCTCGTTTAAGGGGGCAGCTAACTGGACAAAATTAGGCATGAATTTTCGAATGAAATTAAGCATTCCTATAAAACTAGCCATAGCCCTAACATTTTTAGGAGTTGCGAACGAATAAATGGCCCCAGTACGACTTTGGTCAATTCGCACTCCGTTCTGGGACACAATATGCCCCACAAAGGATACTTCCGTTTGCGCCAATTTAACTTTCGACGGTTTGACAGTACTGAACCGTGTGCGGCTCGCATTGATGCCGTTCATAGCTTGGCATCATGTAATAGGGATAGTGGCGTCTCGTTTTCTTAGTGTGTTCACTGGCGCCACTATGTTTGCTCGCCTTGTCTGTCCGTGAGTGGCAGCAGCAGCGCTTATCGATAGCGCGTACTGTGGTACCATCTTTAGAGATGCCTGAGATGAATGAGCAGATATTTAATGCTGTCTGCATACTGGGTTTGGTGGGGGTGGCGAACGGACATCAGATCGGTTGAGGCCGCAGCAGCGATACGGTCCGTGCAGCGAGCTGGCAAGCCGGGACCGCTGGCGGCGTGCTGCCACTGCCGGATCGAGAAGGGTTAGCTGCGAGAGCGACGACTTCGTTGCACACAGAACCCTTGACGTTTGAGTGAAGAGTTAACTGTTAATGCAACCTCGACTATTCTGAGATCTCGCCTTAGGTCGGCGGGTTGTTGCTCCCAGGGCCACTGAGCCTGGCGGCAACGAGAGAAGTGTTTCAAGGCGGTGAATATTGCAGCCGTCTTTCTCTATTTGTTATTCATCATTGAATTTTATATTATTCCTATTAGTGAAGCACAACCAATAGTATTTTCTGCCTTGTGGCCGCTAACGCCCCAGTTACCTGCCGTGGAGGTTAGTATACTTTCCCGGCAGTGTACCTTTCCTCGTCGTGTTGATGCTGTCCGACACGGCGTGTAGTTCGACAGCCTCTTGTATTGTACTGCACATATATTTTGGGAGGTCTACCTTGGTTCTAGTGTTGCCTTCGGCCTTGGGTGATTTCTGAAGACGTAGTGCTGCCTATCTCTTCGCCCTTTCCTAAAAATATTCCATCGTTGTACCGGTGATTGGACGTTAGACGGATTGGTTAGTCGGTTGGTCAGTGTTTAAGCTGCCTCTAGTTTGAGTTGCCATCCTGTTACGTCAGTCTTGGCTGCCTGTCTCACCTTATCTTATGTTTTAGTTACGTTACCAGGCCAACCCTCTGAACACTTGCTGAGAACCGCTTGTCCTGATTCCTTAGATTATGATGTTTGTTTTAAGGATATTTGTAATTTTCTAATTATTGTTGGTGTGGCCTTATGCAGAGCAATAAATTCACTTCTTTCGTGACAAGGTCTTCAGCCATGTTCCAGTAAGTTTTTTAAGCAAACCTGTTTTAAAAGCAAGGTATTTATTTCAAAAGCGCAATTTGGAATTGTTTTCCTGACTTCTAATTCAGGCCTTCAGCCGTTTGTTGTTTGAGGTTATTGTTGGTGGCCTTCGGCCATAAAATTGTGGAATTTTTTTTCCTGGGATAAGGCCTTCAGCCGTCATACAGTCAACTGTGTTTTTTTTAGAGAGTGTCTTAAAATTGTAATTTCATTAAATAAAGTTTACGTATTTGTTGTGTAACCGAGAGTAATTGATTATGGCCCCGTCCACAATCGTAACCTTATCCTCCACCATCTTGAGAAAACAGCTCTCAAGTACATCCGGCTTTTCGCAACCTTTGGAGTACCTCGCAAACATGCACAACACGCTCTTTAAAACTCTCACTAATAGTCAACAAATCATCTAAATAATGATACACACACTCAAACTTAAGATCCGAAAAAACTGTCGATGATAACGGACAACACAGCTGCACCTGTCGATAACCCAAACGCAACTGTATTGTACTCACAAATTGACCAATCTGTCGCAAAACCTGTCACCGGTTTAGATTCTTCTGCCAGAGGCACCTAATAATGCGCCTGGTTCTAGTGGAATTTAGTAAAAACCTTTTCCTTGTGGACACAGGAAACACAAGAATGCAAATCAGGGGAGGTATGGACTGTAGCACTATTTTGTTATCAAGCCCACCCTGCGGTTTGGATACCACAAATATAGGTGAAGAATACAGAGTTTAAGATGGTCTAATCACTCCGTCCTGCAACATCTCCCGAATAGTTTCCCTTAATGCTTTCATACGAGGCGCGGATAATCTATATGGTGGGCACCTTATGGGAACGTTGTCAGTTAATTCGATCTTATACTCGGCTTCTTTAATCTCACCTAAAGGATCGGTTAGCATAACGCTGAACTCGGGACGCAACTCGACATCTGCTGTCGCTCTGGCAGCAAATGCTCCAGGTCATAAACGGAAAAGGTTTCGACTGCGTTCGTTACGTGTCTGGAACCGTTAATCAGGCGATGTACATGATGTTTACAGAACTTTTAATGCTTTTTCCTGGAAAACTCGAAATAAAACTCCTTCCGACCCCACTGGTGCACCAGACCTACCTTCCCGGCATCCAGTATAGCCACTTGGACAGGAAGTTTCCCCGTAAATTCAGGGATTCCGTTCTTTACCTTAATTGTCCCCAAAATTTGCCTTTGCTCTGAGTTGGCTAGTAGGTAATAGCCAATTTAGTCTGATAAGTCCGGCAACTTGCTGTGTCTGCGGTGTGTGGACACCCATCTTTCATCCACTAAAGATGCGGAGCTGCTGGTGTCCAGCAAAGGACACCCAGGTTCCTCTTTTAGTGCTGCCAAACAAAAGGAACGCTATCGCTGGGAACGGCTTCAGTTCTCCTACTGATCCCCCTACCACGCAATGCCCGCTTACAATACCGCCATTAACTCTTGTCCTTCCCATTTTCAGGGCAATTCTCAGCCATATGCCCCTTGTTTTGCACTTTTGAACACCTTGCTGTAGGACAGTTCTTAACAGCATATCCACTGCTCTTACACTCAAAGCATTTTATTCCCATGGAACTCACCTGTCGTATGAGTATACAATTATCCAGCTCTTGCTGCTGAGAACTTTTTCCCTTACCCCGTTGTTGGTCGACGTAGACGAGTGCTTGTACCCTACTGATCTATTCATCTAATTTCCTAAAGATCTGTGGGCGTTCACGAAACAAAGCCCTGCAACGATCGCTAGGATGCATCCGCTGGAGAATATTCTCGATTACCTCCGCTTCACTATAATTAAGACATAAGCTTCTAGCACTATCCTTTACCCTTTTAACGTACTTCTCAAACAGGTCGTTATCGTGCTGAAGATATCCACTACAAATGTTGCACACGGGGGGAAAAACAATTATGGCAGATTAATTCCCGAATTGCACTAAACGACAACCGGCGACACCTAGCGTTCCTTAACAGTTGTTCGTGACGCCCACTCACTATTGGACTCAACAACTGCTTTTATTTTGCAGACGTCCATTTTTACCCATATTTACCTCAAGTACAGAACTGCACTGCAGGGCTTGACTCCATTTTGTGGCATGAAATAAGGCAATATATGTTTCAGTAAACTGCTAAATTCATCTGTCGTTAAGAATCAGACAGAGGTTGAACTTGGATAGGTTATGGGTAACAATCAGAACTATGTTTTCAATTTGGAATCGTGGGGTAATCTTCCGCTCACAGACCACAGTATTAGAAAAACTAAAATTTGGTGCATTTTACTGCCACATACTCTACACATTAATACTGGCCCCTTCAAGAATATTTATCGTCTACAAATCACGTGGTGTGAAGCTGCATTTGAACGAAAGTTGCAATACAGCACTCGTGGGTTCCGCATCACGGTCGCGAAGTGGGACCGAGGCAGTTTCAGATAAGTTTTTAACAGTCTGATGATAATTTACGGATTTGTAGTTTTAGCATGACGATGTCGACTGGACAAACGGTAGTTACCGTTATTCTGAAGAAGGTTGGGTAATCCCGACTGAACATATGTAAATTCTAGGTGAACGGTGCAACCGAGGCTGTTGATTATTAAAATTAAAATTAATATTTGTACAGTTACTGACAAGGCAGCGAAATATTGAAGATATTTATAACGAAAGCTTGGAAGGCCGACATATACATCAAAATCTGTGAATTCAGTTATTGTATAATGTAAGAAATTGTACAGTGAAAATATCATGCAGTATAACTTATGCAGTAGGAACCTTGCATTGCACTATTGACCTATAAGGTCTATTGATCTCACAGGACGTCATTCATTTCTGGAGATTAATGAATAACTGTGTCTCTTTCCCTGCCACTCCAACAACTTTAGGTTAAGTTCAAATGGTTCAAATGGCTCTGATCACTGTGGGACTCAACTTCTGAGGTCATTAGTCCCGTAGAACTTAGAACCAGTTAAACCTAACTAACCTAAGAACATCACACACATCCATGCCCGAGGCAGGATTCGAACCTGCGACCGTAGCGGTCTCGCGGTTCCAGACTGCAGCGTCTAGAACCGCACGGCCACTTCGGCCGGCTTTTAGGTTAAGAGCATCACTACATACCAAATCCAGTGAATGCAATTACTCCTGATATGCTTGTAAAAGTATGCAATGATACTCAGTTTTGGACGTTTCTTGTGGGTCCGTTGGAGTGCACTTTGAATATTTGTGAATAGTAAAATGGGTAAATACTGAAATGGTATCTTGGACGCTTCACCTGCAGTTGTCACTCCACTCCACTCAATTTTACACTCGCCCTCTGTCATTTTATTTGGGACGGGTGCGTATTTATAGGTCAACTTCGTGCCGATGGTATCATCGCCACATGTCCGATGCCTTTGAACGCCGCGCGCAACCTTCCCGCGCCGCTACTACAGCGTGGCGCGACCAGTGCCACTCATGTGTCGCCCTCTGCCAGCTGCCACGAGGTGCCACGTGGACTACGGTACCAACCAGGGAGCGAGACGGAAGAGCTAAGCCTCGGACTGCGTCAACCCGCTACACGAAATGTTCCGTATAGAAGATGCCTTTGGTCGGTATCGGTGACACTGTGGATGGTACCGGATCATTAAACTTTTTGAGTTATAAGGCTGTACGCGAGGGGGAGTCCGAAAAATTGTCATGCTACTCATATGTACTGCATTCAGATATTTTCGTCTCCCTTCCAGGAACTAATTCGGTTCTGATTGTTGTTTCCTTTTGTAGCTATTCTCATTGAGCAAAGGTAATGAGAATGAGGAAATGCACTAATTTTGGTAGGATGAGCACATGTGTTATATTCACTTGCAGTTATAAAGTTTTTGTTGCCTACGGTATCACATTACATTAAATTAAACGTTTCATTGTAAACTTTTTTTGACATATCGTTTTGAATCAATTATTTCGTGTTTTTAAAAGTTTGCTTTTAAGAGTGTCAGTGGATTTTACTGGATGGTTAGTTATAAAATTGTGCTCATAACTGTTGTATTACGCGTACCTCCTCACCCCCAGCCCTTCCACTTTATGCTCTGTTACACTATGGTAGCAGAGCGTGGTTGGGGTTTCAGGACGTGGGTGTGGTACAAAGTATATTATTTCTTTTAATAACAGTTCAATAAGGTTGAACCTTGTTATATTTTGTAAAGCCGATGGTACTTTGGTGTTGTATTGTTTCAGCATGGCAGCCAGAGAGGTGACTGGAGCGTCGGAGTTGCGGAAGGAGTAACTATTGTACGAAGTAAGTGTACGGGGTGCCGATACATCGGGCACTGTGGCCGAGTTAGTATGGCGGTTGCGGGAAGTTGTCGACCGTCCGGTTGTACCGCCGCAGCTGGAGGAAAGCGAGGTGACGACGTATCAACCGTATCAACCGTAAGCAAGGCGAGTTATTCAATAGTTTCCTTCTTCGAATTTAGAGAGCCGTCACTGTCACAGATTGAGTGAGAGCTCGGATTGTAGATTGTATTGGTAGGGCAAAGGATGTGTGTACAGTCAACCCGTCCAACACCCTGTTAAAGAACTGTCTGAACAGTTAAATGCATTATTAGGACGTACGCAGGAGATGTTAGTACGTGGAAGAGACGCCGTGGGCAGGGAATTGTCTCAGTCTATCTTAGGACAAATTGCGGTCGAGGCCCCTTTTATTTTGTGCTGATATTTTCGCTAAGATGCCCAACCCTTTAGGAAAATTACTAACAGAGGGTAGTACGCTATCATAATATTCAGTCGATAAGGCACATAGCGCTTTGCATTCCTTATCAATGTTACAGGTTAAATTGGTTCAAATGGCTCTGAGCACTACGGGACTTGACTGCTGAGGTCATCAGTCTCCTAGAACTTAGATCTACTTAAACCTAACTAACCTAAAGACATCACACACATCCATGCCCGAGGCAGGATTTGAACCTGCGACCGTAGCTGTCGCGCGGTGCCGGACTGAAGCGCCTAGAACCGCTCGGCCACACCGGCCGGCGCATTTTCACAGATGTGATAAAGTTCGAAAGTGAAAGAGTAAGTAGTGTTTTCAAAGAGTCAATATCCTGCCTCGGGCATGGATGTGTGTGATGTCCTTAGGTTAGTTAGGTTTAAGTAGTTCCAAGTTCTAGGGGGTTGATGACCTCAGATGTTGAGTCCCATAGTGCTCATAGCCATTTGAAGGTTGCGCGTGGCATTCAAAGGCATCGGACTTGTGGCGATGATACCATCGGCACGAAATTGACCTATAAATACGCTCCAGTCACAAATAAAATGACAGAGGGCGTGTGTAAAATTGAGTGGAGTGGAGTGAGCAACTGCAGGTGAAGCGTATAGGATACCACCCCAGTACTTAGCCATTTTATTATTCACAAATATTCAGTGTGCTCTCCAACGGACCCACAAGGAACGTCCAAAACAAAGACTCATTCCATACTTTTACAAGCATATCAGGAGTAATTACATTCACTGGATTTGCTATGTAGTGATGCACTTAACCTAAGGTTGTTGGAGTGGCAGGGAAAGAGACAAACTCATTCATTAATCTTCAGCAATGAATGACATCCCGTAAGATCAATTAACCTTGTAGGTCAATAGTGCAATGCAAGATTCCCAGTGCAGAAATTATATTATACTACATGATATATTTCGGCCTTCCAAGCTTTCGTTCTAATGCAGCTTCACATCACGTGACGCGTAAACGGTAAATCTTCTTGAAAAGTCCAGTATTAAGGTGTAGAGTATGTGGTGGTAAAACGTACCAACTTTCAGCTTTTCTAGTTATGTGGATTTCATCACGATTCCAAATATAAAACATAGTTCCGGTTGTTACTTATAATCTAGCCAAATTCCAGCTCTGTCTGACACTTAACGACGGAGGTATTTAGAATTTTGCTAAAACAAATATTGCGGCATTTTGTGCCATAAAATGGAGTCAAGCGCTGCAGTGCAGTTCTGTACACCACTTTAGATAAACATGGGTAAAAATGGACGCTGCAAAATAAAAACACTTGAAACAGGATGTGTAACACTGTATGTCCATCCTAATTGATGGTTTGGGGGATTTCAGCCGTTCACTTGTGTAATAAAATGGAAAGTCTGTAGCTGTCTTGTCGATGATTTTCGTAGCTACCACATCCGGTGGTTCAGTACAGCATCTGCTCAGGCTGATGGGCTGACTCTAATCGAATACACGAACCTAAGAGTGGCGAACTTGTATGAACTGGTTTATATAGACTATAACGATGATGCTGCTTCTACAACTATCAACTAGTTGGTAGTTGACGTTTGGAGACTTAACATCGTTGTTACAGTCTACGGAAACTTGTTCAAAAACATGGGCCACTGATGGGATCTTGTATACGACTGGAATTAGCCTCTTCAGTGTTTAGTTTCTATAAGAGGCTCTTTCTTTTCTTCTCATGTAATTCCTTCTCAGCAGCAAGCTTTTGTTTCCCATGTATTTTGTTTTACTCGTTGTATTGTATGTTGGGTTTCGGCGTTACACGCTTAGATATCAATGCTTTGCCAGAAGCTTACCGCCCTAAATATTTATTTTAGACAGTGACACAATCTCACGCAGTGTGTGTTGAATGTCATATTTGGTCGTCACATTTTTGCAGCTGTGGGGATTTTCCCCGAAACACCTGTGGGGATTTGCTCCAGTTCACCATTTTCTGAGAAATGTGCCATCGTTGACTTGTGGACCAACTGGAACAACTATTCCCACGTGAAAGGGGACCTTTAATGAGGTAGCGTGAACGAGTAGTTTGTTGATTCATCTTACCAAAGCTTACATTTTACAATGTTTAAGTAAAACATCAGAAAAGTAGTACGTAAAAGAAAACTACATACATACCTCACTTTGTCTCCTCTGGAGCCACCTGCTTAAGCAAACTTTCGTGGAACAGTAAGTTACAGTGAGGCAAATCTGCCACCTGGTGGTCAACTCCTGACTCAATATTAGTATATTGAGAAACTCGGTGATGATTTTTGCCCCACACTGGACCTTACCCCCATTCAAACTCCTCCTATACAAATTTCGTCAAACAGTTAAGAAGCACATATTTTCCGTTCAGGGAAAACTAAACGCAGGAAAGGCAGCTATTTCAGTTAATAAAAGCACCAACAGAGAGGTATACGGAAGTTGGCAAATGCAGTAGTAGAGAAGTGAACCCTCTACACTGGCCCTGGCAACGTTTCTTTAGGGATTTACGTACGTCCAGTGTTTAGAGTGACCTTAGCTGGTCCAAAATCTGCCCTGTGCTGTCTCCACGACCAGAACAGGGACATGGATGCCCGTGCGGCGCGGATCGGAGCGGCGCGGCACTCTGCAGCGGCTCGCGCCGCCACCGCCAGGGCGCAGCAGCGTCGCCGGCGGCGCCTGGGAGCGGCACCGGGTCGCCAGTAGGTGCCGGCCGTCGAAGCCACGCTGACGCAGCCGCCAGAGCTCCGCGTCGCGACGCCCGTCTGGGAGGAGCTGCCGACCTCTGCTGGCCCAAGCAGCGCGCTCATAAGTCTGCGTCGCGGGTGGCCGCCGCGTCAGGGGCTACAGCCCGCCGGGTGTCGGCGGTCCGCCTCAAGTTCTACCAGTTACATCCAGAAATTGGATCTGTCACTGCGGCGGCGACACACACTCTAAGTGATCTGAGTGTGGCGAGACTGTGTAAAATGTTAGTCTGACGCCAAGTGACGACATACACGCACTTGTGTCCCACGTGTCACGCCTCTGGATTTATTCTACAAAGTGTTCTGGTCATTTTTTTACGCAAATGTGTGTGATGCGATTATGAAGTGTAAAGGACGTAACGTTGTTTCTCTCACCATTTCAAATATATGTATCTGTTGAGAGCATAGCTGTCAGCTTGATTGGAACAGTATTTCTAGTCGAGTAGAGTGAAGCACGCACAGCTTCGGGTAAACACGAGGGGTAGAACGTTGCTATCATTTCGTCAACGACCTCTCGTCAAATACTGATGGATTAATTTTCGCTTGACACAATCGTCAACGAATCAACGGAAGAAAACGTAAAACTGTCATCTCTGGCAGCTGTACACTAATGTGATGCTGATACAGTGTATTCTTCAATTAGATTATCTGCTGGTAAATTTCTTAAGCGATATCGTGTAGTTAAAGTGCTTGCCGGGACATCTGAGAACCTGGAAAATAGTGTACCAAATAAGGAACGTGCCTGGTAATTAAAGCGTAATCAGGCAGGCTTTTGAGACACACATTTGTCAAATATTTTTCTGAAAAAATCGATCTGAAAAATCTCGATTTATTTGAACGACGAGCGACTGACTCGTCATCAGGACCGCCTCCGACAGTTGAGCACTCGTCGCTATCAGCGAGGATTTCTCTACGTGGTGGTAAACTGAGAGCCCATAACGGAAGATTGAAGGAGGTTACTGTGCCACCGATTTGTTGTGTGTGACGGACTGCGCTGTGAGGATGTAGTGGGATATCGACAGCGGCGACGATAGCCTTGCTGCCGGCTGCAGCCCGAGTCCGAGGAGATGCTGCTCAGAACGTTGGGAGCGCGCCTGCCGTGGTCCGTGTGCTGGGCCCTCGTCTGCCTACACATCTACAAAGGTCAGTTTCCATTCTCACTACTGCTTCACTACGGCAGGCCCCCAAAGAGCAATGGGTAAAGCTTACCTGGATTCCATCCGCGCCAACCGCCAGAGCGTCCACAAAATTCTTTGAAACACATTATTGTTCTGTCCCACCTGCTGAAGGCGAAAGCACTACAAAGAGTGCCACGCCTTCCGTCTCGAGTTGCACCGAACGTGTCTCAAAAACATTTTCTTTCTTAAGAATGCCAATTTAGTACTTCATTTGTCATTTTTTTTTTACTGTCGACAGCTACAGTTTTCGTTACTATCTGTTTCACTTTTAAGACCGAAATATATATACAAACTATAATATCCTTCAGATTTCCACAAACACCTACGTAACTTAAAAAAATCCATGCCAATTAATTATTATGAAGTACTGAATAAAAAATCATATCAAAATGATGGCAGAAATAAAATTATGAGCTGCGTAAGGTTACACATTTACCAATGCTGTTCTGCATCTCTGCATTATGTTCACATGAAAATTTCTGGAAATAACAACGCAAAAGAATGCATATTATTTAAAAAACGACCTAAAATTGATGGACATCACTTTGCTGATCAATCTGGCTATTTTAGTAGAAGAGTGTCTTAGCCAGTTCGTTTATTGATATTATTTTTAATTACGCTCAAAAAATTTATGTAAACTGTTATCAAATGCTCCAAGCTGTGAGTGAACATTCTCGTATATATAAGCCTGAGGTAGTCTCACCTTGCTTCTTTAGAGCACGCTGGATGCTGTTGATTCGAGGGAACTGTAAAGCGTTGTCTAAACCTGATATAAAGCGTTGTCTAAATCTCATACAGAAATATTATAATCCGTGATATACATTATTGCTGGAAAGTAGTCACTGATGTTTCGATACTCAAAGGAAATATTACTAGTGTAGCATCCCAAAAAATATTCTGTTCAAAGTGCTTCAGTATGTGCACAGAGTGACTGTAAGAATGAATTCAAGAAAAGTGTACGTTAGGTTATCCTTTTCCAAGAATGGTGATCAGCGTAGAACGCAAGCACGGAAGTATAACACCAAGTGTAACATGTTGCGTATTTGTTCAAACTATGAGTTGCAGGCTAGAAATTAGCTGTCAGAAGTCTAATCTCAACAATGATCACAGTTTTTTGAAATAATCAGCAAAAACCTGCTCAAAAGAAATTTCTTTCTTTACAGGTTTGAGGCACCTAATGGCCCTCTTCAGAAGTTATAATTATCGCATTATTTGTGAGCGTCAGAAGTAATATAGATGCATCTTATTATTTATTGGTGTCTCTCGCAAAGGATGCCACAAGTATAACTTTTAAAAAATGGCACTAGGAGCCTGAAAACAGTAAAGAAAGAAACTTTCTTTTTTTCAACTGATTGCTGATTATTTCAGCAAACAGAAATGCAGTTCCTGATGATGGATAAAACTATAAAGATCATTGTTTTATCAAACACTGTCACTCATATTTAGCCGAAATGTTCTCTTCGACAGCATTAATTTTCGTTGTAAATCGTAATCCTGATGATGACGATACGCTATACTTTCTGTAACGATATATTTCCTTCATGACGCATCCATATATCAGAATGATTTTATAATGCTATTATGCCAAAAACTGTCATTGTGAACCCGTTGCTGTGTACAAACCATAGGTTGACTCTTACATACAAGATTACAGCAACCAGCATCTTTTTACAATGCTACTTTTTTAAACAGTGCCGGTACCGGTTTCGGACCAACAGGTTCATCTTCAGCCGGCTATTTCACGTTTTACATCAGATAGTCGTCTGAAGATGAACCTCTCGGTTCGAAACCGGTAACGGCGCTGTTTAAATAAATAAATAGCACTGTAAAAAGTGGCTGGTTGCTGTAATCTTCAATGTAAGAGTCGACCTATATTTTACTAATACTCGCACATATCCCTTGCGTGTATCCTTCTCACTAAGTTCCAGTTCTGTGCAACAACTTTGTGTCCCTTATCCATCACCTTAGGGGAATCCATTTTAATTGCATTATAATCAGATAAATTATGCAACTATTTCAATGGGACATATCTCATGATGGACCAGAAAAAATACCTCTGCTCTGAACAAACGTCAGAGGATTAAAACTACACATTTATCTCATAATTACCACAGGTATCATAAGAACTGCAAGATTGCTTAAATGTTTACAACTGCAAAGTATTTTTCACTTTCTTTGGTTAACAATTTCATTGTATATCTCACGGTAGCCATGAGGAGTTAAAACCTTACTTTGCCTGGAGTATCCTGTTGAATTTTCTCCATTTTATTTCTTCACTCCCAATCGGGCTCACAGCCACAAAAACGTTGTGAAATCAAGGAACTAAAAATAACGCGCCCAAAGACGAGTAATGAGGTATTCTGTGGGAACGCTGCATCATTTCTACCATTTTTTGCGACAGGCAAATGGTTCATACTTCACTGGCTTAAAATTATTGTTAAGATTACTTAGTTTTCCCACATAATAGCAGCATAAAATGAAAAATAGTTTTTGTCGAGGTGTTGTTTCACTAATGCTGAATAGATTCATAAGGCTGTATGTCTTTGACTGTAATTAATATTTCTTTTTCCGTGTCTAGCTATGCTGCTTTACATTTAAGGTTTGTCAAGACTACTTGCACTGCCACAGTGTTGATCACACAAGGAAATGTTGATACTTTCTTAAAAGCAGACCTCTGCACAAATGAACTTTATCTTTCATCTATGTCCTACCACAGTAGTTTTCAAGTATCAACGAGGACCTCTAAATCGAAATTCACGCCTTTGATTTGTGTCAAGAGAGAGTCCGTCTTATGCAACACAATACTCTTTTGTAAAGTTATGTCAGATCTTTGAATGGGACTTAACAGTTTCTATTTCTATATTCAGAACAAAATAAAACTGCGAAAGGTGCACACGCATCACGAAGGTAGTAGTTACTAGGAGATCACTGGGTGAGACGGGAACATCATAACCCTCCAGTTGGTACTAGGGGCATCTTATGATCACCACATAATAGAAATTTTATTAGTCCAGTACTTAATTGCTTATTTTCCACTTTTCCTCGTGTCAGGCTCTGGATTGCAGTTCATCGATTGAACTATCAGTGTAGTTTTCTTCAGCAATGCAAAAATTGGACATTTAAAATCGAGGTGTTCTCCATAAATGGCGTATTTTTGTCTCGAAGAAAAAGTTAGTAACACATTATTTTAAAGAAATTAAAAATATACACGGTTTTGAGTGTAAGGCAATTTGAAAGTTCCTCAATTATGTACTGACGTTTGTAATAAGGGTTGTCGTATCTTTCAAGTTTCCAGCATTGGTTTGCCATTGATTCGAGACGACGAAAATGTCACTTTAGACAGCTTATATATACATAGTTTTCTGGAAAACAAAAGGCTTCTGCACCATCGAACAAAAAATTGATTGTTTCTGAAAGTTTCCGACAGATTTCGCATTTAATAACCTGTACGTTACGAAGGAAAATGTTTCTTGAATGGAGGGCTTCTACGGGATAGCGAAATTTTAAGTAAATTTTATACGTGGAATTTAATGTCAGGCATTTTCTTTTATTTCAAAGGCGCCTTAAACTTTGGCTGATAACTACGTTTGAAGATCATGTTTCGCAATAAGTTTTCGTAGGTGTCAAATACGTTAATTCCGTAGACGTCAAGGTCTGAGTATTTATTTTGTGTTATCTCGCGTGTTTGAGGAGTCAGCCGATATAGCAGACGTTCGGTCTTATATATGTAACCCAAAACTAACACAAATAGATAATATCCCCAGCCGCACACATTTAGAGGAGACATTTTGGTTCTGACACATGTCCTGTACCCGGGAAGAACGTCACAGTGAAATAACTGAGGGAGTACTGATGTGTGGGTGTAAATAGTGGTAACTCTTTTGTTTTGATGTGAATCATCAGAGGATATTGCTTACATGCAACGTAGCGCGAAAAGCGTACGATACTTACATTATTGCAACAAACGTCTGTGGGGTTACACATATAACATTTAACACAAAAAATTCAATTTTTATCCTACTATCTAGCAGATATCTCATTCGTACTGTTCAGTCAATTGAGTGTAGATCTAGAAAATTATCGATCTTACAATAAAAGTATATTGATTAGATCTTGCGTCCTAAGGAAATGATGAAAGATCAGTTTTACAGCTTCATTATTCGTCAGCCTGCATTTTTATTTAGATTTCAAATAAAGGTTGAAACCAATACAAAAGACACAGTTAAGTATCGATCAAACAAATTTTATTTTCTTTATGGCTGAGATGATGTTCAATTTCGTTACAATACTAAAAATACTTCAATAAACTGAAGTTATAAGCCTATGTAAAAATATATTTTTTGATTTAATTCTCAGAAAAACGGTCACGTAGTATGACAAATAACAAATTAACAACGTTAACAGAATTACAGAAAGACAAATGTAAAAAATATTATTGAGGTACAGATTTAAAGGGCAAACGGTAATCGGAACAACTAAACCAAATGCACTGATGTCGGAGTCGTCAAAAGAAGTTCAGGAAGTCTGCTGAATTGAAAAATGGCTGTTGGCGCAAGTAATAAACATAGTCATCACTTTTGTATCTTTTCGTGCACAGTTCTCATCGCAGAATTTTAACAATTCTAACTTACGTACAGAAATGAAAGCCAGAGGAAAAACTCTTTCAAATTCATAGTGAACACAACAGAAGCAAAACTATTAACCGGAAAGTACGTTAACAAACACAGACATGAGAGCCACATCTAAACCCATCGAAACAGATATTAGTAAAATACCAAATGAAAATGTTGGAATGTGACACAAAGATTTAATCATACAAAAGTGAGTGGTTTACGGAAAGAGTTGGACAAAAGATAAAGTGTATCTCCTCAAATATGAGGCAATACAATAAAATGCTTACAATAAAGTGATTAATATACACGTTAATGTAATTAATGAATCCTAAAATGAATATATTATCAATTCAAACAATACAAACGACAACTTAGAAAATAATTGACTCGAATTACCTCAATGTCAAGCAGAACCTCTAGCGTTCGTAAGGAATGGGGTGGAATTGTGCAGCCCGTCTTCATAGGACATGGGAGATTAACTAACAAAATTTTCAATCAAATGTACAGTGAAACTAGTCGTAAACGTCAAGCAAGTAATAGCTGAGTCACGGATGTTCATAAACTGGCATCACAGAGCTTCTTCATCAAATTAGTGTTAAAAGTATGTCTTACCATATTTTATTAGGGGAGTCGCGATCATATTTTAAGGATAAAATTTTTTCTAGATTCCCCAGCTGTCCTGAGAATCTCCTTGACTGTACCTGTTAATTCTGCCTTCATTCAACTCGTCAGTGATTGTGACCAATTGAACTGAACATTGCTTTGTAAAACTTCAGCGTTACTCATGTCGCTACTAGCGCTGTGTAAGCAGAAAAACTGTTAATTGTATTTTACTTTAATTTCAATAAACAACCGGCATGTTATTAAATTATGATGGAAGACAATTTTGAAAAAGAAAAAAAAGGAGAAAAGATCTGCGGTGGTTTAAATAGCTAACCTCTCCCACCGTCAGGAACATACGACACATTTTCGGTTAAAATACTCCCATTTACCCATTTAATAGGTTTTAATGTACAAGCGGAGAGACGAAGTGTTGCAGAAGTGACACAGCGCAGAACGAAGTTAAGATAAACAGAACGAGAAGAGCCAAGCCATTTTGAAACGGAAGGCTTACGGCCAGAATGCCCCAGTTATATCGCTTACGTTAATTGGGAATTCCTTCCTGGCTTAAAATTCTCAACAGCTCTAAGCGTGCCGACGCGACTCACTATTTCACTGAAATACATATCGACAGGTTGGCCTTTTTTTCGTCTCTCTTTTTTATTCGGCCTGGTCCTCTGCTGCACTTTCAGTAATTGAGACAGCCGCATATTCGTCCGCCCTTTTCAGAAAAGCAGTTTGGACGCATCCGTTCTCAGAGCAGCTTTTTTTGTCCCCATTTATTTTTCCCTTGTTCCCTGGCAACACAGCCTGGTCTAGAGCCCTAGGTCTCCTCTATGTTTCCATTTTCTGTGTAAAATTTCTTGTGGATTTACGTCACAGCTCTTTTGTAGCGCGCTGACAGTTTCCTTTTATGCAGCGCACTGCAAACAGTCTGCTGCTACGTGGCTAACAGGCGACGAAGGACCAACTGCATTCCTTTGTTCCTGCCAAGTGAGCCAGCCGCGTGCCCACATGGCACAGAGCGCTCAGTGGTACTACCACTTGCAACTGTTTTCCGTCAGAATTTGTTTGCTTGTGCAAGTTATCAGCAGGCTGTTAAGCAAACGGGTCGTACGGTACCCGCGTGGCAGTTTAAAATAAGATCCTAATTATACGTTATCCTATGAGGGTATTTTCATGTTCCGTCCATTTCGCAACAGTTTTGTATATGACGGTTTACCGAAAAACCTTTTGCATCGTACATACTGTTGACCACCACTTTCTATCTAATATAATTCTATGAATGCGTGGTTTCCGTTGCTTCGAACATGTGTGGCAGAAGAGACACCAGACGTTCATATAGCTGACTCTCGTCGATGAATAATAGTTCCACAACCTTCAGTGCGGATGCTCATTTACGTTCGACCTCCAGCGGGAATCTAAAATTAGCGGTTATGAAGCACATGGACATGGACTGCGTATAGGCAGCGCTAAATGGGATTGAGGCGGTCGGATGGCATGCCGAGATAGCCCGCGCATTTGTGATCAACACTAAATCTTCATGATCATCGATTAACACAACTGCCTAATAAGCAAGAGATCTCGGATTCGAGTCCCGGTCCGGCACATATTTTCACTCGTAGCCGCTGATTCCGATGAAACTGATATCATTAGTTCTTTCCTATTCGTTTCCGTTTTTGTAGCTCCACCTTCGATTTACATAATAGGGTAACTCCGTATGTTCTCGACAAACTACTGGAGGAATTTACTGGTTTGGTTTTGTCATCAGCTTCCTTTCTCGTAACAGCTCAGCTACGGAGATACGGACGCCGTGGAAGAAATGTATCACATAATCATCTAAACGAGGTTTGACAAAAATTAACGATGACTGCTCGAATTACTATTTCTGTTAGCGTATAATACGACGCTGTTTTTCGGCCTACAATTCCATCGATACACTATGGCAGGTTTCAAATTATTATTGCTCAGTTTACGCGGGAAGCGACATACAGAAATGTTACAGTCCTGGAAGGAATGAATGCAGCCGAGTGTGGTCTCACGTCAATTTCACTTTGTTGACGATCACAACTAACTGAGTCGCGATCCGTCCAAAAAGTTCCGTGGCTACGGTGTAAGCTTAAACTAACATCTGAAAACAACAGAAGTGCAGTCGACCAGTTAGCTGTGAGGAGACAGTGTTAACTAGTGGATGTAAGGCAATAATGATTCAACGTTATTGTGTCACAATGGAGTAACATTTCAAAAATGTTCCGAAGAAGGGAAAAGTGTGCGCAAAATTTTATCCTACTCTCCTTGCCTCCCAACCGGACATGACTTGGCTTGGACGCCTGCTTCAATTTAATGGAAGTGTGAAAAGCTGATAATTGTTTCAATATAAGATCATCACTGGTGACGAGACACTCCAAAAATTGCAACTTAGCTTATCTCTAGTTTTTATGAATCCAGTCTCTAAACGTTTTGGACTCACGTGGAATATTTAACAGGTACACAAATTTGCAGCCTCTATCTCGTTATGTTTTCTCACACGTCGCTTACAGCATTTTCCGATGAAGCATTAGTATCGTTCTGTAGTGACTAACTCGTCCACTGATATTTGACGCTACATGTTGATGTTTCTCACAGGCCCAGTGGACAGCAGGAAAACAGTCGAGCTCTTCTAAAACGATACAAAAAACCGTTCCACTCTAATGAATTCACCACCTTTTAGTGTCGCACCTCTTTTATCTCAACATAACATTCTACTGTCTGAAATGCCTAGATCTGATTATTAAGTTATATGCTTTATTCCCTCACATAATCAGCTCTAAGAGTTTGCAAATAATATAGAGCTTGCATAGAATATATATTTATGAACCAACAAATTACTGACATCCTTTTTAAATTAAATCTCAAATCTAAACACTTTCAGCCGTCTGAATTTCCCGTTAATTTAATTTTTGTATCTGGAAATTTAGACGACTGAAGGTGTTTTGATCTGACATTTTATACTGAACAGCCGAGGGCTACCATACCATCTCGTGTAAAGATGAACTTATAGAGACGTAATATCCTTTCTGTTTTGATCTAATTTTAAATCTTTGCGGTGGTTACATATAAAGAGCTCTCTACATCCGCATATCACACTCATGTTAGGGAACCACTATTTAACACCACTGCAAAATACCTCAATTGTTTCTGTTTAGTTTTCTAGATTCCTCGCCCGATAACTGCGTGCATTGTGCGACACTATAATTTTCGTAACCTCATGACATTGAAAAATGGTTTGGGGTCAGTACCCTTACCTACGAATGTTTCCAAATACACTAAGTTAATCCTGGCTCAAAGTCTTTTTTTTTTTTTTTTTTTTTTTTTTTACTTTCTCAACTCTTTCCAAACGACTTTAATCTTCTCTTCAAAGTGAACCAGTCGTTCTACTGTCACGATCTTGTAGGCCGATTAATTTTTGGATATGTATATGAGATGCATTCAGATCTACACTTTACAACACTGAAGCCTTAGAACTGCTTGCATGGTTTGAATGACACTACAATAACTATTTTCTGCTGCCACATTAATTTATCGTTCCGCTAGTAGCGTTCAATTTTTTCGCTCTGATAGCCGAGTTCGCTAACGCCTACTCAAGCAGTTCTTGTTCAGTGCTGAAAAAAAAACGGCAGTAACATTTAGTTGGCGTAAGAAAAAAGACGATGGAATGACTTTTCTGATCACCATACTAAGTGTTGTTCAACTGCTTTCTGAAACTTATTTTCGTCTGTTTTTCTCGTAATACAAAAAGTAATGTGTAGTTCAATGTCGACAGATGCTTTCTGGTATCGATCCCTATGCTATTTTAGCTAATATAAATAATTTTAATTTGAAATTTAATTTTGTTTCCTAACTAACAATACGAACAATATAACAGTTTTTCTTTAAGGAGTTTCCTCGTATCATTTCGAGTAGTTTTCGGGAACACGTCTTTGAATGATCTCTTTCAAACACCCTTTCCTCCTAGCTTCAGCTGATTCGCTTTCGTAAGAATGCCCCACGATTTTGTACGGATTTCATACGTACATTTTTTGCGGATATGACGTACAGGAGTCACTGTAGAAGCTGAGGTTCAAATAAACGTACAAAGTTCACAAGACTTTTCAAAGGCCTAGTACGAAATATTATAGGGATACACCAGAAAAGATGCACCGTGATTTCGAATACTGAAATCAAGTTCGATTGAAAGAGGACCAATATTTCCTTTGCTTCACTAATCATGTAATATGAATATCACTGTAACTGCTGAAACATGTTCACATCTGATATATTTATTTGTCCCCACCATTCTGACGTTGTGTTTCACCTGTAACAATCACAACAACGACCGGACTACAGCGTCTGCCCCTTCTTTGTCCATTATTACGTGCATTTCACGCATAAATTTCCCAGGATATGGACTACGGAGGATCTGTTGGCTAACTCACGTTGAATTTGATGTAACGTAATGTCGGAAATTGTAAACCACACTAATCTTGTGGAAATTAATAAAAAAATAAACATCTTTAACCTCTACTTTTATCGATAGTGTGTGGTATGTTACATCTCGCTCCGAAGGATAAGAGCAACCTTTATCCGTTGATCATGGGACCATGAACCAATTCGTGATGCAATTATGATGTCACAGCGATTTGCTTATTTTATTTGAAACATAGGCTACAAACTGTTGAGGAAGACAGAGATTGGAAAACATCTAATAATTGAGGACGTAGTTTGCAAGTGCTACTCGAATGAGGTGAAAAGGTTGTGGCGCGCCGCATCAAACCAGTCAAAAAAGAAAACGAAAAGAATTATCACAACATAACATGATTCCACCAACATTTATATTTAATGAGTAGTACCACGGTAGGATGTAAGTTCCATAATTTACAATCCGGTTTCCGGGTTCACATTCTTTCCGTGTATGTAGCTAAGGTTCACTGATAGTAGTATTTCAATTATCAGTTTTCAGCTCTTCTACAAGATGAGTATGTAATTCGCTTAGAATCGCTTTCTACTTATCTAGTTTCACTAACTGATATCACGATTCCATGAGGACTCAACCAACGTTTACTCCGCGTTTGTATTTGATCGATTTAGATTGCCTTTTTTAATTTTTGTGAGGAATGACTCTGCAAGATCCACATACTTTTTTGCTAAGTAATATATTTTTCTGCGTAATTTCAAGCCTAGATCCACCATCGAATGGCAGCGAGTGTTTCATATTTTATCGTATATTAGTTTTATGTTAGTATTATTTTTTCATGAAGTACAAGCATATAACGTTGAAACACCATCCAGCCTTATAGTTATGTCTGTCAAAATACGTAGTTTTGGGGACGTCTGTAGTAGGATGACAATTTATATGAAAAGCCACACAGTCTGATATCAACACCACAGATTTATTGTTGCACTAATTTCAACGATTGTAGGAATGTATCAGTAAGCCATTTGACATAAAATTAACGATTCTACATAAGTTTGAACTTTAAATTCGCATTAGTGACTATCGGTTAGTACTCACCGTACTTTTGACAGTTTTCCCCTGATACCCGATACGCTTAATGGAAACCGATCTTGCCTGTGAATATCTTTACAATTTATCCTGTAACGTTCAATTTTATGTTTGTTTGCTAACGTTAACATTTCCCATAGTCTCCTGCGTCATTTCGATGAACCATAATGATAGCGCTATGATATTCTTAACATACTTCAGGACAGATTCGAATTTGCCGTCTTTATTGTCTTTTCATCTATTTCACTGATTTTATAAACAATCGGTTACAATTAGTTTCAAATATCTATTTCAGTGCCACCCGATTTTCCTAATTGCTAGTGCAATTTCTACTGGGAAGCATAATATGTTTATGATACAGATGAGCAGTATACACAAAATAAATTTGGTTGTGTGAAATAGTGAAGATTGTGATGTCGAAGACATGAGTGCGTTCGTAGGCCATTCGGACACATAAGAGTCGACTCTTATCAGCGTAGCGCCAGCCATTCACATCTCTTTCCAAGAAAGAGCAGTGGTCATTTTATTCCCCCTGTCAATATTCTAGGTAGAACTCGTATCAACTTATTGAATTACATCAAGAAGTTTCAAAATACTTTATTCATAGGGTGGTCCCGGACGGCAGTGAAGGCATTAGCTTTGTAGATATTTTGTGTACGTGATAGTTTTTTCGTAATTGGTATGTGTCTACATGTCTATATTTTATTGCAGCCCGGAAGTAACGACCAGAGGATCTGCCCTATCTGCTAACACCAGGGCTAAATTAGGGGAAAACAGTAGGTTAGTTCTTGAAAGACTAAGCAACTGGTGCGTAGAAAACGAATTAACTATAGCAGTACACGAAACAGTCTGTATGTTACTAAAAGGAATATTATCAAGAATTAGAAATCCCACAATCAGAATAAATAACCCACCTGTGAAAAGAAAAGAGGTATATAGGTACCTTGGAATTAACATCGACGAAAAGCAAAACTTTCATGCACGTATAGAAATCGTCTGCCAGAGAGGCATTAAATTATTAAATTAATTGGCAACAATTGGCCAAAGAAGTTTTCAGCTGCTATTAAGTGCAATAAGAACGTTGCACAACGCTATTTCACTCGCTACTTTGGGCTAAAGTGGAGTGTTTGGGCTCATAGAGCCAGAACGATAAGGACAGCACAGGCTCTAAGACGAGCACCTGACAGATGCACATAGAGCAACACCGACTGGGGCGCTGCTGGTGGTGTTACGCTTGCTACCACCAGGGCTATTAGTAATAAAGAGAGGTGCACAATATTTGCTCAAAATGTGCGAATGTGGTAAGGTAAAGGAGATACTGGGCACAAGAGCTGTATCGAATAAGAAAATGAAAGCGCGCATTTATAGAGAATGAAAAGAAACAGTTCTTACTAACATAAAAGGAAGAAGGGAGCTATACACTGCATGTTGGGACATGGTCCGTATCACAGCTACTTACTAAAAATACGACAGCGCACCACAGGTGAATGTCGAGCAATGGGTATCCCAGATCACATCTGTTGTGTCTAGGAGTTCTGTCTACTCGGTTCGCGGGACAAACAATAAAACAACTCGTATTAATGAGTTTTATTGTATCAAATACAATACTTTGGCAACTATACAGGTGTGTCGCTAGCAAAAGGCGACATACAAAATAATCAGTCTTGGCAGTGACTGTTGATCTCTAAATGAGAAATGTCTGACCTGAACTGCTATCCAATTCACTACGTTGACGCTGCTATCCAAGTGGTCCATACCAGTAGGGCGCGGCGCCAATGTCCTCGTCACCTAGGGGTCGCTGTTGTCGCGTTGTCGTCCTGGAAGGGAGGTCCGTCAACTTGCGATTGACTGACTTTTGCTCATAGCATTCTATTCTATGTCTTTCATGGCTGGCGTGCCGGCGCTTAACTCTACGCCGTAACAACGTCGTGTGGAAGGTTGTCCTTCGATAAGGTGGTATATATGAGGACAGGAAATCATTTGGAAATACAGCAGTGTATAATATAATGAGGAATGAGGAACTGTGACATAAGATGAACTCGCTTACAGTTATCATTTTATGAAGTGCAAGCCTACAAGTGTGGCTCGGGCATGGATATGTGTGATGTCCTTAGGTTAGTTAGGTTTAAGTAGTTCTAAGTCTAGGGGACTGATGGCTTCAGATGTTAAGTCCCATAGTGCTTGAACCATTTATGAACCTACGTTGCTGAGAGACAACCAAGAGTAGGTCTCACTTCATGATAACGAGACAAGCTACCGCAAAACAACCGCCTACGGCAACCTTCGGAAGCATTTAGGAGACGAGCCTCGGTGACAACCAGGAAGTATTTATTGTGACACTGACAGCCTTCTCCCAGCCTCTACACCTTGGGTGGCACAGCAGTACAGCCCCTGGGAATTCTGAGTTGTACCTCAGCGGACCAGGAGCTAGCCATCCGGACAAATGAGAGTTCCAGCTTGATACCAATACCAAGTACAGTAGTGTAGTGTAGTGTAGCGCTGTGAAGTGTAGCGTTGTAATAGCGTAGTCCAGAATTGTAAATTACAAAATTTTAGATCTATCAATGCTGTATAGTGTGGTAGACCAATAGCCTGTGCCTCCTAGATTGCGAACGAACAGATATCTGTACATCAGACGACCAAATGGTAGTACGCAGACTTTTTTAGTTATTATTATTGTTTTTTAATGTAGTCATTCTGTGTCGATTCCCTCCCCCCTCCCCCAGCATAATGCTTTGTCAATAGTAACACATTTGAAATTATGCCAAATTATTATGTGCTTTATTCATGCCAGCTTATGTGCAACATTCGATCTGTTCCTTTATACAGATAACAGACTAAAAGAAGATAGCAGTTAATAAGTATATAATAAAGTCAGGATGCGGATTTTCATCATACAGTGTATGACTTCCCTCTTCCCTTCCTATTCTACTTGAGAATGGCAGACAAGAACAAAGATATTTCCGACCTCCGTGTAAGACAGAAGTCTCTACATTACCTTCACATATGGGAAGAAATAATTGTAGCACATATTCTGTTGACAGTAAGTTATCACATGTTGCACATCGTCTTCCCTCGAGAGCGGGCGTAAACTACGGAAAAATGACAAATTACACAACTCTTCGTTGAAATTTCAGTTTTACTTTCAATAATGCGATTTAAAGGTGTCTGTGTGTCAAGAATATCTGGACGTAGACTTTATTAACGAACTAATTAATAGATTAATTGAACTTCATAGCATTAGTTGTTTCACTCAGTTTTGGCTGTCTGATGCAGCAAGCGTTTTTGAATATTTTTCAACAAACAGTCTCGGTTGTAAAATTGTATATATCAATAACAATTGAGCGTTTCGACATTGTACGACCTCATCAGACTGGAAATGAAACAAGTTAGATTAATCTATTACTTTCTAGTCTTTTCGCCATCCAGCCCATTACCGTGCTACTAGGGCGGCACATCGCGTCACACGCCTGTAATTAGTTCTGTTCTTGTGCTGGGCCGACCACCCTAGCCCATCGTAATTTACTCTACATCCACATAATATATACGTGCTCTGGCCTATGTATACCACGGCGAGCCAGCGTTAGTACACGCGAGGTTTCTAAATGGTGTACTATTTTATTTATTTTAGATTTCCGGTTTTTCCACCACCTACCACTAGCCCTGCTTAGTTTTACTTGCCGTTTAGGTCGTTTACATATCTGATAGACATTCTCCGACAACATTTTATAGCCAGACTCTTCTTATTCTTATTTAATGCCCTTTAGCGGCAGATGGTGGATGAAACTGATTCTGATAAATTTTTGCTTGTGGTTATAGGTTTATTACTGTCCCTCGTGCCCTAAGCGTACAGCTTAGAACCACGCCTTATTCTATTTACCGTTTTCTCATATTAATTATTCTGCTGTCACAAGATAAATGATGATGCCTTACAAGAGCGAGACGCGTAATTCTCATTAATAAAACAAAATGTTGCAACCGGGACTGCTATACTGAAAATATCGTTGAGAAGTAGCGGCACCGGCCAGGAAAACTCACAACGGCATGGACAGCGGTGTGCTGACCACATGCCCCTCCTATCCGCATCTGGTGACACCTAAGGGCTGAGGATGAGGCGGCGGCCGATCGGAACCATTGGACCTTCATGGCCTGTTCGGACGGTGCTGCTGTTAGCATTCCTCTAACCAATCATTGCCGGGCTTCTAGTTTTTCCACAACAGACCTATGTGCTCAGCCGTTGCGAATAGACAGATTAAATATTTCTTCGTTGCTGTGGTGCACAGCACTCATTGCTGTCTTTTACAATACATTGGAATATAATTATCAATGTTCAGGATCTTCTATTGGATTTCAAATCTGGAACACTTTTAGGATTATTTTATAAATCCAGTCTGCATTCCGTAAAAGGCATCAGAGGGCTACAGTGTTGTTCAATATTTAGTTATCATATTAAACTATGGTCACTGGTCTATCACGAGTAAGATAGGTACGCTCGACACTGTTACATGTAAAACATCCAGTTTAATTCTTGAACGGACTAGTGCTGTAACGGTAGAACTCGTTAGCAAACGGACGACTTCAGCTTTCTAGTGCCTTAACTCCGGCCATTTTCAGCAAGTAATAACAAAATAAATACCGGATTTATCATTGTAGTAGCTATTATATGCGGCAGCGTCATAATGTGCTGTCAGATTGGTCCATTGCGTTTCTCACAAATAGTGACAATGAAATTACAAGACAATCAGAATCGCTGTTGAGGACTAATCCGAAAAGGTGGCATGTCAGACACACAATACACACTTAAATCGGCAGTACTGCTCGTGGGAGGAGGATTTTCTTCTCGCACTGCGGTAGTCATTTCGGTCGTATTAATTGAATGTACCCTCTTTTTTCATGGTTTGGATATTGAAATTAAGAACTTCGCAAATACTTGTCTCCTCTATGTTGGGCCACAGCTGAAAATGATATAGTGAGAAAAGCGAGTTAGCGGAGAACAGACATTGTCTAATACAAAACGAACAAATAGTTTCTGCGTGCACATACTCATTGACGAACTATAGCTTAAGCAAAATATATTAATAATAATAACAACAATAATAATAATATTTCATTCCTTGATTTAGAAGTTGTGTCGTTGGTAAATTTTCGTGTTTCTAGCCGGATAACACTTGTGAAATATCTCGATGTTTCGATGAACATCATATTCATAACCTTGGAACGAAGTGAGTATGTGGCAAGCGCAAAATCAATGACGTAGTGATCTGCTATTCAGATACGGGATAGCTTTTTATAGACAGAATCCGCCTCCCAAGCTTATATTCACAAATGCTGTTTTGCGATTTTCAAGGTTAGTTTATACAAATGTCTTTCAAGTGCACATAATCTACCTGCTTCCTTTGTAAATACGGAGAGTGTTAAAACACTGGAATCAGAAGATTTTGGCAAGTGCTTCTCTCAAAACGAATTAACGAATATCAAGTATGAAACAATAAAATAGCACGTGATGAATTCATTAACTGGAGATGTAATACGCTCTAATCCTGAAACTAGGCATTAGTAGTACAACCCATTTACTTATCTTCAAACAGTTGTCATGTTCTTTGTCACGTTTTCAGGGTATGGCGAAATAAAATAAAACTTCACATCACATCCGCCATACACTTTGAGTGAGGATTTACATTAGAGCGCTGTAATAGGAAGTCAATAAGTATACTGCTTGCAGAAACTCTAGTATTCGCGTTTTTGTTTAGTTCAATAACAGCCGTTTCGTTATAACTACACTGAAATACACGTATCTAATTTTAGGACCAGTACAAATTTCCGGAAACCAAACAAGTTAGTTGCTTTTCCTTTCCTAGTCTTCATTTTACTAACATTAAGAACTTAATGAGCATCCACAGTTTGTACTTCCTCTTTGAACGGATAGCCACAATTCATTTTCCTGTTGATCAAAAAACAAAATAATAAAGGAAACAATCGACGAACGGAGGATTGGCACTTGATGTAGATAACCAACTGAAATATCAACATTTTTAACAATCGTTTTATGAATAGCGTCACGTATCATGAAATAAGTTCTCATATTAAGATGGAAATCATACAAATTCAAAACCACACGTCACACAAAATGCCACTCATCAGTTACTGTATCAACAATCCTATTCCTGTTGCATGTATTCGGTTGTATGCTCTAAGTTGCAAGCTGGTGAGAATCGTGTAAATGTTGTTTACCCAAGGTCTTCCATACCAGACCAGACAGTTTTAATTACTGAAAGTGATTGCATTCACCTAACAACAGGTGGCGCAACACACAATACGTGTTGTGCGGAGTATTTGCTATGCGAGTTGTCTGTAATAAACGGATTCATGTTATCACGCAGAGGAAAATAGTTGTGTGTGCACAGCTATGCACAAGTAAACAAGGTATATTAGTTTATAAGACGTCCTTGAATCTATATGTTTTTCACAAGGAAATGCGAGTTCCAGATTCAGACAGTAATTTTTGACTGATTCGTTGATTTATTGATTAGAGCAAGCGATTGCCTTGGGTATCATTGATAAGTGCCACTGAATTTCAGTTGTTTGTCGTATTTTAGTCGCCTGGCAATAACAGAGAGCTCATCTGCGTAGCTCTTACAAACACATAACATGTAACTGCCTACTATTGCCTAATCACAATACTTGATAGCTAAATTCTTCATAATTCCAGACAGTGAAATATTTTTTGACGTCCAAGACATATAAATCCGTTAACGTCGACTGAAAAATGAACTCCATCAAGTTACGAAGATTAGTAAGAAAAATTAGCAGATTTCTTGACAACGATCTGTTTGCTCTTAGAAAAGGAAAAGGTACAGAAGCAGCAGTTTTGGTTTATTGTTTAATAACACAAGAACAACTGAAGAAGAAATGAGCGTAAGTATCAATCATTTCTTGATTTACTGAAAATCGTAGACTCTTTAGGAGGAATAAGACGATCATAACAATGAAACCAATGGGAATACATCAATTGAGGCGGTATAGTTGTGTCTGGGAAGATGGTACTCATAACCCCTGTCACGGTCATCCAGATTTAGGTCTTCAGTGACTTGTTTCATCTGTGAAGGTGAATGGCAGAATATTTTCTTTCCCGGTCCTTCCACAGGCAGTGCTTGTGTTCCGTCAGTAATGATATCAGCATCGATGGGACATTGACCACTAGACGTCCCTCTGTTTACGAGCAGAGGCGTGTGCAGATAGAGAGAGATGAGCTATACTGTCTATAAACACACATTTAGGAAAATCAGAAATGCAAGCTCAGAATCGTACTTGTTTGTGCTGTGTGTATGTTGGGTTGTATTATATCACCATTTTCGATTAACTTTTATATCGACGAAGTAATGAAGGAAATGGATGAATACTTCAGGAAGGGAAGAGAAAAAAGTGCAAGAGAAGTAGCAGCCTTAAGGTTCAAAGAAAGGCTTAAAAATCTGGAAAACTTCTTTCCTGGATATGTATTTTAGGTATTAGCAAAAGATTAGAAGAAAGGAAACAGCGCAGCTGAATATCATAACTGGAGATGCCAGAGCAGCGGGAGAGCGGAAATAATTTTTCTATCTGGGCCGTAAGATTAAACAGAGTGAATGAAGTAAGATTTCAGTAAGAAATTAGTATAGACGAAAAAAGTAATGTACAATAAAAGAGCAATACTGGTGCCAGATATCGGGATGCTAGTGCCTCGACTGTATATCCGGATCAAATGCATTATGACCACAAAACACGAGGAATAGTAAACCTAGCAGGTACCTGCAATGTGGTGATATCGACAGAAAAATGTTAAAATTATCTGGGAAGCGGTACTAAAAAGAACAAAAAAGTGGTACAAATGGCTCTAAGTACTATGCGACTTAACATCTGAGATCATCAGTACCCTAGACTTTGAAGTACTTAAACCTAAGCAATCTAAGGACATCACACACATCCATGCCGTAAGCAGGATTCGAACCTGCGGTCGTAGCAGCAGCGCGGTTCCGGACTGATGCGCCTAGAACCTCTCGCCCACAAGGCCGGCACTACTAAAAAGAACAGGCTATGGTAAATTTTGAGAAACCCTTACAAGAAGAAGGAATACGTTAGTTTGGCATCCGGCCCGGCATTTAGGAAATAATTAGATGCTGTGTGCAGCAGTCACGGGAGAACATTGTTGAGATTGTGATGCAACTGGTGAGTGGTTCATTTCCGATATGTATTGTCGATAAACTCAAATAAATGAATTACTCGATAAACTGATTTTTCTTCAAAAATAAAACAAATTTTTTTATTAGAATCAAATAAATCCTGAAGTATTATTTTACTTACGTTGGAAGATTAAAAAAAAAAGTGTAAGGGATAATTATCCCGTAAAAGTTGTGATAAATAGACTTTTGCAAATTTTTTATTTATTTTTGAAATTATTATTACTGTTGTTGTTATTTTATCCGATAATCTGAAAAAGTTTGTATAGAAAGGTATGACTTCCTCAAAGTGTATTAACCGATATTTTGTATATCTTTATACTGTGAGAATCAGATCTTGGACCCTCTTTGTCTAATGATTGGTGCGTGTTAATGGAGTTGTGTTGAAGAAGTAGTGTACTGTATAACAAGTCCTGTTTTGTTGTATGTATGAAGGTGGGAGTCTGAGACAACCTGCTTGCAGCAATGAATAATGAAGACGAAAGAAAAAGAGAGAAAAATACCTCTACGTCCTATTATTTAACTTAAAACATAAAAATGGAAAAAAATCTGTATCTCTCCTTCTAGTGTAATAACTTACCCAAATGGACACTGTGGAGCCAAGACAAGAAACTTCGAGAAGAGCGCATAGACAGCTGACTGAATTTTTTTTTAATATAGTATTGTGTTTTCCACATGATAATCTTTCATGAATTTATAATGAAACCTAGACCTATCGCTGCTTACAGGTGTTGATATTTATCAACGTCTGTAAGCCACGAAAGGGCTAGATTCCATTATAACTTCATTCCCCGAGAGCTGCAAGATCACGAGTTATATCTGTACAGATACCAGCTTCGTGTGATAATCGTTCGTCCCTCTGTGTTTTGTCATATGCAGTATGCATCAATGGACGTCACTGAATATCTGATGAACTTCAGTAGTGACTTTAATAACTAGCAAATAGAATGTATGAGGTGAGATAGTCCACAGAGCAGTAGAAGGTAGTTATAAATTGCAGTAATTAATATGGTGCTCACACGAGTGTGAGTTACGTCACTGTGACCTGACGAACGTTATTTACCAATTGAGTGTGTTGTGGGAGCAGGGGAATTCGGTCGGAGAATAGTATTTCCAGATTTTTTTAACTTCGAAGATTAGTTTTAATCAATGCCAGAGTGCACACAGGCCACAAGGCAGGAATCACAACCTCCAATTCTGAAGCAAATCGAATAAACATTCTGGAGCGACCTGCTGTACTCCATAAGAAGTGGAAATTCAGTCTCGTAGAATTTTTGGATGACCTCCTATTCTCCATTGACTGTACTGTTTATCACAATGTCAACTATTGCAATGTAGACTTTAATTAATTTACAAGTGATTGCAGGTGCTGAAACACAGCAGTGGTCAACAACATCAATAAAACGATTAAAAATGACGTGAACCTTTATGGCAGGTGTATGTCTTTCTCACATAAGCCATCGGTATGTGTAGAATAGGATAAAAACTCATGTAAGCTACATGAGTAAAAAACTGATGAAAGCAGTTTATTATATCCATTATATATCAACGGTGTATGTGAAAAAGGCAGACACGAGCTATGGAGGGTAACATTATTTTGATTCCTATATTTCAGCACCTGTTATCACCTGAAAGTGACCTAACGTCCAAATCACAATAGCGGTTATTGTAATACGAGTATTAGTACAGTGAATGGCGAGTATGACATCATTTACAAAAATTCATACAAGTTACGGTAATTAGACACTACGCTTCACGAGAAAGGGGAAAAACATGGGTCTACCATTCATCCAGTAGTTAGTAGAAATTCCTCCCGCAGATGAATCTCTTAATTGTAGCAAAGGTAATTTATACGTCACGACGAATACTCGCACTGACAGAAAATCGGTTGTGAAGAATTTTTGACTATAGTACCACAATAATAACGTTTTATGTATTTGATTATTTTTAATTGATCATATGCTGATTAAATACAGTTTCAAAGTGGCAGATACAGTAGTAGTTCATTATTAGGTAATATAAATAACACCAAATTAAATTGTAAATATGGAGAATGTAATTATTTTAGGAAATCGTATCTGTTAGTCGCAATCAACAATTGGTAAAATTGTGCTACAAAGCTCACCTAAATGCCATTACAATTTCTGTGCTATTAACTGCGCTTATGTACAGAAGAATTCAGCAACCAATGTATTTACATCAGCGCATTTCACAAACAGTGGTAGCAGAGGTTCCATAGTTTAAATGAGCGCCAAGGTCTATGTTCAGTGTTCATATGCAGACGTAAATATTGCCTTCGAAGTCATAAAGTTATATTGGTTTGTCGCTATTGCTATGGTGCAATGTTGTACTGATAGCGACCACTGGTGCAGTTCGGTTACATATACATTCAGAATCACACAACAATACAACAAAAAAAGCTGTGACCAACCTAGAATTTAATAAGTCGTTCTGAAACATTATTGTTGGTTGGCTTGCACCACAATACATACAATGCTTATCGAGCAGCTGTTACGTTGCTCACCCTCGAGCTACTGCAGGGAATTGTTATTGCGAAGTGTCTCTGTATGCCGAGGCATACTAGCAGTACTGTTCCGGTACTCCATCTGATAGAATATGTAATAGCGATAGTGCAGTGACAAGCGTTGGTACAGTCGTCATTTGATGTGTAGGTGGGCATAGCTCGCACGATGACGTCATTCTGTGAAAGCGAGAGTGCCCGATGCCGCCTGTTGTGCGGCGCTAGCTTTGTGACGTAATGGACGATCTATCCTGCGGTATGAATTCGTCATGACTTCTAGTTCGCAATTTGTGCTTGATCCCACATGCGGCTTCGGCTGATACACAGCGACAGACTATTTTTGCACTCCCGTTTTGTTGGCAATACGAATAAGCTGTACTGCTAACAGGAATGCTGTCTCTATGTTAAGTGGTATCGAAGAGAACGGCGTAACAGCATTGCTATCTAGTATAGTGATTCACAGCAAGAAGGGTAACTTGCAACTAACTGAAGACTTTCACTCGGTTTATGCTGCTTCAATGGATTCCTAACTTATCGTCAATTTTATTTTATTTTTTTATATTAATACAGTGAACGCATATCTGTGCGCTAATATATGACCGGCTCGCATCATTAAATGAGATGCATGTAAAAACAGGTGAAGATAAAAACCAAAAACTGGAAAACCGGCAAATGCGATAAATATGTGACTTGTTATGTTCTCTAAAGTTAGATACTTTTTCTCGGTTACCATCGATTTGGGTTTCAATGATCAAAATATTTATATTTTTGCTTCTACATGGCTGTAGCGTGACGTCATATTTATCAGTATTAAGGTAATGAACGAAATCTTTGGAAATTTTAAATCATCGTTTAATCAGCAATTTGTTTGTCGTCGGACGTGCACATTCATTCTTTAAAACTATTGTCGCAACTCTCCTGTCTGACCAAGTATTATTTCAATAATGAATTCTCGACTCTGAGACGATTAGTCTCTATTGAAATCAAAATTATAGAGGTTTAAAAACTTGTCGTAATTGCAACCATATTCTTCAGTTTGACGTTTTTACATAACTGAGTTTGTAGAACTGTCCTTGTGTCGTATAGTACAATGGTCAACAAGTTTGTCCACCATCAGCTGTAGCTGTAGCTATTCTTCAAGGTACATGGCAGCAATACCCGCTCTCATCAGAGCTCAAAACCCTCGTCAGTAACAGCAACCCGACTCTTGAATAAACTCCCGCATTATATTAGAGAATTAAATAACATCTCCACCTTCAGAAGACAGGTAATGACATATCTGCCGAAGCAACAATAGTGACAACCGTTCTCCCTGAACGCACTCATTACCCATGTACATCGTTCTTTCCATCCAACCATATCTACCTTGTTAACCAGTGTTCTTAACCTGAACAGTCCCTTTAAATTTCCTTCCCCTGGAAATAACTATATCAGGGAATATCATAATAGATCCGTTTCGTACACTCATAAATTCTTTTGTCACCTTCCAGTGATATTATTGTATTGTTGTCATTATTACTATTATTATTCTATTACTATTATTGTTATTATTATTGGTATTAGTGAAAGCAGAAGCAACAATAGTAGAATTACTGCCCATATCTACTTTATTAGTTCACAGTCAGTACTGACTACTCACATTGTCTTTATAGATATTCAAATCACTTTAATAGTATTTGTCACACAACAGTTAAGGTTTAGGGTTTTTTTTTTTTTTATTTTCTTGAGTCATCTGACTGGTTGGATGCTGTCCACCACGAATTTCTCTGCTGTGCCAACCTATTCATATCGGAATTGCTCTTGCTACCTACTCCCTCAATTATTTGGTAGATGTATAGCAATCTCCGTCTTCCTCTTCAGTTTTTGCCCTCCACAGCTGCCTCTGGTAACATGGAAGTCATTCCTTGATGTCTTATAATACATCGTATGAACCTGTCCCTTCTCCTTGTCACTGATTTCCGCACATTCCTTTCCCCTCCGGTTCTGCGCACAGCCTTCTCATTCCTTGCATTAGCAGTCCACATAATATCAACATTCGTATGTCTCGATTCTTTTCTGTCCCGTTTTCACACGGTCCATGTTTCAAAGGTATGCTCCAGACGTACATTCTAAGAAATTTATTCCTCAAATTAAGGCTCATATTTCATACTAGTAGACTTCTATTGCCCTAGGACCCCTTTTTGTCAGTGCTAGCCTGTTTTTGATGACCTCCATGCCCGTCCGTCGTTGGCTAATTTGCTACCTAGATAGCAGAATTCCGTAAATTCATCCACTTCGTGACCATCAATCCTTATGTTAAGATTCTCGGTGTTCGCTTTTCTGCTATTTCTCATTACTTTAGAATATCTGATATTACTTGAATCGGTAGTCTACACTCAATAGATTGTTCATTCTATCCAGCAGATCATGTAATCGCTTCACTCAGGATAGCAATGTCATTTGCAAATCGTATCATTGATATCCTTTCAACTTTAATTTTAATTCCACCCCTGAGCCTTCTTCTATTTCCATTAATGCTATTTCGATGTACAGATTGAAGAGTAGGGGCGAAAGACTTACACCTTTTACAAACCGAGCGCCTCATTCTTGGTGGTCCGCTCTTATTATTCCATCTTGGCTTTTGTACGTATTGCAAATCACCTGTCTCTCCATATAGCTTATCCCTATTTTTCTCAGGATTTCAAACATCTTGCACCATTTTACGTAGTCGAACGCAGATGGAAAAATCCTATGAAATTGTATTGATTTCTCTTTACTCTTGCTTGCATTGTAAAGCGCAACTTCTGAATTGCCCCTCCGATGAACTTGCGTTTTCTAAAACGAAACTGATTGTCATCTAGGACACCCCAAATTACCTTTTCCCGTCTTTTGCATATTATTCTTGTCAACAGCTTGGATGCATGAGGTGTTATGTTGATTGTACGATAATTCTCGCTCTTGTCAGCTCTGGAAGTCTTCGGAACTGTGTGTATGATATATACCTAATCAAATTTTCAACATTCGTTGGTTGGTTGGTTGGTTGTGTTGGGGAAGGAGACCAGACATCGAGGTCATCGGTCTCATCGGATTAGGGAAGGACAGAGAAGGAAGTCGGCCGTGCCCTTTGAAAGGAACCATCCCGGCATTTGCCTGGAGCGATTTAGGGAAATCACGGAAAACCTAAATCGGGATGGCCGGACGCAGGATTGAACCGTCGTCCTCCCGAATGCGAGTTCAGTGCAACATTCGTCTGTTCGTATGTAGCACCATATCACAAATGCTTCTGTTCTCTTTTGTTCCGGTTTTCCCAGAGTGCATATTTCACTACAACACATTCCCGTTTTCACACGGTCCATGCTTCAAAGGTATGCTCCAGACGTACATTCTAAGAAATTTATTCCTCAAATTAAGGCTTTTTCCAGGTCAACAAATTCAATGAACGTGTCTTGATTTTTCTTTAGTCTTGCTTCCACATTCTTGGAAATTTCTTCCTCAAATTAAGGCCGATAGGTGATATTAGCAGACTTCTCTTGGTCAGGAATGCCATTTTTGCCATAGCTAGTCTGCTTTTGATGTCCTCCTTGCTCCGTCCTTCATTGGTTATTTTACTGCCTAGGTATGAAAACTCCTTAACGTCATCTACTTCCTGACCATCAATCCTCATGTTAAGTTTCTCGCTGTCCTCATTTCTACTACACATTACCTTCATCTTTCTTCGATTTACTCTCAACCCATACTGTGTAATCATCAGACTGTTTATTCCGTTCATCAGATAACGTAATCCTTCTACACTTACACTTTCACCTTACATTTTCATCTTGAATTTTAATTCCAGTCCTTAACCTTTCTTTTATTTCCATCACTGTTTCCTCGATGTACAGATTGAACAGTAGGGGCGAAAGACTACATCCTTGTCTTACACCCTTTTTAATACGAGGACTTCGTTTTTGGTCGTCCACTCTTATTATTCCCTCTTGGCTGTTGTTCATTTCGAACATCTTGCACCATTTTGCATTGTCGAACTCTTTTTCCAGGTCAACAAATCCAATGAACGTGTCTTGATTTTTCTTTAGTCTTGCTTCCATTATCAACCGCAACGTCACAATTGCCTCTCTTGTGCCTTTACCTATCCTAAAGCCAAGCTGATCGTCATCTAGTGCATCCTCAATTTTCTTTTCTATTCTTCTGTACATTATTCTTGTAAGCAACTTGGATGCATGAGCTATTAAGCTGATTGTGCGATAATTCTCGCACTTGTCAGCTTGTGTCGTCTTCGGGTATGTGTTGATGATCCTTTTCGGAATGTCAGATGGTACGTCGCCAGACTCATACATTCTACACACCAACTTGAATCGTTGTTATCTTGCCACTTCCCCCAATTATTTTAGAAATTCTGATGAAATGTTATCTATCCGTTCTGCCTTACTTGATCTTAAGTCCTCCAAAGCTCTTTTAAATTTTGATTCTAATACTGATCCCCTATTTCTTCTAAACCGACTCCTGTTTCTTCTTCCATCATGTCAGACACATCGTCCTCCTCATAGATTCTTTCAATGTATTCTTTCAAACTATCCGCTTTGTCCTCTGCGTTTAACAGTGGAATTACCGTTGCACTGTTGTCACCCTTGCTTTTAATGTCACCAAAGCTTGTTTTGACTACCCTGTATGGTGCGTCTGTTCTTCCGAGAGACATTTCTTTTTCCATGTCTTCACAGTTTTCCTGCCGCCATTTCATCTTACCTTCCCTGCACTTCCTATTTATTTCATTCCTCAGCGTCTTGTACACTCCTGGAAATTGAAATAAGAACACCGTGAATTCATTGTCCCAGGAAGGGGAAACTTTATTGACACATTCCTGGGGTCAGATACATCACATGATCACACTTACAGAACCACAGGCACATAGACACAGGCAACAGAGCATGCACAATGTCGGCACTAGTACAGTGTATATCCACCTTTCGCAGCAATGCAGGCTTCTATTCTCCCATGGAGACGATCGTAGAGATGCTGGATGTAGTCCTGTGGAACGGCTTGCCATGCCATTTCCACCTGGCGCCTCAGTTGGACCAGCGTTCGTGCTGGACGTGTAGACCTCGTGAGACGACGCTTCATCCAGTCCCAAACATGCTCAATGGGGGACAGATCCGGAGATCTTGCTGGCCAGGGTAGTTGACTTACACCTTCTAGAGCACGTTGGGTGGCACGGGATACATGCGGGCGTGCATTGTCCTGTTGGAACAGCAAGTTCCCTTGCCGGTCTAGGAATGGTAGAACGATGGGTTCGATGACGGTTTGGATGTGCCGTGCACTATTCAGTGTCCCCTCGACGATCACCAGTGGTGTACGGCCAGTGTAGGGGATCGCTCCCCACACCATGATGCCGGGTGTTGGCCCTGTGTGCCTCGGTCGTATGCAGTCCTGATTGTGGCGGTCCCCTGCACGGCGCCAAACACGCATACGACCATCACTGGCACCAAGGCAGAAGCGACTCTCATCGCTGAAGACGACACGTCTCCATTCGTCATTCCATTCACGCCTGTCGCGACACCACTGGAGGCGGGCTGCACGATGTTGGGGCGTGAGCGGAAGACGGCCTAACGGTGTGCGGGACCGTAGCCCAGCTTCATGGAGACGGTTGCGAATGGTCCTCGCCGATACCCCAGGAGCAACAGTGTCCCTAATTTGCTGGGAAGTGGCGGTGCGGTCCCCTACGGCACTGCGTAGGATCCTACGGTCTTGGCGTGCATCCGTGCGTCGCTGCGGTCCGGTCCCAGGTCGACGGGCACGTGCACCTTCCGCCGACCACTGGCGACAACATCGATGTAGTGTGGAGACCTCACGCCCCACGTGTTGAGCAATTCGGCGGTACGTCCACCCGGCCTCCCGCATGCCCACTATACGCCCTCGCTCAAGTCCGTCAACTGCACATACGGTTCACGTCCACGCTGTCGCGGCATGCTACCAGTGTTAAAGACTGCGATGGAGCTCCGTATGCCACGGCAAACTGGCTGACACTGACGGCGGCGGTGCACAAATGCTGCGCAGCTAGCGCCATTCGACGGCCAACACTGCGGTTCCTGGTGTGTCCGCTGTGCCGTGCGTGTGATCATTGCTTGTACAGCCCTCTCGCAGTGTCCGGAGCAAGTATGGTGGGTCTGACACACCGGTGTCAATGTGTTCTTTTTTCCATTTCCAGGAGTGTATTTCTGTATTTCTGAGTTTCCCGAAACGTTTTTGTATTTCCTCCATTTATCGATCAATTGAAGTAATTATTCTGTTACCCATGGTTTCTTTGGAGTTTCTTTCTACCTATGTTTTCTTTCCCAACGTCTGTGATGGCCCTTTTTAGAGATGTCCTTTGCCCTTCAACTGTGCTCCGTACAGAGCTATGTCTTTTTGCTGTATCTATAGCCTTACCGAAATTCAACCATATCTCGTCATTCCTTGGTACTTCCGTATCTCACTTCTATGCGTATTGATTTAAACTTCAGACTACTCTTCATCACTACTATTTTGTGATCTGAGTCTAAATCTACTCCTGGGTACGCCTTACAATCCAGTATCTGATTCCGAAATCTCTGTCTGACCATGATGTAATGTAACTGAAATCTTCCCTATCAGCCGGCCTTTTCCATGTATGCCTCCTCCTCTTGTGATTCTTAAGCAGAGTATTCGCTGTTACTAGCTGAAACTTGTTACAGAACTCAATTAGTCTTTCTCCTCTCTCATTCCTTGCATCAAGCCCATATTCTCCTCTAACCTTTTCTTGTACTCCTTCCCCTACAACTGCATTCCACTCCCCCAGGACTATTAGATTTTGATCCCCCTTTACATACCGTATTGCCCTTTCACTACACTCATACACTTTTTCTATCTCTTGATTTTCAGCTTGCGACGTCGGCGTGTATACCTGAACTATCGTTGTCGGTGATGGTTTCCTGTCGATTCTGATAAGAACATACCCGTCACTGAACTGTTCCCAGTAACATACTCTCTGCCCTACCATTCAATTCATAACGAATCATACTTGCGTTATTCCAATTTCTGCTGCTGTTGGTATTACCCTATATTCATCTGACCAGAAATCCTTGTCTTCTTTCCACTTCACTGATCGCTACTATACCTAGATTGAGCCTTTGTATTTCCCTTTTCAGATTCTGTAGCTTTCCTACGACGTTCAAGCTTCTGACATCCCACGATCCAACTCGTAGAACGTTATCCTTGCGTTGATTATGCAAAAATTTTCTCATGGTAACCTCCCGTTTTGCAGTCCCCTCCAGTAGATCCGAATGGGGGGCTAATCCGAAATCTTTTGCCAATGGAGAGATCATCATGACACTTCTTCAATTAGAGGCCACATGTCCTGTGGAAAGACGTTACGTGTCTTTAATGCATTGGTTCCTAATGCCTTCTGCATCCTTATGCCATTGCTCATTGCTGACTCTTCCGCCTTGAGGGGCAGTTTCCCACCCCCTAGGACAAGAGAGTGGCTTGAAACTCTGGCCGCTACTTCGCCCTCTTTGACAAGGCCGTTGGCAGGCTGAGGGGTGACTTCTTATGCCGGAAGTCTTCGGCCGCAAATATTGATTATCAATGAAAATGTAAACGGTGTAGGCTTTCGTATCCAGGACCGAAGACGTTTTTATTACGTCTCAAAGACTCTACCCGTAGACCACGGTTCAGGTGGCTATCCCCCAATAACTGCTGCAGCATACATCCTTCTGAATATGCTTACTATAGCCATCCCACCCTCCCCACTATCGTTCGGAACTTAATTGGTCATCCTTTGACCTCTCAGAATATATCCTATCAGCCGAGTACTTCTTTTACTCAGGTTGAGCCACAAATTTCTTTTCTCCCCACTTCTCTTCATTACAAACTTATTATATCCGCCCCCTGGTAGCTGAGTGGTCAGCGCGACATAATGCCAATCCTAAGGGCCCGGGTTATATTCCCGGCTGGGTCGGAGATTTTCTCCGCTCAGGAACTGGCTGTTGTGGTGTCATAATCATCATCATTTCATCCCCATCGACGCGCAAGTCGCCGAAGTAGCGTCAATTCGAAAGACTTGCACCCGGCGAAATGTCTACCCGACGGGAGGCTCTAGTCACACGACATTTACATTTACATACTTATTATGTGATCAACCCTTCTGATGTTCAGCATTCTTCTGTGGCACCACATTTCAGAAGCTTCTATTATCGTCTTGTCTAAACTGTTTATCATCTTTGTTTCACTTCCTTCCACGGCCACATTCCATACAAATACTTTCAGAAAGGATTTCCTAACACTTAAATCTATTTTAAGCATTAATAAATTTCTGTTCTTCAGAAACGCTTTTCCTGAAATTGCCAGTCTACGTTTTATACCCTTTCTACTTCGGTCATCATCAGTTACTGTATTGTCCAAATAGCAAAACTCATCTACTACTTTTAGTATCTTGTTTCTTAATCTAATTCCCTCAGCATCACCTGATGTATTTCAACTGCATTCCACTGTCCTTGTTTTGATTTTGTTATGAACTAATAAAGATAATATTGGCGCAGTTCTTGCACAACTGCTGCCACTGAATGTGAAAACAGTTATAATAATAATACTAATAATAATAATAATAATAATAATGACACTAATAATAGTATGCAATTGTACTTTTTCCGATGGCTGGGAACTATGAGCCAGTCCAGCAAATTGTGAATTGCTTATAATTGATGAAAGGACTGTTCTCAACGATAACACACACCGCTAAAACACGTATTTCATGTGGCGTAGTGTAGAAAACGAATTAATTCTCCGTTCCTCGGCTGTTATCACTATCTAAATCAGACATCTCAAAGACTCAGCTTAACACCACAACTTTCTGTATATACTGGATGGGCGTGCAGTATACAACAGACGGTTTCAAGGCTGGCTGCAGAGTTACATAGAAGTCAGCCTGGAGCAAACGCGATCGTAGTACGCGTAGAGACTTCAGAAAGTAAGCTACACATGTCATTCCATTTATGACCATTGAGGAAAAAGAGTGGCACATACTCGGAAGAGTTTACATGTTCCTGATATTCTGTTGACATAGTTATAGTGCGAGTGAAATGGCGCGGCAACTGGAAATGCAAAACAAATTTGAGGTAGGTGAGACGTATGATTTTTCTTCTTCTTCTTCTGCGTCTTCCTCTGTCATGCAATAAGCGTTGCTCGGCCTGTTACAACTGCATATGGTCCTTTCATTTTTCTGCCCGTTTTAAAACTCATTTTTATGTTTCACAATGTACTGTCAAAAATATATCGTGGTAATCCTAACTTCTCCATTCGCTGCAGACGGTACATCCATTTTTTCTCTCCTTCAAACTTTTCATCTATACGAGAGTCAAATATCTTAAATTATTTCAAAATATCTATATATGTCTTTCATATTCTTACAATTTGTATCCTGATGAAATTGATCCCTTTGGCCTGCAACATAATTTTATCTTTCCATTACCGAGGACCTATGTTGATACTGACATAACTTTATTTAATTTGAGACACGTTTCTTTCTTACTTTACCTGTAAAGAACTTCTGCTGCTACCGTCTAGATAACCGAAACTTTCAATTTAGTATTTTTCATATGGGTCTCATCTGTACATTAGATTCGTCAGTAAAAGTTACCCTATTGTTTTGTTTTCTACAACTGTTTTTGTCCTTACTGAATTCTTCACACAGAAAGACATGGCTTTCTTTTTGCGAATATTGAAATGTTGTATATCTAACATATTTTGTGTAGTTCGCAGGCAGCTCTCTACCTTCATTGTTCGAGATAAAAATTTTATCACCTGCGATTTACATCGTCGTTATATAATCTTGTTGGTTATAATCACATGTTGAATTCTGTAGCTGCATTCCTCATTGCCATTAAATATGAATAGAATGTGTATATTTTTATTGTAGTCTTAGTGTTTCTATATAATTTTACTGCAGTACAAATGTATTGTTTGCGCATCTTCCTCCAATTCTGAATCCATTTGGTTCCTCTGATAGATTTTTCTCCATTATTGGCTTCAGTCTTTCGGCTACTATTCTAGCAGACTTCTTATACGTCGAGTTCAGTGATGATACCCTGTGCTTTCCGGTATTATCCGCCACCCTTCTTGAGTATGACTTTCTCAAGCGACATCTTCCATTCTTTTGCAATTTCTAGGAAAGTGGTTTTAAATCGTACTGAAAAGCATTTTGCCAGCTGGCTATTTACACCGTCACTTCCCGCTGCCTTTTAATTCTTGTAGGTAAAACGTTCATATTGCATACGTATTCACCACGAAATTCAGGCCGTATGAGGACCAAATGTAGTATTTTGCCAGCTGGCTGTTTACTCCGTCACTTCCTATTGCCTTTTGATCCTTGTCGGAAAACGTCCATATTGCATACGTATTCACCATGAAATTCAGGCTCTATACGGACCAAGTGTAATTTTAAATTCAGTCGTAGTGAAATAGTGCCAACAACATGACCAAAACAACAAGATGATGGCGCTGTTGAGTGGTAGGTCCATATCTTGCAGCATGTGATTTTTATCTTTTCGGCAAACCGAAACAACATCATATTCACTCGGAGTGATATTATAGAATTTAAGAGAAAATGTGAGCACCATTTGTCAATTAAAATACTTAAAAGCCACAATTTCTTTTTTCTTTTTATGTGTGATTTATATTCAATATACTTCAAACTCTGATAACTGAAAAGTAATTCTATTTTCCTGTCTCATCTGATAGACTCATCTTTTAACAGTTCCTGTGCATCGTTCCCTGAAAACTGAAGCATCATGTGAATTGACCGCTTTGATGTAACCCTGTGGCTCTCCCCAACAAATTATTCTCAGCATTGTGACAATACAAGAGGCAACTCTGCTATTTATTGAACTAGTAGATGCAGAAAATGTGTATTTACTTTACAGGACAGGAACAACTGTGCTACCTATGTCCATTCTACATCTATCGTCATGGTCAACAACCAGCAAAATCGTGTTCCAGTGATTGTACGCTTGACCCTTGTACACCGAGAATAGAGTTATATTATAGCTATCTGTACACGAAAAGAAGATAGATTTGCTCATTCTGCATCTAGTAATTCAGTTGTATTATATACGAGACGTGGACGGCTTTTAAATTGGGTAGTTTGCGTTACCGTAGGACATAAAACGGTTACCTACTGACGATGCTCGCTAGAATTACAAAAACTGGAGACAAACCTGTGGCAATTAAAGTGGAAAAAACCTTCGGGTTTACAGTAAATAGAATGCCCTTAGCATTTCTCTGATACATTTAGCTATTGTAGTCTTTCTTAGCTGTTCTGAATCACAAAAAAATCAGTTTTCCGTAAGTTGCTTGTTGATATGTGGATTAAACGACGTATTCACCGGCTTCTTAATTATTTGTATATTGTTTACATTTTAGAAATATTATTCTTCATGGATGTACCAGTGAAGAAGAGTCAGGAATTCTTTATTCATTGAACTTGTTTTCAGTGGGTCTAATTTTTTTTTCTGATTCGTTACTCGACAGAGCCTTACGTAACACTGTGTGTGTGTGTGTGTGTGTGTGTGTGTGTGTGTGTGTGTGTGCGTGTGTGTGTGTGTGTGTGTGTGTGTGTGTGTGTGTGTGTGTGTATGTGTGTCGACGATACAACGAACCCCTGTTTTGTTTAATTTATATTTCAGCGTATTGATGATTTTGAGAGTTGTAAGTACTTTGCTTATAAACAATTCGTCAGGCGCCCTATCTATATTAGCCTTTAGTACACAATCTGCAATCTTGGAATTGAAACGTATCAACGACGAAGGCATTCGTTTGCAACTCTCATGGAATTTTTTAGTGGACGTCTTTCAAACTGACGCCCATTTCTTATGCTACTACGTCAGCACGCAGTTCCTCCTCTTCGTCGACGCCTTCATTGTCTTCCTTCTCCCTACCCGTTCTCTCCTCTGCGTTTGATACTGGAGTGACTTTTGAACAATTAATGCTGATGGCATTTTATTTAATTTTACCGAAAGTCATTTTGACTTTTCTATATGCTGACTATGTCCTTACAACATGCAGTTCCCCTTCGATTTAGTAACCTTTTACATCAGGCATCTCGCATTTAGTATCCACGCCCGTCCTATTGATTCATTCCTAAGTGAATTATTATACTCCATTTGCTAAGTGAATAGTTTTGTATTTGAAACTTCCTCGGAGATTATAATTGTTTGCCCAACCCAGACTCGAAATCGGGACTTTTGCCTTTCGCGAGCACGTATTCTACCAACTGAGCTACCAAACAGTTTTGCATTTTCTTCTTTCGTCGATCAGCTGAAATATTTCTTCTGTTAACCGAGTTTCAACACAGTTACATTCTTCGCACTCATATTTGTGTGGGCATTTTATGTGATTTAAGTAATTTGTACATACTTCTGCAGCTGAATTGCCTGCATTATAATTCCATTGCCTCAGTATCTATAGCCTTAGAGAACTTGAGGCGCACATCCTTCTCTGTACTTCAGTGCCCTACTCCTCCACACATTCCATCTTCCTGACGATTTTCGTAAATTTCAGCCCACACTTCGTTATTACTAAAACGTGATTTCACTCTATATGTGCTCCAGTTACGCCTCTCAATATATTATCTGATTTAGGAATCTTTCTCAGGCTGTGATTCAAGACAGTTCGAATGTTGCCTCGTCTCCCACTTGTTGCAGGTGCACCGTGTCCTTCTGTTCCTTCGCCAACGGTTACTAGGCATTAATCTCCATTCACACCTCGAGTTATGTGTCCAATGCACTTACACAGTCTCTTCCTTCACTTTCTGGTACTGTCGTTTTTTGATGTTGGTTTATGGCCGATTCTGACAAGAGTCACACTGTCGTGAACTGTTCACAGGCATTTACTCTTTGTCCTTCCTACTAGTTCATAATGAAACCTAAGCTTTATATCATTTTACGGTGCTTTAGATACTACCCTATATTCGTCCGAACAGAAATCCTTAGATTCTCTTCTTTTCACTTCAGTGACTTATATTGTACCTCCCACCCACTTCTTAGATTTTCTGGCTTCCGTACAACATTCAGATATCTAGCATTAACGCACCTATCAGTAGAATACAGCCCTTCAGTACTTAGTCAACCGTTCTCTCATGGTCAATTTGTCTTAGCAGACCACTCCCGGATATCCGACTGGGGACTAATCCAAATTCTTCTGCCATTGAAGAGATCATCATAAAACTTTTTCAATTACAGGCCCGATTCCCCGTTTTACGTAGTTATTTCTTCAGTTGCTTCCTGCATCCTGATGCGGTTAGTCGTTGCTAAATTTTCCGCGTTCAGGGATATTCTATTCCCAAAACGGCAAGAGAGTTACACTGACATCCATCCTCTTCCAGCTCCTCTTTGACAAAGATATTAACCAGCTGAAGTTCACTTTTAATTGGAAGCCATCATTGCTGATGATTTTTGCTCAACATTGACCCCACGTCATTTTTGTTGAGAGCCACGGACGCTACAGAAACACCGCAGAGACCTTCCGAAAACTAATTTAATCCTTTTCTGTTGCCTGTCTGACAAAGCTATTAATCGGAAGGCTTCAGTCAACATTGTTGATTATCTGATGATTTTTGTTCAAATGACATCCTACGATGTTTCTACTGGTACCCGTAGATGCTTCGCCAGCACCTTGGTGAACTAAAGGAAATGAATCTCATCCGCGAATAAGGCATCTTGCAGAACAGTTGGTCCAATAATTCTTGAATACTGCTTGTCAACACTCGGCTTCCATCATTTTGAATTTATTGTGGAGATTACTTCAAATGATTTTATGTTGAAGTCTGTCATACTAAAAAGTTTCTAATCGACTTTACTGCCACTGTTGTAAGTAACTGTTATCAGGACATGTAACAGAATGCTATAAATCAAAGGGGACCAAATAACACGGAAACCGATTCATGCGGTGGAACGCTAGTTCTGTCATACGACACATATTTCACCATCTTTTGTTTCACTAGGGGCAGGGCGTTTCAGCTGCAATTTTTACAGGTGTTTTATGTAGAGTCGTACATTGTTCACTTGCTTTTCATACGTACTGCTACCGCGGATGCTTTTGAGAGAGAGAGCTTTAATTAACGTCCAAAAAATATAATTTCCATTTCATTTCACAGCATCGTGTGCCTACGGAAGATGTAATTACTTTCAAACTCGCAGTTGTTATATGACCTCAGTGGCGTGTTTGCAGCGACAACTGAAATATTTTCTTTATTGTGTCAATCGGTAATGTTGCGACACGGGCCGTGCTCCGGGTCGCCCTTCCGTAATAGCCTGTCGATGCTGTTGTGGGCTGACTGATGGATGGTGCAGCCATTAGCGAGGTTCATAACAAGCAAGAGAGAGAGGGGGAACATAGGAAGAGAGAGAGAGAGAGAGAGAGAGAGAGAGATGGAGGGATGGAGGCAGAGAGAATAGAGAGAGAGAGAGACAATGTGTGTGTGTGAAGAGAGAGGAGGCGGATAAGGAGTGGGTAGGGGTGTAAAGAGAAGCCAGAGGAAGGGAGGCGGCTGGAGCCTCTGAGAATGCAGTGGCTGCGAGAGGAGGCGGAACAAGTCCGTGACTCTCCCTCACTTCTTCTACTAGCACGTCACATTCCTCTCCCGTCATCTAAACGCACTCAGATGTCCGTTCCTAATACCGACATTCATCAACGTCATGCGGTTCGCCGACAAACGCTGGTATCAATCTTCTTGCGATATTGGTCCTGCGGCTCGTTACGAAGAAAAAGAGAATTTTGTAACAGAAAACGCACGAAATCTTCGGACCTTACTCGACGCTTCTAAATATGTTCGCAAGTGCGAGAAACAATGGCAGCTGCTATGGTTGCCGTCATCTGTCGTTAATAAATCTTAAGTAATACTGAAGAGCATGTGTGCGTCAAAACTTGTACGATTCCTCAAGCATTCATTAAAAACATGGAGGCCAGGTAATTACTGTTCCCTTGTTTCCAACGATCCAATAATATCTGTATACATGGAAAGGAGACTGGGAAGAATCATTTTGGAACGGAGTCTACCATCAAAGACGTCGAAGGTCCAGCTTTTCATTCAACTAAATACCAGAAGGGGACGTAAAGTATGTATGAATTTTTGTCTGTGGTATTGCGATCAACAAATAGCATTGTGCAAGAAATGTCAAGGGGAATTAAAGACGAATTTCCTTTTAGCATCGCCACTATCGAAGAATCAGGAAATGCAACAGTAACATTTTTTTTAAAGATACAAGCAAATGTAACCGAATGTCGAACCCCATTAAGAGCTTACTAGACGTAGAATTACCGAATGAAACTTCAGGTACAATCTGACAATAATATCACTGTATGTTTCAGATATGATTACATAGTTTACTAGTATTTCTCAGTACCTTCAACCCTAAATCTAAAGCAACTACTTTTATCGTCTGTTTCTGAGAGATGTTATTACTATCCGCAGTCAGCTACTATGCTTTCTGTATATATTGACATAATTTAGATATTATCTTTATTCGTACCATACATCTAATTCAGTACTGGCTACATGGCACATACACTAAATGTAAGTACATAAATAAGTAAATAACATAGAAATAAATTCCTGAGTTATCATCCAGTCACAGAATACGTATACGTACAAACAAAGCTAAATAATACAACGGTATCCCATTATCGTTTCAGGATCGCGTGGCTCTGATACAAAGACGTTTCCTATTATTAGTAAGAATGCAGAGACCACCACTCAAGAAGAATGGTCGACACAAAGAATTAGCAATCGTGGGGACTGATGTTTACATCCATTTTCGTTCAAAGCACTACAGCTTCATTCCATATCCTGCGCTGTCAAAAATAGATAAATGAATAAAATGTACTCGAATAATTATTATTCATGATACGATAATGTTGTGAAGTAGCATCGTTAAATGATTTATTAGAGATGCAATGATGTACAGTAAAATACTGCTTCAGAATGGTTTCATTAATGTTTGCGACGCACACATTTTCAAGTGCTGATGTGGTATAAACGTGAAAATCGTGTGTTTAATGTGTCCAAAATATAAAAAAAATACCCTTAACAGAGTAGAAATGTGGTAAGACCCAAATACAAAACACATAGTTCGAGTTACTTAGAATTAGTGTGTATCTAACTATAACAAGCTGTATGAACTAGTACGATCCCTTAGGATGCCAATTAAGGGGACTTGGTGGATGGAAGATTAGGCTTTAACGTAAAGTATTCTGAATGAAAGGTGTCAGAAAAATGCAGTAAAACCATGAATAAGTATACTAAAACAACTTAATGCATGAAGAATCTTGGAGAGGGTATTTATCCAACATAAGGATGAAATGGATAATGATTATGGCGACGACTTGGTGAGGATGTTGGAGTGTATTGAACCCTGTGAATAATTTTAAATCCAAATCAGTGGTTCTTTTAACTATTGTGAAATTATTTATTCTGATAAAAATTACATTTTACTCTAAGACGTAATACACCGATCATACTTCTTCCTTCGAACATCGTTCTCCATTTGTAAGTCCAGTGTTGTGTTCTATCAGCAGACGATAAGCTCCGTGATGTTTGAGATGATGCACTGGAAAACGGTTAATAGAGCAGCAGTCTACAGTGACGATAGTTTGGACGATGGTTTTCGGGGAACTACACTACATATTAGGACATCTACTTGCTGGATTTGTCGAAGTATGGAAACTGCAATAGCGGTTAGCTGCAGAAAGGTGCAGAAACCAATCCGCCACTGATGTGACTATCAAACTTTCAAAGCACCAGCGTGGCAGTTAGTGCCGAACGCTGAGCTACACGCGGTGACATGTGTTAAATCTACGCATCATTAAAGGTAATGGAACTGTCGTTACTGATAAAGCGAGGTACTCAAAGGTCCGTGCACCATGGATATTGACTTTACCAGAGAGGTAAATGAAACACTAGCCATTAACTTAACGAATGGATAACGAAACAGAGAAATTAGTAGCAAATTTAATGGGAAGGGTTGACACGTTGTACAGGAATAGAAGAGATAGTCAAGCATTTCCATCGCACAATTTCTCCTAAGTAGATAATGCTTATTCCTGTAACACAGCAGTCTGGAACTGCGCGACCACTACGGTCGCAGGTTCGAATCCTGCCTCGGGCATGGATGTGTGTGATGTCCTTAGGTTAGTTAGGTTTAAGTAGTTCTAAGTTCTAGGGGACTGATGACCTAAGATGTTAAGTCCCATAGTGCTCAGAGCCTGTAACACAAGAGGATGAGTAAATAGACTGTGACATACATACAAAACATTGGCAACCTCGAGAATATAAATACATGTCTTCATCAAGTTCACCTTTTGACACTTAGTACACCTTTGTGCGACAGTGCAAAAATAACCACGATTGCACACCTGCTTAGTAAGAAGGAGACTCTAGCTCGAATCCCGGTCCGCCACAAATTTTCAACTTTCCCCATTGATTTCAATCAATGCCTACTTGCAGCCAATGTCTGTAATTCTTTTGAGTCTTAATTCATGATGACTGCTGGGTGAAATCTGGACACTTCTGAAAGGACAGACATCGCATATATGTGTAAGAAACAATCAAAGGGCACACGATCACGACATGATGGTTGCCAGCAGTATAGAGCCAGGTGCTCAATTTCCCGTGCGACGTATCCATCTCCGTGGAAGGAATTGTTGAGGTATTCCTAATCTCATACTAGTTGCACTGGTTATCTCACATGGACTACGAAAAAGACTGTCTTGTACTCGTGTGATATTGCCCTCTGACGCGCGCGGTCATCTCGCACTTTTCCCTTTACAGAGACGTCTAGCTTGTAGAATCTGCTTAAACCAACGGCTCATGCTTTTCCTAGCTGATGGTTCAGTGCCGAATCCCAGACGAATCAACCACTGCACTGTAGCTGCTTATGCGCTTCTTGTAAACTCAAGAACGCCGAACTATGCTGCAGCATTATAGAAGGGATAAGAGAAAACAGATACCGGTAATTTGGTTCTGAATAACCTGAATTTTTCGGTGTTTGTTTGGTCTCGGCTATAACAAATAGAATTTATTTTCCACTAATAACAGAATAAAGAACCGAAATACCAAATAGTCATAGCAACAGTGCTAAATTTTTCGTTTCAAATAAATCATTTTTTAAAGATAAAGAGGAGTAAAATTAGCTTGATTTCAAATATTGCGTTGACATAGAGAATGGGCAAAGCGATCACTCTTATTTTAATAACAATGCTGAGACAAACGACCAACATACGCAGACAGGAATTGATACGGCGTTGCTGAGACAATAGCGTCGCCGTCCCCGTGTGTCGCGGCTGCAGCAGGACTTGCCACACCCTGTTGTCGTCGCCGTACATCAGTTGCACTGCAAAATGGCGTCAACCCTAGTCTGGAGACAGATTTACGAAGTAATATGGTAATGAAGTACAATACATTTCCTTTAAAAGATCTTTGCGCCTTTTCTATGAAATACTGAAACAACTGAAAACGGACAAATTGACACGAAAAGCATTCTACAACCTCAGTTTCCACCCATTACTACCGGCTATTCGTAATGTTGAGTGGAATACTCTCTTTCAAATTCTGAAGGTGGCAGGGGTAAAATACAGGGACCGAAAAGCTATTTACAATTTGTACAGAAAGCAGATGGCAGTTATAAGAGTCGAGGGGCATGAAAGGGAAGCAGTGGTTGGGAACGGAGTGAGACAGGCTTTTAGCCTCTCCCCGATGTTATTCAATCTGTATATTGAGCAAGCAGTAAAGGTAACAAAAGTAAACTACGGAGTAGGTATTAAAATCCATGGAGAAGAAATAAAAACTTTGAGGTTCGCCGATGACATTGTAATTCTGTCACTGACAGCAAAGCACCTGGAAAAGCAGTTGAACGGAATGGACAATGTCTTGAAAGGTGGATATAAGATGAACATCAACAAAAGCAAAAGAGGCTAATAGAGTGTAGTCGAATTAAATCGGGTGATGCTGCCGGAATTAGATTAGGAAATGAGACACTTGAAGTAGTAAAGGAGTTTTGCTATTTGGGGAGCAAAATAACTGATGATGGTCGAAGTAGAGAGAATATAAAATGTAGACTGGCAGTGGCAAGGGAAGCGTATCTGAAGAAGAGAAATTTGTTAACATCGAGTATAGGTTTAAGTGTCAGGAAGTCGTTTCTGAAAGTATTTGTATAGACTCTATCCATATATGGAAGTGAAACGTGGACGATAAATAGTTTTGACAAGAAGAGAATTCTGGAAGTCGTTTCTGAAAGTATTTGTATAGACTCTATCCATATATGGAAGTGAAACGTGGACGATAAATAGTTTTGACAAGAAGAGAATAGAAGCTTTCGAAATCTGGTGCTGCAGAAGAATGCTGAAGATTAGATGGGTAGATCACTTAGCTAATGATGAGGTATTGAATAGAATTGGAGAGAAAAGAAATTTGTGGCACAACTTGACTAGAAGAAGAGATCGGTTGGTAGGGCATATTCTGAGGCATCAAGGGATCACCAATTTAGTATTGGAGGGCAGCGTGGAGGGTAAAATTCGTAGAGGCAGGCCATTGGGAGATGAAGAAGATTGCACAGGATATAGTAGCATGGAGAGCTGCATCAAACCAGTCTGTGGACTGAAGACCACAACAACAGCAACAATGAAAGGGGAAGTAAACAATTACGGTAACAGTAATCAATTGAAAACCTAATAACAATTCAGACATAGCATAAAAGTAGAAAGTAGCTAATTTGCTGCCAGTGTCTATATAATATTCCCTGGCCCGCTTCTAACGCCGGCCGGTGTGGCCGTGCGGTTCTAGGCGCTACAGTCTGGAACCGAGTGACCGCTCCGGTCGCAGGTTGGAATCCTGCCTCGGGCATGGATGTGTGTGATGTCCTTAGGTTACTTAGGTTTAATTTGTTCTAAGTTCTAGGCGACTGATGACCTCAGAAGTTAAGTCGCATAGTTCTCAGAGCCATTTGAACCATTTTTGCTTCTAACCATTGAAATCGGACACATTAACACGAAAAGCATTCTTCAACCTCAGTTTCCACCCATTAACATCGGCTATTCATAATGGCCAAATAGTGATATGTTCCTCAATTAAAACTTGACATTTGAGCTGTATTTCAAAAGATTAGAATCGATACGAGAATAGTGGTAAAGTTTCGTGGTACTGAACCACTTAGCAGTTTTCGAGATAAGCAGCGTACATTGGATGGACTAAGTTCCCTTTTAATTGCCTATTTGATTTAATATTTTGAATCTACGTGTCTTGAAACTAAGTGAGTCAAAATTTTTCGTACAGTGTTCACTTTCTATGTTTATTACAGAACATAATAAGAATAAAAATCCGGAAATCGGTCATTTCAGAAAACGGCTATTTTGAGCGATTTTAATAATCTGGTGAAAATCGCGTGAATAAAAAAAATATATCTGAAAAACCCTTTGTTTCAGGGATAGCCAGTATTCTTACACTGTAGCCATCTTTCTCACAACTGCCTTTTGGCGCGAGTACCCTAGCGGCACGTTACGCAACCACCTCCGTCCTAGTGGCCGTTTACGGTATAGCTTTCTCTTTTCTTCGGTATGTAAATCGTTCATGACGCATTTACAAGTCGTGAAACGCAAATGAATTAAAATGAATAACCGTGTACAAGGAATACGAGTTGTGTAATATTCTGTGAAGAAGACGTGTGAACCAAGAACTGTCAAGGAGCAAGACAGACCACTATGGGAAGCACTTTCAAATCGCGGAGGTACTGTATATTTTTGGGCAGTTATGAAGAAAGGAATATTAAGTTTAAACGTCCCATGGACGACGACATATTTAGAGGCAGAAACGCACATCCTGTGAAAGATGAAGAAAAAATCCGACCGTGTCCATTTTAAAAGGAGTCAAGCCAGCATTGAAAACATAAGGAATTTATTTACTTAATTGTTACTGCTTATGGTCTCGCCAACCGTCACCTGGAAACTAATGGATGTCATATTTCCATATAGTTCAGAAAGTTGTGTATAATTGCAACGGCACATTCGCTTTAAGACTTGTAAAATAGTTGAAACATTTACAATAAATGACGAAATTAAATGTAAAATAGAAAAGAAAAGACACCAAATACTCTTTAATCATTCTATTACATTTGTTACATTAGACAGTGATGAAGACACAAAGAATCAGTTCTACCACCAACTGAACAGTACTCTCTCTAAAATACCCATTCAAGATAAATTTATTTTACTTGGTGATTTCAATGCCAGAGTGGGAAGGGACAACCGTTTTTGGAGAGATGTCATGGGTAAACAAGGGGTGGGAAACTGCAATGCAAATGGGTTGCTACTTCTTGGTCTGTGTGCTGAGCACGAGCTTTTCATCTCCAATACCCAATTCCGTTTGCGTAACCGCTATAAGACCACATGGATGCACCCACGCTCCAAACATTGGCATCTTATAGACTACGTTATTACGCGACAGCGTGACAAGAAAGACATTCTCATCACAAAAGCAGCACTAAACATCGATGAGTGCTGGACGGACCATAGACTTTTAGTCAGCCGTTTGAGAGTACCAAAGTATCGCAAGCCACGATCCCACTTTTCAAACCCACCACGCAGAAAATTCAACATAAGCAACCTGAACAACAAAAATGTTCGCTCACACTTCCAAGACATACTGTCCGAACAACTTAACAAAGCTCCAGCAACCACAGATGACGTCGAACAAGAATGGACCACATTAAAGAACATCATCAAAGAAACTGCTGAGAATGTTGTTGGTTGTAGTGCACGGAAAAGAAGTGACTGGTTTGATGACAACCACGGAGAAATCCAAGCCATCATCAATGCAAAGCGGGATGCTTACCTATCCCTTGCTCAAGATCCATCCTGCGCAGAAAAGAAAGCACACTTTCTAGAACTCAAGCAGAAATGTCAAAGTGAAATACGAGTAATCAAGAACAAATGGTGGCAACAGAAAGCCACAGAACTCCAAAATCTTTCTGATGCAAGGAACCTGCGTGGCTTTTATGCTGGTATTAAAGAGCTGTATGGATCTATCCGCTCATCATCAGGAGCACTTAAAGCTGCTGACAACTCCACCATTCTTACTGAAAGTCAGGACATCTTAAATCGTTGGAAAGAGCACTTCAGCTCACTGTTAAACAGCCCTTCTACTGCCGCTGGAGATTTTCTCAAAAATGTCCCACAGCACCCTCCAAAACCCTGTCTGGCTGATCCTCCAACTTTTCAAGAATTTTGCAAGGCACTCAAGAGTGTGAACCCTGGGAAGGCTCCTGGACCTGACAGCATCCCGATGGAGCTTATTGAGGGTGGCGGCTTGCCTCTAAAAACTAGACTCTTCTCACTTATTATATTAATGTGGGAAACCCGCAAGGTACCAGCTGACTTGAAGAACTCCACAATTGTCACCATCTTCAAAAAGGGCGACAAAAGCGTCTGTGGTAACTACCGGGGAATATCTCTACTCTCTGTCACTGGAAAAATTTTTGCAAGAATCCTTTTAAATCGCCTCCAGACACTTTCAGAGACTATACTACCTGAGTCTCAATACGGGTTTCGACCTTCAAGAGGGACAATTGACATGATCTTCTGTGCACGACAACTACAGGAGAAGTGCAGAGAACAGCAAAAGCCTTTACTACTTGTTTTCTACGATCTAGAAAAGGCCTTTGATACAGTTCCCAGAGAAGCCATGTGGATGGTCTTAAAACGCTTCGGCTGCCCTGAACATTTTGTTGACCTGATTGAAGCTCTCCACGTTGATATGACTGGACAGGTCCTCTGCCAGAATGAAATGACTGGTGAATTCCCAATAACAAGTGGGCTTAAACAAGGATGCGTTCTTGCACCTACATTATTTGCATTGTATCTGGCAGCTATGCTTTACGAGACAACCGTAAACAATGCAGGAATAGAACTAAAGTACAGGTTTGATGGAGGATTATTCAACCAGTCCAGACTCCATTCAAAAAGGTTCACCAGTACCACTCGAGTGACAGAGCTGCAGTATGCTGATGACAATGCCTCTCCAGCTCATTCACCTGCAGAGTTGCAGCTGTCAGTTGATTCCTTCAGCAGGGCGTACGAACGATTTGGTCTCTCCATCAATATTTCAAAGACAAAGGTGATGGCGCAGCCAACTCCTGGCTCCTCCGTTCCTGACTTCAGCATATCCATCTATGATACACTCCTGGAACAAGTGGACCATTTCCTCTACCTGGGAAGCATACTGTCATCCAACTGCTCATCTGGAAAAGAAGTGGAGAATAGAATACGTGCTTCACATGTAGCATTTGGTCGTCTTACAAAGCGTGTCTTCCTGAATAAAGACCTAACACTGTACACCAAACTGATGGTGTACAAAGCTGTAGTCATTTCCACCCTGCTATATGGTTGCGAAACCTGGACGTTGTATCGCTGCGATCTGAAGAAACTAGAACGCTTCAACCAACAGAAGCTAAGATATATCATGAACCTAAAATGGGATGACTTCATATCCAACACGGCTGTTCTAGAGAGAGCAAAAATGCATAGCATGGAAGCTCTTATCATTGGGCATCAACTCAGATGGGTCGGACATGTCCAGCGGATGAAAAATGACAGACTTCCACGCCAAATGCTGTACAGCGAAGTGAGAACAGGTAAAAGGCCACGAGGTGCCCCTCTCAAACGTTATAAGGATCAGTACAAGAAAAATCTGAAAAACTTGAACATCGATCCGAGTAACTGGTCCACAACAGCAGAAGACCGAAGTCGCTGGCGTTCAGTTACCTCAAATGCTCTTCAAAACTTTGAGCTGGAACGTCGAAGAATGGAGAATGACAAACGCCAGAGACGTAAACTCCTCCAGGCTCAGCCACGTCCTCCACCTTCCATCAGCTGTAATGTCTGTGGCCGCCTGTTCCACGCTAGGATTGGATTGCTAAGCCATCAACGACACTTCCACGCCTGAACCGTGACAAAGGAAATCTCAGGAGAGAAATGAAAACTCGGATACGAGTATCAGCCGACGACGACGACGACGACGACGACGACGACGACATTTGTTACACATCTACACTACCATCGCCGAAGATGGCTTACAGACAGTTCCTACTCTTAACAGTTTGGGCATCTGGGGCTTTAGATTGTTATATTCCTCAGGCAGCCCCTTTTGCGGAAGTCTGTAACAGCGACATATGGTAACATTACTTAAGTTATGTGAGAAGGTCCCCGACTGGTGAGGGCAACGCGCTAAATCTCCAGAATCGCATTTTCAGGAAATACAATCCCCAAACAATCCCGAACCTACTGCCAGTCAGCATGAGGGAGGTCCACAGGTGAGCTAGCTTCATCGTCCCCAAGTCTTTTTACGTCCATTCTTTTGACTGGACGTCTACTATCGTAAGGAAATGAAACGCCTACTGCGGTACTTGTGATCTTATTTATTAGGTAGCTGTCAGTGTCGTGCTTCAGTGCGCCAGCTTCAGACAGTTGATGCTGAAGGGGTTATCACGATCCATGTATACGATGCATCAGTGGCCAACGTAACTCGTTTACTCTGACTGTCTGTAACTGTGATGTCGACCGTCCAAGCATCAACTGGAGAAACGACTTCACAGTTACAGATAGTCTGCATAAACTAATTATGTTGGGCACTGATGCATCGTGAAACAACCCCTTAGGATTTTTCTTCATATTAACGCTAACAAATATATCAAGTGCACACACTTATCGATACAATGTTGGTCAAAAGCTAAAAATTTTCACAGTCTATAAAGACAGTCCTGATCATTCATCGCAGCAGTAATTGTAGCTTCTTTTTTCTCAAAGTCTGAGCATAAAAGAAAATGCATACGGAAATAGTGGATTTCCTTGCAGTCTTGAAGAAGTAGTCCTTCCAACGGAAAGACTGTGCTAACTCTTTTTTTTATACTAAAAAATCATGAATCACCTACCTCATAAAAATCTTCGTTACTCGACCTACTGCAATACGTTGAGGGCCAATACTGCCAGCCAAATGAAAGACTCTAATTACTGACGGCACTAACAACTGATAGGAATACTTAGCAAATGAAAGATTTTGCTAGAGATCAAACAATGTATTTACCTTAATAGTGTTCTGATATATATATATATATATATATATATATATATATATATATATATATATATATATCAGTTCATGACATCCAGTTTTACAAAATTACTCATTCTGATGGACACACGTCAGATCATCCGCTCTCAAAACTCCGTCATCTCTCTCCCCACATCCACCACTGCTGGCGGCTCACCTCCAACTCCACAACGCCACACGATTTTCACATCCGACTTGCCAACATTACAATAGCAAATATTCCAACGATGCAAACCAGCCACAGACTGCACACAGGACAGTCAGTGATTTTCATACAGAGTGCTACGTGGCGTTACCAACATAAAAACCTAAACAGCCTACTTACAATCGTATATATGGATCGTGATAACACCTTCGGCATCAACTAAGGCGTAAAGACGGCGCATCAAAATAAATAAGATTATAAGGTCCGCTGTAGGCGTTTGATCATCGTCAGCAGTCCCAGTAGTGTCAGGCAGTGGGAGTTAAGGGATCCACCACACCATTTCCCGCAACCTAGTCCTGCTGGAAGGCCAACGTAAGTCTTGTTCAATTTTCCATTAACTCTGCTGGTTCTGCCATAGCTGTCTACATCTACATCTACATTTATACTCCGCAAGCCACCCAACGTTGTGTGGTGGAGGGCACTTCACGAGCCACTGCATTACCTCCCTTTCCTGTTCCACTCGCGGAAGAACGACTGCCGGAAAGCCTCCGTGCGCGCTCGAATCTCTCTAATTTTACATTCGTGATCTCCTCGGGAGGTATAAGTAGGGGGAAGCAATATATTCGATACCTCATCCAGAAACGCACCCTTTCGAAACCAGGTAGTCAGCTACACCGCCTCTTTGCAGAGTCTGCCACTTGAGTTTGTTAAACATCTCCGTAACGCTATCACGTTTACCAAATAACCCTGAGACGAAACGCACCGCTCTTCTTTGGACCTTTTCTGTCTCCTCTGTCAACCCGACCTGGCCTGTTGTGGCCACTTCTGGTCGTCCTCTGCGTAGGAATTAATTCTGGCGTAGGTGGAGCCTCGGTGATGTTCACTGCACTCACAGTATTCACTTCAGCACTATCACGTACAACTGAGTTTTCGCTTCTTGAACCTTTACTTTCTGTTTGGAGCTTACCGGCGCTCACGGTGAGGTCACCAGTGTGTTTACTTTCTAAATCTTTTTGTGTTCCCTCCCGAGAAACTTATACTTCTTTTGTCAGGTGCTTTTGTTTTGGTCTCACAACGTTAGTGTTCCAGTGTCTAGTATTTGAGTCCATAGATCTTGGAAGGCAGGGCACTCTAGTGAACTGTCATATCGTGTAGCAGCGTCACCACCAGCACATACGTTTATCGGACGTTCCTTGTTGTTGTTGTGGTCTTCACTCCTGAGACTGGTTTGATGCAGCTCTCCCTGCTAGTCTATCCTGTGCAAGCTGCTTCATCTCCCAGTGCGTACTGCAGCCTACATCCTTCTGCATCTGCTAAGTGTATTCATCTCTAGGTCTCGCTCTACGACTTTTACCCCCCGCGCTGCCCTCCAATACTAAATTGATGATCCCTTGATGCCTCAGAACATGTCCTGCAAACCGGTCCTTTCTTCTAGTCAAGATGTGCCACAAACTCCTCTTCTCCCTAATTCTATTCAATTCCTCCTCATTAGTTATGTGATCTACCCATCTAATCTTCAGCATTCTTCTGTAGCACCACATTTCGAAAGCTTCTCCTCTCTTTTTGTCAAAACTATTTATCGTCTATGTTTCACTTCCATACATGGCTACACTCCATACAAATACTTTCAGAAACGACTTCCTGACACTTAAATCTATACTCGATGCTAAGAAATTTCTCTTCTTCAGCAACGCTTTCCTTGCCATTGCCAGTCAACATTTTATATCCTCTCTACGTCGACCGTCATCAGTTACTTTGCTTCCCAACTAGCAAAACTCCGTTACTACTTTAAGTGTCTCATTTCCTAATCTCTTTCCCTCAGCATCACCCGATATAATTCGACTGCATTCCATTACCCTCGTTTTGCTTTTGTTGATATTCATCTTATACCCTCCTTTCAAGACACTGTCCATTGCGTTCAACTGCTCTTCCACGTCCTTTGCTGCCTCTGACAGAATTACAATGTCATCGGCGAACCTCAAAGTTTTTATTTCTTCTCCATGGATTTTAATACCTACTCCGAACTTTTCTTTTGTTTTCTTTACGGCTTGCTCAATATACAGATTGAATAGCATCGGGGAGAGGCTACAACCCTGTCTCACTCCCTTCCCTACCTCTTCTCCCTTATGTGCCCCTCGACTCTTATAACTGCCATCTGGTTTCTGTACATATTGTAAATAGCCTTTCGCTCCCTGTATTTGACCCCTGCCACATTCAGAATTTGAAAGAGAGTATTCCAGTCAACATTGTGAAAATCTTTTTCTAAGTAGTTCGGTAATATTCACATCTGTCAACACCTGATTTCTTTGGGATTGGAATTATTAAATTCTTCTTGAAGTCTGAAGATATTTCGCCTGTCTTATACAGCTTGCTCACCAGATGGTAGAGTTTTTCAGGACTGGCTCTCCCAAGGCTGTCAGTAGTTCTAATGGAATGTTGTCTGCTCCCGGGGCTTTGTTATGACTTAGGTCTCTCAGTGCTTCGTAAAGCTCTTTACGTAGTATCATATCTCCCATTTCATCTTCATCTACATCCTCTTCCATTTCCATAATATTGCCCTGAGGGACATCGCCCTTGTATAGACATTCTGTATACTCCTTCCACGTTCCTTAATACCGTATAAATATTCAGGATGTGGTCAATGCATACATAATTTTAGGACTTTCCTTAATAATGTATGGATATTCAGAATGTGGTCCATGGCCTCCCTGTCAATGCATCATGCATTTAGATGGATTTACGTGGCATATAAGCATCTTCTCCTTCATCTTTGGAACTACACTTAACATTCTTCGATCAATACTGATATTGCCCCACTCTCATAGCTTCTCATGCACTTTCCAAAGCTTCACCTCTAATTTGGTTGTTATTTCTTGACCAGCAAGTTCACTCACCTTAGAAAGGTTCCCGTTACGAACTGAATGAAATAAATTATTCTGTTAAATTTGTAATGAAATGTTGTGTTAAAACCTCTCCTTTATGTTTGTTAAAAGCCACGACAGATTTTTCTCAGAGCGTTATCGCCAGAAACATTATACGTATTCCAGTATGAAGACATCCGTCTTAGTCACGATGGATGGAAAAAAAAATCTTTCTCTAATGTTACGCAATAAGCAAATTCCTTTTTTGTGAGCCTTGATGCTCCTGTATAGCTGCCTATGTGCAATGGCAACGCATACATTTATAGAAAATGTAGTACAAAATTTCATTGCCGTATTTTCATAAATTGTGGATTTTGTGCATCTTTTAAATACTGTGTGTTTCTCGTAAGCCTCCCACATTAACGTTGGTATCGGTACGGGATGATGCTTGTTGAGGCAGAAACCGGCAATGAAGAAGTAGATAAATGGTTCTAATGCAGTCTAGTGTAATTAGTTACGTGAAACATATATCGGCTGCTGACAATACTCTGGAGAAAACAATTGTAATGTCCTCAGGCAATGACGTTATTTGGTTGCGGTATCGGGGTGTCGTAGTATCAGTGCACCACTCTTCTGGCCGTTGCCGCTGTCGCAGACCTTGGTGCCGCTGCTTCTCATTCAAGCAGCTCCCCAATTGGCAACACGAGGCTGACAATGAGTGTATCCCGTTCCAGATCCCCCCACACGAGTCCTCCGCTTGGCAGTCAGCCTCACGGCCAACTCATTTACGGAGGCCGATAGCTACATTACGTCAGGCAGTAAATGCCTGTTATTACGGAATGCCCGTACGCGGGTGCAGGTTAAAGTGAGAGACCTTTGAGTCGTGTCAGTTGTCTGTTTTGGCCTTTATTTTAGATCTAAGACATAGTCTTCCTCTTCGTTGTAGTAGTTACACAACTGGCCTTTAAATTGCTACACCACGAAGATGACGTGCTACAGACGCTAAATTTAACCAACGGGAAGAAGGTGCTGTAATATGCAAATAATTAGCTTTTCAGAGCTTTCTCTGAAGTAGACTATAGATACTGGGTTGAGCAACCTTACATTTTTAATGTTTTCTGAACTGTACACGCTGTTGGGTCTTGTAAGTTAGTCAATTGTGCATCATGGTCTGCTAATCCATTTATCACAGAGAAAGCATGTGTTAGTTCTAGCTGCTCATAAGTTTTCTTTCTGTTGTAGTCTTTCCAGAGCGATGATTCTTCCTATTTCAGGTAATCTTGTCATAGAGCTTGTGAGACTTCAAATACAGCCTTTATTAATCGTTGTCAGGTCGGAGCATAAATCACTTTGGAGCGGTTAATTACAATTGACCAGAGCATAACACTAAAACAGCCTAAATGCAGAACCCAATGAAATATATCTTCGTTTTAATGATTGCCACCTGAAGCAGTGTGTCAAACCCATGACATTCTTCCCCCGTTTCCCTGATAATACAAAATTAGCTGCCCTCCTTTGAACTTTTACGAAGACCTCCATCAATCGTATCTGGTAAGGAGTACATATAGCGCAACAATATTCCATAGGAGTGGGGAACAAGCTTAGAGCATTCAGCCTCTTTGCTAAATTTGTTTTCTCATATAAGAGTTCTGCCATTAAAAAAGGCAGTGTTTTCTTCACATTCCCCAAATAATTTTCTATATCAAGCGTCCAGTTTAAATTCTTCATAATTCTGATGTATGTTCTTAGTTGAATCAACTATCTTTAAATTTGTTAAAGGTAATCACAAGAACCATTGACTACACATATATATTTGGCAACTGTAATTTAGTCCTCAAGGCCATCATCAAGAGGTAATTTTGCTTAAGAGCATAATGTAATCTTACCCTCTCACACATCACTATTAAATTTTTCTTAGTATCTTCATTATAATCAAAAGTTCCGGGAGGTGTAGGATACACAAAAGAAAAACTTTTTATTTCATTTTCTCTTGTTGTTGGCTCCAATTATTGCATCTAGGTGTACGTTTCTGAAGCTGAAGATTTGACTTACTGGGTTCCAGAAGACTAAATATCTGATGAAGTACTATATGTTGCTATGATTTTCTTTTATTTTATCACATTCCTCTATATCCCACTGAATTCTCAATTTCCATTTTCTTAAAGCCACGAATTTCATTGGCGTAGACCAAATTAAAAAGAAAAAAAAAAAAACACGTGCGTTTCCATCAGAGGCATGTCCACCGCTACTGCTAACATTCTGCGGTACTCTGAATATTCCAAAGAGTTTACAAAGCAAAAGAATTTACGTCCTTTCTTGACAAAAGAAGAATTGCTATTCTTACTAAGCCACACCATTATTTTATAAATGAAGCCAGAAATAAATGTAATAATGGGCGTTAGATTGAACAATTAATAATATGAATTTTAAATGTGCACGAAATTTCATAATTTCAAATGTTTCTAAAAGTTGAGTAATTTTAGATGCACGTACAGAGTACTAGCAATTTAATTTCTCTTTACACATTTTACCCTGAAATATAATACATCGTAAACAAAATCATTTGAAATAATTTCAATGAAACAGCCAAGAATGTTCACCTATACCTGATTCGCAATTAGTCCTGGTATCGGCTACTTCTATAAAAAATGGTAGTGCTAGAAAAGGTTTCCCTTTACAATAGCAAACGTTAAAATCCATCGACATGTGTACGTGTTATCGTGAAAACTGATGAAATGCTCTGTAAAAAATGGTACGATACATCTTGTAGCCGAAACTGGATTACTTTTTAGTACTCATGTAGAGGACTTGATACTTTTTACTGTTTAGATTCAATTGTCACTTTTCACACCATACGTAAGTCTTAATCATTTCGCAGTTCGTTTATATATTTTTGTGGCTTTACTGGATGGTAAAGGACATCATTATTTGAGAGGGCAATTCCTGTTGAGATATGGGCCGTTTTACTTGTCACAAGCAGTGTGAAGTACTCGATGGTGAAGGCAGGATTCACGCAAGATGACACAGGCTGTTCCCACGTTACATGTCTGCGGGTAAATGTATATCCTCGAACAATCATGGAGGTGAGGCATCAGGAATACTTCAATATCGAATTACGCGCAATGTTAACTGGCAGCCTATTCCCAAACTATACATAACATATTTCGTAATCCTATATGCACATCCTGATGATCAATGTAGTTAATCCTTTAATGGCGCATCATAATCGCAGGTAATGTTCAGCGTGGAAGTATTACTTCTTCACTTGCTTTCCTTGTATGACGGCGACGGACCTGTTATTTTCTGCTGCATTCAAAGCTTTCTAACTGGCCCAGGCAATATAGAAGTTTACTTAAAAAGAACTATAAACGTGGCTAGAGCTGAGAGTTGTTCATCATACCAGGTAAGCTGTAGAGAATTGGCTTCATTCCGTTACTGTACGCTGGAAGCCCAAGGATTGGCCTGTTTATCATATAACTTGCACTGTACAGCTCTAAAATATGTACTTTGTATGACATGTGTAGCCAGAAATGGGAGATGTACAGGATGCGCCATTACTCTACAGTCTTGAAACAGCAGAATGTTGGTTTAAAATTATTGGGATGGGCTCTGTGATTGGCTCACAGTAACCATTTCTGTAAAACACGCACTTCCTCTCATGTGATTACCTGTACACTTTTCGGTAGGTCAAGGTTAGAAACCAGTCATGAAGAGATCTGCCTTCCTCGTCTTGTCAGGCCATCATTATTAAACATGACAAAATCTGTGAGACTAGAAGTTTGTTAACCTTATTTACAAAATTATTGTTGGACAGAACTCACAGTTTTTTTGCAATTGGCCAGCGAGATTACTACACTGACAGAAACAGCTGAGTTTCAGTTAAGGAAAATTACAGTTGTTGACAGACCATTAGAGAGAAACCTCTAGCTTCTGGGGACGGATGAGTAACCACTTGCTGCCAGACGACCAATCTGGATAGACTTGCTGTCTTATAGACGTATGTTGACACTTGAGTGCTGACTACAGAGAGCAACTGGACTCAGAATATCCCTCCATTACTACTGACATGTTTCATTTTCAATACGTACAGCAGTGGTAGGAATGAACTGGTGATACAATCACAGATTCGAGGGGATGCAAGGCTAGTTAACTTTCGACAGAGTTTAAATGCACAGTTTTAATGTTCTCAGGCACGTGGTTAACTCCATCACGCACTTTGGCGAGCTTGCTGTTGTTCGCACTTAATTTGCTGCGATCTTTCTTTAACCAACTAACCATTCTAACAGTCATTGGCCAAATCCATTATTTGGTTTTGTGATTATTTCGTTCACCTACCTCTACCATACTTAGATTTCGTATTTAGAATAACTTTTTCCGTTTATTAAATGTCCACAATTTACACATTTTTAAAATTTTGTTATTAAAAATGTAATTCCTCCAGCTGTTCTTAATATTTTATATTTACTTCGCTACTAGTTTCGACGTTGCGTCCACGCCATCTTCAGGCCCGTACAGTTTGATGAAATCGGTTGTGTGTGGCTCAGTCTAGAAGTCAGCGGTGAGACCAACACGTGTTCCACATGGATGGCGGGCAGTGCCGATTTCATCAAAGTGTACGGGCCTGAAGATGGCATTGACGCAACATCAAAACCAGTGGCGAAGTAAATATAAAATCTTAAGTACAGCTGGAGGAATTTCATTTTTAATAAAAAAAATTATACCAGCTGTGTCCCACCTTTATACAGTTTAAATATGGATGTACGAAGACAATTTACTCAGTAAGTAGTCCACATGGCACTCTTTAATTCTAATAAACCAAACTGGTACTGTAACTACTTGTTTCTGTTCTAGATAGATGAGCCACTTCATTAATATATTTATGTGTGATGTGGTATCCGTATTATTTTAATGTTGATTGTACCACCGCTAGTAATTTTCCTTCAATAAGATGTTTCCATTGTATGACATTGTTTCATGATCTTATAGAGAGCTTCCCTTCACTTTAGGTCACCCAGGATAAGACTCACAGCACCTAATATGTTTGCTGAACAGCTCAACAGGCACCTCACAGCAGAAACTGGTGTTGACAGACTCATAGGGCCATACTCTTTAGTAAATAGATTAACAGGTGCTGTGTTTGTTAGCGCTGCACTTGCTGGAAAACAAGGACTGTGGCTTATGCCCGATGGAGCATCACCCAATTTTTCACGTATCTCACGACGATATCTCACTGAAATGTTTAATGGACGATGGATTGGCCAATGAGGTTAGATAGCAATGTCTCCCCGTTCACCATACATGAACCTGATGAATTTCTGGCTATGGGGATGTGTAAGGAATTTGGTGTATGCCCGACCTGTCGACAGTTTGCAGCAATTACAGGAGTGTGTGACAAATTCATGTTTACAATCCATCTGTTTTGACAAACCACGTGACTCACTGCAAAAAAGGGCTGGAGGATACGTCAGGAGAAGAGTTAACCGCATGCAGCAATGCCTGTAATGTCTGCTTCTTCGTAACAGAGAGATGGGAATGAAAGGGCAGATTGGCCCATATTTCAGTGGGTATTGGCTTCCCGACAAATCATGTAATAACTTTTCTTCCAGTATTCTACATCAACATTTACATAACTGGTCTGTAATTCACAGTTATGTGGTTGTCAGAGCTTTCGTTGAATCACTCTCTGACTATTTCTCTACCATTCCATCCTCAGATAGCATGTGGGAAAAACGAACACTTGTATCTTTCCACGCTATCTCTGAGTTCTCTTATTTTATTAGGGTGATCATTTGTCCTTGTGTATTTTGTTTCAAATTCGGAGAAGAAAGTTGGTTACTGAAATTCCTTGAAAAAATCTCACGACAACGAAAAATGTCAGTGCTTTAACGATTGCTACCCCAACTCTTGCACCATATCTGATACACAATCTCTCCTATTTCGCAATAATACAGAACGAGCTGCTCTTCTTTGAAATCTTTCATATCCTCTATCAATCTTATCGTCCGCCCCCGGTAACTGAGTGGAGTAATAAAAAAGAAACTGAGTGTAAGGATCCACAACGAACTTGAACGGATGTCATGTGACGCCCGCAAAGACCAAAGACAACGAACAAACAGCAAAAAAGAAAAAAAACAAATAACGTCAATCCTAAGGGCCTGGTTAGATTCCCAGCTGGGTCGGAGATTTCCTCCGCTCAGGTACTAGATGCAGTGTTGTCTTAATCATCATCATTTTATCCCCATCAACGCGCAAGTCGCCGAAGTGGCTTCAAATCTAAAGACTTGCTCCCGGCGAACAGTCTACCCGACGGGAGGCCCTAGTCACACGACATTTATTTTTATCAATCCTCTCCAGTAAAGTATCGAATACTGCGCAGCAGTACACCTGAGGAGGACGGAGAAGCATAGTGTAGACAGTCTAGCGGATCTGTTGACTTGTAAGTGGTCTGCCAAAAAAACGCCATCTTTCGTTTGACTTCATCATAATAATTTCTATGTGGTCTTTAGAATTTAAGTCGTTCGTAGTTGCAATCCGAATGTATGAAGTTGACTTTACAGCCTTTAGTTTTGTGTGGTTGATTGTGTAACCGACATTTAACAGATTCCTCTTAGTACTGTTGTGATTGACCTCACCTCAGTGTTCATTCCCACACCATACAGATATCTGGGATGTGTCAGTGCCTGTATTGTTCAGAAGTATGGTGCAATACCGTTTCAGGCATGCGTGTATTCCGAAGGAAAACTGCATCATTCTTCTGCACAAGCATAGACACTGCAAACTCGTACTGGTCCACCAACATCAGGCATTTAAATTAAAAATGTCTCCCTTGTACGGGAGTATACATAATGGATAAACGAGTGCAGGTTGTAGACACATTGTTAGTGACATGTAGAACTTGGGTCTAGCCATGAAGTGTGCTGAGAGAGCGTAATGGTAAGGCGACAGCTTGCGATAAGCGGGAAATCCGGATTCGAGTCCGAGACTGGCACAGATTTTCGTTGCCGTCATTCGTTTATAATGCTGAAGGTTGTCCATATTCGCAACTGTGACCACATTTGTTGTTTACAGATATCTTGTCTAAATATTTTTGCATTTGGTTTTGATCTATTGAAGACTTCTGTGGACGGTAAATGAAACTATCGTTTGCGAAAAATATAAGAGGGCTGCTAAGGTTGCCTCTTAAATCGTTTATATAAGTTACGAATAGCAGAAGGCGTATAGAACTTGGGAAGCATCAGATTTCACTTCTGTTTTACTTGATGACTTGCTGTCAATTACTTGAACAGGAAATTTCCATACCGCCTGCTGTAGGAATATGTGATACTTTTTTAAAAACAACTTACGTAGATTATGAACAGCCGACGACCTACAGTACTTCCTTATGGAATTCAAGATATCAGTCCGCAGCTCGTGGTTTAGAGGCTAGCGCAGCTAGCACTGGATCACGGGGTACCGGGTTCGATTCCTGCCCACGTCGGGGCTTTTCTCTGCCCGGGGACTGGGTGTTCGTGTTGTCCTCATCATTACATCATCATTCATGAATGTGGCTAGACTGGTGTACAGATTGGGAGGGGGTACGGGCGCTGACGACCGCGCAGTTGAGCACCCCACAAAACAAACATCATCATCGAGATACCAATTACTCTTCACTGTATGGACTCCCGTCTATTAGTACTGTGAGCTTCCTCACGAGTAATCACGAATCCAGATGCACAGCTGAGAATATACTCCACAGTCAGTATTTGATTAAAGGTCGCTTGTGAGTAACGGTATCATTAGCCATCTGAAAATCTAGAAATACGCAATCAACTTGAGATCCCTTCTCGGCAGGACTTCGTTAATAGTATCCATACAGTAGACGACACAGAAACGGTGAGGGAACGGGGCAGCTCACAACCGCCAACCAGGCCGGATTCAGTAGCGTGTCCGCTCTGGTTGGAGGAGAGAAATCAGAGCCACCTGGCCGCTGACCAGACAGCTAGATGCGTGCCGCGCGCTGTTGCTGTCAGGGCGACGATATGTTTATTGGTGTTGTTAAGGCAGCGGCGTGGCCCGCTGCCGCGGTAGTGTATTAGCGGCACACTAATTGAGTGCCCCCACCACCACTGACGTCGACGCGCCGCGACTCGCCGCCGTTAGGCCCTGCCGCCCCCGGCGCGCATAGCCACCGTAAATCATGCCTCGCGCCGGCTGCGCGGTTCGTGATCCGGCGTTCATGGCGACGGCCGCGCGCGCTCTCCTGTCTAGGCGTCCACAACAGTCGCTCTGACTGCCTACCGGCCACCCCTCTCCCCTTCCCTTCCCCTCGCCCTCACTCTCCTTCTGCAACCTCCATTTCCCTACAATACCCTCGCTGACCCACAATCGTACAGAAATGTCTGTGAATTTACGTGTGAATCTCTACTCATATGCGCCCATTCCCATAGACAAAACACCAAAACACATATATACTCTGTGATCAAAAGTGTCCGGACACCCCAAAAATAAACATTTTTCATATCAGGTGTATTGTGCTGCCTACTCTCACGTACTCCATATCAGCGACCTCAGTAGTCATTAAACGTCGTGAGAGAGCAGAATGGGGCGCTCCGCGGAGCTCATGGACTTCGAACGTGGTCAGGTGCTTGGGTGTCACTTGTGTCATACGTCTGTACGCGAATTTTCCGTACTTCTAAACACCCCTAGGTCCACTGTTTCCGATGTGATAGTGAAGTGGAAACGTGAAGGGACACGTACAGCACAAAAGCGTAAAGACCCACATCGTCTGTTGACTGATCCGCGCGGAGTGGCCGTGTGGTCTATGGCGCCATTTCACGGAATGCGCGGCCCTTCCCGCCGGAGGTTCGAGTCCTGTCTAGGGCATGGGTGTGTGTGTTATTAGCATTTCAGTAGTGTGTAAGTCTTGGTCCCTTAGGAATTCACACACATTTTAACATTTTCTGTTGACTGGCTGAGACCGCCGACAGTTGAAGAGGATCGTAATGTCAAACAGGCAGACCATTACACAGGAACTCCTAACTGCATCAGGATCCACTGCAAGAACTATGACAGTTAGCCGGGAGGTGAGAAAATTAGGATTTCATGGTCGAGCGGCTGGTCATAAGCTACACATCACACCGGTAAATGCCATACGACGCCTCGCTTGATGTAAGGAGCGTAAACATTGGACGATTTAACAGTGGACAAGCGCTGTGTGGACTGACGAATCACAGTACACAACGCGGCGATCCGATGGGAGGATGTGGGCATGGCAACGCCAGGTCAAGGTCACCTGCCAGTGTGTGCAGTACCAACACTATAATTCGGAGGAGATGTGTTATAGTGCAGTCGTGATTATCATGGAGGGGGCTTATACCCCTTTTTGTTTTGCGGTGCATTATCACAGTGGAAGCCTACATTGATGTGTTAAGCACCTACTTGCTTCCCACTGTTGAAGAGCAATTTGGAGATGGCGATTGCATCTTTCAATACGATCGAGCACCTGTTCATAGTGCACTGCCTGTGGCGGAATGGTTACACGACGATAACATCCTGTAAAAGATTGGCCTGCTCAGAGTTCTGACCTGAATCCTGTAGAACATCTTTGGGATGTTGTGGAACTTGACTTCGTGCCAGGCCCCACCGACCGACATCGATAGCTCTCCTCGGTACAGCACTCTGTGAAGAATTGGCTGCCATTCCCCAAGAAACCTTCCAGCACCTGCTGTGAAGAATTGGCTGCCATTCCCCAAGAAACCTTCCAGCACCTGATTGAACGTACACCTGCGGGAGTGGAAGCTGTCAGCAAAGTTAACGGTGGGCCAGCACCATACTGAATTCCAGCATTACCGATGGACAGCACCACGAACTCGTTAGTCATTTTCAGCTAGGTGTCCGGTTACTTTTGATCACATAGTGTATCTTCTACACAATTCAGTCACATTAATGTGACCATCGCCCGTATTCGACGTCAACGTGTGGTAACTATTTATAGACGGCTGGTGGCAGCTCTAGCAGTGGAGGGCACATGAATCGCGTCAGTGGGAAGCGGAAAATAGTGCAGTCGTTGTTGTAATGTGGAAACTGAGCGACTTATCTGACGCCTGACCGAGACGCCTAAATTTGTTAACTGTTCGTGTTCCGCTGTGGTTAATACACGCCGTGCATTGCGAATTGGCGCTATTCATAATCGCTAGCGAGACAGCTGTGGTGCACGATGGGCTGTAGATGACAGGGGTGAACGACCGCTGCTGTCATATGCATGGGAGAATGCAAGTGCTACTGCTAAGCAACTGACTAGCCAGTTGAAACAAGGAGCAACTAGCTGCTGCTGTCTCGTGAAAGACGGTTCAGCTAACGTTGCAGCTTATCGGCCTCCTCAGCAGGTGACTTGTTCGTCCACTCGTACTGACTGCTGGTGGTTCGACTGAAGCTGTACGCCAGCACCGCAACTGGCGAAATGTGGTCTTTTCAGGTGAATCACGTTTTATCCTCCATCGCAGTGAAATGTCTGAGAGGAAACACCCTACAACGACAGTCGGACGTGTGACGGCGGTGGAGGGTGTCTTATGGTCTGGGACATATTTTCGTGGCATTCCCAGTGTCATCACGTTGTTGTGCAAGGCATAATAGATCAACATGAGTACGCAAGTATTCTTGGGGTCCAAGTCCACATCTATATGCAGTTTATTTTTCCTCGACACGATGACACTTACCAGAAGGACCTTGCAACATGTCACACAGCTCGCACTGTATGTGCGTGGTCCGAAGAGCACAAGTTGTGTCTAACTGTATGGGTGTACAAGACGTCGTGCTGAGTGTCATTTGCGGCCACCGCTGAAACCAACTATTAGCCATGTGCGGTCCTTGCAATAAATGACCCGAGTTACTGCTCCCCCGACAGCTTCTTCACTACTGCCCCATTAAGTCAGTCCAAACTCTGAAAGCCAACCACTGGAGAGAAAAATATACATCTCTAACAGTTGACATAGCTTCTCCCACGGGCTCCTAGCAACTTCCATAGATAATCTCTACAAATCCAAACACAGGAATACAGTTCATAGTGATTTATCAAGGACACAGAACAGTATTACACTCTAAGTTTCGATAGAAATAACGGTTATACCAGTTATACTATCTAGAAGGTTTGTTGTGTGTGTGTGTATGTGTGTGTGTGTGAACGTGTGAATGTATGTGGTTTTCAGCTTACACATATTAAAAGAACGGAATGTGGAGAAAATCACTAAAATTGTTGTTACACAGTAAAGAGGTATAAGATTAAAGTGAGTCTGAATGTGGTGCTTTAATCGGCTCGCGATCTATGGGAAACAGCGCCTCCAAGGTAATGATGAAGTGGGGAATTTCCTGTACAACAATTTCACGAGTGTACCGTGAAAATCAGGAATCAAATCTCCGACATCGCTGCGGACGGGAAAAAATCCTGCGAAAACGTGACCAACGACGACTGAAGAGAATTGTTCAACGTGGCAGAAGTGCGACCCCCTCCGCATATTGCTGCAGATTCAATGAAGCATCATCGATATGGGCTTTTAGAACCGAAGGATAACTCGTTGACCCTTGATGACTGCACGACACAAGGCTTTATAGCTCGCTTGCATCCGTCAGCAACGACATTGGACTGTTGATGACTAGAAACAGGCTGCCTGGTCGTACGAGTCTTGTTCCAAACTGTATCGAGTGGATGGAAGTGTACGGCTATGCAGACAGCCTCACGAATTCATGGACCCTATAAGTTCAAGCTGGTGGTGGCTTTGAAATGGTGTAGGACGTGATCAGCTGGCGTGATATGAGACCCCTGATATGTCTAGATACGACTCTGAAAGGTGACACGGATGTAAGCATTCTGTCTGATCACCTGCATCCATTCAAGTCCGTTGTGCATTCCGACGACTTGGGCAATTCCAGCAGGACAATGCGACACCCCACACGTCCAGAACTGCTCACTCCCACCTCACTCTCATTCACTCACAAATTACTCATCTCACGAGCCTTAAGACAACGGACAATGAGTTGAATGTGCTATACATAGGATTAAAACAGAAGTAAAACCACAGTAGAGCCAAAATAAAGGCACAGGGAAATGTGACTGGTTAGCCGGTCGCCTTGTTAACTCATCAACACCTTCTCCCTAAAATCTGCGAAAACAAGTTGGACATATCACAGAACCATAAAACTCTAACCACATTCGTTTCATTGTCACTTGAAATAGAGGGCAAAGTGTACAATAAAATCTGCCTCCACCCTCCGGACCGAGAATCAAACATAATCTACTAAAATGTGGCGTGCAGTGATCTGTACGGCTCGATACAATAGCTCTACATGGTGATTACATGCCTGGTCACACATCGCAACACTCGGCCAGAAAATCATAATTACGTTATGCTGAATACTACGACATCAGACAGTTATGCACTCTCAAACCCTTTCAAAACTGGCAAAGCAGCTTTATTGACGTGCATAGATTACCATGAGCTTAAAAACAGTTACTATTTTAAAAAGTAAAACTTTAAACCAAGCTGAAACTAGCGGCTCAGACCTAAAATTTTAAATAGCAGAACAAACTGATAGCTGCACTATTCTGAAACGAATTACGAGTAGTTACGTTTGTGTATTAAATGAGGCAGAATATGCTTTAAGATTCCATGCACTGTCCAGCTGGTAGCCGCTGTCACGGTGTAACAGATTTTCCGCCAGTCGTATTTCTACGGATTCTTTAATAATGGAGTCCCAGAAAGACGTTGCTGTGGACAAAATCATTGTTTTCTCATACTCCATTGAATGTCCAGAAGAAATACAATGTTCGGCAATAGCGGACTTGCTTGGCTGCAAAAGGCGGGTGTAACGTTGATGTTCAGTGCAGCGTTCTTTCACGGTGCGTGTGGTTTGACTTATGTAAGCCATACCACATTGGCACGGTATCTTGTAAATTCCGGGCTTTCGTAGTAACAGATTTCCCTTAACTGATCCCACAAGATGCGCAACCATCGATGGTGAGCGGGACACCACTTTTACCTGAAATTTTCGGAGGATTTATGCTATTTTGAACGAAGTGTTGCCAACGAAAGGAAGAAAAGCTAAAGATTGTTTCGGCATGTTTTCCTCTTTATTCACTTCCTGCTTCTTAGTTGTAACTGTTAGTGCCCTGTTAATCTGCCGGATGGAATACCCATTTCCTCTCAATACTGTCTTTAGATGGGCGAGTTCTTGAGGTAAGCTATCTAGATCTGAGACAGTATGAGCTCTATGAACAAGTGTTTTAAGCAAACTCATGGTTTGCGATGCGTGGTGGCAACTCGATGCTTGCAGGTACAAATCAGTATGACTGGATTGCCGGTAAACTGAATGCCCTAGAGAATCATCAGTCTTCCTTCGAACCAGGACATCCAAGAAAGGCAAACAACCATCTTTCTCTATTTCCATGGTGAACCGGATGTTGCTATGAATGGAGTTGAGGTGATGTAGAAACTCCATTAATGTATCTTTTCCATGTTTGAACAGACAATTCGCCGGGAAAATTTAAAAATTCACAACAAAATTACACGCAGTTTGGCACTGCTACGAAACACGATTTCGAAACGAACAATGAAATTTTTTAAAAGCAGTAACGTTGCACTAGTAGCACAACAAGGTACCACACAATTACATGGAAGGAAGTTCTAACATCTCATTACAATTGAAGTGTAACACTAACGACGTTAGTGGAATGTAGCACTTTCAGTATTTTACCTCACGGCGAAGACAAGGAACCCCTTTGTAAACCGTTTTAAAAATGTAGCGCTGTAGCCTCTACAGACAGGTCCCACGAGACAGTTGTCTATCCACTGTGAGTGCTCGACAACCGTGAAGAGGGGATTTAATAGACGCCTCCATTTATCTGAAATGAAGCCATCAATCTTCTTCTACTTTGGACCGTGAAATGAAACACACGGCGGCCACGCCGGCGGGCCCCATCTTAAGTTCAGTTTAGTGATGGGTAGAGAGCACACAGTACACAGTACTCCAGTACAGGCCCCGCGCCACAAAAGGCCTGTTACGACTTCATCAACTCAAAACGAAGCATTCAAGACTGGTTAAAGCGCCAGCCAGGATACGAGGCAGAGGGCACCGACGAACAGTCCCCGGGCTGGTATGCGTATCAACTTTATCGATGGCATGATTCGCCCACCTCCTAGCGGGCAGTGATACCACGCAATCACGAAGTGCCAGGAGATCTCCTAGAATGACTGCGAACCGGCTCAACAAAATTACTTCGATTTGTCTGCTCTTAAAACAGTGTTTCCTCGTGCACCACTTGTTATCTGTCAGCTGTTAGAGGCAAACAACGTTGCTCGCGGGCAAGTACCCGCAGCGATTGCCCCCTAACTCTTCTTGCACCCCAGCAGTCATGCCTTGACCTTCACTTACATATTGATAGGTGATGCGTAATAAAGATATTACAGTAGTTAAAACAGTGTTTAGGTTCCAATTATGGTGTACGTATGATGGTATTCTTATGAGGTTTTTTTCAACACTGTTATGAAATCATTATGTGATTCAAAAATTAAATTAAAAAATAGTTTGGCAGTTTCTTATATTAACGGAAAGGTAACTTTTCTGTTTATTTCCGCAGACTGATGACAGTTATTTGTTACCCTAAACTGGTTACCATATACTTGTAGTTATACTGTGGTCAAGACAATTAAAATTTGTAATACACTCTAGCACAATAAAACTGCGCACGGCGAAGGAAATAATCAATTGGGAAAGAAATTGGTAGTTTTGAATTACGTGTGCTGACAAACAACTCGGTACAATTTCAGAAAAGTTGGATGATTTTTTCAAGAGGAATAGCATTATAGAATGTGCAAGTCAATACCGTCCGCAGCTCGTGGTCTCGCGGTAGCATTTCGCTTCCTAAACACGAGGTCCCGGGTTCGATTCCAGGCGCTGTCAGGGATTTTCACTTGCCCCGAGATGAATGGATGTTGGTGTGTCATCTTCATCACCAACATTCATCCCCATTACGGTTGGAAGAAGGCAAAGGCAAACTACCTCCATTAGCAGCGGTGAGGGTCTCTCGCATCGCTCTCCTGCGCTCTGTCAAGAAGCATGGGACTTTCAATACCAAGTTGATCAACCTCTCACTCTTATCCAAGCAGTCATTCGGCTTTGTATTGATTGGAACAGTTGTTGGATGTTCTCCTGAGAGATATCTTGTCAAATCCTGTTCAACTGACGCGTTAGATTGTCAAAAGCCCGAGCTCGTTGAAGGGCCCTTCTAACGTTCTCAGTTGGGAGATTTGTGGCAAACTTGTTGGCCAATATAAGGGTTGGAGAGCACGAAGAAAAGAAGTGGAGACTCGCAGGTATTACCTTGCTGAAATGTAAGCTCAGGTTGGCTTAACATGACGGGCAAGAAAACGGGGCCTAGAATATCGTCAACCAACCGCCGAGCTGTTAGGTTACGGCGGATGACAACCGATGCGTTGCTGCACCCCAGACCATCGCTGTCTGGGGCATCTCCAGATACATTTCCGGTGGCAATTGGTGCTTGATTCGGTGCGGACTTCAATACTAAATGGAGTTCTACTCCAATCATTAATATTCCAGGCAGAAAACGGGTCTGGAGACGCCCCGGGCAGTGGTGAGGTACTAATCTCACTGTCTACCTCCAAACGGACCGACCACCAGGGATAACGGAGTGCCATGTCCTTTCATAGCAGTAATGTTGTCATCACTGGCACCCTCACAACACATCGGTACCCCGTTTTGTTCTTCATGGCAAACCACCCTGTGCTTACATTCCAGAAAAAAGATAATGCCCCCCCCCCCCCCCCACCCGCACACGACGAGAGATTCGACTGCTTTTCTTTGTGCTTGCATAATCCTACCTTGGTCAGCGAGGTTCCCTTATCTCTCCTCAATTGAGAATGGAATACCATGGGCAGGGCCTTCCAACCAGCCCTGGTTTTCATGACCTTACGAATCATTTGGATAGAATTTGGCGCTATATCCCTCAGGAAGACATTCAACAACTCTGTAAATCAATTCCAAGACAAATAGCAAAATTTTGGAAATTTATGGTAAGTTCCTATGAGACCAAACTGCTGAGGTCAGCTGGCCCTAGGCTTACACACCACCTAGTCTAACTGAAACTAGCTTACTCTAAGGACAACACACACACCCATGCCCGAGGGAGGACTCGAACCTCCGACAGAGAAGCCGCGCGAACCCTGGCAGTGTGCCCCTAGACCGCGCGCCTAGCCCGCGCGGTGGCAAATAGCAACCTGCACTAGGGCCAGAGGTGGACCAACCAAAGCGTGGTTCAGCTCCTTAGTCTTTGAAGCTCCTTCTCTTGAATAATCATCCATCTTTTTTCTGAAACTATAATAATTTCTTTGCCTGTACATGTACATCACATCTATCAATATCCGTCCCATTCCAATATTTCCTGCGTGAGAGGCGCTTTTACTTTTTCTTAAAGTGTAAACAATACAGATCATCGTGTTTCCCTTACCTGACGAAGTCACGTCTAGTCACTTGTAGCAATTTCACTTTTACCTGAAATAGTATACGAAATATACGGACAAAATCGCTAAAAATAGTTTTTCCTTTTATTACCTAAAGCGTAAAAGATTAGTCGGTCATACGGCCTTTTTTATCAAATTGGGATTCACCATCCTCAAAATCGCGTTAATAAGGCTCTTTCAGCGCAAAAGAAACAATTTTGAGGTCTCTATAGCGTGGGATAAACTGTGCACCTCACTGAGTAGAGTGGAGTTGTGATAAAGTATCGTATGATGCGAAAAACACGTTATAATATATGGGTAATGGGACGAACTGTCATTGTGAGTCTGGTTCAAATGGCTCTGAGCACTATGGGACTTAACTTCTGAGGTCATCAGTCCCCTAGAACTTAGAACTACTTAAACCTAACTAACCTAAGGACATCACGCACACCCATGCCCGAGGCAGGATTCGAACCTGTGACCGTAGCGGTCGCGCGGTTCCAGACTGTAGCGCCTAGAACCGCTCGGCCACGCCGGCCGGCCATTGTGAGTCTGGAAGCAACAACGAGATAATAGAGAGGACGTAACGATCCGGAAGGTGATATTTGGGAATTTTGCACATCTAGCTTTGTTGTCGCATCTGTTGTTATATTTTACAGCTTCGCGAGTAAGGCACAACAGATTAACCGATTCATCAGATACTGTAGAACACCTAGGAGTTAATGAAGTTTTTTGTGAGGTGAAGAGACTCGCCAGAGATAATGATGTTCTTACGAGGTACTTAGAAGATAATTAATCGGCAACAGTCGGCTTGGTTCGTTTAGCTATTTGCTTTGTTAAAATACAAAGAGTCGAAATACCGGAGGCTTTCCGGAGGACATTCGGAAGCGAGATCTTCATTTTAAGTATTTTGTCACAGCGACGCGGAAGCCCCGGCTTGGCTTGTTGCGACGTAGCGACGATATAACCTCCACTTTGCGAGCAGAGAGCGGCAGATTGGACGCTAATGAGCAAGTTTACCATGCGCTGTTAAGCTGTAACGTCTGCACGGGTCACAGGCGGAGACCCGCAGAGCCGTTCGGTGTGCATCAAAACCCAGGCCACGCAAACCTGGCAATTTTTGGTCGTCGTGGAAGTAACCAGCTGTATGATATTCTGAAAAAAATCAGTCAAGTTACGTCAAAATCTAAATGACCTGATTCGAAAAGTATCAATTCAGTTTCCGTTAATACGAAGAGGGATTCTTTAACTTGTTCGTGCCAATTGTGACCAAATGAAACAAGACGTCGCGTCCAGAAACCAAATTTGTTCTTGACATCTCCTTCTACACCCACGAACATTGATTTATTTTACGCAGGTTCGATTTTTGCCATGCCTATTTGTTCAAAGACAACTGCCTGAATAGTTTATTTAATGCACTGGATGTTGTTTCGACGTCGGTAATATGACGAGTAGTGACGTCTAAGATGATGTCTTTCTCCCTTTCTTTAGCTGCCATCATTTTACCCGGTTTTCCTCCTTTCGAGTCGTTATTTTGTGGCGACTTCCGTCTGTAAGTGTATGGCGTTGAAGATCCTTTGGATGTATAAGTAGTTATTGATCACGTTTTCGCACAAGAAAGAAGTCGCTTAGGCTGACGTTGCTGCCTCTGTGGTCTGTTCAATGATGCCCCGCCTGCTTCTTGAGAATCGTCTTTCTGATACCTGGACCGTGAGCTTCCGCCATTTTGCCTCGGCATACATAGCCATCTACTTTTGTCCCAAGATTATCATTAACACCACCAGCGCTGATTATAGTGCCTTCCTGTGGTACTACAAGCTGCGTACATCGAGCACCTCCCAGAAATCGCCTTTTAACTTTACGGGCTACCACTCTGCGGGGCATGTTGTGAGAAAATGTTGATCTGTTCATCATCGACTACAGCTATCTCCAACAGTTTACCTCTAAATCGTCCTACTTCAGCAACAAAACTCCAGAACTACTAAAGAACAGTGGTTTCAACTGTGTTGAAGGTTTTTTTTCTGGCTGCCATTGTGTATAATCGCATAACCGTCATCAATGACATGTGATTTTGGGTCACTGCATTTTGTCTCTTGCTCCGTGAACATGTCAGTTACGCGTCGCATTAGGGCAGCAGATAGTTTACGTGCTCTTCCTGCCACTGAACCAAGAGCTAGCTTGTTTGCCACCAACGTTCCATTCATACCTGTAAGCCTTACGTACCTGTCCAGTCGATCGAACATAGTCGACTCACGTTGCCTACGGGGACGCCTAGCATGCTTCCGATTCCTTAATGTCGTCATTGAGCCATTATAAGGCGATATGTGTTTTAATCAGGCATTCTGTCTTAAGGGTCTGTCTCCGATTCTGAGTTTCAAGCTGTAGGCCTAGTCCTTGAGGATCCAACATCCAACTACAGGGCGCCTGCTGGTACTCAGGAGGTGTTTCATTCCTATTCACGCATTCATATGTAGGAAGCACCCACTATTTTCCACTTTAGGAGGCGCCCTCCAAGGATTACAGGTTCTACCTGAAAAACTGTAGAACCTATCTAATAATGTAAACGCGATTGCAACTTTGCTAAACCACATACTGATTTTCACAAAATCCGATACGGAGATAGCTTGAACGCTAAGGAAGAACATGGGCTGCTTTAGAAAGTGTATAGTACAAGATATCCATTGATCTGAAGAATATGACGCGAAATATTGTACGATAATTACTCTTTGTAAAACCTATTTACTCTGTGACATTTGAACTTAATCATATATCTGAAAATACAGTTATTGTTTGATGTGTTCTACATGATACGATTCAAAACAATGAATACAATGCTTTACAATCCTTTACTTGAAACTTCCTGGCAGATTAAAACTGTGTGCCGGACCGAGACTCGAACTCGGAACCTTTGCCATAGCCTTCTGTAAAGTTTGGAAGGTAGGAGACGACATACTGGCAGAAGTGAAGTTATGAGGACAGGGCGTTAGTCGTGCTTGGGTAGCTCAGATGGTAGAGCACTTGCCTGCGAACGGCGAAGGTTCTGAGTTCGAGTCTCTGTCCGGCACACAGTTTTAATCCGCCAGGAGGTTTCATATCAGCGCACACTCTGCTGCAGAGTTAAAATCTCATTCTGGAATCCTTTACTTCTTCAGTCCGTACTTCCTTAGTAATACCAGTCACAAGAAAGTCACTTTTTTGCCTTTGAAGGTCATGCGCTTTGCGTAAGAACTTCGTTGCGTTCTGATTAGTACGCACATATCGTGGTCATCAATTTAGCGCTGCTTATAGTTCAACATGGGTTTCCGGGTTCACTTCGCTCTTAGTTTGTCTTTCTTTCTGCTCGCTTCTGGATGTATGCGTTATCATCACCGTTTTATCAGCATCGCCGTGCAAATCATCGAAGTGGCGTCAAATAAAAATATTGCACCACGTTCCCGAATATCCCAAACGGGGTTTCCCGACCAATGAAGCCGTACACATTTAATTTTACTGATACGCGACCGCATCCGTGGGAAACAGCTACAACAGAACGCTTATACAACCCTCAACGTGTTTAATCGAAGACAATCCGTACTAGCATACTAGTATTATAAATGCGAAAGGAACTTTGCGTGTTAATTTTTACGACTAAATCGCCGAATCGACATCCATAAAATTGGGTATGAGATAGCTTTAACCCTGACGAAGAAGATGGGTAACTTTACACACTGTGCAGTACAAGACATTTATTGATTTAAAGAATATTACTCAAATTAAGGAAAAATATTGACTCTTTGAAAAAACTACTTACTCTTTCACTTTCGAACTTTATCACATCTGTGAAAATGCGCCGGCCTGTGTGGCGAGCGGTTCTAAGCGCTTCAGTCCGGCACCGCGCGACAGCTACGGTCGCAGGTTCGTATCCTGCCTCGGGCATGGACGTGTGTGATGTCCTTAGGTTAGTTAGGTTTAAGTAGTTCTAAGTTCTAGGGGACTGATGACCTCAGATGTTAAGTCCCATAGTACTCAGAGCCATTTGAACCATTTGGTGAAAATGCTTTTATTGGATGATGTGTTCCACATGATTCTTCATAATCACTACACTGCTTATTCAGTTCTCAACGTGTTTAATCCTTATTTTCATAATAATACCAGTGTTAGTAATTGGGAAAGCAAATCACTCTGTTACGTTTCTACGACTCTACCGGTGAACCGATGGCATTTGTTACGGAGATAGCTTGAACAGTGAGGAAGTCCACAGCCTACATTATAAAGCCTTAACTTTTAGAGCATTACCGACGTTTGTAAATGTGGTATACGTGAGTGGTAAGCGGGTGACGCCGGCGCTGTGTCTATAAATTATTCAGTGACAGCGCAGATCCAATATTATTGTGCCTGTGGCTAATGACATTGAAGTCCTAAATCACGGTCCGCTGCTCGTGGTCGTGCGGTAGCGTTCTCGCTTCCCACGCACGGGTTCCCTGGTTCGATCTCGGCGGGGTTAGGGATATTTCTCTGCCTCGTGATGACTGGGTGTTGTGTGATGTCCTTAGGTTAGTTAGGTTTAAGTAGTTCTAAGTTCTAGGGACTGATGATCATAGATGTTAAGTCCCATAGTGCTCAGAGCCATTTGAACCATTTTTTTGAATCCTAAATCACGAAGCAGAGCTGGAAAATTTTGCTGCTGATATAACAGTAAATTCGGACTGTAACACTGAGAACTACATTTAACATTATTACTGCAAATCTCATAAACGTAAGTCTGATTTAGCGAATAGTTCTGAGAGAGCTCAACCTCCGAAAGTTACTCGAATCCAGCAAACCTCAGTGCAATCTCATGTCCGCCGGAACTTGGATGCAAAACGCCTTGAGGCCTTAAGAGCTATGGAGACATTAGAACAGTCACAAGCCCGCTGCATTTTAGGCGGTGAGCCTCACTCATCTCTTAAAGCTTCCAAGACGCTTCAAGGGTCACAACGGCGTCACATAAAGGCTGTAAAAATTGACTACGATAATCATAAATTGGGTCATCGTAGGACGATGAATTCAAAATGTAGGCACCATAATGCACTAAAATGTAAGAAACAGTATATGTTGCTCTGCTGGCAAAATGTCACAACCGGTACTAGCTGACCCAGGAAACCCAAAAAAACTCTACTTAGGCGCGAATGTAGTGAATCGAGGTATTTTTAAATGCAATTTGAACATATAATGCATGCTTCCATATTCGACTTACAGCAAAATGGTAGAAACACATTCATTATGTACCTACATACCGGCTCGTTATACATTTTTATACACACGTCTCTACACCACTAAACACATAGGTACCTCGTGAAATTACTATCTCACTTACTGTCACCCATCACAATAAAACTGCTGCCAAGCGAGCAAAGAAGTGGGTAACAGCCAGTTCATACATACTACCGTTTAAAAAGTTTTTATATATGTTTCAAAAAATGGTTCATATGGCTCTGAGCACTATGGGACTTAACTTCTGAGGTCATCAGTCCCCTAGAAGTTAGAACTACTTAAACCTAACTAACCTAAGGACATCACACACATCCATGCCCTAGGCAGGATTCGAACCGGCGACCGTAGCGTTCGCGTGGCTCCAGACTGTAGCGCCTAGAACCTCTCGGCCACTCTTGCCAGCCTATATGTTTCACACCTCCTCCTAAATCACTGGGCCGATTACAACCAAACTTGGTACGCATATCACATGTGTCTGCAAAGAACCTTTGTGGGCGTAAGAACCAACAAAGTCTTGAAGGTTTGTGGGTAGGGGTGAAAAAGGAGTGTAGCACACGACGCGAAAATACCCAGAGTTTGCTCATCCAATATTTGAGAATGATAGTTTGTGACTTGGAAAAATCTTACACAAACAGTTCTGAAAGCTTTTTCGCTGACAACCCCTCAAAATTATGAAAAGAAAAATGTTTATCGCTTACTACATTTTCACTATACATGGAGAAAAACTGCCACATCAGGCTTGACATCTTAATCCACAACTTCTTTACTGGTAGCTGTATTCTTGAAGAGTCTGAAGGAGTAGTCACACATACCACATACGTACCTGCAAAATTATATCACTGTACAGTACATAGTTCAGGATACATGGCTTCATAAACACTGAGATGGGCGAAAAACTACAGCACCACGTACGACGTATTATTTATAATTTCTCAATCTGTTTGGCAGACAGTATCAACATATTCCGCAAACTGTACCTACAAAATTATAGCAACTGTACAACTCATACTTCAGGGGATACGGCGTCATAAGCTTCGAGTTGCGTGATAACGAAACTGCTGGCCGAGATTCGCTAGATATACGGGTGAAATACGTGTATAAATACACTACTGGTCATTAAAATTGCTACACCACAAGAAATGCAGATGATAAACGGGTATTCATTGGACGAATATATTATACTAGAACTGACATGTGATTACATTTTCACGCAATTCGGGTGCACAGATTCGGAGAAATCAGTAGCCAGAACAACCACTTCTGGCCGTAATAACGGCCTTCATACGCCTCGGCTTGGATGGCGTGTACAGGTACAGCTGACCATGCAGCTTCAACACGATAGCACAGCTCATAAAGAGTAGTGACTGGCGTATTGTTACGAGGCAGTTGTTCGGCCACCATTGACCAGACGTTTTCAGTTGGTGAGAGATCTGGAGAACCTGCTGGCCAGGGCAGCAGTCAAACATTTTCTGTATCCAGAAATGCCTGTACAAGATCTGCAACATGCGGTCGTGCATTATCCTGCTGAAATGCAGGGTTTCACAGGCATCGAATGGAGCGTAGAGTCACGGGTCGTAACACATCAGAAATGTAACGTCCACAGTTCAGATTGCCGTCAATGCGAACAGTATGGCGATGACGAATACACGCTTCCAATGTGCGTTCACCGCGATGTCGCCAAACACGTATGCGACCATCATGATGCTGTAAACAGAACCTGGATTCATACGAAGAAATGACGTTTTGCCATTCGTGCACACCATCGCAGGCGCTCCTGTCTGTGATGCAGCGTCAAGGGTAACCGCAGCCATGGTCTCCGAGCTGATAGTCCATGTTGCTGCAAATGGTTGTTGCCTTGCAAACGTCCCCATCTGTTGACTCAGGGATCGAGATGTGGCTGCACGATCCGTTAGAGCCATGGGGATAAGATGCCTGTCATCTCGACTGCTAGTGATACGAGGCCGTTGGGATCCAGCACGGCGTTCCGTATTACCCTCCTGAATCCACCGATTCAATATTCTGCTAATAGTCATTGAATCTCGACTAACGCGAACAGCAATGTCGCGATACGATAAACCGCAATCGCGACAGGCTACAATCCGACCTTTATCAAAGTCGGAAACGTGATGGTATGCATTTCTTCTCCTTACACGAGGCATCACAACAACGTTTCACCAGGCAACGCCGGTCAACTGCTGTTTGTGTATGAGAAATCGGTTGGAACTTTCCTCATGTCAGCACGTTGTGTGTGTCGCCACCGCCGCCAACCTTGTGTGAATGCTCTGTAAAGTTAATCATTTGCATATCACAGCATCTTCATCCTGTCGGTTAAATTTTGGGTCTGTAGCACGTCATCTTCGTGGTGTAGCAATTTTAATGGCCAGTAGCGTATAAGTTAAAGATGTAAATATATGCGAAATATGCATGACATGTGTGTTTACCACCAAAGCAGAGGACAAAAATCTGCTGCTACACCCCTCGATCGGTTTCAGCCAATCTTCGTACACACATTTCTTACTGTACAGAAAGAAATAATCTAATATTAGAAAACAGGAACCTGCCATTGGGTGTGACATGGAAGAGATGGACAGAGAGAGGAGGTGGATGTAAGACATGGACACAGGTATGGCGGCAGGATGAGATGGTCAGAGAGAGAGTGGGGAAGGGGAACATGTACAGAATAAGGTAAAAGGAGGCGATGGACCGAGGAAGGTGAGGAGATATGCAGAGAGAGGGAGGAAGAGGAAGTGAACTGGGGCAGGGGGAGGAGATGTACAGAGCCGGAAGAAATGAAAAGAGAAAGGAGGGAAGAGGTGGACAGAGAAGGGAGGAGGAGGTGGACTGAGAGTGGGGGTCGAGGAGCAGATGGACAGAGGGGGTGCGGAGGCGAGGGACAGAGAGAGTGAGGGAAGGGCGAATGGACTAATAGAACTGGAATAAATGCATACACGGGCAAGGTCGGGTACTCAGCTAATCTTGTCGTATATTACATATTCTATTATGGTTTTGTTAAAACTAAGCTAACAACTGAACATAAATAGGCTGGAAGTTACATTTAAAAAATCGTTTCCCTTGAACCTGGGTCTTGATTACTTTTTACACTGTTCATAAAAACTACGTTTAACTGCCGAACTCTTAAAGTGGCAGCTACTTGTACTAAACCAATATGCCATTACAAATTCGGCACAAAATGATAAAATGCATAGCAACAATTTTTAATTTTGCTGCAAGTTAAATAATCTTTCCGCTCAAGACAAAATTAAGATTCTGGTCATTTTGTGACTCCTTTTGCGCACCAGCATCTGATGTCCCTAGCTTGGTAGGTCTAAACTCAATTGAATCAAAACGTAGTTCATCAACCACATTTACATTTACAAAAAAAAAAAAATTCGAAAGATGACACAATACTTCTATCCAAAATTATTCTTCCCATTATAAAAAAAATAATGTCGTGATTACTGCTTGGTTCTGAATAATTACGTCCGTAAGTTCGCCAACCGATACCTCACATAATTATGTACGAGCAGAACATATCGGGTTTTACCGTATAGGAAACAGCAGTGGGGCGAAGAAGATATCAAGTCACGTGAAATCTAGCTCCTCCTCTACATATAAAATTACTTTCGTTGTTGATTAGCAGTGTGTCTCTCAGCTTGTAAAGCAATCCCAAGTAAATACATCAGTATCTTTTTATTTCGTTATTCTTTGACACAGATAAATGTATATGCAAACTGGAAACACGAAATTGTTAAACTATATGATACATCCGGGCACTTAGTGCGATTCATAATTGACTACCAAATGTCATGAGGGACGGACTCGTCAGTAAATAAGCGGCAGAGAGTACTGTGCTTTCATTTCAAATGGTTCAAATGACTCTGAGCACTATGAGATTTAACATCTAAGGTCATCAGTCCCCTGGACTTAGAATTACTTAAACCTAACTAACCTAAGGACAGCACACACATCCCTGCCCGAGGCAGGACTCGAACCTGCGACCGTAGCAGCAGCGCGGTTCCGGACTGATGCGCCTAGAACCTCTCGGCCACAATGGCCGGCCGTAAGGTCAGTAGAGCAGTAGTAACAGCTGAGTCTGTCGGTTTTCTAACGTGGATTAGTCACTGGATGTCAACTAAATGACAAATATATCTGGCAAATTTCAGTCCTTCTAAAGCTGCCCAAATCGACTGTTGGTGATGTGATTCTGAAGTGCAAAGGCGAAGGAGCCACCACAGCTAAACGAAGACAGTAACAGACAGGAACCATCAAACTTTGCTTAGGATAGTTGCAAAAATCTACATGAAATAAGCGGAAGGAATTACTCGTGAGCTCCGAAGAGCTACCAGCAGCACTGCACAGCTAACACAACGATTCTTGATAGACAGTTAAAAAGAATAGGGCAGAACGATTAAGCATTTTCACATAAGCCACACGTTTCTGGAGTCAGTTATCATCGACGCTTTAGTTGCCGCAAAGAGTGAATCCCTTGGACAGGGGAAATCTGATGGACTGCTTTCCGTACGGCAAATGCATGGTGAACATTGTGTAGTGCCAACAGTAAATTACGAAGGAGGTTGTGTCACGGTGTGAGGGCGCTTTTCCATAATAGGGGGTGATCCTGTTACTGTGCTTCAAACGCTAAATGTGAAGGATATTAACACATTTACAGCACTATGTACTGCGTTTGGCAGTGGAAAGATTGGAAGACGATGATTGTATGACTACGACAATGCATCCCTTTACCAAGCAACCTCTGTGAAACGATGATTTGTGGACAGTAACACTCCGTAGATGGACAGACCATTCCAGAACGCCTACCTGAACACTGTGGAAAACCTCTGCGATATTTTGGAAGGTAGACTTCGCTCGAGACAAGAGCGACTAACATCATTACGACATCGCCATATACCGCAACGTTCGACGGCACCAGCTTCTCTGGTTTTCGCCCTTAAGGAAGAACGCGCCGTCATTTCTCTACAGACATCCAGACACCTGATTTCAAGTGTCCCAGCAGAGTTCAAGTAATCATAAAGGTAAAGGTTGAACACTCTCCATACCAATGCCCAGGTGTCCTGACACTTCACATTGTGTTTACAGTAGAAAGATTCAACCAGGTGGTGTTAGATTTCGTTCGATCATCTGGAAAGTCAACACTACAGAAAGGCTTTTCTTTTTGTTTCGTAATGAATTTGGATCACAGAAAATATAAATTAGCATTTTTTGTTATTAGCTAAGGTACACATCGTAACGGCATCACATCAAAATAGAAGTAAAATTTCAAATATATGCGCCAGCACTCAATACAACAACGAAATGACGATTTAGTAAGTCATATTAAATAAATAAATAATAATATAATTTAAGGAAGTAAAACTTTAAAATTTTGCCATTTCTGTTAAAATTCTACTTACCCTCCTCATATCAGAGCGGTTACGAAAGGGGACCCATAGGGTACGTACCACACATTCCAGACTGCAGTACGCGTAAACTGAAATAAGAATTTCTTTTAACTTCTAGTTTCACTAGGTTGCAGAATTAAGCATTCCCCTACTTCTTATTTGTGTCGTTTCCTAACTGTTGTAACTGAACTGAAAACAGTAAAGTCTCCTCTCTACAACAATTCAAAATTATAGACAAATAACTCTTACTGTTTCATGATACTAAAGGACATTAATAGTTAAAATTTTATATATTTGCTTGAAACAACGGACATCCATTCGATAGTTTCACTTCATTATGATGCATCACTCACCTGACTGAAAGCTCATTTTCTCTGTAAACGATGGGTTGCAAATACACACATCAAAATTATTTCTGCATTACCCGGTTCACAGAAGCTTGAGGATATACATTGACTGTGGATATTGCATTACAGACCAAGTCCCATTGACTGTTCAGAGACGTCACTAAACCCGCCCAAATATGTAAACAACCATGCATGAGCAGCCTCTATTAGACGGAGGGGGTCCGACAGCCTATCAGTTCCAGTCATTCCCCAGGAAGGAAGTACAGGGCTCGTGTTGTCTGTAGTTCAACCATGCCTAGACGGTCAATATCGCGGTTCGATCGCGGCCGGATTATTACTTTATGTCAGGAAGGACTCTCAAAAAGGGAAGTGTCCAGGCGTCTCGGAATAAACCAAAGCGATGTTGTTGGGACATAGAAGAGATACAGAGAGACACGAACTGTCGATAACGTGCCTCGCTCAGGCCGTCGAAGGGCTTCTACTGCAGTGGAAGACCGCTACCCTCGCGGTTCTAGGCGCGCAGTCCGGAACCGTGCGACTGCTACGGTCGCACGTTCGAAACCTGCCTCGGGCATGGATGTGTGTGATGTCCTTAGGTTAGTTAGGTTTAAGTGGTTCTAAGTTCTAGGGGACTGATGACCACAGCAGTTGAGTCAGTGCTCAGAGCCTCTTTTTTTTTTTTTGACCGCTACCTACGAATTATGGCTCGGACGAAACCTGACATCATCGCCACCATGTTGAATAATGCTTTTCGTGCAGCCACTGTGAGCAGTAGGCTTCATGATAACGACAACGATCGACAAGAGTGGCCAGAATGTTCTTCAGATATGAACCCTATCGAACATGCCTGGGATAGATCGAAAAGGGCTGTTTATGGACGACGTGACCCACCAACCACTCTGAGGGATCTACGCCGAATCACCGTTGAGAAGTGACACAATCTGAACCAACAGTGACTTGATGAACTAATGGATATGATGCCACGACGAATGCAAACATGCATCAATGCAAGAGGACGTCCTACTGGGTATTAGAGATACCTGTGCACAGCAATCTGGACAACCACCTCTCAAGGTCTGTCTGTATGGTGGTACAACATGCAATGTGTGGTTTTCATAGGTAATTAAAATGGCATAAATGATGTTTATGTTGATCTTTATTCTAATTTTCTGTACAGGTTCCGGAACTCCTGGAACCGAGTTGATGCAAAACATTTTTTGATGTGTGTGTTGTAAGCTTGAGGGCAGGTGCACTCCATCTCCGGAAAATTCTGGTAGGCGTTTAAGAAGCGTCCGGAAAGAGAAACTTCCCAAATGTGTTCCCATTAAGAATAATTACTGCCAAATAAAACCAAATACCAAATTATTTCGATAATTTATGTATAGATTGTCGCTTCTTATAGAAATGTGTGATACATGCCGGCGTATAGATCACAAAATTTAGAGGGCAGTAGATACGTCAATTAAGTATCAAAAGCAATTTCAATAACTTCTACGAGTGGAGCAGGCGAGAGATTTCTCTGATTTAAGGCAATGAGGTGCATCTTTCTCTTATCTAGTTTTCAGTCTTTCTATGGTCTGTAACTGCACACTTTGTATTCCTTCAATCTATTCAGTAGTGTGAGAATGAGTATCCAGTGGTTACGTTACACACATCAGAATGCTATAGTTCGTAAAATGTCGGGCAAGAAATCTATACGTCCTCCAGTAAAGTCACTGAACTACCGACATCATTTCTGTTGCCCTTATATTCCCATCCCGGCACAGAAATAATGGAGCAATTGCTTATGGCAGTGAATTGAAAACAAAGTCATTTCCTTACTCAACCTCCCCAAGCATTTGTACGAACAGCTTCAGTATATGTTAAAAAGTTGAGGACATAATTAAAGTTTCATAAAAATGCTCTGAAATGCAAAGATAGGAAAACCTAGGTCTCATCGACGAACGGGAAAGAAAAAGATCTCGGATCATTGTTTTCACAGCATTCACTGTCTGAGTTGCAACATCGAACCAGAGCGTTTTTCCATTTCAGATGACACAAAAAGCAAACGACAAAACTGAAGCCCAAACAAAGAATGCTATTTTCCGCGCTCTGTGTCTATTCTCTACGACAATGCCACTTGGAGAGTAGTCCGCATTCTACAACAATAGCCATCGACAGTCAATACGGTGCGGCGTACGCAGCCTCCTTTGTCACCCTGCAGAATTTTTGGGATGATGCGCTACAGAGAGAAGCCTCCTGTCGCCTCTTATCTGTAAAGCACAGGAAATAATTACTCCAGCACAGGCTTCCTATTGCACCAGTTTGACCACGATACATAACTGGCTCCCAAATACGCGCTGTTTAGCTTAAATAAATCCAACGTTCCATATCTCGTACGAAAATATTTCCTGTAAGGTGCATCCATGTATTTATGAACAGAAGACATTCTAGAAGGCTATATACACGAAAATGGCTCAGATATTCCATTCATTGTTCTTAGTATTTCATATGTGTCATGGGAGAAGGGAAAAATTTGGGCTTTGCGTGATCGGCGATGTGGAAACAATACTAGCTGGCATGGATGACAAAACGTTTTCCAGGTTGTTAGTTATGCTTAGTTTTTTGCACTGAGTCCTGACTGCTTCGAGACGGGCCGCCACGACAAGGCTCTTTACATTTTGCACGGAGCATAGAGAAATATGATGAGTAAATTAAGTTCCGCGGATCATGCACCATTTTTAATTCCTCGTAACTTACGTTATTCTCCATTTTCTCTCATTTCATTATGTCCGGAAAGTGAGGTAATCTGTGACTGGACACCCTTTTTTCCGTATGGGGATAAATATTTAGCAAAAGTTTGTTGTCGAAAGCAATTATAAATTATGTGTCACCTGAAAGATTAACTAACTCCTTGTTTTATTCGGAAGCAGGCAAAGAGCTTCGTTGGTTAACTCATTTATTTTTTTAATTTATTACGCCCCATTAGCGAAGATGCACCCCGTTCGGGTTCTCAACTGCTGGTGATTTCCCCCTATGAAATATTTTCTTTAGGGCTGCATCGTTTAGAAGAATATCAGGTAGGAGTCATTCCACCCCGAAACCTATACTATTATGAATCGAACAGAACAATAAAGAATAGTGCTGTAACAAAGTGTATAGCACAAAGACAGCGCATCTCTTTGGGAGCAAATGACATGTTTTCCCAATGCTTTAACTGCCAAAGAGTGCAATAGATGGTACATAAGCTCACTTTAGTTAAGCTTGACTTTTTCTCATTCTCGCTCTGAAACTATGCCTTTGTCTTTCTTTTTCTGTCCAATTCTGCGCACCGACTTGTCTATCTTTAGAATCGATATTTCCTAAATGCTTTCGCTCAGGCGTTGAACAATGTAAACAATTAATTTAATAAATATTGTTTTTTAATTATCGTTTAAATATTAAATTTGCGTCATCGTTTTATATCAAAGCAATCGATAAGAACTTCGCCTTATAATTTCACTGGCTCAGACACCGACGTTTGCCGAACTTAGTAGTATTCGGTTTCATTTATTCATTTCATTCGAGAACATTAGAGGTGATCCAGAATGTTCACATTTCCTACCCGACAGCAATCAAAGTTTCAGAACTATAAATGTAATTCATTAGTTATTTACGAACGTCTGTGAAATTTCTATCATATTTGAAACAAATATTTAGATTTTCAAGACGTTCAGAAACAACTGAAAATATTTCTGAAATTTCTAGAGCGTTTCGGAACAAAATCACATCCAATTAATACATTACGCAACGAAGAATACGTTACTATCATTTAAAGTCCGCAGAAATGACAGAGATAGCTGTTACATCAACCGCACCTCAACCCAAGTAGTCCACAACACCTGCACAGTCTTCAGCCAAATTCTCTTACGAACAATGGAGCACGAACGTCAGCACTACGCGAGTTCTCATGTGTGGTGGTGGATGGTTGCCGAGATCCGGTGCACATAGACATAAGGATTTATTTTTAATTTCTAATATATTATTGTTGTTCCATTAGCTGAGATACTCCTATTTGTATGATGTGGACTGATTCCTCTGCTCTGAATTTTGTCTCTGTGTCTATGGATTATACTGTGGTATCTCCTGTTCATTAATTTTCTATTTCACTTTGTCAAGTTGGATAGCGTGATAGCCACTCAGAGATATTAAATATTTTCAACATTTCGCGGCCCTGTCAGAAACTGTATAAATATTAATTTTAATTTTAAAAACCAACAGCCTCAGTTGCAAAGTTTACCTAGATTCACCTAGGTTTCAGTCGGTATAACCCAACCTTCTTCAGAATATAAGTAACTACCGTTTGTCCATAGTGGACATCGGGAAGCTAAAACTACAGATCCACAAATTATCGCCAGACTGTAAAAACTTATCTGAAACTACCTCGGCCCCACTTGGCAACCACGATGCGACAGCCGCGAGTGCCGTACTGGAATCCAGTGGCGAGAGTGGCGCTATGTACTGTCGAAGTATAAGCGACATATAATTTACAAAAATGATCGAGCGCAAGAACAGAGAATTGGTGGCAAAAATAGGCATGGCTTATCGGCAAAAGGCTTAATACGAACTATCACGAAAAGTACAATTCTTAACTTTTTCCGAGTGACACACAGTATCACCAAGTGCCAATGCAACTATATTAACCAACAGGCAGAAAAAATGATAATAACAATATTTATCGCAATAATTACGTAATTATTACACATGAACATTATGTACTCTGCAGCGCTGCCTGGTGATGCAAATAGGTATGGACTCGCATGTATGCAAAAGATACAAAAATGTCGAAGTACACTCCTGGAAATGGAAAAAAGAACACATTGACACCGGTGTGTCAGACCCACCATACTTGCTCCGGACACTGCGAGAGGGCTGTACAAGCAATGATCACACGCACGGCACAGCGGACACACCAGGAACCGCGGTGTTGGCCGTCGAATGGCGCTAGCTGCGCAGCATTTGTGCACCGCCGCCGTCAGTGTCAGCCAGTTTGCCGTGGCATACGGAGCTCCATTGCAGTCTTTAACACTGGTAGCATGCCGCGACAGCGTGGACGTGAACCGTATGTGCAGTTGACGGACTTTGAGCGAGGGCGTATAGTGGGCATGCGGGAGGCCGGGTGGACGTACCGCCGGATTGCTCGACACGTGGGGCGTGAGGTCTCCACAGTACATCGATGTTGTCGCCAGTGGTCGGCGGAAGGTGCACGTGAACGTCGGCCTGGGACCGGACCGCAGCAACGCACGGATGCACGCCAAGACCGTAGGATCCTACGCTGTGCCGTAGGGGACCGCACCGCCACTTCCCAGCAAATTAGGGACACTGTTGCTCCTGGGGTATCGGCGAGGACCATTCGCAACCGTCTCCATGAAGCTGGGCTACGGTCCCGCACACCGTTAGGCCGTCTTCCGCTCACGCCCCAACATCGCGCAGCCCGCCTCCAGTGGTGTCGCGACAGGCGTCAATGGAGGGACGAATGGAGACGTGTCGTCTTCAGCGCTGAGAGTCGCTTCTGCCTTGGTGCCAATGATGGTCGTATGCGTGTTTGGCGCCGTGCAGGTGAGCGCCACAATTAGGACTGTATACGACCGAGGCACACAGGGCCAACACCCGGCATCATGGTGTGGGGAGCGATCTCCTACACTGGCCGTACACCACTGGTGATCGTCGAGGGGACACTGAATAGTGCACGGTACATCCAAACTGTCATCGAACCCATCGTTCTACCATTCCTAGACCGGCAAGGGATCTTGCTGTTCCAACAGGACAATGCACGTCCGCATATATCCCGTGCCACCCAACGTGCTCTAGAAGGTGTAAGTCAACTACCCTGGCCAGCAAGATCTCCGAATCTGTCCCCCATTGAGCATGTTTGGGACTGGATGAAGCGTCGTCTCACGCGGTCTGCACGTCCAGCACGAACGCTGGTCCAACTGAGGCGCCAGGTGGAAATGGCATGGCAAGCTGTTCCACAGGACTACATCCAGCATCTCTACGATCGTTTCCATGGGAGAATAGCAGCCTGCATTGCTGCGAAAGGTGGATATACACTGTACTAGTGCCGACATTGTGCATGCTCTGTTGCCTGTGTCTATGTGCCTGTGGTTCTGTCAGTGTGATCATGTGATGTATCTGACCCCAGGAATGTGTCAATAAAGTTTCCCCTTCCTGGGACAATGAATTCACGGTGTTCTTATTTCAATTTCCAGGAGTGTATAAGTATAGAAAACTGGAGTCACATAGCAATAAAAAGTTTTTACATGTAAGTTTAGTCCCGACATATTGACACGTTACAATAAAATTTTGTATAAAAACAGTATGCAAAAATTTTTACTATTATGAGGTTCCTGTGTTCAGAAGGAGATGAGAGCACAAGATACATCAACAACTGTACTACTAATTAATTACAGAAACTGGAAGGGAGAATAATCGAATAACGTATTGGACAGAAATTCAAGACAGGATTCGCAAATAAAATACAAATGAGAACTGACAAAAGAAGACCACCTAAAGCTAAAATTAACTCTTCTAGTCAAGTAAATATAGCACGAAACAGACGAACTAAACAACACAGAGGTAGGCCTACACTATGCCGCACTGCAGAAACAACAAACAGGTCCAGAAAAGTCGAACACTTCGCCAAACCACTATACATAGAAAAACATCAATCATTTACACACAATTTAAAAATAATGTAAGTGCGCATCCTCAGGGTCTAGTTTACATAAATCTTCAACAAATGGAACGTAATACAGCCAAACACACTCGAATCTTGCTGCGGCCCCATCGTTAGGATACCACTGAACACTAAAACAGCTACTACCACTTCACGGTCAGTTACAACCAGAATGCAAGCAGTTGCACAAACAATATTTTTGTCAAGCCCCACCGGCACGACACTCTTCTGGTCCACCGCCGCTCAAACGCACACACACACACACACACACGCACACACACCACGGGCAGTATCCACCTGAGGGTCGTCAGCACGCCTTCCCATGGGGCCAAGGTGGCAATTACCGTCTGCCCGCCCACAACAGGAACCGATACCCACGAAATGTTAAGTTCTTTTACATCTACATCACGTCTAGTAACCACCAGACGGTTTCGATGCTGCACACGCAAACTTGCGTCTTTGTATGTTGCTTCCCTGTTCTCTTTCCTCCGTAGCTCTCTACAGATTGAAGCGTCTGCTTCAGCTTACGATACCCATGAAAAAACGGGCCGTCTCCATACTCACGGGGTCCCTATTACACGTTGTCTCCTGCCAAGAGACAGTCGTCTTCCCGGGGATGTTCGCACGTAGCGTGGCCTCCTGTTGCCTATCCAGCTGATAGACCGTCAACCATCACAGACCGGCACATGCTCCGTGCATATGAGACCACTTTCTTATGTTGCAACTTGCTGCCACGGATCGTCTCTCCAAGCGTTTGCTACAAGATCGTCGGGCAGTTCCACCACCCAACCATTTCTCCTTCTTGTTGTTCTTCTTGCGGTTTATCTACCGCTGGCACCGCTTCTCTGCAAACCCTTCCATATTCGGCCTGTTTACAAATCTCTGTGTTTCAATACACACTCCTACACCAATTCCTTTGGCGCTTCAGTGTAAAATCCTGTCTGCTGCCCTGTCTACCAGATCGATACAATTTAAAACGAGACTCGTCCGGCCAGGCAACATGTTTCCAGTCATCAACAGTCCAATGTAGGTGTTGACGGGCCCAGGCGAGGCGTAAAGCTTTGTGCCGTGCAGTCATCAAGGGTACACGAGTGATTCTTTGGCTTCGAAAGCCCGTATCGACTTTATTTCGTTGAATGCTCCGCACGCTGACACTTGTTGATGGTCTGCCATTGAAATATGCAGCAATTTACGGAAGGGTTGCATATCTGTCAAGCTGAACGATTCTCTTAGGTCTTCGTTGGTCCCGTTCTTGCAGGATCTTTTCCCGGCCGCAGCGATGACGGAGATTTGATGTTTTACCGGATTCCTGATATTCACGATACACTCGTAAAATGGTCGTACGGATAAACCCCCACTTCATAGCTACCTCGGAGATGCTGTGTCCCATCCCTCGAGCGCCGACTATAACACCACCTTCACACTCATTGAAATCTTGACAACCTGCCACTGTATCAGCAGTAATCGATGTTACAGCTGCGTGAAGCACTTGTCTAATATAGGCGTTTCCGACCGCAGCATCGTATTCTTCCTGTATCCTGTCTGGTGCCTGTCCTACCACACCACGTCTCCTGTTTCTGTTGGACGTCGTTATTTTTATCATTTGTCGGATTATGTCATTCTCCATCTTCTCCGTCCCAGAAAAGATCCAGCTTCGTCTTAAGTGATCCATCTCAGTCGTAAGCAATTTATTCATATATCTTCCGCTAATGTCCAGGATTTTGCTCTGTGCGAAACTACAACGTGAACTACAATATTATCCATTCGCTTATTCGTTGTTGTTCTTACCTTTTTGTTCCACAGAACAGAGTTCACCACTTGTGCCTTATTTATTAAATAATATCCCTAGGTATATTGCCTTTTCTCCACCAGCCGCCCCGGGATGTAAACAAGAACGGGAGGCGTGTTATCCATGAGCCTATACAGCTTTTCAAGTCTTGGGGCCATTGCTGCCCACGGTCTCCGATGCTAACGTCAAGTTAGATTTTATCTGACATCGCTACATTCGGAACGCTGTGGACAGTAGTTTTTTGATAGTCCGGTAGTTTGTTATCAATTTTTTAAATTCTGTACACCAACTTAAACACTCGTTTGGTAGCGAATTCTTCAAATGATATTAAATATTCGGAAGTAATGTTTTCTGTTCCTACCTCCTTGCTTGATCGCAAGTCTTCCAAAGCACTTCGCATTTCTGCTGCAACCATTTCGTTTTAGCTACCATACACTTCCTGTTGACGTCATTCCTAAGTATATTTTATGTCTGTAATCGTTTCTTTTCCTGGGCATTGTTGTTCTCTCAGTCTCGATCAATTGCAATATTTATTTGTTACCATACTTTCGCCCGAAGATGCTTTCCTCGTACATATATTTCTCTTGTCCAACTTCTGTGATTCTCCGTTTTACAGTTGTTCATACCTTCAAGTGAACTGCCTGCTGTAGTAATACGTGTTCTTTCGTAACTCGGTCTTTTATGTTACGACGTTGATCTCCTGTTGGTTCTGATGAGAATAATCGTGTCGCTGATATGTTGAATCCTATTTGTACCTTTCCATTCATGACGAATCCAAGTACTATTATATGTTTCTGTTGGTATTAATGCATTCATCAGACTAGAAATCCTTATTCTCTTTCTATTTACTGTAACTGCCTTACACTACGTGTGGTGTCACCGCCAGACACCACACTTGCTAGGTGGTAGCCTTTAAATCGGCCGCGGTCCATTAGTATACGTCGGACCCGCGTGTCGCCACTGTCAGTGATAGCAAACCGAGCGCCATCACACGTCAGGTCTAGAGAGACGTACTGGCACTCGCCCCAGTTGTACAGCCGACGTTCATAGCAATGGTTCACTGACAACTACGCTCTCATTTGCCGAGACGATAGTTAGCATAGCCTTCAGCTACATTTGCTACGACCTAGCAAGGCGCCGTATTCAATTGATAATTAATATTATGAGAAGCATGTATCATCAAGAGCGATGTTCTACAATTATGGATTAAAGTTAAGTATTCCAAAAGCTATGTACTTTTCTTTATGGCATTCATTACGTATCCTGTTTCAGACCTCACGCCAGCCTGCGTGAGTTTAAGCGCGTGCCTTTCGGCTTCCTCTAATTGTGTCTAGGCTGTCTTGTCTAGACACAACACTACGTCTAGATTGTACCTTTTTCTCTCGCTTCTCATATTTTCTAGATTCCCAGCCACATTCAGCCGTAACATTTCACGCTCTGTTCCATAGAACGTAGGACATAAACGAAAGGCATACACCAGTCTTCCAAATTTCCGAAGGGACGGCACTATACAGATATCCTTAACTTCCATAAATGGCAGTCATTTCTTTACAAACATTTTTAAGCTTTCATCTAGCCCACATTATTCGTTTGGTAATCAAAAACCTCTTTTCTGTTGCTGCAGTGTATTTTATTTATTCCACAGGCGTGTCACCTTTTACTTTAAAACGTTTGTGAATCAAATAAGATACACTGCAGGAAGAAAAAGGAGGTTAATTTGTCCAAAACAGTATTTCTGTGCTTCCTGCTGTTGATGGCCACGCAAGCAAACTTGTTAGCACCTATTATGTTTATCTAAGCACACTATACCACTCATTTTCGCAGTATTAGCTGTGGCAGACGTCTCGAGAATGTTTTATTCCTATCGACATTACCAAAAGCATTTTCCAAATCTACAGGTGCAATGTACGTTTCCCTATTTTTCCTAACTTCGCGCTCTGTTATTAAAATTTTTTCCATAGTTCTCTTACTTCTCTAAAACCATATTCCTTACTCACTTTACATTTTTTTCTGTACAATACTGTCGTGAGTATTTTATATTGTAGGTGCTAATAGACAGATTGTCCTGTTTTCTATACAAATTAATTTCAAAATTTGATGGAAACTCCACAGTTGGACGACTGTCGTTCTGGAGCTTTTAAACATCCTCCTCGGCTTTTTCGAAATAATGTCCGTAAGAATTCTACCTGTGTTTAATCATTATCTAGACATCTGTATTTACTCTTTCTTTATTTCAGAGGTAAATGTTAAGTGTTCCTCACCAGCATCATGCACTACGTCGCTATCTTCAATTATTGGCCTAATTTCTTAGAGGTAACTATACAGCAGCCCCAAGTAATTTTTGCCCTCATCATAACTTACTTTATTCACCAGTAATAATCGTTCCATGGTTTCTGCTACCTAAACTTCACTAGACAATGTGCAGTACCTAAGATTATGCCAGTGATTTACCCTTTAAGTAGGTATTTTTCGATCGTGCTACACTGTCTCAGTTGGTAGCTTCCCCTAGCATTGGCCGGTTATAATCGCACCACATGTTTTCCTCACGCATTAAAACATTTACTTGCTGATTTTAATTTATGAACCACTACTAATCTTCATTAGGATCTAATAAAATATATTAGAGAAGAGAATGAAATTTAATTTTTCCGTTATTAGAATTCGTTTTCTGCGAAAATATGTGGAAACATTCTACACTAAAGAGTCTTGTCTTGTGCGTACTCCACACCTCTTTCTTAGCTGTTTCTTCGTTGCGCTTCACAAAATGCTGTACGTCGTTCCATATTCGCCTTTCTTCAGTTTTTCATTTTTCATGAAATCAGGCAACTCTTGCGCTACGTTCTACAGATACTGACGTCGTTATTATTCCTTGGTTTGGCAAGATAATCTGGACTACTGTACCAATTGTCGAGATAAATACAGTAATCCTATTCCTTTCCGAAGAATTCTGAGCAAACTCCATAATAATTTGAGATGTTATTTTCTGTTCACGAGAATGAATGCCATGGTTTGTGTCCTTACCAGTAAAACAAAGCAAAAAATGATGGTAATACAGCCACCTAAGGCAATTCTAGTCAAGTTACGTAACTATTTCAGGAATATCCATTTCAGACACCAAAGGCCATCCAGCACATCACATTCAATAATAACTCCAAATTGAATAGTACAGTTCCACTTTATATTAATTTAAGCTCAGAAACAGCTCATTGGTAGCACAAATATCGAAGTTATTTGCAGAAAAGACTTCACCCCTACAAGGATACTATGAAAAAAGCACTTATGTTCCTGACAGAGTTTTAATCGAAATATTTTAACAATAATACTCTTTTATTCCACTCTCGAACAGCGCAGAGAAAAAACGAAAGCCTATATTTTTCGGTGCGAGTTCTGATTTCTTTCGTTTTATTATGATGAATGTTTCTCCGTATGTAGGTCGGAGTACAAAAATATTTTCCGTTTCGGAGGAGAGTGCTGGAGATTGAAATTTCGTGAAAAAATTCCGTCGAACGAAGTGCTTTCTTTTATTGGGGTCCATCACAAATACTGTATCATGTCTGTGATACTCTCTCTCCTATTTCAGCGTCATTTTGCTCAGATTGTCTCCTAAATCGTTTATATAGATAGGGAACAGCAAAGGGCCTCTAACACTACCTTGAGGAACCCCGAAATCACTCCTGTTTTACTCGATGACTTTTCGTCAGTTACTACGAACTGTTACCTCTCTGACACTAAATCACGGATCAAGTCACATAACTGAGACGAAATTCAATAAGCACGCAATTTCACTGCAAGTCGCTCGTGCATTACAGTGCCAAAAGCCCTTTGGAAAAGTACGAAATGGATTTCAAATCCCTTGTCAATAGCACTCAACACTTTGTATGAGTAAAGAGATAGTTGTGTTTCACAAGAACGATGTTTTATAAATCAGTGTTGACCGTGTGTCAACAGATCGTTCTCATTGAGATAATTCATAATGTTGGAACACAACATACGTTCCAAAGTCGTGCTGCATATCGATGTTAATGATATGGGCCTGTAATTTAGTGGATTACTCCTGCTAACTCTCTTGAATATTGGTGTGACCTGTCCAACTTTCTAGTCTTTGGGTGCGGATCTTTAGTCGAGGGAGTGTTTGTGTATGATTGTTAATTATTGGGCTAACGAATCAGCTTACTCTGAAAGGAACCTAATTGGTATACAGGATGAACCATAGGGCCTGCCTTTATTCAGTGATTTAAGTTGATTCACTACCCTGCGAATAACTACTTGTAAGTTACACATGTTGGCAGCTGTTCTTGATTAGAATTCTGGAATATTTACTTTGTCTTCTCTGGTGAACGAATTTCGAAAGACTGTGTTAAGTAACTCAGCATTCGCATCGCTGTCATCGACAGTGTTTAAGCTGCTATCGGGCAGAGAATGCCTGACTGTAATCTTGACTTACGACGAGAATCTCTTTCGATTTCCTGCCAGGTTTCGAGACAAAGTTTCGTTGTGAGAACTGTTATAACCATCTCGCATTGATGTCTACGCTAAATGTTGAGCTTCTGTAAACGAACGCCAGGATTGGAGATTTTGCGTTCATTTAATTTTTGCCATGCTTATTTCGTCGTATCTGCAACAGTGTTCTGACCCGTTATGTGTACCAGGGGGGATGAGATCCATCGTTTGTTAATTTATTTGGCATAAATCTTTCACTTGCTGTCCATAATATTTCTGTGAATTCAAGCCACATCTGGTCTACACTTATTGTTAATTTGGAAGGAGTGCAGATTGTTTGTCAGGACGGCGTCAAGTGAATGTTTATATGCTTTTTTGAATAGGTATATTTTTCGTTTATTTTTGGAGGATTTAGGAGTTACAATATTCAATCTCGATAGGACAACCTAGTGTTCACTAATCCCTGGATCAGTATGGATCCTCGATGTTGGTTCAGGATCATTTGTTGCAAAGAGGTCAATCTAGTTTTCACAACTGCTTACTATTCGCATCGGCTAATAAACTAACTGCTCGAAATAATTTTCAGAGAATGTGTTTACAGGTTGATGTTCTATGCGTACCTCCGGCTTTAGACATGTATTTTTCCCAACATATCGACTGTAAATGAAAGTCATCTTCAACTATAATCGTATGAGTCGCTTAAGCGGTCGAAATTAAACTCAAGTTTTCTTTGAACCTTTCATCAATTGTAGCTTCTGAGTTGGGAAATCGATGAAAGAATCCAATTATTATGTTATTCTAGTTGCAAAGAATGAATTTTGCCCATGCTTACTCAAAGTAACTGTCTGCTTCAATTTCGCAACAAGATAAACTACTTGTAATAGCAACAAATACGCTGCTGCCAACTGAGATTAGCCTATAGTTTCGGAAAACCGTTAGGTTCTTCTCAAAAATTTCGGCTGAATTTGTCTCCGGCTTTAGCTTTCTATTATTGCCTGGAGCTGTGGTACTTTCCCAACACAGCTAAAACAATTTACAACGTTTATACCGATGGTTCCTGTATCTACGCTCTTCCTATGTTCGACGTGCACCTTTGAGACTGAAGCTTTTTTTTGTATTTTTCTGTGACCCCAACCTAAAAAGCCGCCCAGTCCACGCCACACAGCCCTGCTACCCGTGCAGCCGGATCCTGCGTGTAATGGACTCGTCACCTACTCAGCAGAACCCAAAACCCCACAACCTTGCGGCACAAGTCGAGAAATCTGCAGCGTACACGGTTGCAGAACTGTCTGAGCCTCTGATTCAGACCCTCCCTCGGCTCTGTACCAAAGGTTCTCAACCTGCCCTGTCGACTATGCTGCAAGTGGGGAGCTCTACTTTCATTTCACAAAAAAGGCTGGAGCCCTTACCTCTTCTGACAGCTGCTCGAAACCAGAGAGAACCTCTTCCGATCCAAAGCGATATACATCATTGGTACTGGCATGAGCCATCACCTGCAGTTGGTTGCACCTTGTGGTCTTCATGAGATCCGGAATGACTCCACCCGGTATGCACATGGTGTGCACATTGGCTTTCGTGAAATACGAAATCAAATCATTTTATAGTAACATACTCTGGCTTCAAAAAATCTTCTAAGATGTACATCTGTACTTAGTTACATCTATTAACAACCCAACGGTGATAATCAACTCAATACAGAAGAACATTTGAAAGTACACAGAACAAACACATACGAAAAATTATAACAATCACAAATGAAAATATCCAGAAATAAAACGCAACAAAATACAACACACTCATTACCACAATTTCCACCCAAAACTAATGAATCTCACAGATACAGAATTAACAGAGGAAGTAACACAGCTATTAGAAAGAAACGGCTGAAACATAACATCATTACAAAGATAGACAACCTCTACATATAAAATCTGACTGTAGAAATAGAAAGCATACTGGCAGAGGAAGAGAAACAAGATAAAAACACTGTAAAGTTTCCGCTAATGATACAACTAGTGAAGAAAGAAATAAAGAACGTAACTAAGATGTTGAAGAAAGAACAAAGCAGGAAACTTTAGGCAACAACACCACTAAGAAATGAAAAGCGAAAATGTGCTCTAGTAAAATCATAGTCACAAGAGCAAGTAAAGGGAGCTGTACGGTACTGATCAATAAGGAACAATATACACATAAAATAACCAAAGATTTCATCCGCTCTAACAATATCACAGCACTGAAATGTGATCTAACAGTATGTTTTCAGACATAAATAAAAATTACCCTCAAAATCATGAAACATATACACACAGGTAAGTAAGTACAAACAATCACACACAAGAACCCAAATCACCAACACTCGGAGGCCGACCAAAAGTCCGCAAACCACTTATTCCAGTAAGAGCTGCTATTAATTTCATATATGCATCACCATACAATACGGCAAAACAGATATCATAATGCAACAGTATGAAATGGGTATCAGCAGAATAGTGATCAAAACAGATGAATTCATAACACAAAAGACAGAGTTCAGTGTCAGCATCAATCATTTCTTTCGACATGGGCAATATTTACTCTCAGATACCTACCACAGACACAGTGAAACTTGTTCTATAAATCCTACTGATGTGCAAGAAACTACCTGCAGGTATCAGAGAAATAATCAAAATCCTTAAAGTAATCACATCTTCCTTTTTTTTACAATTTGAAAAGAAATTTACTTACAGGAAGTGTATGAGATAACCGCTGTCTACATAAGTAATGAATCTGGAAAGACGGCGTGAGTCGCTTTACGGCTGTGCGTGCAACAGCATTGGATGAGAACAGAGGTGCCACGCTACAAGAGGAGATTTAGGCATTTTCGCCTTCCAGTGGGATCCCCTATATCATGAACATTGGCAAACATATTCATCAACCACATGGAAAACATAATATTTGATACAGTAATTACAAATAAAGGATCCAAAACTGTTTACTGGTGCAGATTTGTGGGTGATATAATTTGTGTGGTAGAACTGAGAAAATAGATAAACTTCATACAGTCTTGAACAGTTCGCATAACACCTTTCAGTTGATCACGGAAAAAGAAACACAAAAGCAAGCACGTTTCTTGAATATAACAATAAATGGGCACAGTAGTGAGCATAAATCTGACTTCTTCAGAAAGCCAACAGCCTCATACACGATTATACACGGCATTTCCAACCAAATTTAAGATTCGAAATTTAGCAGTCCTATGAAATACGTTAGACAGACTAAATAATATCGCATTCAGCAAAGATAACTATGAAAAGAATTACAAGTATTAAGATTCACTGCCACAAACGGTGGTTGCAGTACCAATACAGTAAAAAACTCAAACACAAAATCAAAACACAACTAAAGAAAAACGAAAATATTCAGAGAGCACAAACACCAGACTGTAACAAAAACACTAAGTAGTATTACTTGTGACTTGACTAAAGATAAGAAATGATGTACTAAAACATACGAACACAAATCAACACGCAGAATAGCAAAAGTACTAAAAAAGTAGGATTAAACATTGCTTACAGAACAAGAAACACACTACAGTCACATTTAGAAACAGCAACAGACAATCAGATGAATACCAACTAGTAGGTATAATGTCAAGAATATGAACCAGTGTATCTGGAAATGAGAGGTAAGAATTTCAAAACTTGGTACAAAGTATCTATAAGGTACCGGAAGTGTTAAAGTAGCCATTCTACCTTTGCTGAACTCGTGATGAAACGTGCACGCATCCAGTATGTAACAGGATGTGAAAATTATTAGAGTGAACAATTACAACAAAAAATTCCTGACATTACAGGAAAACTTCCAGATATAAGGAGCCCTTCCATTGAAAATGAAAGAAATTAATGACCATCTCAACATATGCAACAACTCACTGACCATGTTAGCCACTAATAAAACATTAACAAACAGAAATGTAAAACATAACCAGACTATTTAATTAATTTTTCCCGTCACCTCCTTTTCTCTCTCTCTTTCATTCTTTCTCTCTCTCTCTCTGACTCTCTCTCTCACACACACACACACACACACACACACACACACACACACAAACAAAAACAAATGAACAATCAAATGATACACACACAACACAAACAAAACACGAGAGATAAACACACACATTGACAGTCGATAACACTATACACTGTAAACGCACACACGTTCAACACCAGAGAAAGGTGTAAGTGAAGTGTTGTAGTAAATGTGGACGAGAAAACGCCGAAAATCGGTCATCTCTAATATGGAGACTTAGTAAATATACCTCCAGGATGAGACACGTTAACTGACAGCATAGTAAATCGTAAGTACCACCAAACTATAAATTAGCCTCACGAAAATTGTGCTGCAAAAGTTGTTTCGAACCAGAAAAACAAGAGTGGCATGAGGAAACGAAACATATGAATATACTTGTAACAATTACATAATGCATTGTATATAACAGACCACGGAAAAGCCTTAGAAAGTAAAAGATGCAAAAAGCGTGTTTTCATTTAGTTGCAAGAGGGAACATAGCTTCATGTACAGTGACAAACATTATAGATAGCTTATTAGATGAGTCGCATTTAGTGTTCGAGATGAGCGTCCAGTTCATGGCCCTAGTGGTTAAGCTACAGGCAAATGTTCATCGAGATTTATCGTAAAGTCGAATCTATTTTTATACTGCCATGTTCTCTGTACAGAATGTATGCGCTGAAGCTTGTAACATCCAATAAACGCAGTAAATTTTCTGATGAAATTTTATTAGTATGCTTCTTGTCATTTTACAGCTTTGCAACTGAGAATCATTCATATTGCACCCTCCCATATTCTTATTGTAATCCTTGAGAACACTCGGCTTTTTCATTATGCTGTTCTTTGAGTTAACGTCTGGAAATGCAGTATCATAAAAATTTCTGACTACAACGAGATCTCTCTTATTCTCTGATTTCATCATCGTCTGCTTGTTTCTGTATGCCCTTACGTAATTACCATGTTTCAGTTTCTTTATTTTTCATTAACTCAGAGAGCTCCTGCGTTCTGGCGAAAACGCCGGAGTTGTTTCTCGTTGGTTTGTCACCCAAATCTGTACTGATTTATGAATTGCCGAGGTAAATAGAATAACCTTTTTCAAAGAAATTTGAGCACCCTTCAAAACAATTGGAGAAGATATTTTCTGTTCACGATAATGACAGCCTTAATTTGTGTCCTTATCAGTAAACTTATCAGTAAAACAATGAAAACGTTATAACTGGCCGATAAGATGGCGACAGAGGGGAAATATCACTGACCCATCATCCACATTAGCTAAAAGCCACAAAAGGCTGAAGATGGATATATCCGACGAACTTACTAGTAAAATCGTCGTCGGGATTCACTAGTTGAAGATTTTTCCTAATGTGGAACGATGACAAAGTGCAAATCGGACACCAAACGCTGTGTTAAAATAAAAATATTTAAGTTTACGTTATAATATGTGCACACTTCTGAAATATAACTAGAAGGAAAACGATGCTATTTACAGAATAACTGGAAAGTTGACGCATCTATGGTCAGTTACGTAATACCCTATAGCAATGTTATAACATAGCAACACGATGGTACGATAACAAGAAAGCGTTCGCACATCCATTCATACTAACTAAATTATGAGTCATGCACAAAAAACACTCTGATTAATAAACATTTATACTGTTTAGCTAGTAAAAGTCTGCTACATTACTGTAACGACCGTTAGAAATATTCTCAGAAAGATTTCGTGAAGTGAAATAAAATAATTTTAGTGCTAAACGCAATTACTTAAATGAAATTTGTCTTTCCGTTTCAGAATAATGGCTATTATTGTTTTATTGTGTCAGGTTGTACAGATAATCATTAACTGAAAAAGTAGTCTCGTGAAAATGGCTTTTCAATAAATTAAAGTAAAAAAAAGGGAAACGAGTCACTGAGATGCTGCTCTTTGCAACAAGTTACTCACATTAACTGACTAGATGCATTGCTGGCGTGAATGTTGCGGAAGGCAGGAACCGTTCTCAATGTCAGCATCCCCGCGGCAAGTATATGATAAATAGCCCGTATTGCTATATCTCTTCCTCCGACTCCTCAGTATACCGCCACCATACATACATTGATCCGGAAGTTATCGTTCTAGTATCACAATCGATCACACCCAGCTGTATTCTAAACACTTTGCCTCTCTCACTGTCACCCACTGGGTGCCGCTGCTAGACTCTTTTTGCAATAAATAACCTCTTTGGCGTACACACAGATATTCTCCTTGAGCAATTAAAAAAAGCGTATGCTCAGATACAGTGGTGCGCAGAACGTGAGGACGGAAGTATCCTTCGCATCATGTGTCACTGCCAAAAAACATAGCTCAGTGAAACTTAGAACATACATAGGAAGAACTGGCAGAACATACAGAAAGTAACTGAAAGAAGTACGTAACGAGAGGAATGGGAATGAGACTTCGTTAAGCCGGCCGCTGTGGCTGAGCTGTTCTAGGCGCTTCAGTACGGAACCACGCTTCTGCCACGGTCGCAGGTTCGAATCCTGCTCCGGGCATGGATGTGTGTGATGTCCTTAGGTTAGTTAGGTTTAAGTAGCTCTAAGACTAGGGGACTTATGACCTCAGATGTTAAGTCTCATAGTGCTTAGAGCCAATTGAACCATTTTTGATAATTCGTTCACAGACAATTTGATTTCACATTAAAGTTACAGGGTTCCATGATGGTGTCATCGACATTAGAAAAGCACGGGAGTCGTTCTGGATAGGGCATGTCCTCACTACGGACTGCCGTGCCCCCATGCCACTCACAAGCTTTTTCAGGAGTCTTTTGGTAAGGAGTTCCATCCTCCACAAACGTTTGATGCTCGTTGGTTCATCTATACGTGCTGCAGTACGTCTTCCCCAGGAATCCAACACGTGCTCAATGGGATATAAGTCGGGGCACAGGCTGGCCAGTTCATTCGCCGAACATCATCTAGTTTCAATAGCTCCTCTGCCCGCGGACTTTGATGGAGTCATTCCTTGTCATGACCGCCCCTATAGCTGAGTAGTCTGAGTGACGGATTGCCTTCCTACGACCCCGGGTTCGATTCCCGGCTGGGTCGGGCATTTTCTCCGCTCAAAGACTGTGTGTTGTGCTGTCGTCATTATTTCATCCCCATCCGGCGCGCAGGTCACCCAATGTGGCGTCGAATGTAATAAGACCTGCACCAAGGCGACCGTACCTACGCTGCGAGGGGCCTCCCGGCCAATGACGCCAAACGCTCGTTTCATTTACTCCTGGTCATCCATTAAAATAAAGTCAGAACCTACAGCACGCCTGAAAAAAACGGACGTGTAGAAAGTGTACAGTGGCAAAATAACATTGACCTGTGGCGGTACCATGTTCAGTGGTATGGAGGTCTGTACTACCATGCATAATTATGCTTCCCCACGGCATGGTACCTGGACCGCCAAAACGATCATGTTCGGTAATGTTCCTGGCTATTATGTGTTCTCACCTCTTACTATATGAGAATACGTCCAGCGTTGTCGAACACGATCGTTTTGGTGATCCTGGTTATATCGTGCAGGGAGGTTAAATTTTGACTGGGCTTTCCGATTTAAAATTCCTTGAAGACGATTCACTCACTGATCGACGTTAGTGACGATTCACTCACTGATCGACGTTAGTGTGACACTGTATTCCTTCTCAGTGTCTATTCAGAGACGCACTAGGTCCTATTTTCATTGTTTTGGATGATAATGTCTGACTGCATCGAACAGCGCAGAATGAAAGAATATTCGGTGAATGGACTATCATCGAGCACGTGTTGGATACACTGAGCAGACGTATTTCAGCATGTTCACATGCGTCCGCAGCTCGTGGTCTAGTGGCTAGCGTTGCTGCCTCTGGATCATGGGGTCCTGGTTTCGATTCCCGACCGTGTTGGGGGTTTTCTGTGCACAGGGTCTGGGTGTTGTCCTCATCACTTCATCACCATCATTATCATTCGTGACAGTGGTTAGATTGGAGTGTGTAAAACAATTGGACTGTGTACACACTGGGGCTTTGTACGGGTGCTGATGACCGCGCAGTTGAGCGCCCCACAAACCAAATATCATTGTCATTACGTCCACATGCACCAACTACTGTCAATCGCGCCGTTAGAGGAATGGAACTTCCTACCACAATAACTCCTTACCAAAAGTGTTACCAACATGAGAACTCGCAAAGAGCTTGCACTGCAACCCGTGGTGATCACACACCTTGTTTAGAACGATTATCCTCCTTTTGTTATGTCCAGGAGAATATCACGGATCGCGGTGGCTTAGGTATGATTATTGTCTTTGAATAAAAACGTTATTTCTGTTCCTCTTATTACGTACTTCTTTCAATTGACTTTTGTATTATACTGAACCAATGGTTCAAATGGCTCTAAGCACTATCGGACTTAACATCTGAGGTCATCACACTCCCCTAGATTTAGAACTACTTAAGCCTAGCTAACCTAAGGACATCACACACATCCATGCCTGAGGCAGGATTCGAACCTGCGATCGTAGCAGCAGCGCAGTTCCAGACTGAAGCGCCTAGAGCCGCTCGGTTGCAACGGACGGCTATACTGAACAACCAGAACATTATAACCACGGACCTGCTATCTATATAAACCCATCCAGGTTACAGCAACGTCACCACGCGAGGAATGACTGCTAGTAAGACACACGCGCGATGCATGAAGTATCGGTGAACGAGCTGTCCGTGTGTAGAATGGGAAAGGCGCGCGATCTGTCTGAATGTGGCTCAGGGTGAACTGTGATAACTCGGAGGCTCAGCACTAGCATTTAGGAAGCTGCTGGACTTGTCGGGTGTTCGAGGAGTGCTGTGGCGAGTGTCTTCGACACGTAGCGAAACCAATGTGAAAGCACCTCCTGATTTCGGGGGGTTGGACGGCCACTCCTCATTACAGATGCCGGACGTCGTAGGCTGCGCAGACTGGTAAAACGGGACTGGCGGCGAACTCTGCCGGACCTAATATTAGATTTTAATGCTGGACACAATATACACTCCTATAAATGGAAAAAAGAACACATTGACACCGGTGTGTCAGACCCACCATACTTGCTCCGGACACTGCGAGAGGGCTGTACAAGCAATGATCACACGCACGGCACAGCGGACACACCAGGAACCGCGGTGTTGGTCGTCGAATGGCGCTAGCTGCGCAGCATTTGTGCACCGCCGCCGTCAGTGTCAGCCAGTTTGCCGTGGCATACGGAGCTCCATCGCAGTCTTTAACACTGGTAGCATGCCGCGACAGCGTGGTCGTGAACCGTATGTGCAGTTGACGGACTTTGAGCGAGGGCGTATAGTGGCCATGCGGGAGGCCGGGTGGACGTACCGCCGAATTGCTCAACACGTGGGGCGTGAGGTCTCCACAGTACATCGATGTTGTCGCCAGTGGTCGGCGTAAGGTGCACGTGCCCGTCGACCTGGGACCGGACCGCAGCGACGCACGGATGCACGCCAAGACCGTAGGATCCTACGCAGTGCCGTAGGGGACCGCACCGCCACTTCCCAGCTAATTAGGGACACTGTTGCTCCTGGGGTATCGGCGAGGACCATTCGCAACCGTCTCCATGAAGCTGGGCTACGGTCCCGCACACCGTTAGGCCGTCTTCCGCTCACGCCCCAACATCGTGCAGCCCGCCTCCAGTGGTGTCGCGACAGGCGTGAATGGAGGGACGAATGGAGACGTGTCGTCTTCAGCGATGAGAGTCGCTTCTGCATTGGTGCCAATGATGGTCGTATGCGTGTTTGGCGCCGTGCAGGTGAGCGCCACAATCAGGACTGCATACGACCGAGGCACACAGGGCCAACACCCGGCATCATGGTGTGGGGAGCGATCTCCTACACTGGTCGTACTCCACTGGTGAGCGTCGAGGGGACACTGAATAGTGCACGGTACATCCAAACTGTCATCGAACCCATCGTTCTACCATTCCTAGACCGGCAAGGGAACTTGCTGTTCCAACAGGACAATGCACGTCCGCATGTATCCCGTGCCACCCAACGTGCTCTAGAAGGTGTAAGTCAACTACCCTGGCCAGCAAGATCTCCGGATCTGTCCCCCATTGAGCATGTTTGGGACTGGATGAAGCGTCGTCTCACGCGGTCTGCACGTCCAGCACGAACGCTGGTCCAACTGAGGCGCCAGGTGGAAATGGCATGGCAAGCCGTTCCACAGGACTACATCCAGCATCTCTACGATCGTCTCCATGGGGAATAGCAGCCTGCATTGCTGCGAAAGGTGGATATACACTGTACTAGTGCCGACATTGTGCATGCTCTGTTGCCTGTGTCTATGTGCCTGTGGTTCTGTCAGTGTGATCATGTGATGTATCTGACCCCAAGAATGTGTCAATAAAGTTTCCCCTTCCTGGGACAATGAATTCACGGTGTTCTTATTTCGATTTCCAGGAGTGTATGTGTGTCTCAACATACGACGAGCCAGGCTTATGCCAATGTTAACACCAGACATCGGCAATTACGACTGAAATTGGGGCGTGACCATCGGCACTGAACGTTAGGGCAGTATCAGAGCGTTGCATAGTCTAATGATTCCCGATACCGTCTTCATCATGCCGATGGGGGTGCGGAATCCGTCGTCTTCCAGGGAGCAACTCCTTGACACATGTACTGCGAGACGAAGACAAGCTGGCGGCGGCTCCCTTCATTACACTCTGGAAAACATTCACGTGCGTATCCGCGGGTCCAGTGGAGCTCGTGCATGGCGCCATGGCGGCTAAGGAGTATCGTACTCTATAGACAACATACAACCCTCCATGACGATCATGTTTGCCAATGGCAGTGGCATTTTTCAACAAGATAATGCGCCATGTCACAAAGCCAGGAGTGTAATGGAGTGGTCCAAGGAAAACACTGGCGAATTACAATTGATGAATGGGAACTCCAAGGAATTTACTGGAATCAGGTGACGAATCAGGTGACCTGTTCAAAAATGGTTCAAATGGCTCTGAGCAATGGGACTCAACTGCTGAGGTCATTAGTCCCCTAGAACTTTGAACTAGTTAAACCTAACTAACCTAAGGACATCACAAACATCCATCCCCGAGGCAGGATTCGAACCTGCGACCGTAGCGGTCTTGCGGTTCCAGACTGCAGCGCCGTTAACCGCACGGCCACTTCGGGCGGCTCAGGTGACCTGTGTGTGCAGATGTGATGCCAACTCCCTCCAGCGTTATTCCAAGGCCTCTCTGGTTCCATGCCACACCTCATCGCCGCTGCTATTCGTGCCAAAGGTGAACATACTGGCTGTTAGGCAGGTGGTCATATTGTTCTGGCTGATCAGTGCATACTGTAGTAGTTCTCTTTATGTACGGTCCGAGTTTCATCGGAATTATGTTGTTCGGCAGTGACACACCTTGTGAAACTTACATTCGTTCTTAAGTTTATCACATAAGTATATTACATTTCATACATTGTATGTTGTCGGAGATTGAACAGCTGTACCATAAATATAACAAAAAGAAAATTACAGGTTTCCACAGGTACAATATAAATTACTTTGCCAACTTCTTCCCTGCAGCAGTAACTGATGGTATTACTTCTTGCGTGTACAGAAACTTTGGACTGAATCATTAAACGAAATTTAATAATTTTTAGCATATTGCAGCCCTGTCAGCAATTGTGATACACTAATACTTTGAAGTATCAGCTTCAGTTGCGCAAATTTTCTGGTCTTTACCAGGTTTCGGCTAAATTTATCTAACCTTCTTCAGAAGCATAAAATTACTACAACATGCCAGAGAAAGGCACAGTCAACATTAAAGTAGAAGTAGTTTTAATTCGACGTGGTTCCACGGTACTATAGGTTTTAATTTTAATGTTAATTTTAATTTTAAAGTTGACTGTGGCTTACTCTGGCATGTTACAGTAAGTTTATGCTTCTGAAGAAGACTAGATTAATTTAGCCGACAACTTGTGAAGACCAGAAAATTTGCGCAACTTCGGCTGATTCTTCAAAATATTTTACCAAATTTGAAAATAAAATTAAGAAAATGTGTTTCTAAATTGTATGTTAATGTCTTGAATTAACTGTTTCTTTACAGTCTGACAATAAGCAGCACACGGACTGATTTTTTTATCGAGCCGACTTAGGTCAAACAAATTAAACTCTATATACGTAGAGTGGCACATTAGTGCCTTTCTGGAATGATTTTTAATCTGCGTTTGCCGTAAGATACTTTTCAATGAAGAATGGAAAAAAAACCAAGAACATGCTGAAACAAAGAGCATTTAGTAGCCCTCTGGTAGGGTGAGCCCCTATTCCAGACAGAACGCGTTCAGCCGGTGGCCGCAACACCCTATTGGCCGCCAGAACAAGCGCCAGGTCCCAAGGTGTGGGGATAAAACTGGCTCTGCAAAAACCTCTGGCGGTGTTTGTGCGGCAGCCACGCGCCGTTCATTACGGTCCGGGGCAATCCGCGTGCTCGATCCCCAGCCGGTGTTCCCGTATTAGCCGACACCGGCCGCATCTGGACACGTGCTCTACACCGCTGGCACCACATGGCCCGCACAAACACTGCGGATTCGCGAGCATTTATTTCCGAGAGCCCGGCGCGACGTATCTGTCCAGCGTCGGGCCCCGCTTTTGTTCGGCGGACAGAGATTCCGCTAGGCCCCCATTCCACGCCCTATCCCATCCCATCCTCCTCCTCCTCCTCCAGTATATATGTACGGAAGGTATGTATGTTCGCGTGTGAGGGTCTGTGTATGTGTGTGTGTGTGTGTGTGTGTGAGTGTATCGATTTCAATTGGCGCAGGTTGCGAGCGGGCCGTCGCATCCGAATGTGCCCCAAATGGCCAGCAGCGGAAAGCGAATATATTCTTTCGGCGCTCGGGGTGTGTCCCCCGGGACAGGGAAGGGTTTGGAGGGGGCATGGGAGTTTGGGGGAGGGGGAGGGAGGTAGAGGCGTTTGTGGCGCTGAGCGGATAGCGCGGCGAAAAGGCGAGGTGCGGGTGGGTAGAGGGCGCGGAACACGTCTCCATTGCTTTTCTTTCTGCTTTTGCAGCGACCGGCTTGCAGGCACACACAGACAGCACTGATAACTACACATTGGAAGCAGGACGCTGTTAGCACGAACCTAAGGCTACATCGTCCAGTTCTGAGTATCTCATGAGAATGCAGCTGACTAAACTCGTTAAAAGCAGACGGTGACTGTCTGTCGGTCCATTTCACTGCATTAACTGTACCCCGTAATAATAATAACAATATCAATAATGAAATGGTTTTTAAATATGATTAATGAGAGCAGAAATTCGTTCATACATTTCATTCATTTCGTATAGGCCATCTGTGGACCTTGTTATTCCAGCTGTCTTGCTTTACGTGTTCCGAATACTTTTCTGTTTTTACTTCTGGCTTTTCTTGGAATTCCTGCCACACCATAAGTTTCTCCTTGAGTGGGACTCGCTCCAAGATGTCTTCATGGGTGATCCCCACTTCTTTAAGATCTTTCTTCACGTCTGTGAACTAGACCCATTTTGTATTCTTCTCCTGCAAGTAGGGTATCATACGATTGGTGAGTATTCCAGGGCTCATTCGGATCATATGTCCATAGAACATAATCCTTCTTTTCCGGATAGTATCGGTTATCTTCTGTATGTGGGAATACAGTTCACGATTATGACGTCTTGTATATTCCCAATTACCTTGGATTGGAAAGAAGGTATTTCTCAAAATCTTTCTTTCCTTGGCCTCCAGTTATTCGATTAGGCCTTTTCTGTTCATTACTAGGCATTAAGAAGCATACAAGACCTCCGGATGGATAACACTACTGTAACGCCTTAACTTTAGATTGAACGATACTGATCTTTTGTTGTAGATGTTTTTGGTTAAATGGAATGCCATTTCCGTTTTGTTTATGCGTGGTATGTTCTTTCCCTGATAAGTCGGCTGTTATCTATTCTCCGAGATACTTAAACCTCTCAACCCGCTTAATTTTGTCTTGAACCACGACAAGCTCCCTTTGTGGTGAATTTATGTTCATTATCAATTCGGTTTTCTCAAATGAAATTTTGAGGCCAGTCTTCTGTGCTTGTACGTTAAGTTCATTAATCTCTCTCTCAGTTTTTTCCATGGAATCGTAAAAAATTGCAAGAACATCTGAAAAAGCGACACAATCGAAATAAAGATTTTATTTCTTGTAACCCATCATGTAACCATTTTTAATTCCTTGGTTTTCCAGTTCTTTACACCATTCATGAATCACCTTCTAGAGGGCACAGTTAAGGAGCAGAGGTGAGAGCCCATCTCCTTGCGTTATTCCAGTCTTTATTTCAAAAGTTTTTGATTTTTCTCCTCTGAATTGCACTTTTGAGATTGTGTTGGTTAGTGTTTTCTGGATTGTCGCTTTGGTCTTCTTGTCTAGGCCAAGTTCTTATTGAACTCTGATCACGGTTTTACGATCAATCGAGTCTAATGCCTTTTTGAAATCCACAAACGCCCCAAAAAAATTTTTCTTCCTGAGCTTCAGGTACGAAAGGATGGATCTGAGGTTCATTATCTGATGATCATCCCTTCCCGAAACCTCCTTGATACTCTCGCAGCTGTGGGTCTAACAGTTCTTCTATCTTATTTTACAGACCTTTCGACAGAATCTTATAGTTTGTTGATATGAGAGAGATACCACGATAGTTATTTACATCTGTTCTGTCGCCTTTTTTGTGAAGAGGATGAATTAGAGCAGATTTCCAGTCATGAGGGAGTCTTTCACTTCCCAAATCAGGCTGATATTTTCTGATGGTTTAAATACTGCCATATCCCCTGCATACTTCCGAAGCTCAGCAATTATAGAATCATCCCCTGACGCTTTGTTGTTTTTAAGCGATTGAATAATTAGCTTGATTTCCTCTTTCGTGGGTGGTGATGAATTTGGGTGTACTTCTACATAGTCGGTAAAGGGAAATGTGGAGTTTGGAGGTTCACAGAAGAGCTCTGAAGTAATTCACTAATATCTGGCAGTTGTCCTTATCATTATGAGCTAGCTTCCCATTTGGAGCTTTGAAGTGTATTCTTGGAGGATTGTACTTGGTATTTGTATTTCCTGGGACCAAATGAGAGCAGAAATATTATTATTATGAATTGAACGGGTGACCTAGAAACGATGGGTAGGCTTCGTCTCCGATGTAGCCCTCAGTGATACACAACCCCACAACAGGCTACAGCTGTCCATTCACCCTACCGCCGCCCGACAACGAAACAGCGGTTCGTCCCGCACCCGCAGTTTTTCAAGGTCTATCCACTGTGCCAACTTATAACTAACCTGAGGTGTGTGCGATGGGGAGGTTCCCTTGTAAGATAAGTCGTAAGGTCAGTATTGCCTCACGTGTTCCTATATTTCTACGGAATCCAAACTGATCTTCCCCGGCTTCTACTAGTTTTTCCATTCGTCTGTAAAGAATTCGCGTTAGTATTTTGCAGCTGTGACTTATTAAACTGATAGTTCGGTAATTTTCACATCTTTCAACACCTGCATTCTTTGGGATTGGAATTATTATATTCTTCTGGAAGTCTGAGGGTATTTCGCCTTTCTCATACATCTTGTTCACCAGATGGTAGAGTTTTGTCAGGACTGGCTCTCCCAAGGCCATCAGTAGTTCTAATGGAATGTTGTCTACTCCCGGGGCCTTGTTTCGACTTAGGTCTTTCAGTGCTCTGTCGAACTTTTCACGCAGTATCGTATCTCCCATTTCATCTTCATCTACATCCTCTTCCATTTCCATAATATTGTCCTCAAGTACATCGCCCTTGTATAGACCCTCTATATACTCCTTCCACCTTTCTGCTTTCCCTTCTTTGCTTAGAACTGGGTTTCCATCTGAGCTCTTGATATTCATACAAGTGGTTCTCTTTTCTCCTAAGGTCTATTTAATTTTCCTGTAGGCAGTATCTATCTTACCTCTAGTGAGATAAGCCTCTACATCCTTACATTAGTCCTCTAGCCATCCCTGCTTAGCCATTTTGCACTCCCTGTCGATCTCATTTTTGTGACGTCTGTATTCCTTTTTGCCTGCTTCATTTATTGCATTTTCATATTTTCTCCTTTCGTCAAATAAGTTCAATATTTCTTCTGTTACCCAAGGAGTTCTAGTAGCCCTCGTCTTTTTACCCACTTGATCCTCTGCTGCCTTCACTACTTCATCCCTCAGAGCTGCCCATTCTTCTTCTACTGTACTTCTTTCCCCCATTCCTGTCAGTTTTTCCCTTCTGCTCTCCCTGAAACTCTGTACAACCTCTGGTTCTTTCAGTTTATCCAGGTCCCATCTCCGTAAATTCCCACCTTTTTGCAGTTTCTTCATTTTTAATCTACAGGTCATAACCAATAGATTGTGGTCAGAGTCCACATCTGCCCCTGGAAATGTCTTACAATTTAAAACCTGGTTCCTAAATCTCTTCATCATCTGCAGAGCTAGTTGGCATATAAACTTGTACTACTGCAGTAAGCGTGGGCTTCGTGTCTATCTTGGCTACAATAATGCGTTCACTATGCTGTTTGTAGTAGCGTACCCGCACTCCTATTTGTTTATTCATTATTAAACCTACTCCTGCATTTCCCCTATTTGATTTTGTGTTTATAACCCTGTATTCACCTGGCCAGAAGTCTTGTTCCTCCTGCCTCCGTACGTCACTAATTCCCACTATATCTAACTTTAGCCTATCCATTTCCCTTTTTACATTTTCTAACCTACCTGCCCGGTTAAGCGATCTGACATTCCACGCTCCGATCCGTAGAACGCCAGTTTTCTTTCTTCTGATAACGACGTCCTCTTGAGTAATCCCCGCCCGGAGATCCGAATGGGGGACTATTTTACCTCCGTAATATTTTACCCAAGAGGACGCCATCATCATTTATCCATACAGTAAAGCTGCATGCCCTCGGGAAAAATTACGGCCGTAGTTTCCCCTTGCTTTCAGCCGTTCGCAGTACCAGCACAGCAAGGCCGTTTTGGTTAATGTTGCAAGGCCAGGTGAGTCAATCATCCAGACTGTTGCCCCTGCAACTACTGAAAAGGCTGCTGCCCCTCTTCAGGAACCAAACGTTTGCCTGGCCTCTCAACAGATACCCCTCCGTTGTGGTTGCACCTACGGTACGGCCATCTGTATCGCTGAGGCACGCAAGCCTCCCCACCAACGGCTAGGTCCATGGGGAAGAAGTTTTAATTACATGTTACAAAAAATACATATGAAAAACTATTTTAGCGGTTTTAAAAACTTCTAGGTGATTTTAAAAAAAAAAGTTCATAATGGATATATAGCAGGATCCCACCGAACTGAAGAAATCAGTGAACAGTTACTGAGATGACAATATAGAGGAGGAATAAAACGGAAAAACTGAGCAAGTTGAGCGTTCTTTACTAGGGCTGAAGGAAGACGTATGTCCCAAGACGGATTTCATCGTTTGGTTGTCAAAGTTAGTTGAAGATATGACGAGAGAGGAATGATAAGGTGTGGAGGGACATAGGAGATGGGATATGGATGTACTGGGGCAGTAGAGTCGGATAGAATATTGGGTGCTGTTAACCTACAAATATAGTGGATCCAAAGCTGCTCGCTTCTTACCCATACTTAGCCGAGTATGGGTAAGAAGCGAGGCAGTGAAGATAGGCGGATGTGGAAGGGGACTGGAGTGCATGTCGTTCTAGAATTTCGAGGGATTTCTAAAATTTAGGAGAGGAATAGGTCCATACATCTTTTGCAAAGGCTAAGGTGGGGCAAATGAAGCATTTGGAAGTGAAATAAGAAGTAAAATGTGGCGTGTTAGCAGTTTTAAGAGGTTTAAAGAGTTGTGGAGGTTTGGATATGACGTCGATTTTTTATTTCACCGTGTATATGAGTGGAATATGTTAATTTTCTAATTGCTGGTGGTCTAAAATGTTGTTCAATGAAGGACGGGACTGTATAGCTGACGACCGTAGAAAAGACCATGCAGAAAGATGTGCGATACTTAATTGGCAGAAGATCAACTTCTAGACGGTGTTACTCAATGACTGATTGCCTCTACGTAGGCTATCACGTAGGATACAAGAACAACAAGATCTTAAACTTCAGTTCCAAGAACTGGGACCGTGTCATGAGGGAATCCGTCGAAATTAGAGGATAGACCTTAGTACATGAACTAAGTACTTTATTTGAATACTGTTTGAACGCTTTCTTTAGTGAAGCAAAAGTGTTATAAAGGACGGGACTCTTTCGTCTACCATCGATACATATTGGTTTTGATTACATCTGGCATGGACTGGCGGTAAGGTCATTAACGCTTAGTGTAGCTTTCTGCGTAACTTTCCATACAGGCCGACGTGAACTGAAATAGAGGATCAGAAGAAAGCTCGGTCTTCAGACGGGGAGGATGGTTACCTGTCGAAATAATTGAGATACTGAGCGACCAGTACGACTGTTCCAAGCACCTGGATCACTATGTAGAGGTCATCACAGACTTGGCTCGTGGGTGCAGTGGCAACGTATACAAATGCACAGATGGCAGATGTCTATTTGAACCATGAATTTGGCGCTCGTAATCAAAGTTTGTATCTGGAGGTAGAGATAGACCAATTGCCTGACCTCCTCACTCTACGGACCCAAACCCACTGGACTTTTATCTGTGAAGGCATTTGAAAACTCTTGTGTATGGAACTCCAGTACAAGAAGTTCAGAGTTTCCGGGCCCACATTAGAAAGGCAGTGAAACCACACACAGTACACAACCATACAATATACCAATATATCATCGCACCCTAGATGCACTACGACGGTAGGTTGATGCATGTATCAATGCCCACGGAAGGCACATTGGATATCTCCTGTGAGAAATAGTTGCATGTCGTATGCTTGTACGTTCTGTTCGTGTTTGCTTCCCATGAGTTAGAGAAACGAGTTAGAGAAAATGAGTTGTAACATGGAAACAAAGGGTATCCAGACCTATGTACACATAGCATAATTTCTTCGTCTATGTGTGAGAAATGTGTCCTGCAATCTGTGCCGTGCATTTTCGTTGCATCCTGTGTACGGTACAAAACCTCAAAGCCAAGTTTCTGTTATGTTTTCCAGCAATCGAAGGACAAAATACTTATATGTGAAGCATATTGAGACAGTTGGCAAACGGCGTATAGGTGTGTGTGTGTGTGTGTGTGTGTGTGTGTGTGTGTGTGAGTGTGTGTGTGAGCGCCAGGAATTTCTTATCTTTATATCCGTTTTCATTCGCTATGCTATGCATGAAGGATCACCGAATGTTTCGTTTGTTGAATTACGCACAAAAATGTCCATCTATGAAATGAAATTAGCTCCACAACTTTGCTTCCGCTGGTTTGCAATAGACGGCAGTAGTGGAAAGGTGGAAAGTAGTGGTGCAAGTCGTTCGTCGTGTCATAGGGTAAGCTTAGGCATTTGAGAACATAAACGCGATCAAAATATCAGTCGATTTTTGATTGCATCGTAAACTTATTCTCGACTGAATACGTCAACTTACGAGTCCATTTCTGGGGAGGTTTTAATTTTCTGCTTTGATGTGAAGAAATCTGCTGCTGAGGCTCATAAAAATCTGGGTAAGATTTATGATGAGACGCCTGTTAGAGACACAACTTCGCAGAAAATGATTTCTATGCTTCAAGAAGTGTGATAATGACGTTGATGACCGACATGGTTGTGAAAGAGAGAAAGCTTGCGATGTTACTGCAACCGACGGGAACAATCACAGGAGATCGTTATCGAAAGCAACTGATGTGTTTCAGCCGAGCACTGAAAGAAAAACGGCCACAATGCAGCGATAGACATGAAAAAAAAAAAATGCTTTTACAGCATGACATTGCACGACTCCATGTCGAAAATACCGTCAAAGCATACTTGGAAACGTTGAAATGGGAAGTTCTACCCCACACGCTGTATTCTCCAGATATTCCTGCCTCTGACTGCCACCTTTTTCGAACTGTTCAAATGGCTCCAAGCACTATGGAACTTGATATATGAGGTCCTCTGTCCCCTACACTTAGAACTACTTAAATCTGACTAACCTAGAACTACTTAAATCTGACTAACCTAAGGACATCACACACATCCATGCCCGAGGCAGGATTCGAACCTCCGACCGTAGCAGCAGCGCCGTTCCGGACTGAAGCGCCGAGAACCGCTCGTCCACAGCGACCGGCTTTCTCGATACCCAATTCTGAGTGCACTCGGCACGGCCAAACCATAAAGCAGACTCTCATAGTCAAGGTAGGATCGAACAAGTGCTCTGTAGAGTTGCAGCAGTGTACACGACGTAGCTGACTAGCGTTTGCGGTCATATGAACAAGTGCAAAATTGGATCGATTTATGGATCCCCTCAAAAGCTGGCCATATTATACACTGAGGGATTCGTATGATGCCCTAAAGCTAGGGGAAAGCAGTGGCAGCGATGGCCAATAATGTGAATCGTAAATATTTTGTAAGTTTATCGAACTTCGAGAAAAAATGGGGAAGCAAAGTTGTGGACCTAGTACAAACAATAGTTTGTCTGTATTCGACATCGGAAATATCATAAGTAGGTTCTCGTTTTAGATACGGTTTAGAAACGGTGTTTATCGAGATTGAAACCCAGCCTGAAAAGAAGACCCTTAGGAGGCGGGGAGGACCGTACAATGCAACTGTGCAACTGACTTTTCTTCTGAAAGCAGGTTGGTTTTATTCAGGATTACAATACACCATATTATTCACCACTCTTGAGGCTAAAAAACCATATTTTTCAACATAGCCTCCGTTCAGGGCCACAGCTTTCCGCCATCTCACTGTGAGGGCCTGTGTGCCCGCATGGTACCACTCTACTGGTCGACCTGGCAGCCAATGTTTTGTTGCATTAGCAACGCATCAGTAACCTCCGCATCAACCACGTCCTACTCTCCGCGGAATGCATCCTTCAATTGGGCCAAACAGATGGAAGTCAATAGGTACGAGACGTAGGCTGTAGGGTGGATGAGAATGAACAAACGAATGAAGTTCCGTGATCGCCTCTCGAGTATCCATACTTGTGCGAGACGTTACTTTGTCATCGACAAGAAGAAGTTGGTTTGCATTTTTGTGACGACGAACAAGCGGAAGTCGTTTCTTCATCTTCTGAGGTTATCACAACACACTTCAGAGCTGATAGTTCCACCACGAGGAAGGACATCAACCAGAATACACCCTTCAGTCCCACAAGACCGTCTCCATATGAGCGGCTCAGCTGTAGCTTTGAAATTTGTATTCGGAGGAAGTGTGGTGTGGCGCCACTCAATGGATAGCCGTTTTGTTTCCGGTTCGATGTGATAAACCCATGGTTCAGTGTCTGTGACGGTACTCGACAAGATACTGTCACCATCAGCTTCGTAACGCGCAAGCAGTACCGCACAGATTGTCCTTCGTTGCTCTTTATGGTCTTCTGCTTAGCGGCAAACTGCCAACAGAGACGTCCAGTTGAGCAGCGAGGTGTTTGTGATCCGTCGATCACCTTCGAGTGAGAGTTTCCACACTTCGGAACACTGCAGAACTCACAGCTTTGTGCGGCTGGCCGTCACGCGGGAGATCGGACAGGTTTGCGCCACCTTGTTGCGGCGATGATAACAGACGCCTTGCCCAACGACTCACAGTGCTTCATTCACAGGTCTTCGTAGAGATTCTGGAAGTGCCTATGAATATCTGCGATGCTCTCACTTTCCGCCCAAAGAAACGCAATGTCAGCTTTCTGCTTGGAACACACTGCCGTTACAGTCGCCAATTTGAGGGCAACGTACAGCGCCGCCACACATCGGAACTTCTTGAAACTATAGTATCTGTAGTGGGAAAATTCCACAATGTCCCACTGCAAATTCCATGTTTTTTAACCGAAATTTATAGAGGACAAAATGCATTGCATTACGTATTGAACGACCCTTGTAAATGAATATTCACCGGGTTGAGAGGGTGTGTGATTTTTTTCAGTGATTATAAAGCGAGGCAAATTTAAGAAGGACCTGGTAGTTCGAGCAGACTTAACAATATGAGGCTGCTTCCCCTCTACCCCAGTTATGTGTCATATAGCAAATGTATCCTGGCAACCTGCCCCACAGCTCACCTTCACACGCACAGTTCATTACGACACGTGACACTTTTTGACGAACATCGTCGTGTTGAAGAAAGATGCTGGTTATCCATGACGAACAGTTGTGTATTCAGATTTCCCTGAATCGCTACTGGTAGTAACCTGAAGCCATATCCGATGGCTCCCCACTACATGCCCCTAGGACTAACAAAGAACATTGGAAGAATGGGTCCTCTGTATAGGTCGCTGTCGTATAAGCTGGCAATGGTGGTTCTAGATACTGCAGAAGAGCTCTATGCTTCGCATCCATGACACTAGTCCAAACGCAACCGTCTGAGTTGTGGTGTTGACGGCGGCATACTTACGTTACGGTCATTTCCTCATTCGGCGCCGGCCGTTGTGGCCGAGCGGTTTTAGGCGCTTCAGTCCGGAACTGCGCTGCTGCTACGGTCGCAGGTTCGAATCCTGCCTCGGGCATGGATGTGTGTAATGTCCTTAGGTTGGATAGGTTTAAGTAGTTCTAAGTCTAGGGGACTGATGGTCACAGATGTTAAGTCCCATAGTGCTCAGAGCCGTTTGAACCATTTATCTTGGAGAACAGCGGTGGTTACGTTGATACGATTACTGCGCAATACGGGGATCCTCTCTTGTGGTGGTCAGTTGTGGTCGACCGGAACCTTCAGGAAGAGTGTACGTGATCTCACCATCCGATGCAGCCCAACATCAGGACCTCTCAAGTCCGAATCCCCCACATATCTAGATATTGCATGATTCGACCAAACGGCCAAATGGAGACCCACAATGACGCCACATACAAACATTATAGGGTTTTGATAACGCTGTTTCACAGAGAGTACGTTACGCCTTCGAGTTCTTCACAGTAATCACGCGACATCTGACGCAGTTTATGCCTCCTGAATACCCTATCAGTCTTCGTAACAACACTAAACACGAATATCACTGAGTCACACTGGCGCCCCTTATATCTGTAACAGAGAATTCAGTCTTTAATCATTTACAAAGGCATCGATGGTATGTAAGTGTACGAAATAGCTGATCATGTCTTCTATGTGCTTCACGTTTTTTGTCAGGCATTAGAGTGGTTAGGAGCAGGAATGGAAAGAAGGGCTAGGAAATCGTTGGGCATTTTATCACATCAGAATTAGTTGTTAGCAGTATCTAATCGCTGGGCAGCACACGAAATTACACTGAACCCTTTTAGAGGACCGGTAGTGCAACAACTGACTAACTGAACGGTACCTACTTGCTGATGAGGTTTGTGCCTGATGGAGAGGTTGATCTTAAAATACATTCTCCTCTGCACTTATGAGGGGCGTGAATTTGCAGACGATATGACACTGGCGGTCTGAAAATACATCAGATGCTTTTGCATGGTGAGGAAATGGAAAAGTCAGTTTCAGTTAGCGCAAACCGTTATTTTTCACCATATCATAATTTCTTATACGTGGGCTGTCTGAGCAAAAGACTGCATTAGTTTCTCAGAGAACTAGGAAGTAACAAAAATATCTAAGTTTCTTTCACCCAGCACACCTACCAATGCGTCTACGACAGTGTAAAGAAGCATCTTTAATAATAAAATAACTGATCTGGGTCCTCGTTCCAAATGTATAACCAAGTCATTTTTATCTCTTGGGTATGTCAAAAGATATGATGTTACCAAGCAACTTATTTATTGTTAATTTATCACCTCATCCCAGAGAGAGGAGGCTGGTCTGGCTGTCGGTTAATAGTCTTTTTCTCGGCAAAAATATTTTAAAAGATACAAAGATGGAATAAAAAATTTAAAGGGGTTAGCTCTAAACAGATGTTCGAAAATACGTTAAAAGACGCCTTTCCTAGGAAAACGTTTCATGACACTTCAATATATTAAGTTGCGAGAAAGTAAAGACAAACAACGCACTGTATTGCACTTCAATGCCACTTGTTGGAAGGGATCTGCATTTATGAAGAGTCTTTGGGAGAGGAAATGTGGATTGGTCCTTCTGAGTACAAAGTGTTTATGAAGCTATTTTGTTCAGATGGGTTGTATCCTGAAGATAAATATCACGTATTAGAACGGTTGTTAGGGAAACATGGAATTCTGGATACAGATGGGATCCAGGCCAAGGTCAAGAGGAGAAGAGTGAGAGATGAGGAAGGAGGGGAGACCTGAAATGGAGCGTATCAGATCTGACAGACAACGTTGTCAAACATTGACTCTCTGTGAAAACTGCACTGGTTCGAGATATGAAGAGTTTGTAAATGCAGAGTGGATGGAATGCGTTGATATATGCACGGTAGGAAACCATGGTTTGAATATTTTGGGAGGGAAAGGGAGAGACAGAAAGGTTGGACTCGAGTTTCCGGCAAATAAAGGAAATTTGAAGGCGTTCAACGGGGGCGACAATGTGGGGGAAAGAGACAATCTGGTAAAAGATTCTTGTACGCAGGGTCTCTCTAGGAAAAATGCGGAGGAGTCGGGAATCACTAAGATAAATAAAAGTCGGCTGTCTTTTAACAGAGCTGTGTATTCTGACAAAAGTTCGCTCGCACAAGGTTTACTTTCGCGTGTTTGCTGAGAGGGATATTCAGCAGCCTAATAATTGTTTAAATTCGTGGTGAAACCTTCACCTGTCCTTTACTTTGCACAATTTGCTACTGGTTTCGGTCAAATAACCATTGTCAAGATAAGCTGGCATAAACGGCAAGAAAGTTATACCATAATTTTAGTAATTGGCTCTTTTGAGCCCACCATAAAAGTATTTTTTTTACATTGATAGCTGTATACTATAGTTTTCGTCAAGAAGCAAAGCTTATGTTATAACGTCCTCGCTGCTTATGCCAGCTTAGCTTGATAGTGGTCATTTGACCGAAACTAGTTGCGGAATGTGCAAAATAAAGAAGAGCTGGAAGTTTCACCACTAATTCAATTAGTTGTTAAATCATTAAATCTTTCTTTATCGTACTCAGGACCACTACTCTTTGTTTCTAATTACGTGAAGTTAATTGCTCGGCTTAAACGGGGAGAACAATCACAGGAATTTCTCACGCTGTTTTCTACAATACAGCGGGTGGCACACGAAACAGAATATCGAAAATGAACCATGTCCTTTCCGCTTAAATTATTAATCCAAAAAACGTCACTTTTACAGAGTTTCACAAGATACATGCGATATCCCATTCGACAGAAAAGACAGTCATGCCAATTGTCATTAAAGCCGTCCGAGTCCTACGCTGACACCAACACGGGTAGAATTACGGCAGATTCTGTAACGGAGCGTAATACTCTTACATTCCACGTGACTGACGACGATCGAACCTCTTCGAAAGAGCAGACGCATCGGTCATTGTACAGGGTGAGTCACTATTCCCACGAAGAATAAATGAAAAATAAAATGTTTATTCCACATAAACAGAACCAGTCAAAATTGTTCTGTCGTTCACTGAAATTGTCGAAATAATGGTGCCAGACATAAAGGAACTAAGGAACCATATAGTGATATACGTTACCGTAATTTAATTACAATCGCCCAAATTCCTCATTAGGGATGATTCTATGTGGTATTAGGCTGTTTCTCGTGTAAATGGCTGCTTTCGTACTCTGAGGTAACAAACTTTACCTCGTGTCGGACCTCATTTTGCTCAGTGTACTGCAGCAACTCGGCATGAGCTTAATAGGTCGTCCCGAGCAGAGATATTGAGCCATGCTGCCACAATAGCCGTTCATAGTTGCGAAAGCCACCCCTGGTGCAGGATATTGTGCACGAACTGACCTGTCGACTACCTCCCATAAACATTAGCTGGGATTCACGTCGGGTGATCTGGGTGGCCAAACCATTCACTCGAATTATCCAGAATGTTCTTCAAACCAATCACGTACAAATGTGACACAGTGATATAGCGCACTTTCATACTCAACAGTTCCAAAGCCGAATGGATGTAAATAGTCTCCAAGTAGCCGAACGTAACGATTTCCAGTCAATGATAGGTCCTGTTGGATTAGAGTATCCAGTTCATTCCATATAAACACACTACACATCATCACTCAACCACCAACAACTTTCACAGTGCCTTTCGCAGGGCCTGCCAGGGGATATGGATTTGTGGGATCTGCGCCACAGTCGAACCCTACCGTGAGCTCTTGCGGACTGATATTGGGACTCATCTGAGCAGGCCACAGGTTCCCAGATCGTCTAGCGTCCAATCTATATGGTTTTTAGCCCAGGAGAGGCGGAGCAAACTATTTCGTGCTGTCAGCAAAGGCACTCGGGTCGGTTATCTGCTGCCATAACCCATTAATCCCAAATTTCGCTGCGCTATCCTAACGGATACAATCGTAGTACACCTCACATTCATTTCTGTGGTTATTTAGCGCAGTGTTTATCTGCTAGCACTGACGCAGACGCTGCTCCTATGGGTCCTGAAGTGAAGGCCGTCGTTACAATCTTGACCCTGTAACTCTCGGAATATTGGATACGCTAACGATTTCCGAACTGGACTGTCATACGCTTCTAGCTCCAACTACCACATAGCGCGCAAAGTCAGTTAATTCTCGTCATGCGGCTGTAATCACGTCGGAAATCTTTTCACATGAATCACCTGAGTACAAATAACAGTTCCGCCAATGCAGCACCTTCTTTTACTTTGTGTACCCGATAGTATCACCATCTGTACATGTGCATATCACTATCCCATGGCTTTTGTCGTCTTAGTGGATGCTGTAGAAGCCTGCTCATGCGCTTGGGAACTAACAGATGAGACTGAAGATGCCAATGAAAACACTTCTGATTGTGGAAATTAAGACGACAAACTAATACGGTATACCATTTATCTCGTAATACATTAGTACACCGTTCATTCATTTATATGTGGGAATTTTTTAAGACTGCCATTCAGTGCACTCAATTGGAAATAGTGGCTACGTCGGTTCGTTATTTACTTACAGTCATTTAGCAGCGAGTTTTCCTGTAGACAACAGGAGTGTAAGAGATTACTTTGAGTGAACTGTTTAGTGTGTTTGATTAATTATGTAAGCGGAGAACATTATCGGTCCTATTACCCTTCCTTGCTGGACATGTATACTGTGGACGAGAGAATTTTCATTGTCAAACAATATAGTACAACCCTAAACTTCAGGAAACATTCGAAGTCGTAATACACGTGTTTACTAGCAAGTTCCACTCGTTTGATATGGGGCCAGTTGTATTTCTTATCAGTGACGTTCCCTAAAGCCGTCATGATTATCTAAGAGAAACATCCTGCATAGACTTTATAATGAACGATTCTGTAATACCTTTTAGAAAAGTACTAAACATGTAACTTACGGAACGTACGAGCTGTAATTCCTTACAGGGACACTGTCCTGACGAATTGCATACAGCGGGGAAAATAAATTCTCTGTTTGATGTGAAGGTAGGATTTGAATGGTACACCACAATGATTGAATAAGAACTTGCCGTTTCTCATAAAAAGATGACTCATGCGAAAGTGGTCCCATTTGTTATGTTTTGTCGAATAGTATGCTAGATTGGTAACTACGTATTACATAAATTACTAAAACCGATATTAGACAAGGAAATCACCATTTTAAATAACTCTGTACTGTCAATCAAATACTCGCTTCTTGAATTAATGTCTTTGGATGTCGCATGCACGTTGGATATTATTTTACCAACCTTTTAGCAGCTCAGTTGTGTCTGTCTGATACATATGCTACGAAGAGGAATACAGCTTTGGGTCAACGAACCTCATTCCTGTTTTAATGAGTTCGGTATTTGAGGGCCACCAACGAAGTATGAATCAGATGATGTTCACAAAAGCGCTCAGAGTAATTGCTCTCAGCACGAACGATGCCACTTCTCTCTTGGCTTATGGGGAGATATAAAACGCAAATACTGTTGATATGAAATGATGCTACACTGCAAGCAATTTGCTTGATAGTCGAAGTATGAAAGAGCACTCCACAGGATATTAAATACGGATTGCACCCTTCCGTTCTCAGACTGTTCACCAATGACTATCGAAATACATAGCTACGTACGGCACACACTTCCACTCCAACAAAATGATCCTCATATCCCTTACATACTCAGTTGGAGCTCATATCGTTTCCAGAGCTAATGTGATTTACGTGAGAGATATGAATCCATTATTATTTCGTTTATAATGTAGCATGCATGTGGCTGCACGAGAAATATTTCCACCATAACTCAATATGCACACCGACACAGACAGACACACACACACACACACACACACACACACACACATTTGCACACGCATACACTTGTGCGCAATTCTACAAATATTTATAGTCAGTTTACGTGTATGTGATGTATAAGAGAGTGCAATACTAGTACTGAACATATTACTGAAAATGGTTCACAATTGTTAAGAAATTTTCTAGGAGCTTAAAAGTTAACCATTATTGACGTATTCGCATTGTCTTTTAGCTCGGGATCATTGACCAGCAGCCAGCTGTCATTACGTCAAGAAGTGCTCACAATAATCACAGTAATTTTTCGAACTCCAGTGTGTTTCAAAAAGTATGGCACAAATGTAATGTGTTATACCATGCCAAAAAATTAAGGTATTCACACCTTTCTTGGCTTATGTGACACGCCTATTGTCCCATTCAATCAGTTTCAACATTTGCTCCTTTGGTGGCGCTATGTGGAAGGAAACACTTGTCGGAATGTCTAGTGTGGCGAGCAAGATAATAATTTTTCTCCGTCGTTCGACGATGATGAAGCCGATCAGGCCGACAGTGCCTAATACACATCGTGGACAAAACGAACAAAGAGATTTCATAATAATCTAATGTGAAATTAAATGTTAAAAAATTGTTACAACACTTGGCCAGATTTTGAGAAACCAGGTCATTATCGAATGTTTCCCTAAAAATTCCAGATTTTAACATATTTAGAAAGCGCATGAGCTGAGAATTTTATACAGTATAATCGGACTACAGATTTACTTAGAGAAAAATAGGGATCTTTGTAGGCCCTCTGACAAATATAAATTATTTTCGGAATGAGATTTTCACTCTGCAGCGGAGTGTGGGCTGATATGAAACTTCCTGCCAGATTAAAACTGTATGCCGGACCGAGTCTCGAGCTCGGGACCTTTGCCTTTCGCGGGCAAGTGCTCTACCAACTGAACTATCCAAGCACGACTCACGCCCCCTCCTCCTCAGCTTTACTTCTGCCAGTACCTCGTATCCTACCTTCCAAACCTTACAGAAGCTCTTCTGCGAAACTTGCAGAACTAGCACTCCTGAAATAAAGGATATTGCGGAGACACGGCTTAGCCACAGCCTAGGGGATGTTTCCAGAATGAGATTTTTACTCTGCAGCGTAGTGTGCGCCGGTATGAAACTTCCTGGGAAGTTAAAACTTTGTGCCTGACCGAGACTCGAACTCGGGACCTTTGCTTTCTCGGGCAAGTGCTCTACCAACTGAGCTACCCAAGCACGACTCACGCCGCCTCCTCACAGCTTTACCTATGCCAGTACCTCGTCTCCTACCTTCCAAACCTGACAGAAGCTCTTCAGCGAAAGAGAAGAGCTTCAGTAAGGGTTGGAAGGCAGGAGGCGAGGTACTGGCGGAAGTAAAGCTGTGAGGACGCGGCGTGAGTCGTGCTTGGCTAGCTCAGTTGGTAGAGCACTTGCCCGCGAAAGGCAAAGGTCCCGAGTTCGAGTCTCGGTCCGGCACACAGATTTAATCTGCGAGGAAGGTTCATAAATTATTTTGTAGTCAGAATCGTTGCTGGGTGAGCACTGCTGCCGACGCTAGAAGCAACTTCGTAGCTAGTGTTTCACCTTCTTCCTCACTGCGACTATACAGGATGAGTCACTAACTATTGCCACCTAGAATAACTACGAGAGTATGATAGGAGCTGAAACATTTGTGGGACAAAAGTTGCGTAGGACAACGGGAGTCAGAATATGACGTTAGTTTCTTGTTGCTAAATGGGGTCGCATCATAGATATGAAGGTCGACTTTGGTTTTTTATGAGGTGTGCTATAATTTGGTGCTTATTTTCTGATTGCGGCTATCGACACGTATCCATTTATGTGTAGCAGTAAGGTCTTTGAAGGTCAAGGAAGATCACAAAGGTGGCATGAACGTCCATTTACAGAAAATGTTCGACGTGATGGCCATTGGTATCAATGCAGTGCTGCAATCTTCTTATCATGGACTGAGTGGTATTCCTTACCACTTCGGCACCTATCGAAGCACATTCTCTGGAAATACTGTCTCCTATGTCGTGCAAATAGTAAATATTTGCCGAATGCGGCGTATCCATCTAACGTGCCATTGACATGTAAACACCATTCGACGATTTCGCATTCCAACACATAGGAACGGTAAGGCTCGTATCGTCGAATCAAGCGAATGTGAATGAACTATTCCTTCGAAGAAGAAATCGATGTGCTTCTAATTTACGATTTAATTTCTAATTTACATTGAAGACAGTTACCATTTGAGCCACCCTACTGACAGAATACGAAGAATTATGAAATAAACAAGTCTTCACTAAGATGGGATAATGAGGTCAGAAATGATGAGGAAGAAAAATAGTGCACAACAAGGAACTTAGAACAATATTGAAACAAGTAGTGACTGACTTCCGCCACATCAGCAAACCTAGCTTATAAAACTATACGTAGCGAAGTATCTTGAGTTACATGGTAGCTCAAAAGAATTGTTAGAGCTGGATCGAAGGTAGTTTCCGCCGGAAAAAAATGGTTCAAATGGCTCTAAGCACTATGGGACTCAACATATGACGTCATCAGTCGTCTAAACTTAGAACTACTTAAACCTAACTAACCTAAGGACATCACACACATCCATGTCCGAGGCAGCATTCGAACCTGCGAACGTAGCAGCAGCGCAGTTCCGGACTGAAGCGCCTAGAACCGCACGGTCACAGTGGCTAGCTCCGTCGGTAAAACATGGAAAAATGTGGACACTAAACAAATTACTAAAAATGCGTTATACAGGTTAGTCAGAAATAGTTTTAAAAGCGCGTGTGTTGTAAAGTAAGCTGCACTGAGAAATAATTGTTAAGAAAATGTGTTCGATACGTTACTCTGTTTCCGATTAAATTAGCATTAACGTTAACCAATCACATCGTTAGGCGTGCAAATTCGAGCAGCCTGCCAAAGGCATTGCCAAACGTGTTCACCGTATGGTTTCTTAAAACTGAAAAAAAGACCTGTACAGAGGCTAGACATGGGACGGTTGGAAGGAATGAACACGAGCCAAATGCTATGTAGTCTCGTCTGCTATCATCTACTCTATGAGAACAACTGACGTTTCGGTTAATTACACCTTTCAGGCTACTGGCATTTGTGCGTGCAACGACGTGGTTTGCTAACTGCAACGGCGCGACGTATTGATTTTTTTCACGACGAGTATTCCTCAGGGCAACATATCCTGCTACACCCTTCAAACTTTTCAGACTATTTCTGACCACCCTTTATACGCATTACCAAGTAATCGAGAAAACAAATGAACAGAAGAAGTACTACGATCACAGCATATGTTTATACCATCTAATACTCACCCACAGCAGTAAATCCCTACATACGATCAATTTGGCGTTTTACAAGTGTTTGTATATCTATGTCTTCATCTATGTCTATACTCCCCAATCCACCACACGGTCTGTTGTGGAGGGTACTTCTCGTAGCAATATCACTTCCTCCTTTCCCTGTTCTATTCTCGAATTGTGCAGGGGACCATCGGGTGTCTACAAATCGCTCTATGCTTTCTAATTTCTCAGATTTCGTCGTCCTGGTGATTTACATAGACATGCAAAAGATGAAGAGAGAGAGAAAGTGTATGAGGATATTGAACGGATAATTCAGACCGTAAAGAAGATGAAAATCTTGAGGGAGAAGGGGGGATTAGAATGCAGTTTTATTGGAGGGATTAGAAAAAAGGTTTACAGGAGAATATGGACTTGCTTGTAGGAACGGGAGAGGAGAAAGATTAATTGAGAGCTGCAATACGTATCAGTTAGTAACAGCGAAGATTCTGTTCGAGAATCAGAAGAGGAAGAAGTGTACTTGGAAAGGGCAGGGAGGTAAGGTAAGATTTCACTTAGATTACATCATGGTTAGGCAGAGAATCCGAAATCAGATATAAACTCTGATCGAAATTTACTAGTGATGAGGAGTAGGTTGAAGTTTAAGAGACTAGCTACGAAGAATCAGCGCCCAAAGATGTGGGAAGCGGAAGTACTAGAGACTGAAGAGATAGACTTGAAGTTTTCTGAGGCTATAGATACTGTGATGATGAATAGTTCAGTAGGCAATTGAGTTGAAGAGTAAACACTTCTGAAAAGGGCAATGACGAAAATTGGAAGTAAAACCGAAGGAAAAAAGAAGGCAACTGCGGAGAACCCATGGATAACAGATGAATTACTTCAGCTAATCAGGGAAGTTCAGGATAACGGAAATATAAGCCACAAAGGAACGAAATACGAGGGCTGCCCAGAAAGTAATGCACCGCATATTTTTTTCTCAGTCGAAAACAATGCTACGAAAGTGAAACGTTACAATGATGATGAAGATGTTGGTTTGTGGAGCGGTCAGCATTGTGGTTCTCAGCGCCCAGAACTTCCAAATCTATCCAATTCCTATCTCCGCACGTCCCCTAATGATGATGAGCTGATGAGGACAACACAAACAACCAGTCCCCCAAGGGTGGAAAAAAATCCCTGACGCGGCATGGAATATCAAAACGTGTGTATTATCTAAACTCTCCTGAGAGATCTCGCCAAGTTTCCGTCGCCTCCGACAGATGGCGTAGCGTCTATAGGTGACGGACGTTACAAGCACGGCTGTCACACCTGACAGCTCTGACCTAGCCCCCTCGGACTTCCACTTGTTTGGGCCTCTGAAGAATGCTATTCGAGGAAGACAGTTTGAGGAGAATAAGGAGGTGATTTACACAGTGAAGCATTGGCGCCGCACCAGGACAAGAATTGGTACCGGCAGGGCATAGCCGCCCTTGTTTCGCGCTGGAGGATGGAAATTATGTAGAAAATAGGGCGTGTAGATAAAACAGTATTCTTCCGTGTGTGTAGTTCTCATTATGTTCAGTAACGTATTATTGAAGGAAAAAAATGCTGCATCATTTTCTGAGCAGCCCTCGTAAATTAGAAGTGCAGGGAGGATAAGGGGGGAAATGGCTGCACGAAAAATGTGAACAAATCGAAACTGAAACGATCGTTGAAAGGGCAGACTCAACATATAGACAGGGGGAAACATCCTCCGATGGAATTAAAAGCAAGGACGGGAACATAAATGGAGAAGAGAGCGCGGGTTGGTGGAAAGAGTTCACTGAAGGCCTCTACGATGGAGAGCACTCCTCTGACGACGTGATAGAAGAAGAAGCTGGAGTCGACAGGAAACAGATGGGGGATCCAGTATTAGAAACAGAACTTAAAAGGGCTTTAGAGGACTTGCGATCGAATAAGCAAGAAGCGATAGATAACACTCGCTCGATTGTCTAAAATCATGGGGAAAGTGACTGTAAAACGTAAATCATACATATACATATATTTGACTTGTTTTTGAGAAAACACGTTATGTAGTTGCCATTGTTGCGAGAACAGTTCTTCATAGCATCGTTGAACATATATATATATATATATATATATATATATATATATATATATATATATATATATATATATATAATGTGCTTGAAGACCATTTCAACGATGCTATAAAGAACTGTTCTCACAACAATGGCAACTACATAACGTATTTTCTCAAAAACAAGTCAAAAAATAATTTCCTGGGTACTTTGTTATGAACCACATTTGATCACTGCTTCTATATGCTGAAAATTAAGAAAATTCCATTGAATAACAAAAAATGGTTGAAATAGCTCTGAGCACTACGCGACTTAACTTCTGAGGACATCTGTCCCCTAGAACATAGAACTACTTCAACCTAACTAACATATGGACATCACACACATCGATGCCCGAGGCAGGATTCGAACCTACGACCGTAGCGGTAGCGCGGTTTCAGACTGTAGGGCCTAGAACCGCTAGGCCTCTCCGGCCAGCACTGAATAACACTCAGGCTGTGTGGTGTACGAAATTACCTTGTACACATTTTAAAATAATATAATTTAAGAACTAGCTTGAAATGTTAAATAGCCAATTTCTGAAATTTCACATTTTTTTCAGTTTCTGATATAGTTAGAAGCATGACTGGAAACCTCAATAAAATTGCTGGATACAATAAGTATATAACATCGCATCTATCAATGTATGTTTTGACTGAGCCATGGCGCCATTGAGTCAGTAGACTGTTCCGTCTGGCGTCACTAACTCAGGTGTAGTATCGACTGTTCCTCTTGCGGCCCCATTGCCTATATCTATGAGGAAGAGTTGGTATCTGTGGGTTGAGCCCTTAGAAGATCTTTGCTTGGCGATATATATATATATACGGGGTTTGCTCGCCCGAGAGATCCCTCCAAAACCCAGGCGATCATTGTAGGCAAAACCACCCCTTCCTTCCGCTTCCTCGATTTCTATCTAACCATCCACGGCCGTCCTATCTCCCTCACTCCCACCCTTAAGTACCATGGCGTCTTCATGGGTTCGATTCCCGGCGGGGTCAGGGATTTTCTCTGCCTCGTGATGGCTGAGTGTTGTGTGTTGTCCTTAGGTTAGTTAGGTTTAAGTAGTTCTAAGTTCTAGGGGACTGATGACCATAGATGTTAAGTCCCATAGTGCTCAGAGCCATTTGAACCAACCATGGCGTCACCCTCGACCGTCGCCTCTCCTGGGCCCCCCATCTCCAGACAATCCAAGGCACTCTCCCAACTCCATCTCCTCAAGCACCTTTCTGGCCGTACGTGGGGTGTGGACCCCTCCACCATACTCCACACCTATAAATCCCTCATCCGCCCTATCCTCTGTTACGCCCATCCAGCCTGGATCTCCGCTCCCCCTACCTTTTACAAATCCCTTCAGATCCTTGAACGCCATGCACTCCGCCTCGCATATCGCATCCGTCTCCCCTCCACCACGCGGATCCTGTACGACCTAATTGCGTTCCCCCACCTCTTCCTTTTCCTCGAACAGATACGGATCCTCTACACCTCCTGTAAACTCGACCCTCCTCACCCACTTGTATTCAAAGGTCCCCACCTCTCCACCCTCCTTACCCTCTCCCAAGGTGGCTTCTGCCAGCTCCCCCTCCCTGATGATGCCCTCCTCCATCTACCCCTCCTATCAACTTTGATCCTCCCCTCCCACTTCCTGTGTTTTTTCCTTTGGGCACCCTCCCTCCCTTCTCTCTCCTTTCCCCCCAACCCCCCTTCCTCCACTCCCCTTCCCCCGGGCTTCCCCTTCCCCCTCCTCCCTTCCTTCCTCCCCACTGTCCACCCTGCCCTTGGCATCTCTGCTCTCCCCTCTCCCTCTCCCACCACCCTCCTCCTCTTCTTTTGTCACGTCCCCGGACTCGTACATGCTCAGTGGACATTCGAGCGCCGGAGATCATCGCCATCAGTGTCTCGTGTGTGTGCCTTCATGTTTGTGTTTAGTGTTCTTTCGCCGTCACGCCACCACCGTTCACCTGTGCCGTCGCAGTCGTCCGTGTTTTGTGCGCCGTGTCAACAGGTTTTAGTTCAAATGGTTCAAATGGCTCTGAGGACTATGCGACTTAACTTCTGTGGTCATCAGTCGCCTAGAACTTAGAACTAATTAAACCTAACTGACCTAAGGACATCACACACATCCATGCCTGAGGCAGGATTCGAACCTGCGACCGTAGCAGTCGCGCGGTTCTGGACTGCGCGCCTAGAACCGCTAGACCACCGCGGCCGGCCAGGTTTTAGTGTTGTTTTTCTTGTCCAGCGTGAACGGCTTCGTGTATATTGTTTTTCGTGTCTACAGTTCTTGCCCGCCATTTTTATTGTATTATCTGTACCTTCTTTATGCCATTTATTGTACCACTCGCGGCTGAAGAGCAGCATACTATGCAGCTGACAGCCCACCTTAGTACAAGGTGTTTAAAATAACAATAAAGAAGAAAAAAGCCTGAGAGACAGGCAGGACTTTGGGGTTTGGCGGTAGCGTAACGACAAGAGGTGGTCACGAGGTCAGAGCAGCCAAAGCCACGAGTTGCCCAAGGAGGGCCTGCGTAGAGCGAAGATAGCGGAGTACTTCACCGGGGTCAGCGTCGACTACAAGCAGCTGGGCAACATCCCATCGGTTGGTTGGCAAGATTGGTGTAGGACGACCACTCGTGGCCTGGCTGCCCTCTTCTACGTGGCTTTCACCGGCACCATTCAGTAACGTCTGCGACGCACTGTGGATCCATGCAATTGCTTGCTTATAATAGAACATTCTGTTATCTTCGTGGTGATCTGTGTCATTGTCTATCTGCCCTCCTTATTATTTTCTGGTTTGTACCCAACCCTCAGAGCTATAGTCGGTCGGCTCTTTGGTCGTAAATATAGGCCGTAGTATTGTTCTGAGACACTAGTTGTCGTTTAAAAATTTGTCCCGCTGTTATATTTCCTTTCCTTTCTGATTTTTACGCGGTCATTAATGTTCTAATGAAGCAGCTCGTGGTCTTAAATACAGCCGGAACAATTGTACTAAGGCATAGGTTTCCGTTAAACAAAGAGGCACCTTGTGGTTAGATTTAGATGTTAGCTGGTTCAATTCTTTGATTGTAATTGCATTTCTCAGTGATCAGTTATAATCCGAACAACCTGGAGTACTAATCTTTTCGTTTCTGTGTTTGAAAGACCGAGTCATTATTGTATTGTATTTAGCTGGATCTTATGGTTCCGCCGAGTGAGTTCTCTTGTAATAAGTGTTCACTGGTAATGATGGTCGAAGTAGAGAGGATATTAAATGTAGACTGGCAATGGCAAGGAAAGTGTTTCTGAAGAAGAGAAATTTGTTAACATCGAGTATAGTTTTAAGTGTCAGGAAGTCGTTTCTTAAAGTATTTGTATGGAGTGTAGCCATGTATGGAAGTGAAACATGGACGATAAATAGTTTGGACAAGAGGAGAATAGAAACTTTCGAAATGCGGTGCTACAGAAGAATGCTGAAGATTAGATGGGTAGATCACATAACTAATGAGGAGGTATTGTATATAATTGGGGAGAAGAGGAGTTTGTTGCACAACTTGACAAGAAGAAGGGATCGGTTGGTATGACACGTTCTGAGGCATCAAGGGATCATTAATTTAATATTGTAGGGCAGCGTGGAGGGTAAAAATCGTAGAGGGAGACCAAGAGAGGAATACACTTAATAGATTCAGAAGAATGTAGGTTGCAGTAGTTACTCAGAGATGAAGAAGCTTGCACAGGATAGAGTAGCATGGAGAGCTGCGTCAAACCAGTCTCAGGACTGAAGACCACGACAACAACAACTTAGTAATGTTTTAAGACATTCCTTTAGTGCGGTCTTAATAACTGACTAGCAGTTTAACTTTGAAAATATTAACAGCCAACTGTTGCCAGGACTTTTGTCATAATAAAATTGTCAGAAGTGATGGGTTGGGATCCAGTCGCACCTTAGTTGCCGATTGAAATTAAGAAGCTGGTTGCTTTAAATTAAGCCATATTATTGTCATATTGTTTTTCTAATCTGTTTAACCTTTAAGAATAGGTGCGCATCTTAACGCCGAACCTTTCCACATAGCCGGCCGGGGTGGCCGAGCGGTTCTAAGGGCTACATTCTGGAACAGCGTGACCGCTACGGTCGCAGGTTCGAATCCTGCCTTGGGCATGGATGTGTGTGATGTCCTTAGGTTAGTTAGGTTTAAGTAGTTCTAAGTTCTAGGGGACTGATGACCTCAGAAGTTAAGTCCCATAGTGCTCAGAGCTATTTGAACCTTTCGACATAAAGCTTTCAAATTAAAATTTGCGTCATCTAGTTTGACTAATTGAATCACTTTTGTCATCAATGGTGCAGATATATTTTTCATGTGTTGCAGAAGGGCAGTTAATAAGACAGACTATGTCCAGCGTGGTAGTAAACACTTCTGTTTCACCAGATAACGGCCGGGCTGCAGGTCTGGCCGTCTTTTAACCATTGTCACACTGTTTGCTGTTTCGATTTCTGCTGCAAAAGGTTATTCAACTTGAGGTTTAAGATCAAAAGAATTTTCCAAATTTGTTCATATTATTGAACAAAATTTTATCATTATATATTGTTGAATAAACAGGTTGTGTGAGAAGAAAGTTATGTCGGTGGGTCCTCCATTCCACGTTTTCCTGAATTCCAGTAAGTACAACGTTTCAGATGCCTCACCTGTTCCTGCAATAAAATGTTTTCTAACAACGTAAAAGCCGAGTGGAGAATATCAGAATGTATATTCTTTTGGTGTAACATTTTAATCATAAATATTGATAATTTTCTCCTGGATATCGTGTATTTCTGATATAAATGATAGAACGCTGATATCATTAGTCTTAAATGCTGTTCATTATTCTATTCGCTGTAAACAATCAGTTTTATTTTCATTGGTATACTCGCAGTAGTATTTGTGACAAGGTTGAATGCTGTTCTTATTGTTCTACGTCGGTAGGCTTGAGGTATCAGCGAACAAGTGAGTAATAGTATCTGGTATGACTATTTACAGATGCATTTTGAGACAATCGATTTCAGAGCTCATTTGTGTTCGGCTATCAACTGGCATCTATGGATTCATTCTCCTCGTGTCTTCTGGTGTAAACGAGGGTAAGTTCAGTTCACAAAAACAGTTCGTTCATCGTAAAGTATTTAAATTGGTAAACGTATTTACATTTGGTTTTTTGTATGTGAATATTTTGTTGTGAATTCATTTTCTCGTTAAATCCTATTTAAACGATTATACGCTGTGAAATGCTTCATGTAATGAAGAATGAACTTTGTAAGTAGTATTGTTTCACAAACGATCTCAATGTTGTTAACCGCCGAGTATAAATTCTTTCCACCGACAGTGCTGGTGTGGGATGATTAATGAAAATATGCAACATGAACAAATCAGGTTTTGCACACACTTGGACGGAAAAGGCATAGTATTTACTCGTTACTGGATGGTGTTCATAGTAAGAGGGATCATACTGACATTTGTGATTACTTCTTTCATATCTATAAGAATTACTTCACGGAGATTGCGTAGTTCCATGGTAGATAAAGCTCTGGCTGATCGTTTAATCGACTATTGAGAAGAGGTAACAGAACAACAAGCAGAAGATTCAGAATTTTGGGGAGACAGTGATGCAGACGACGTAGCGGTTACTCCTATGGTTTCAAACAGTCTTAGAGGAACGGATGGTTTCTCGGTAACACGGAGCCAAGTGGACCTATTGGTGAAATTAGTACAGATGCATCGCCGGCCTTAGTGGCCGAGCGGTTCTAGGAGCTTCAGTCCGGAACCTCGCTGCTGCTACGGTCATAGGTTCGAATCCTGCCTCGGGCATGGATATGTGTAATGTCCTTAAGTTAGTTAGGTTTACGTAGTTCTAAGTCTAGAGGACTGATGACCTCAGATGTTAAGTCCCATAGTGCTCTGATCCATTTGAACCATTTGAAGTGCAGATGCATCACGTAGGGAAGACTGTTACTTGAGGAAAAACTTCATGAAAGACGTGAAAACGACTCTAATTCTGAAACTGCTGCAAGTATGAATGGTTTAATTGTTGGTTTCCCTTTGGGAAATGTCTTTCTTCTAAGGGTATATCTTCACCAAAAGAAATCAACTTCTCTAATTTCCTGATTCATTGGTGTGAATACCTGCCAATCCATAACGCATGGTGGACATAGAAATACACAATAAATTCAGCAGTTTTATTGATCACTATTCACAAAGAGTACATGCTGGTATATATTTCAGTTATGCTGGCTAAAGCATTTTGTCACGTAAAAGGTTAATGGAAACATACACAAGGAGAATGTCTGCCAGCACTTGATGACTAAACATTTCCATATTGAACGTACAACTGACAGTGGTGAAAAAAAAAATCTGAGGCAGAAGCGACGAGTATTGAATTCATGCTTGAGGACGAAAACAAAGTAGCATCGCAGCAAGTACATAAGTGAACGAATACGTTTCGAGACAGTTCATCCAGCACATACCGTCGCCAAATGTCGGCGAGCTATTAAACGAAATACAATTACTCTCTTACGGAGATTACGGGTCTCGTATACTAAAATACTCAGAAAGAAGTCCTGAAATTCCCGAAACTTTATACTTGTTTGGTACATTCAGTATACTGAAGTGTTGCTCTTCTTTTCAGATTTTTCAGTAATACCACCCATTACACAAGGATCAATGGAGGGGCCACATAAAAGCATACCGTAGATCACTGAAATCTATTCATAGCAACAAAGTCGGAATTAAACTGTAATGACCCTCGGAGAGGCCGATTTCAGAAATCACTCTGTCTTCTGAACTATTCTCGTATCCATCTACGGAATTATGTAGTGAAACGAAAGCTGGCAGGTGTTGGTATTGTGTAACTTCTTATGTGCCGGTCCTAGTTTTCGAAGTAAATCATCAAAATTCTGCAGAGGAAAGTAAATTTCGTCAGTACATTGTTTTTATCGATATTTAGTAAATAGGCTGAGCTACTGAGTCATGATAACGACAAAAATGATGATAATTTGTCCTGTCATGTTTCGCATTTTTATTTTGCTGAATGCGAACTGCAATTGATCCATGAGCTCTGGAATCCGTGCTATCACGGGATTATATCCGAAATTGTTGCGCGATGTCACGCTCCTGTGATTCATTATGTCACACGGGATTAAAATTATAATAATTATTTGTGACCACAACGTGGCTACTCGGTTATCGGAGTGCGTCCAGCCGTATTTTAATCCAGATTTCACTCAATCATTCACGGTGTTCCCTCCCTGCAGGTGTTGTTACAAACTGCAAATAATATAAAATGAAGGACTCCTAATTCCCGTAATTGAAATATTTTTAGTATTATCTTCGTTAATGGAAATTATTTTTCTCTACTTTTAGTCGCACTACTGTCATTAACATGTGCTCGGAAAACCTGCGATTTGCTGCCCACCACTGTCAAGTGCTGCATAAATTCCACTATTCTCTGTCTGCCCGTTTAGCAGATATGAATTGCGCTTTTCGCTCGGAGCGGCTGTTAATTAGACGGTGTAGAAGACGTCAATGACTTTTCTAAATGGGTCGTGCACAACTGGTTTGATAGCCGAAATTCAGCAGGGATCAATGGTATTATTTTCCACGCTTTAATGTGAACCATTCCTTTTTCAAGCTCGACAAGGTTTCCTTTCTGTTCTGCAATGCTGTAAAAGTTCACAAAAATGGTTTACGTGGAATTGTCATAGAAAATACATTTACGAAAAAAATTGCGAAACCAAATTTTTTTTCATATACAGCATGAAATTTCAGGAATAAATTTGTCTAGGAAGTAAGTGATTAACATTGCAAGATTACAGATTAATATAAGCACGACAAAAGAACTGCAGATATGAAATGCTACTCCAGTAATAACAGGTGTAACCCCCAGAATGTTGAATGCAAGCATGTATTGTGTTGCACAGCTGCCGGATGTCAGTTTGCGGGATGGAGTTCCATGCCTCTTGCACTTCGTCGGTCAGTATAAGGACGGTTAATGCAGGTTGTGAATGACGCTATATTTGTCGTCCGTTTGTGTCGTAGTGCGCTCGATTGGAGACATATCTGGTGAGAGAGCAGGGAAAGGCCACGTGCCAACAATCTGTAGTGCCTTCATCAACTTTTGTAGTCTTGTCTTCCTCAGTTGCGTGTAATATTACAGTATATTGCTATATTTCACTTATGGACCGTCTCACCCCAACTGAATGAAACAAAATTTTAGTGCCACACGCTTTTCGCCTTTATTTTCTGCAAGACATCATCACTTGCGTGGAATATGTACATATGTTTGTTATTTAGTTTACATTATGGTCACTGTACCTATAGGTTAAAACAGTTCTGGTGGTTGGCATTTCCTATTAAGTAGTAATGATTTGAACTGTACTTACAGGTTGCGTGGACGATTTCATACATATTACGCTCCTGTTTCATTTTTGATGTTATTCTTCTTTTTATAAATGCCAATTTGCGGTTTTCTTCCCACATTTCAGTGCACTATGAACTGAACACTTGTTTCGATGCAATGTTTCGGATTATGTACCCGACTGTCAGATGTTTTTACCAGAGATTGAATGTTATTGCCAAATTTTCGAGTGTAATTATTGAAGTATCTGTGATCTGTTCGTGTATGCATTTGTGTGTGTGTGTGTGTTTCTTTAATTTTCCTTTTTTTTGTCTTATCATTTCTTTAATTAAGTGTAGTAGGGAGCCTGTGCTGATGTCTGTTTGTTCATTTATCACACTTATGTTTTCAGCGATGCCTTTCTGAATGTGGAAGTTTTCTTGTGTTTGTATAGGATGTTTGTCATTGTTGCTTATTATCATTATTTACATTTCTTGTTCCATGTCTGTAGGATGGTGGCTATGGTGTTTTAAATGTTCTGCAAATGTGGAACGGTTTGTTTCGTACTTCCAACAAGTGATATGTTCTTTGTATCGAAAGGCGAAACGCGTATGACACTAAAAATGTGCTTTATTCAGTTGCTGTCAGACATCCCATAAGTAAAATTTATCAATATACCGTAATTCCGTAGTGCATGTTGGATTACAACAGCGGTATGTTGGTGAGCGTTATCCTGTTGGAAAACACCCCCTGAAACGCTGCCATGATTTGCAGCCCAACAGGTCCTTTCACCAGATTGACGTATAAATTTTCAGTCACGTTGTGCAGTACAGCCACGAGAGTTGTTCTGCTGTCATACGAAATCGCACTCCAGGTAATAACGACGGATGGAGGTCCAGTGCGTCTAGCACGCAGGCAGGCTGCTTGCAGTCCCTCAACTGGGCTCCTTCTGACCAGCACACGGCTATCTTTGGGGGACCTAGACAGAACCGGTTTTCATCAGAAAACACAACAGACCTTCATGCTGCCCTCCAGTTAACTCCCGCTTGACATCACACAAGTCGGAGATGGCGGTAGACTGGCATCTGGCTCAGAGCCGTCCTTGAAGTAATCGATTTGTAATAGTTAGCTGTGTATCTATAGTGCGTATTGCTGCTCAGATTGCTGCTGGAGATGCAGAACGACGGGGCAGAGCCATATACCGCACACGATGGTCTATGCTCTAGGTAATGTCACGTGGCCATCTGGGGCCTTGCGATCTTACGTTCTCACAGTGGTGGTATGTTCCTATGGGACCAAGATGCTGAGGTCATCGGTCCCTAGGCTTACACACTGCTTAATCTAACCTAAACTAACTTACGCTAAGGACAACATTCACAACCACGTCGGAGGGAGGACTCGAACCTGCGACGGGAGGAGCCGTGCGAACCTTGGCAAGGCGCCTCAAACTGCAGGGCTACCCCGCGCGGCTACATTCTCGTGACAAAACCTGCTAGCAGTCACGTACAGTGGCTAAGTTCCTGCCAAGTCTTTCTGCAGTGTCTTAGATGTATCATACAGCTTCTCGTAGCCCTATTACACGAACTCATTCGAACTCAGTGAAGTGCTGATGATGGCGTCTTTGTCGCCTTAAAGTCTTCCTTGACCAGCATCACCTCGTCGTGTCCAGTCTAAAAGGTATCTAAATCTCAAAACCGGTTCAGCGTGTATTTAAATCTAACCTGGTTTGTATCGTTATAGTGGCACTACTAGCGTCATTCCTAAACGACTGGCGAGAAATTTTAACACGCTTGATCTGTCAGATATAAAAACACTCCTACCAATTTTCGTTTATACGGTACAACTCCGTCTTGGTGTTGCGATTTCTTTTTTCCGTGATTAGACATGAAATCAATTTTCACACATTGAAATATTGGAACCAAGAAAATCTCTTTTGGCGCATTTAAGTTGCTAGACAAAATAATTTTCTCTCTTTTTCTGTGTCTTTTGTTGAGACAACTAAGTTGATGTTTGTGCTAATGTAAAGCGTTTTAGATTTTTTCGGCTTAACTGAATTCCTTATTATTCATATACTTTTTATACACTGACAAGAAATAACCTCATTTTAAATGATCTCATAAGATTGCAGCAGAAAACTTTATAGAGAAATTTTTGCTGGGAATGTCAGGTGAGGGCATTATGTGGATTTTCTTCACTCTAGATTTGGGAATCGCAACCACTGACATTGGTTTCACAGTGGAAAGATGCCTCATACGATACAATAAAAAAGACAGAGCCCGGCGCTAGATAATCTACCGACAGAATTCTCCTCTCTATTCGAATTCGTTTCCTCATACCTGCGTTAGCAGCGTACTTACTGCCCCACCAGTACTAGCCGTGCAGTAGGCTTGGAAGCCTGCCTGTCAGGAAAGTCAACGGATGTTTCTAATTTGTTTCTATCATCAAAGGTAGTCTCCCTAACAGGAGAGACTGTGATGTACAATGCCTGAAAAAAATAGTGAGCACCGAAAAGATACGGTCGCTTGTCAATGAACGTGGGTTAATGCTGTTCGTGAATTGCTTTGTTACCTAGTAAGGTATACAAGGGACGTGAATTGTGTCCATTATTTGGTGATCACTGAGGTACAGGGAGATGCCATCAGCTCGTGTGATACTTCGTTATCAGTACCTAAAAAGGTTTGAAATTGGCCTCATTGTGCGTCTCCATTTGTCTCTGTGGTCAAATCGTGCTATATTCAGATCAGTGGGGCATTCGAAAGCGACAGTGGCACTATGATTTTTTGCATGGGAACGAGAAGGCAGGCGTACTCGAAAGCAGCGTTCCGGTCAGCCACGTCTGACCACCGCAAAGGAGGATCAGAGAATTGTGCACCTAGCACAACTTAACTCCTCATATCTGTGCCTACCCGCTCAGTCCGGAACCGCGCGACTGCTACGGTCGCAGGTTCGAATCCTGCCTCAGGCATGGATGTGTGTGATGTCCTTAGGTTAGTTAGGTTTAAATAGTTCTAAGTTCTAGGGGACTGATGACCACAGAAGTTAAGTCCCATAGTGCTCAGAGCCATTTGAACCATCTGTGCCTACCACCCGGAAACATCTTGTAGTCTCCTTGCAACACTCTGTGTCACCCGCACCACTGGTCGAAGAGGAGCAGCCGGACTAGGGTGACCCCCTGCACAGGCTGTCTCAACACCACAACATAGACGACTGGCTTTGTAGTGGTGGCTTGACCAGAGAGCACGGACTTCCGATTAATGGTGTCACAAGTGTTCAGAGATGAACCGCGTTCCTGCACTCAGATAGCCATCGTCGACGAGAGTGGCGGCGACATGGAGGGATGTTTTTGAGTAATTGACATGGCGGGAGGTCAAAGTTTCCGGTGTTTTGCAGAAGTAGAAGTGGGTCACTCCAGGCGTCATGGTGCGGGGAGGGAGGAGAAGATTAGTGTTTAGTGTCATGTCGACAACGAAGTTATTTGTGACGGAGCACAAGCTCGGATTAGGGAAGGAAATCACAGTAAACTTATCAGGATGGACGGACGCGGATTTGAACCGTCGTCCTCCCGAATACGAGTCCAGCATGCTAATCACGGTGCCATCTCGCTCAGTACACTGCGGGGAGCCATCGGATATTTCAGGTCACGGCTGATGATGACTGAGTGACAGCATATCAGTACGTCACGGAGATCCTATGTCCTGTCACAGCTTAGTCTTGTTTTCCATCAAGACAATGCTCGTCCACATATCTGCGTTATGTTGAAGTATTTTTGTGCCCAACGAGCTCCATAGATTTGTCCGCAATATAACATGTATGGGATCATCTAGGACGTAATTCCATCAAAGTGCTAGTACTCAGAATATCGAAGACAGTTACAGACCAGTCAGCCTCAGGAGAGGACACAACAGTTTTATGACACTCGTACCAGCCGATTCAGTGCATTTATCCCGTCGACCTCATATTGAGGAATAACCTCGTAGTCCTAAGTTATTCGTAAATACGTATAGATTTTGCAATCATTGAGCCGGCCGTTGTGGCCGAGTGGTTCTAGGAGCTTCAGTCCGGAACCGCGCTGCTGCTACGGTCGCAGGTTCGAATCCTGCGTCGGGCATGGATGTGTGTAATGTCCTTAGGTTAGTTAGGTTTAAGTAGTTTTAAGTCTCGGGGACTAATGACCTCAGATGTTAAGTCCCATAGTGCTGAGAGCTATTTGAACCATTTTAAATCGCTGAATAAACAGACGTACCGTCTCACCGCTTAAGTTTCATTTAGTTTCCTCAGCCCCTTTTGAGCGATTCGTTTTTTTTTTTTTAATCACATAATGTAATTTTGGTGAATGGTCCGCTCCTTATTTCAATCTATGTGAGCTTAGTAGCTATATCCCTATATTTAGCGGACTGCACGACACAGAATGCCTTTTGATAATCATTTCCTTAATTTTCATGTAACAGACGCTCTATCTGATGTAACCACACACTTAAGGCTTCAGCATTAATTTGTTTCATATTATTTGTTTGTTTTCATATCGATATTCACTTCATCAATTTTCACCGTGTGATTCACGTTTTCGTATTTCGATTTTCTGTTTGGAAATTGTCCCCAACATTACTAACATTTACTGCAAGTGAACAAATCAATGAGGATTTGCAGATAATACACTCCTGGAATTTGAAATAAGAACACCGTGAATTCATTGTCCCAGGAAGGGGAAACTTTATTGACACATTCCTGGGGTCAGATACATCACATGATCACACTGACAGAACCACAGGCACATAGACACAGGCAACAGAGCATGCACAATGTCGGCACTAGTACTGTGTATCCACCTTTCGCAGCAATGCAGGCTGCTATTCTCCCATGGAGACGATCGTAGAGATGCTGGATGTAGTCCTGTGGAACGGCTTGCCATGCCATTTCCACCTGGCGCCTCAGTTGGACCAGCGTTCGTGCTGGACGTGCAGACCGCGTGAGACGACGCTTCATCCAGTCCCAAACATGCTCAATGGGGGACAGATCCGGAGATCTTGCTGGCCAGGGTAGTTGACTTACACCTTCTAGAGCACGTTGGGTGGCACGGGATACATGCGAACGTGCATTGTCCTGTTGGAACAGCAAGTTCCCTTGCCGGTCTAGGAATGGTAGAACGATGGGTTCGATGACGGTTTGGATGTACCGTGCACTATTCAGTGTCCCCTCGACGATCACCAGTGGTGTACGGCCAGTGTAGGAGATCGCTCCCCACACCATGATGCCGGGTGTTGGCCCTGTGTGCCTCAGTCGTATGCAGTCCTGATTGTGGCGCTCACCTGCACGGCGCCAAACACGCATACGACCATCATTGGCACCAAGGCAGAAGCAACTCTCATCGCTGAAGACGACACGTCTCCATTCGTCCCTCCATACACGCCTGTCGCGACACCACTGGAGGCGGACTGCACGATGTTGGGGCGTGAGCGGAAGACGGCCTAACGGTGAGCGGGACCGTAGCCCAGCTTCATGGAGACGGTTGCGAATGTTCCTCGCCGATACCCCAGGAGCAACAGTGTCCCTAATTTGCTGGGAAGTGGCGGTGCGGTCCCCTAGGCACTGCGTAGGATCCTACGGTCTTGGCGTGCATCCGTGCGTCGCTGCGGTCCGGTCCCAGGTCGACGGGCACGTGCACCTTCCGCCGACCACTGGCGACAACATTGATGTACTGTGGAGACCTCACGCCCCACGTGTTGAGCAATTCGGCGGTACGTCCACCCGGCCTCCCGCATGCCCACTATACGCCCTCGCTCAAAGTCCGTCAACTGCACATACGGTTCACGTCCACGTTGTCGCGGCATGCTACCAGTGTTAAAGACTGCGATGGAGCTCCGTATGCCACGGCAAACTGGCTGACACTGACGGCGGCGGTGCACAAATGCTGCGCAGCTAGCGCCATTCGACGGCCAACACTGCGGTTCCTGGTGTGTCCGCTGTGCCGTGCGTGTGATCATTGCTTGTACAGCCCTCTCGCAGTGACCGGAGCAAGTATGGTGGGTCTGACACACCGGTGTCAATGTGTTCTTTTTTCCATTTCCAGGAGTGTATATGCGTGGTGTAATGACTGGAAGTTTTCTCTCAATATCAAGTGTAACCTACTGCGTATAACAACGCGAAAATGCTCATTAATGTACGAGTACAAAATAAATACCCAATCTTCTTGATATCCGTCAAGTATCTGTGTGTGACTATTCGAAATGACCTCAAATGAAATGATCAGATTACACAAGTAACGGGCAACGCGAACTTTAGATTGTGGTTTATTGGTAGAATGCAGAAGCGATGCAGTTCTTTGACAAGGGAAATGGCGTAGAACACGTTAGTTCGGCGAGTCTTAGGGCACTGTTCGTCTGTATGGGACCCTTGCCAGTTGGGTCTGATTCAAGAGATTGAGATGGTCCAAAGAAGAACGTCAAGATTCGTGACTAGTACATTTAGCCATCACGACAGCCTTACAAATCTTATGCAATGTTTGAAGTGGGACACAATTGCAGATAGACGACGAGCTAAACGGAAAGGGCTGCTCACTAAATTCCGAAATCCGATCTTCGGCGAGGATGTAGAGAATGTATGATTACAACCAACTTGGTGGCGCAATGATCACCATTCAAAGATAAGGGAAATCAGTGCTCGTACTGAGGCATTCAGACATCCCGTTTTTCCCTCGCGCGATCCGCGAGTGGAACAGCGGTTGGGGCTAGCGGTGTATACAGGGTGTTACAAAAAGGTACAGCCAAACTTTCAGGAAACATTCCTCACACACAAAGAAAGAAAATAGGTTATGTGGACATGCGTCCGGAAACGCTTACTTTCCATGTTAGAGCTCATTTTATTACTTCTCTTCAAATCACTTTAATCAGGGAATGGAAAGAGACAGGAACAGAACGTACCAGCGTGACTTCAAACACTTTGTTACAGGAAATCTTCAAAATGTCCTCCATTAGTGAGGTTACATGCATCCACTCTCCGTCGCATGGAATCCCTGATGCGCTGATGCAGCCGTGGAGAATGGCGTATTGTATCACAGCCGTCCACAATACGAGCACGAAGAGTCTTTACATTTGGTACCGGGGTTGCGTAGACAAGAGCTTTCAAATGCCCCCATAAATGAAAGTCAAGAGGGTTGAGGTCAGGAGAGCGTGGAGGCCATGCAATTGGTCCGCCTCTACCAATCCATCGGTCACCGAATCTGTTGTTGAGAAGCGTACGAACACTTCGACTGAAATATGCAGGAGCTCCATCGTGCGTGAACCACATGTTGTGTCGTACTTGTAAAGGCACATGTTCTAGCAGCACAGGTAGAGTATCCCGTATGAAATCATGATAACGTGCTCCATTGAGTGTAGGTGGAAGAACATACTGACGAAACTAAAATGAGCTCTAACATGGAAATTAAGCGTTTCCGGACACATCCACATAACATCTTTTCTTTATTTGTGTGTGAGGAATGTTTCCTGAAAGTTTGGCCGTACCTTTTTGTAACACCCTGTATATGTAGATGTAGATGTGGAAGTGAGAATCACGTTTTATTTGCAGTGTTATAATAGGTTTTGTGTTGGACGTAAGAGCAGGCAGTGCACCTTCGTTATACGAAAACCTCTTTCACCAAGCTCGTAAATGTGTTGCGTACAGATTTATTACTACTAGCAACGTAGACCTGTTAGTATTCAGAATGCCTTTGGCGGAAAATATTAACTATTAAGCATTGCAGTGAACAAAAGAGTAGATGATCCCTCATTTAAATAAGGTTAACGTCAGAATCGTCAGGAGTGCCCCAGGGAAGTGTGATAGGACCGCTGTTGTTCTTTATACACACAAATAATTTGGTGGATGGGGTGGGCAGCAACCTGCGGTTGTTCGTTGATGATACTGTGGTGCACTGTAAGGTATTGAAGTTGAGTGACTTTAGGAAAATACAAGACGACTTAGACATAATTTCCAGCTTGTGTGAGGAATGGCAGCAACCTCTAAATATGGGAAAGTGTAAGTTAATGCGGATGAGTAGGAAAACAAACCTGTAATGCTCGGATACCGCGTTAGTAGTGTCCCCCTTGACACAGCCAAGTCGATTAAGCATCTGGGCGTAACGTTACAATGTGATATGAAATGACATGTGAGGAGAGTGGTAGGGGAAAGCGAATGGTCGACTTCGATTTATTGGGAGAATTTTAGAGAAGCATGGCCCATTTATAAGCGATACCGGATTTAGGACGCTGCTTCGACCTATTCTTTAATACTGTTCAAGTGTTTGGATATGTAAGAAGTCAGATTGAAGGAGGACATCGAAACAATTCAGACCGCAGGCCGCTAGATTTGTTACCAGTAGGTTCGAACGACACGTGAATGCTACGGGGATGCTTCGCGAACACAAATGGGAATCCCTGGGGAGAAGGCGACGTTCTTCCCGAGGAACATTACTGAGAAAATTTAAGAGAACCGGAATTTGAAGCTGACTGCTTAATGATTTTACTGCCACCAACATACATTGCACATCAGCACCAAAGGTACGAGAAATTATGGCTCGTACGGAAGCATGTAGACAGTCGTTTCTCTCTCGCTCTATTTGCGAGTGGAAGAGGAAAGAAAATGAGTAGTAGAGGTATAGGGTACCCAACTTCCACCACGCACCGTATGGTTGCTTTCGGAGTATCTGTGTGCTTGGAGATGCAGATGTAGACTTGGCTTCAAATGACGAAGCTGTAAACAGTTTCGACCTCTAGTAGTCGTCAATTGATTACAACTGCCTCTACTGCTTCAAGACCACTATCTTTAATCAAGTGAGTTCGCAGCATCAATAGAGCAAAATTGTTCCGTCTGCATCCTCAGTGTCTTCAAAACATTATTATTTAAATTGTGGCATTGGTATTACCGTGAATTAACAAAGTAAGAACTGGTAGTATCCTCATAATCGTTTTGTGAACACACTTGCTTATGTGACAACTACGTTAAGGCCTATCACTGAAATAGCTCCTATTGGCTCAAATGTAATTTTATTTTGAATCTGTATTGAAGGAGAACTGTTGAAAGGTAAACTGAAAATTGACGTGAACCTGTGTAACATACTTAAGTAATGTTTGTCTGTAGAAGAGTTTCTTTGTGCTGATGCCCAGCAGCAATCAAAAATCAGTTGACAGTCGACAGTGTGATATCTGGGACGTGCGTTCTGCAACTTCGTACCCGAGACCACCGTTGCATGATGCCTGGTGCCGACCATACAGTACACCATCTCTGGAGTGAGTATAACCTACTGCGCATGCTCTCGACAACAAATCGGACTAATCACGTAATTTTGACACGACACTGCTTGTCTACAGTTTGTGGTATCAGCGAAAGTTCAATATTTCAAGTATTTGCCTCGTCTTATATACGTTTCAGCTTGTTTGAGATTTAGTAACAACTATAGTGCACTATCGTCTTTCTATGGATTGAAAGAGAAGTGTGCGAAAGGCAAACAGTCAACTTCCAAAGGTACGTACAACAGATGTGTAATTGTAAATTTCGCATTTATTTGAGGAAATTTATACGTTGAAATATATCGACACACGATGTTATAGAACCTTATATTGTAATTTATGTTATTTTATGGTCAAGTGTTTACGATACACTTGTCAGATAAATTTGCAAGTGTGTTTGAGTAAATTGCTAATCAGTGTTCGCATACTGATGCTACGTTCATATGTAGATAAAATTTATACATGCCAGTCTGTTAATTTCCTCCATATTGTTAAACACTAACGTGTATCTAAGTATTTTTCGATGAGACAGTTTCTTATACAGTATCATAGTAACTTAGTTCATCAGAGCAGATTCGACAATACGAATCAGTGCAAAATAAAACATAAAAGATTGCTGTAACTTCTTATTTCGTTACCGAAAAAACGTAAAGTGTGAGCTAAGCTATTATACCATGGTGAAAAAGCGCCAGATCATTGTTCTTTACATTTTTAAGCCAACTACAATTCCTGTTATCAAATTGATACGATTTCTGTTAAGCGATTATACGATTTTTCACGGTACATCTGAAGGTGATCTGTTTGTAGCAGCGGAGTAATATCACTCAAACTACATTACGTGCTATACTGGCTAAAATGGTCCGTTCCATAGTCACGTGACGTGAGCGGCAGCACATGTTGTGAGCAGAATTCTTGTTCTACGCATCCCAGTGCTCACTCAACAGATAATTGCTGGTCTGTGAGAATGCACCATAACTGAAGTTTCGCTTATCCAAAAGTGGAATGTGGTACGGCCAATGAAGTACAGAGACTTCCAAAGGAAACAGGGATGGCTGCCCCAATACCAACCCTGTCCTTCAGTCCGCCCTTTTACTTTTCACAGCACCAAAATGAAACTGCTTCGGTGCCCAGCCCTCTCACAGATTCCAATACAAATTTGGGTAATTCGCAATAAGCGTTGTATACCGAAGTTGCTGCCTGCCTCCGACCCATATATAAGGTATACTGTAATTCCTGTTAAAAACTTCTGAAACTTCTAGAGAGGAGTGAGGAGAAGATATTTTAAATGGAAACCCATGCCTGTAAACGTGCCGTTTCCATACAACAAGCTTTTGAAAAGGATTTTGGTAATGTGACCAGTTTAAGAAATTCCTTATGTAATCGTTGATGGTTTCTCTTCAACATGATTCAGTACTGCCTCTTCCACTTCGGGTGTGTGGCGTGTACATAAAACACACAGTAACGCCTGCAGACGGTAAACGTACCCTATCTCCAAGTCGCTGTGTAACCATGACGAGAACAGTATGCGATGGAGTTGGACGTTGTGCAGAACTGTCTTAATAAACGTGAAAGTAAAATGTGTAACTACAAATACTGGAAGATGTATGACACGTCTCGGTCTCCCTGTGGGCTCTCACTCTTAACTGAAGTTTTCAAAGATTTCCACGATCACTCGATATTCCGAGTATGCACTGACAGTTTCTCGGATGAGACAGAGTTGATGGAATGGTTGATAAATTCGTGATGTGTCTTCTTTTTCCAAAGTTGTCTAAGACCTTCAGCCGTCATTTACAACTTTGGGAAGTGGCAAATTCACTTGCTTTAGAAGGGGCACTTAAGTTTTCTTACTCCTAGAGTGTACTCAAAGCCCTTCCTACACACTCATTCAGTACCTCTGGAAACCCATGTACGTCCTGTTCCGTTGTTTAGATGATGTCCTCTCCCGTACCTCTGAGTCGTGGTATGTGATTCATCAAATTCTACGACCTTGTTCTCGCAACCGACAAGGACGTTCACTCTTGACAATAACTGACACTTCAATTTCCGAAGCAGTGGCTTGTAAAGCGTATTGCTTTACCCAGCATGAATTGTACTTATACCTGAGCCGTGCGTGGCTCATGTTCCCGCCATCATGTATTTTACACCCAGTTTTAACGTACTTCCACATCACTACGTTAATTTGAATTACTACTGTCACCGAGCTGCTGCTCTGCCTGACCGTTATCGGCGCTAGTAGCGCGTATCGACATATCCCCTCTCGTAGTATCTTTGCTGGACTGCTATAACTTCCCGGTCTTTCCTGTTGTAAGGCAGTTCCCGTCGCCAGTTTGGGTCACGAGTTAGAGTCTGCCAGTCGGTTGGAACGCGTCTGGAGCGCAGTCCGGACCTGCCACACGGGGAGTTGCAATGGGCACTAGTGCAGTCGGGTTGGAGCAACAGTGAAGTTGGTGTCGACATGGCTCTCCCGACCATTGCCGCCACGCATCACTTGAGCCGGGCCACGGTCTTGGTGGATCGTCGGTCAGCCGTCCTACCGGACGAAGCGTTTTGGCTCGCCGATCGTTTATGAGTCGTCTGTGTGTGTGTGTGTGTGCGTGTGTGTGTGTGTGTGTGTGTGTGTCCGTGTCCGTGTCCGTCGACTCCCGATTTGTCTTCGTGCGTGCTTAGTTGCTGTTGTGTATCGTTCAGGTCTTCATGCAAGTGTTTATCAGGTTGGGTCTGTAGTTGGTGTTATGTCCACTGACGACTATTTTATATGTTCTCGGCATTCTCCATGGAGTCGATCGGTTGTTGCGGACGAGGGAAGTTATCTCCGTGCGGTGCAGTCGGCTGGGTCCGTTGGCAGCCCCTGCGCAGTGTCGGGGCGTGTGTGGAGCTGGCCGATCGCTACGAGATTCGTGGTTCTTCGAGCCAGGACGTCAAAGCTGAGTAGTCGTTTCAAGTACCCAAGCCACGCCCTTTCATGTTGTGGTGGTTCGTTTCGGTAGTTTGCTGGTGGGGAGGTATTCCTGTGAGCAACACCGAGTATTTCTACTGTTGAAATTTAGCCGCTATGCGGTGCAAATAACTATTTTGGTTGACTACAATTGGAGTGCACCAGTGGAATTTTTCTGCCTAGTGGCCGTTAGTGCTCCGGTTACCTGCCCTGGCCACTAACGTAATTGCAGGCAGCGTCCTTTCCTCACCTGTTGTCACTGTCCAACATGGTACGTAATTTTGACAGCTAATACATACTCCATTGTGGATTATAGTTTGTAATCTTTACTGTTTGAGTTCTCATGTACTGACTGATGGGAAGCAAGTCGTTGTATCGGTCGGTCCGTGGCTGTCCCCTGGTTGGGTTCCGACGGATCAAGTGTAGTTAGGCTCACCACCTGTCTCGCCAAAGTGAATGAGGGCAGGCCGACTTCCCTGGAGGTTTCTGAATGCCACCGGTGTTTAAGTATCTGTTGTTAGCTACTTTAAATTTAAGGCTTATGGTTATTTGCTTTTATGCTATTAAAAGTTTTGCATAATTATTTTTTGCTTTTATGCTATTAAAGGTTTTGCAAAATTATTTTTTTAAATTTTATCTTTCAAGCTTAAACATTGTGGCCTTCTGCCCTTAAAAGATTATGGTAATACATGTTAAAATTTGAAACTTAATGGTGGCTTCAACCATTGGTATTGCGTCTTGCATATGTATGTTCTATCTGCTTAGCCTTAAGGCTTTCCAAGTAGCCGTGGTAAGTTTTTTATTTTATTTGATTTGCCTATTTAATTGCATTTTAATCTTGTTGATTTTTAAGTTTTCTTGTTGTCAAATATTCTGGCCTTCCGCCTTTAAAAGTCTATGGAAATATATTCTAAGATTTTGAACTTTAATTGTGGCGCTCAGCCATTGGTAATTCATCTTGTATATGTTTGCTGGCTTTTTTAAATTATTTTTCAGCTATCTTAATTGGATTTTTATCTTATTGATGCTAAGATTTCTTGTTTGGAAGCCTTCCGCCGTGAAAGAGTTGCATTCGGTAAAGATCCGGCTATGTGCCGATTTGGTTGTCGTGTTATTAAATTACAATAAGTGACAATTAGGAGGAGAAACTGACCTCAACCTGTGGCCCTTTCCACAATCCTATTACCTGAGTTGCCCAGCGGGTATAGCGGGCGTATCAATACCCTTATCGATTGACAATTTGGAGCTATCAGGCCATGTGTATTTGCTGAAGGAGTTCATTTTCTTGCATTTTGTGCAGTACGACTTACAAAGCGGGTCTACGTAGGCGGTCCTCTTATGGCCACACACGTCTCACCATGACGATCGACGCAGTTCCTCAGGTCGTGCTTTCACAACGGTTCACACTTCCACGACAAATGAAAACAATTGTCTTCACTATACAATCGCCGAATTAATTTCCGTCACGTGAGACTATTCGAACTCGACCGTACACGGGATAAACGTAACACGACATTCCATTCTTAACGCAGAAAACAACATCCATATCTGCCGCTTCGAGAGTCGCACGTTCGATAAAATAGGTACCGGGAAGGCCGTGACATAGATATTCTTGAGAACTACCCAGCTTTGACCATTCACTGTCGCAAATGTCGACAGTCTGTTTCACTCGAAGCATTCAGCTTTACTCGCCATTACGCTACATTGCTCAGTATTGCTCCTCATCTGTCTTTCCCCCTTCGTAACGTTATTTACAGATATTAACATCCCTATGGGGTGGAAGCTCGTAAGATAACAAGAGAATTACATAAATACAAGGTACATAACTTTGGGAATTTACAATGGTATGTCGCAAGTAATTGGCGAGAGTCAAATAAGAAGTCTCTTCAGTGTATGCAACTCCTAATGAAAGTGAAACAATATAATTCATAGTTCTCGGCTGTAGAACGGCTCGTCTTCAAATGGGCCGCGGCCAGTGTACATGCCGCTCCTGTATCGTATTGAGTGGGGATGCGATGTGTTGACTCTGGAACTGAAATACCTGCATTAGCTGCGTTGCATCTATCGCTTACAGCTGAGGCGCCTGGGCAGGCGGTCGGTGGGCGTGCTGTTGGTTGACGCCGTCTCACAGTCCTCTCTGCTCTAATGTTCCCGCGTGACGTGCCGGCGCTTGCCGTTACTCCGGAACAGGAAGTAATATTGCACAATAAAAACAGTGTAAATTTGGCATCCACATATCACATTTCATTTGTATCCACTAAGTCAACACAAGATAAGCAAATATAACAGAAAAAAATATACCTATAGAATTCATTAATGTTATTACACAAGCGTAACCGCTCAATCGCACTTATTTCTCATGCTAGCAAAGTTATGTTGAAAATCTTACAAAATAGACTTCGCCAATATGTAGATCGAGAGCTGCCAGAAGAACAAGCTGGATTTAGGAAAGGAAGAGGAACTAGAGATCAAATTGCTAACATTCGGTGGATTATGGAAAAAGCGAGAGAATTCCAGAAAGATGTGTACCTCTGCTTTATTGACTACGCCAAAGCCTTTGACTGCGTCGATCACAGCAAATTATGGAACGTACTGAAAAACATGGGTGTACCAGATCACCTCATTCATCTGATACGGAGTTTATACCTTGACCAAGAAGCCACGGTGAGAACTGTGTATGGAACAACGAAATGGATAAAGATTCAGAAAGGGGTCCGGCAAGGCTGCACACTGTCACCGTACTTATTCAATCTGTATGCAGAACATGTCATGAGGAATGCGAGGCTAGATGAAGGAGAAACAGGAATTAAAATAGCAGGAATAAATGTAAACAACCTCAGGTACGCAGATGATACGATCCTGTTGGCAGAAAGTGAAGAAGAATTGAGAACACTCTTACTGAAGGTGAAAGACGAAAGTGAAAAGGCTGCTCTTATGCTGAATGTGAAGAAAACGAAAATTATGGCAACTACACCTACCAATTCATAGGATATAGCAGGAGAAACCATGGAGGTAGTGACCACATTCAGTTATCTCAGTTCCCAGATCTCTGCTGACGGTGACTGCAGCCATGAAATCCGGAGACGCCTGTTGCTCGGTAGACAGGCGATGTCAAACCTTGACAAGGTTATAAGGTCCAGAGATATAACACTAACAACAAAGATCCGTATTGTGAGGGCTATGGTCTTTCCAGTTGTGATGTATGGATGTGAGACCTGGACCATTAGAAAGGCTGAACGGCGAAGAATTGACTCCTTCGAATTGTGGTGTTGGAGGAAACTTCTTAGAGTTCCATGGACGGCAAAGAGAACCAACAGATCAATATTGGAGCAAATTAAACCAGATTTATCCCTGGAAGGTCTAATCTTAAAACAAAAGCTGACCTACTTTGGACACATAATGCGAAGGCATGCCTCGCTGGAAAAAACATTAATGCTGGGGAAGATTGAAGGAACTAGAAGAAGAGGACGTCAGAGGATGAGATGGATCAATGGCATCACAGAAGCAATGTGTTCCAACCTGGAAGGTCTAAGGGAGAAAGTGCAAGGCAGGAAAAAGTGGCGTGATTTGGTTCATGGGGTCACGAAGAGTCGGAACCGACTAAACGAATAGAGAGAGAGAGAGAGAACCGCTCAAGGGTAGCAGACGTACATTCAATAAAAGAGGACAAATCAATCAGCTACAATATCTGGTTTGTCATTAAATATTTAGATTTGAAAGCACACTGAGGTGACAACTCATCGGATACCTACCAGTGCAGTGTCTTGCACGACACAGCGCAGTAACTCGACGTGGCATGTACTCAACAAGTCTATGGAAGTGCATTGCAGAAATACTGAGCCGTGTTGCCTCTTTTTCTTCTTCTTTTTTCCTTTCCCGTGTCATGCTCTTCATCTTGGCGTAGCACTTGCAACCTACATCGTCAATTATTTGCTGCGTGTATTTCAATCTCTTTCTTCCTTTACAGTTTTTACCTTCTACAGCTCCTTCTACTACCAAGGAAGTTATCTCCTGATGTCTTAACTGATTTTCTACTAACCTCTCCCTTCTTCTTGTCAGTGTTTTTCATACATTCCATTCCTCACCGATTCTGTGGAGAACCTCCTCATTCCTTACTTTAACAGTCCAGTTACCTTTCAACGTTCTTCTGTAGCACCACGTCACAAATGCTTCGAAACTCCTCTGTTACGGTTTTCCCACGGTCCGTGTTTCACTACCATACAGTGCTGCGCACCAGACGTATATTCTAAAAAATTTCTTCTTCAAATTAAGAGATGCGTTTGATCCTAGTAGACTTTTCTCAGTCAGAAATGACTTTTTTGCTATTGCTAGTCAGTTTTCCATGTCCTCCTTACTCCGAACGTCATGGGCTCTTTTGCTGCATAGGCAGCAGAATTCTTTAACTTCGTCCACTTATCAGCTGTCTTGATGTCTAGTTTCTCACTTTTCCCATTTCTGCTACTTTTCATTACATTCGCCTTTCTTCGATTTACTCTCAATCCATATTTGTACTCATTGCAATGTTCATTCCATTCAGCAGATACTGTAATTCTTCTTCACTTTTAACTGAGAGTAGCAATGTCATCACCGAATCTTATCAAAGTTATCCTTTCACTCTCAGTTTTATTCCCGATCTTGAGCGTTTCTTTTATTTCCATCATTGCTTCATCGATGTACAGATTGAACAGTAGAAGTGAATGACTACATTCCTGTCTCACACCCTTTTTAATCCTAGCACTTCGTTCTTGGTTTCCCACACTTATTTTCTCCATTGCTCCTTGTACATGTTGTGTATTACCCATCTCTCCATGAAACTTGCCCCTATTTTTCTTAGAATTTAGATCATCTTGCACTATTTTACAATGTCGAACGCTTTTTCAGGTCAACAAAACGCACATGTCGTGATTTTTATTTCGTCTTGCTTCCATTTTCAACCGCAACGACAGAGTTGCCTCTCTAGTGCCTTTACCTTTTCTAAAGCCAAACTGGTGTTCATCTAACACATCCTCAGTTCTCCTTTTCATTCTTCTATATATTATTCTTGTCAGCAACTTGGGTGCATAAGCTGTTAAGCTGAAGGTGCAAAAATTCTCCCAGTTGTCACTATTGGTGTTCTGGGAATTATGTGGATGATATTTTTCCGAAAGTCGAATGGTATATCGCCACACTCCATAAGTTCTACATGCGAACGTGAATAGTCGTTTTGTTGCCACTTCCCCAAACAATTTTAGAAATTCTGATGAAATGTTATCTATGCCTTCTGCTATATTTGATTTTAAGTCTTCCAGAGCTCTTTTACATTCTGATTCTAATACTGAATCCCCTATCTTTTCTATATCGACTCCTGCTTCTTATACTATTACGCCACCAGACAAGTCCTCGCCCTCACAGAGGCCTTCAGTGATTTCATTTCAACACCAAAGCAGGTGTTGTCACACGTGAAAATTACCGAACTAGCAGTTTAATAAGTCACAGCTGCAAAATACTAACGCGAATTCTTTGCAGACGAATGGAAAAACTGGTGGAAGCCGACTTCGGGGATGATGTTTGGATTCCGTAGAAATATTGGAACACGTGAGGAAATACTAACCTTACGACTTATCTTAGAAGAAAGATCAAGGAAAGGGAAACCTACGTTTCTAGCATTTGTAGACTTAGAGAAAGCTTTTGACAATGTTGACTCGAATACTCTCTTTCAAATTCTAAAGGTGGCATGGGTCAAATACAGGAAGCGAAGGGCTATTTACAATTTGTACAGAAACCAGATGGCAGTTATTAGAGTCGAGGGGCATGAAAGGGAAGCAGTGGTTGGGAAGAGAGTGAGAGAGGGTTGCGGCCTCTACCCGATGTTATTCAATCAGTATACATCTACATCTACATCTACATTTATACTCCGCAAGCCACCCAACGGTGTGTGACGGAGGGCACTTAACGTGCCACTGTCATTACCTCCCTTTCCTGTTCCAGTCGCGTATGGTTCGCGGGAAGAACGACTGTCTGAAAGCCTCCGTGCGCGCTCTAATCTCTCTAATTTTACATTCGTGATCTCCTCGGGAGGTATAAGTAGGGGGAAGCAATATATTCGATACCTCATCCAGAAACGCACCCTCTCGAAACCTGGCAAGCAAGCTACACCGCGATGCAGAGCGCCTCTCTTGCAGAGTCTGCCACTTGAGTTTATTAAACATCTCCGTAACGCTATCACGGTTACCAAATAACCCTGTGACGAAACGCGCCGCTCTTCTTTGGATCTTCTCTATCTCCTCCGTCAAACCGATCTGGTACGGATCCCACACTGATGAGCAGTACTCAAGTATAGGTCGAACGAGTGTTTTGTAAGCCACGTCCTTTGTTGATGGACTACATTTTCTAAGCACTCTCCCAATGAATCTCAACCTGGTACCCGCCTTACCAACAATTAATTTTATACGATCATTCCACTTCAAATCGTTCCGCACGCATACTCCCAGATATTTTACAGAAGTGACTGCTACCAGTGTTTGTTCCGCTATCATATAATCATACAATAAAGGATCCTTCTTTCTATGTATTCGCAATACATTACATTTGTCTATGTTAAGGGTCAGTTGCCACTCCCTGCACCAAGTGCCTATTCGCTGCAGATCTTCCTGCATTTCGCTGCAATTTTCTAATGCTGCAACTTCTCTGTATACTACAGCATCATCCGCGAAAAGTCGCATGGAACTTCCGACACTATCTACTAGGTCATTTATATATATTGTGAAAAGCAATGGTCACATAACACTCCCCTGTGGCACGCCAGAGGTTACTTTAACGTCTGTAGACGTCTCTCCATTGATAACAACATGCTGTGTTCTGTTTGCTAAAAACTCTTCAATCCAGCCACACAGCTGGTCTGATATTCCGTAGGCTCTTACTTTGTTTATCAGGCGACAGTGCGGAACTGTATCGAACGCCTTCCGGAAGTCAACAAAAATAGCATCTACCTGGGAGCCTGTATCTAATATTTTCTGGGTCTCATGAACAAATAAAGCGAGTTGGGTCTCACACGATCGCTGTTTCCGGAATCCATGTTGATTCCTACATAGTAGATTCTGGGTTTCCAAAAACGACATGATACTCGAGCAAAAAACATGTTCTAGAATTCTACAACAGATCGACGTCAGAGATGTAGGTCTATAGTTTTGCGCATCTGCTCGACGACCCTTCTTGAAGTCTGGGACTACCTGTGCTCTTTTCCAATCATTTGGAACCCTCCGTTCCTCTAGAGACTTGCGGTACACGGCTGTTAGAAGGGGGGCAAGTTCTTTCGCGTACTCTGTGTAGAATCGAATTGGTATCCCGTCAGGTCCAGTGGTCTTTCCTCTATTGAGTGACTCCAGTTGCTTTTCTATTCCTTGGACACTTATTTCGATGTCAGCCATTTTTTCGTTTGTGCGGTGATTTAGAGAAGGAACTGCAGTGCGGTCTTCCTCTGTGAAACAGCTTTGGAAAAAGGTATTTAGTATTTCAGCTTTACGCGTGTCATCCTCTGTTTCAATGCCATCATCTTCCCGGAGTGTCTGGATATGCTGTTTCGAGCCACTTACTGATTTAACGTAAGACCAGAACTTCCTAGGATTTTCTGTCAAGTCGGTACATAGAATTTTACTTTCGAATTCACTGAACGCTTCACGCATAGCCCTCCTTACGCTAACTTTGACATCGTTTAGCTTCTGTTTGTCTGAGAGGTTTTGGCTGCGTTTAAACTTGGAGTGAAGCTCTCTTTGCTTTCGCAGTAGTTTCCTAACTTTGTTGTTATACCACGGTGCGTTTTTCCCGTCCCTCACAGTTTTACTCGGCACGTACCTGCCTAAAACGCATTTTACGATTGCCTTGAACTTTTTCCATAAACACTCAACATTGTCAGTGTCGGAACAGAAATTTTCGTTTTGATCTGTTAGGTAGTCTGAAATCTCCCTTCTATTACTCTTGCTAAACAGATAAACCTTCCTCCCTTTTTTTATATTCCTATTAACTTCCATATTCAGGGATGCTGCAACGGCCTTATGATCGCTGATTCCCTGTTCTGCACTTAAAGAGTCGAAAAGTTCGGGTCTGTTTGTAATCAGTAGGTCCAAGATGTTATCTCCACGAGCCGGTTCTCTGTTTAATTGCTCGAGATAATTTTCGGATAGTGCACTCAGTATAATGTCACTCGATGCTCTGTCCCTACCACCCGTCCTAAACATCTGAGTGTCCCAGTCTATATCTGGTAAACTGAAATCTCCACCTAAGACTATAACATGCTGAGAAAATTTATGTGAAATGTATTCCAAGTTTTCTCTCAGTTGTTCTGCCACTAATGCTGCTGAGTCGGGAGGTCGGTAAAAGGAGCCAATTATTAACCTAGCTCGGTTGTTGAGTGTAACCTCCACCCATAATAATTCACAAGAACTATCTATCCACTTCTACTTCACTACAGGATAAAATACTGCTAACAGCGACGAACACTCCACCACCGGTTGCATGCAATCTATCCTTTCTAAACACAGTTTGTACCTTTGTAAAAATTTCGGCAGAATTTATCTCTGGCGTAAGCCAGCTTTCTGTACCTATAACGATTTCAGCTTCGGTGCTTTCTATCAGCGCTTGAAGTTCTGGTACTTTACCAACGCAGCTTCGACAGTTGACAATTACAATACCGATTGCTGCTTGGTCCCCGCATGTCCTGACTTTGCCCCGCACCCGTTGAGGCTGTTGCCCTTTCTGTACTTGCCCAAGGCCATCTAATCTAAAAAACCGCCCAGCCCACGCCACACAACCCCTGCTACCCGTGTAGCAGCTTGTTGCGTGTAGTGGACTCCTGACCTATCCAGCGGAACCCTATGGCGCAAGTCGAGGAATCTGCAGCCCACACGGTCACAGAACCGTCTCAGCCTCTGATTCAGACCCTCCACTCGGCTCTGTACCAAAGGTCCGCAGTCAGTCCTGTCGACGATGCTGCAGATGGTGAGCTCTGCTTTCATCCCGCTAGCGAGACTGGCAGTCTTCACCAAATCAGATAGCCGCCGGAAGCCAGAGAGGATTTCCTCCGATCGATAGCGACACACGTCATTGGTGCCGACATGAGCGACCACCTGCAGATGGGTGCACCCTGTACCCTTCATGGCATCCGGAAGGACCCTTTCCACATCTGGAATGACTCCCCCCGGTATGCACACGGAGTGCACATTGGTTTTCTTCCCCTCTCTTGCTGCCATTTCCCTAAGGGGCCCCATTACACGCCTGACGTTGGAGCTCCCAACTACCAGTAAGCCCACCCTCTGCGACCGCCCGAATCTTGCTGACTGAGGGGCAACCTCTGGAACAGGACAAGCAGCCATGTCAGGCCGAAGATCAGTATCAGCCTGAGACACAGCCTGAAACCGGTTCGTCAGACAAACTGGAGAGGCCTTCCGTTCAGCCCTCCGGAATGTCTTTCACCCCCTGCCACACCTTGAGACGACCTCCCACTCTACCACAGGTGAGGGATCAGCCTCAATGCGGGCAGTATCCCGGGCAACCACAGTCGTAGTCCGATCGGGGGATGCGTGGGACGAGCTGGCCGTCCCCGACAAACCCCCATCCGGACCCCCACAGTGATGCCCATTGGCAACAGCCTCAAGCTGTGTGACCGAAGCCAACACTGCCTGAAGCTGGGAGCGAAGGGATGGCAACTCAGCCTGCATCCGAACACGGCAGTTGCAGTCCCTATCCATGCTAAAAACTGTTTTGCAAAGAACGTCTGAACTAATCTACAGAGAGCGCAAACAAATTGACAAAATTTAAACCGTTATTAAAATACAAGATTGCCTAGTAAATGCAGTAATGCTGCTACTTGCGTACTGCTGACACTGCTCGGCGGAGGAAGGAGACTACGCGATTTTACACTATTCAGGTACTAAAACGCGATGCTACAACTCTCAAATACTATAATACGCCCGAAATTTATGAATTAAACAATGCAAGTACCAAAAACACGCAAAGAAATTAAGAATTAAACTATGTAACAAATGAGTGAGCTAGGAGTATACGACTTTCTGCTGCAGCTGCTTATCCAGCGGCGGCAGGGAGCAAGCAGTAAAGGAAACAAAAGAAAAATTCGGAGTAGGTATTAAAATCCATGGAGATGAAATAAAAACTTTGAGGTTCGCCGATGACATTGTAATTTTGACAGAGACAGCAAAGGACTTGGAAGAGCAGTTGAACAGAATGGACAGTGTCTTGAAAGGAGGATATAAGATGAACATTAACAAAAGCACAACTAGAAAATGGAATGTAGTTGAGATAACTCGGGTGATGCTGAGGAAATTAGATTAGGGAATGAGGCACTTAAAGTAGTAAAGGAGTTTTGCTATTTGGGGAGCAAAATAACTGACGATGGTCTAAGTAGACAGGATATAAATTGTAGACTGGCAATGGCAAGGAAAGCGTTTCTGAAGAAGAGAAATTTTTTAACATCGAGTACAGATTTAAGTGTCAGGATGTCTTTTCTGAGAGTATTTGTATTGGGTGTGGCCATGTATGGAAGTGAAACATGCACGATAAATAGTTTGGACAAGAAGAGAATAGAAGCTTTCGAAATGTGGTACTACAGAAGAATGATGAAGATTAGATGGGTAGATCACATAACTAATGATGAAGTATTGAATATAATTGGGGAGAAGAGGAGTATGTGGCACAACTTGACAAACAGAAGGGACTGGTTAATAGGACATATTCTGAGGCAACAAGGGATCACAGATTTAGCATTGGAGGGCAGCGTGGAGGGTAAAAATCGTAGAGGGAGGCCAAGAGATGAATACACTAAGCAGATTCAGAAGGATGTGGGTTGCAGTAAGTACTGGGAGATGAAGAAGCTTGCACAGGATAGGGTAGCATGGAGAGCTGCATCAAACCAGTCTCAGGACTGAAAACCACAACAACAACAACAACAACAACATCTGCTCTCTTCTCTGCATGCAATAGTGGAATTCCTATTGCATTCTTAATGTAACCGTCATCACTTTTGTTTTCACCGGAGGTTGTTTTGTCTTTCCTAAATGCTGAGTCAGTACTTCCGACAACCATTTGGTTTTTGATTTCTTCACATATTTCATGCAGCCACTTCATTTTAGCTTCTCTGCACTCCCTATTTATTAATTCCTAAGTGGCTTCTATTTCTATAGTCCCAAATTTTTACTTACTTCTTTCATCCATCAACTGAATTATTTCTTCTGGTTTCTTCGCAGTTATCTTCTTTGTACCTTTGTTTTTCTATCCAACTTTTGTGGCTGCCCGTGATAGTGATGTCCATTCCTTATCGCCTTCAAACATATCTCTTCATTCCTTAGTACTTCCGTAATCCACCTCTTTGCACGCTGATTCCTGCTGAATAGTCTCTTAAACGTCAGGTTTCTCCTCATCACTACTAAATTGTGATTTGAGTTTATACCTGCTTCTGGGTACACCTTACATCGAGTATCTAATATCGCAATTTATGCCTGACCATTACGTTATCTAACTGAAATCTTTCCGTATATCCCGGTCTTTTCCAAGTATATCTCCTCCTCTTGTGATTCTTTAACAGAATATTCGCTATTACTAGCTGAAATTTATTGCAGAACTCAATTAAACTTTCTCCTCTCTCATTCCTAGTACCAAGCACATATTCTCCCGTGACACTTTCTTGTACTCCTTCCCCTTCAACCGCATTCTAGTCCCCAAGACCAATAGATTTTCATCTACCTTTACGTACTGAATTACCCTTTCATTGTCCTCATATACTTACTTCATCTTCGGCCTGTGACGTCGGCAATCATACTTGCACAAACGATGTCAGTGTTGGTTTGCTGTCGATTCAGATGAGAACCACTCTGTCACCGAACTGTTCACAATCACTCAATTCATTACGAATCCTAAACCCGTTATACCATTTTCTGGCGCTGTTGATATTACCATGTACTCCTCCGACTAGATATCCTTGTCTTCTTTCCATTTCACTTCACTGACCCCCACTACATCTCGACTGAGCCCTGGCCTTTTCCTTTTCAGTTTATCGAGCTTCGCTACATCGGTGAAACTTCTGATATTCCCCACCACGACTCGTAGAACATTGCCGCTATAGACGTGTTGCTGGTGCAGGATTTTGTGCATGGACTGACCTCTCCGTTATGTCCTATAGATGTTCGATGGCATTCATGGCGGACAATGATATGCCAGCACCAGCACGCACAGTAACTTGTTGACAGATTATCCGCATGGCTTCATGGAGTATGTGCCACGCTCAAACTCTATCATCAGCACTTAGCATCTGAAATCGGGACTCATCTGCCCTGGCCACCAACTTCAGTCATCTAGGGTCCAATATATATACTTACGAGCCCAGGAGAGGCGCTGCAGGTGATGTCGTGCCGTTAGAGAAGGCATTCGCATCGATCGTCTGCTGCCACAGCCCATTAAACCCATATTTGGCCGCTCTGTCTTAACGGATACGTTGGTTGTACGTCCCACATTGATTTCTGTGGTTATCTATGCTTGTCTGTTACCACTGATAATTCTGCGCAAACATTGCTGCTCTCGGTCGTTAAATGACGGCCGTCGTTGACAGTGGTGAGAGATAATGTCTGACATTTGTTACTCTTGGCACGCTACTGACGTAGTGAATCTCATAAAATTGAATTCCATAAAGATTTGCGAAATAGAATTTCCATGCGTCCAACTACTATTCCGTGTACAAAGTTTGCTAATTCTCGTCGTGCGGCCATAATCAAGTCCGAAACCTATTCGTATGAATCACCTTAGTACAACTGACAGCTCTTCCAAAGCACTGCCATTTTATACCTTTAGTACACGATAGTACTGCCATTTGCATATGTGCAAATCGTTATGGCGTGTTTTGTCACCTCAGTGTATATAGCAATGGTTGGAGTAAAGAGCGGTAAGGTACACGATTCCAGAAAATAAATTTGTTACTATATAAAAACCTTTTATTTCCCACAGATGTCCTTAAAGGAAATTTGTCACAACTTAAAACAAAAACTTCAATTATACTTCAATACCAGTGAAGTTGTGTAATCAAAAAGTAACGGGATTTTTTTTCATAGGATCTATACATCCCATTGTTAAATTTTTTCCTCTTGTTGCTACACATATTCCTAATGTATGTTTGCATGTATGCTGTATTAAATAATTAATTTACTGTAATACTCGAAAAGGTTAAATGTGTTTACGAGAAAGTTGGATCACAGCCCCAGCATTAAATTTTGCATGGAAAACAGAATAAAGTGCAGCACAACATTCGTAATGTTGACTGGGTATTTTGGCAAATATACGCACTAAGAAAGAGATAAGAGTTTACGAGTGGTATAAACGGTCCAAAGAGGGTCGAGAAAATACTAAAGATAGCAACCACCCTGGACGGCCTAGCACATCAGTTGTTGACAACAATCAGGAACAAGTAAAGAAAATGGTTCTCAAAAATCGCCGAGTCACCACCTAAGAGGTTTCTGATGATGCCGGCATATCCTTTAGTTCATGATAATAATTTTTTCGAATGTTTCGGGTATGAATCGTGCAGGCACCGCATAGGAATTGCTGAATGAAGTCGACAACGATCCAGAACATCTGAAGAAAATTGTAACATGTGACGAAAGATGGGTATACTAGTATTACATCGAAACCAAGAGCCAGTCGACAAAATGAAAACTGCTCGAAGGAGCAAGACCTGTAAAACCTCGACAAGTTCAGTCACACGTGGAAGATTGATTACAGTGAGATAGAATCGTAAGTTCCAGCCTTATGGTCGTACGGTTCATTAAGGAATACTTCCTGGAAGCTATGCGGTGTTTAGCTGAAGCAATCCGAGGAAAACTACCAGAATCGTGGCCGAACCACTCGTGGAAATTGCATCACGATAGTGCTCTCGATCGTTGCTTGTTCGTTACTTTTTGGCCAAAGGCCAAATCTTTATGTTGTGTCAGCCAACATATCCACCAGGCACGGCCCTGTGCCACCTATTTAGATTCGCAAAACTTAAGATACCATCAAAGGCATCGTTTTTTCACCACTGATTTGATAATAAATGAATCGCTGGAGAAGCTGAAAACCGAAACGGAAAATGAGTTTATGAAGTGGAACTTCCTGGCAGATTAAAACTGTGTGCCGGACCGCAGGAAGGTGGGAGACGAAGTACTGGCAGGAGCAAAGCTGTGAGGACGGGACGCGAGTCGTGCTTGGGTAGCTCAGATGGTAGACTACTTGCCCGCGAAAGGCAAAAGTCCCGAGTTTGAGTCGCGGCCCGGCACACAGTTTTAATCTGCCAGGAAGTGTCGTTTCAGCGCACACTTCGCTGCAGAGTGAAAATCTCATTCTGAGTTTATGAAGTGTTTCCAACATTGGAAAAAGGCTATGACACGAACGTATTGTACCTGATGATGATTAGTTAGAAGGGGACAAAGCTGATGCTGATGAAGAGACAGAGATTTTTGAAGCAAAACATAAATTCCCATTGTAACTTCCTGGCAGATTAAAACTGTGTGCCCGACCGAAACTCGAACTCGGGACCTTTGCCTTTCGCGGGCAAGTGCTCTACCATCTGAGCTACTGAAACACTACTCATGCCCGGTCCTCACAGCTTTACTTCGTCCAGTACCTCGTCTCGCATAAATTCCCATTACTTTTTGATCAGCTTATAAATTTTTATTTACTTTATATACACTACTGGCCATTAGAATTGCTACACCAAGAAGAAATGCAGATGATAAACGGGTGTTCAATGGACGAATATATTATACTAGAACTAACATGTGATTACATTTTACTGCAATCTGGATGCATAGATCCCGAGAAATCAGTACCCAGAACAACCACCTCTGGCCGTAATAACGGCCTTGTTGCCCCTGGGCATTGAGTCAAACAGAGCTTGGATGGCGTGTACAGGTACAGGTGCCCATGCAGCTTCAATACGATACGACAGTTCATCAAGAGTAGTGACTGGCGTATTCTGACGAGCCAGTTGTTCGGCCACCATTGACCAGACGTTTTCAATTTGTGAGAGATCTGGAGAATGTGCTGGCCAGGGCAGCAGTCGAACATTTTCTGTAACCAGAAAGGCCCGTACAGGACCTGCAACATGCGGTCGTGCATTATCCTGCTGAACTGTAGGGTTTCGCAAATCCGAAATGTAGCGTCCACTGTTCAAAGTGTCGTCAATGCGAACAAGAGGTGACCGAGACGTGTAATCAATGGCATCCCGTACCATCACGCCGGGTGATACACCAGTATGCCGATGATGAATACACGCTTCCAATGCGCATTCACCTCGATGTCTCCAAACACGGATGCAATCATCATGATGCTGTAAACAGAACCTGGATTCATCCGAAAAAATGTCGTTTTGCCAATCGTGCACCCAAGTTCGTCGTTGAGTACACCATCGCAGGCGCTCCTGTCTGTGATGCAGCGTCAAGGGAATCGCAGCCATGGTCTCCGAGTCCATGCTGCTGCAAACGTCGTCGAACTGTTCGTGCAGATGGCTGATGTCTTGCAAACGTCCCCATTTGTTGACTCAGGGATCGAGACGTGGCTGCGCGATCCCTTACAGCTATGCGGATAAGATGCCTGTCATCTAGACCGGTAGTGATACGAGGCCGTTGGGATCCAGCACGGCGTTCCGTATTACCCTCCTGAACCCACCGATTCCATATTCTGCTAACAGTCATTGGATCTTGACCAACGCGAGCAGAAATGTCGCGATACGATAAATCGCAATCGCGACCGGCTACAATCCGACCTTTATCAAAGTCGGAAACGTGATGGTACGCATTTCTCCTCCTTACACGAGGCATCACAACAACGTTTCACCAGGTAACGCCGGTCAACTGCTGTTTGCGTATGAGAAATCGGTTGGAAACTTTCCTCGTGTCAGCACGTTGTAGGTGTCGCCACCGGCGCCCAACTTGTGTGAATACTCTGAAAATCTAATCATTTGCATATCGCAGCATCTTCTTCCTGTCGGTTAAATTTCGCGTCTGCAGCACGTCATCTTCGTGGTGTAGCAATTTTAATGACCAGTAGTGTATAATAATCGGCGCTCCAGTAGGTACACAAAAACACACACGTATTTGAACGCAACGGTGTGTCAAAATTTCAAAGGAATCGGTGAAGAAAGTTCGGAAATTTTCGATTTTGAACAAACAAACATTTATGTTTTCATTTATGTAGTGTTTATGTTACTGGATGAACCGTGGAAAGGGAAAAGGTCTCTGCCCGGTTCAGATTCTTGTACTGCGCCATAGTGTCGCTTGTAGCGAAGCCCAGCGACGAAGTCTGCTGCGCCGCTGGCTTTTTCGTCCGCCGCAACGCCCACCACCCCCCGGGCTGTCAGATCGCCCTGTGATCGATGTTAATCTCTGTCCGCACAACAGCCACTCTCTGAGGCCCGGAGGGACAGCGCATGCTCGGCTGTCCTCCGCCGCTCAAGATGGCCTGCCCGGGTTATTGCACATTTATGGACCGTCGCTGACACTGCTGCCTCTGTGCCGCCGTCCAAAAAATGAGTCTGGCGCTGCTCAATTTGGGCCAACACGGTGTTCTCGTGAGTGCGTGTGTGTGTGTGTGTGTGTGTGAGGTGAACCATAGTAGCTGTAGCTACCGGCTTCCGCCGCATTAAGGGAGGGAGGAGGGGGTGGTTCGGGGGGGAGGGGGGGATACGAGATGCGCAAGTGGTATGTATGAGGCAGGTCGTAGCCGGGTGATTACGCCTTCTAGCCGGCGTCTCGCCTTCCGGAGGAGAGTAATTTTCTCCGCAATTTAGTTAGGTATCGCCTCCGCTGTGGTCGCAAACGCTTTCTTGTAGCTTACTTCGGGAAACAGGTGTTCGTCCCGGACAGCTTATTAAAACGGAGCAACAGCTCTGGAGGATTTAGTCACTGCATGTTGGCTTCCATCTGTTTTCATCATCATGAATGAGTTCTGCTGCGGTTGTCGGACATTAGTTTCCTACTGAGCAAATGAGATTATTGCCGTCATATGATGAGGTGGTGTATTTGTTCTCATAAAATTTAATAAGTCACCATCTATTGATTTTAGTTTCATCGTCGTGTACACAGACGTAGGGCACCTGTAATCCTCGTCTGCATTGTATCCCAAGTGATGATCAAAAGTAACAAATGGTTCCAATGGCTCTGAGCACTATGGGACTTAATATCTGAGGTCATCAGTCCCCTAGAACTTAGAACTACTTAAACCTAACTAACCTAATGACATCGCACACATACATGCCCGAGCCAGGATTCGAACCTGCGACCGTAGCGGTCGCGCGGTTCCAGACTGAAGATGCCTAGAACCGCTCGGCCATACCAGCCGGTTTCAAAACTGACATATTAATAATATCAAGACTGTCGGAAACCATACGCATCATTTGAGTAGATCACAGCATGAGGTCGGCCGTTATACTGATTAGGGGATGTGAGTGATGTTGCCTTACGCTATTGTTATAGTTTTTCGGGGCGACACTCTGAGCGAAGGTTCTGTAGTTGGTTTAAGTAAATACGTAAGCTTAAGACCACCCAAAGACATATTTACAACTTTCTTTTTGTGTGCAGCAGTGGCTATATTGATAATTTCCTATTTACGGAATCAGAGTAAAGTGCACATCACAAACGCCGGGTCAAATATGGAACTTCAACATCTGTGGTTGTTGAACACAGCTTGACAAGTAAGCATTTAGTTACATTCTATTAGAGAAGGAGAAAAAAGCAAGATTGTATTTCTTGTCACTACGAAAGGAGGACAAGCTGGGATTCCGGAAGGATGAGGACAGGAAATGCCTTTATCGATTTTCAGACGACCCATAACGGCCTTATACGATTTAGTCAGCCCATAAAAAAAATTGAAATATGAGGGATGAGGACACCATACAAAGCCTAATTATGAAGACGAAAGGGGAAGGAAAAGTGTCCCTATTAAGAGGCATCATTCTAGCATTCTCCTAGAACTATTTAGGGACATCAAGCGTTAATATAAATATGGTGACCTCGCAAAACTGAAATATGAGGAACAAAAGTAGCCGGTTTCCTTTCTGAGAGGAACTTCATACGCATTCACCTCGAGCTATTAGCGAATCTGTGCAAAGATGGAACCGCGATCCCAGCTATATGGCTTATAAATGAGTACAAACTATCCTAAATCCTGCCCAGATCGTACCTAAAGTGTCGAATTCCTCACCGACTACAATAGTGAGTCGAACTTATCTTCAGAATCATAGTGGGTAGAATAGTGACGGGAGAAGATAGCACAACTCTTCACCTACATCTCCTCTCGACAAACCACAGGGAAGTGCGTGAACCACAAAACTTCCCACTGCATCAGTTATTAGGGTTCTTTCCCGTTATAATCATGTATGGAGCGCGGAAAAAAATGATCATTTATATGTCTCCTTACGTGCTGAAATTAATCTAATCTTGTCCTCACTAAACCCACAGAAACCATATGTAGTGAGTTGTGGTTTATTCTTAGAGTCATCATTAAAGCCCGTTCTTGAAATTCTGTAAGTAGGCTTTCTCGCAATAGTTTATGTCTTACCTCTAAGGGTCTACCAGTTTAGCTTCTTCAGAATCTCTGTGACACGGATGAAACAAACAAATGGTTCAAATGGCTCTGAGCACTAAACTTCTGAGGTCATCAGTCCCCTAGAACTTAGAACTACTTAAACCTGACTAATCTTAGAACATCACACATACATGCCCGAGGCACGATTCGAACGTGCGACCCTAGCAGTCAGGCGGTTCCGGACTTAAGCGCCTACAACCGCTCGGCCACCACGGCCGGCGATGAAACAAACTTGTGACTTACAAACGACTGCTACATAAAGTCGCGCTGCAGGCAGGTGACATTCCTGAAAATTGTGGATTGGTCGCTAACCAAACGTCGTGCTTAAAACATAGAATGACTGTATTGCTCGCAATATGAAGCACTTCTGACTGACCTATCTTTTAATATCCGTTAACAAAATCAGAAAGATACATGTGGAGATTACAAAATAGAGGCAGATCAGTGAAACAAAAGTATCTCTGAGTTGCACACACAAAGTACTTCAGGCAAAGAAATACCAAGGAGTGACATGCGGCAAGTAGACATAAAAGTTACGAGATGTGTAAGTATCACTCATAAACAGACTATCCTACTTATGACTGCTACGTAGCAATGATTTTTAAGCACACATCGTCTAATATTTATAACTACTTTTAGGATCTTACTCCCAGGTAAGTTGATGCCTGACTCATGTTGAAGGTAGAACTGAGGGTTGCTCTTGTTTTATCACCTTCTTAAGATCACTAAGTCCGAAACGCATCATATTACGAGCAATAAAGTCATTCTATTTTTGAAGTGTGGCTTTTTGATTTGCAACCAATCCAGCCTTCATGCAGCACTATTGTTCAAACTTGTGATCATTCGTGTTCTCCGTCTCTGTATATTTTCTATATTCCTGTTCGTCTGAGTTTATGAATAAGCCGACCACAGACATATACTAGTGACCGGATACCAGGAAATTATTACCGGAGCAGTACACAACATTCTAGTCACAAACGTAAGCAATCAGAGAACACAAAATGAATAAATAAGTTCTTAATTGAGAGGAAGAGAGAGGCACGTTATCTAATGATGGCACATAGTAGGAGAAAGCTGCCGAGTGGTGGCGTTTTAGGTCTGTATGTGATCTTAGTTACGTATTCTCTTCGTAATTTCGGACGATCTGAGAGTCATAACCAGCGAGCAACGAGATGTTTAACTGTTTCTCTGACTAATCTGGAACCTCTTGTCGATCCTTTTCGGGACTATACAGCGCAGTTAAGCCTACTCAACGAGGCCACGGATCAGCAGGACCATGTGGACCAGAGACTGCCTGTAGCACGTCTTGACGGCAAAATTACTTCAGTAACCTTGGGGCAGAGTTCTTGCTATCAAGGCGTATTTATTGTCACGGGTTTCAAAGAAAACGACCGGCTCTAATCTTCATAGCCAGTCTAACAGTCGTGTTCATCGTTTTCGCCAAGCTATTTGATTTAGGTCGCCAAACGCTGACTACCTCTAACGACCGGTACCGTATTTTGAGACACCACTCTGGCGTATTTATGCACGAAGGAATGGTAAATTAGCGCAAAGGGCTCCACTGCAAAAGACAACGCCATATCGGTAAAAATCTGCTCTACTGTAGTTGCAATCACGATAGTAAAAAACTAAGGGTGATACCTGTATACCGCGGAATAAGTAGACTACTGTCTGCTTGGTACCTCTCGTTCTCCTCGTAACACACATAAAATACAAATAAAATTATAATTAGAATTAATTGAAGGGCTTATTTCAACAATGGTACTAGTCCATTTTTGTTCATTTTGAGATAAGAGTCCTGAAGTTAAATGTGCGCTGAAAAATCTGCAGTTGAGATACCAGAAATATTCAAACATACGGCTTCTTGCCAGAGATGAACTTTTCCTTCTGTTCGTTTGGATCATTAATTTCAGAAGCATTATAGGCAGAAAAGTGGAGGTAGTGGACTTATACCATTATTGAAATAAGCCCATCAATTAACCATCCATTATTTATAGCCTCAGACACTTATATGAATGCATGGTGTCTGTTCTTTCCGACATGTCCGAAAGAACGGACACCACACATGTTATATGAACTGATGGTGGATGGGAGGGAAAGGGAAGGAGTAAGCTTGGTGTCTGCTCTTACAGACAAGTTCGAAATAACAGACACAACGCATTCAGATGATTCCCCACGATGGGTAATGGATCCACCACATTCAGTGCTGGTGCACGATTACGTCCGACCTCCTGTGGGACTCTTCAGCTAGCGAGGATGGAGCATATGGACAGGACTACGGATAGGCAGCGCTACGTGGGAATATGTGTCGACCGAAAGGCGTGCCGAGATAGTTCGCGCGGTTGCGATAAACACTGTGTCCATGTGGCGCTGTGGTTAACGCAGCTCAGTAGTACGGACGAGATCTGTGGTTCAAATCCCTGCCCGGCAAACATCGTGACCCGTCGCCGCTGATGGTGCACACAGTCCTGATGCACCTTATATTAATAATCCCTTTCCTTTCCTATTCCCCTTCCCCACCTCCTTCAGTTTACAAAACCTCAAAGGCTTGTTAATCTCTAATTACGGTGACGAAATAAATTCGGGTGAACAGCCTGGTATGAGTGTGCATAGGACACAATATTTGGACAATCGACCACGTTGTCATCATCAGGTGCGCTGACGTACTGACCGGCGGTGATCCGGCGCCAAGTATGTATAGGATAATCCCCCTCCCGCTCCTCGCTCAGGCGCTTCCTATGAGTCGGTGCGGTCCGCGCGCCGCGCCCGAACCAGGTACAGAGTCTGTTCTCCCGCCGTCTGGGCGCTGCGTCCTAGGTCTTGTCGTTCAGGAGGGTCTGCCGGCAGCGCTCTCGTTATTCTTCCCTCCTCCCCCGAAGTCGGTATACTCTAGGAAATATCCGTTTTCTTCTTAATCTGGGTGATCGCGGGTTCCCACGCCTTGCTAAGGTTGTAACCGCTGTCACGATTTAGTTGTGGCTCCCTTACTCTGATCTCTATGGCTTCTTTGATGACACAGTCCCAGGATTTGGAAGTCTATGTCAGGACTCTGGTTTGGTCATAATCCATGCTGTAGAGTTCCAACAGGCAATGCTCAGCGATTGCCGACTTACTGGGCTGTTGCAGTCTAGTGTGCCGTTGATGTTCTCGGTATCGATCCCCAATTAGAAACTGAATAATCACATCTAATTACGGTAATTGTGATGTGACGGTAACACACTCTAAGACAAAAGGAATGGCGCACCACGAAACAGCTACAAAAGTTGGTGACAAATTGATTACCTTATAGGCATCGACGGAAAATACAAAGTATTTAACTTTGACGGCTGATGTGTGAATGTGTGATGCTGCAGCGCCATTTCACTGCGCCGCTGGTAAGTGTGGTAAACAGGGGATATGTCACTACCAGGGCACAAAGTCTTTTCGAATGTAATTCCTTGTACTCGGCTGGACAGCAACTATGATACAGACGGATGCGTGAACAATTCACTCATGAGCCAAAGTATAATGACCACGCCCCCCCCCCTTTCCCCCCGAGAGATTGAACACCTCCTGGTGGCGTAGCGGGCACGGGCGGCAGAGAGACGAAAGGGCAGTCATCATAACGAAGACACGAAGCGTTATAATGAACTCACATTGATGTATTGGCCAGAAAATGTGCCTGATATGTATCCACCAGGAGACATATCGGGCGCCAGTTGCTTGCTCGCAAACCACCATCCCGTAATTTGCGGGAATTGCTTGGTCTGACCGTAGACATTTGGTGCCACGTACTTTTAAAATCCTGAACCGGACTTCTGGGATCCACGCCAAGCAGAATCTCTGCTGTACTGTGTTCAAAACGTGGAAAAACGCCCTATTAAACAGGTGCTCATAATGTTTTGGCTCATCGGTGTATACACGTATGGCAGCATATGAGAGAGAACGTATAGCAAGTTGGGCTCAAACAAGCCGGATGTGGTAATTGGCATATAGCTCAACACTTCACTTGGAGGGATGCCCCTATTCGACGATGTTGGCAGTGAACCATGGCCGTACACAGAGTGAAGAAGAAAGCAGTCGATCCACATCTACAGAGGCTCGAGCAATCTTCAGAGAGCCACTCACATCCCAGGATTCACAGTTATCATCGATCCTACGTGCACCTAGTGCTTCAGTGACCACAAGGACCGTTAATAGGCGGCTTACGGGAAAAGGGTTGTAATCATAGTGGCCTCGGGTGGACTGCCACTGTCCTCTGTACACCAGGAAGCCCCTTTGCAGCGATGTTGGACACAATGGGTCTAGAATCTCTTCTGTCTTCTGTCTTCTGTGATGAGTCCAGCTTCGAACAGAGCCCCGACGACGAGCGAAGACGTGTCTGGAGACGTCTGGATAGCGGTTGAATACCAACTTGACTGTTTGCTACCAGACATCCAGGAGTGATAGTCTTGAGCGCCATTTTTTTCACGGCTCGGACCCTTTGTTTGTCATCCGTGATACCATTACAGCACAGCAGAATGTAGACAATATTCATGCCTCTTTTTGTTGACCTTCATGGCAAGACATCGTCGGCATGCATTTCAGCCAGATAAGACGTAATAAAGCAAACTGAAGTGACGAATAAAATTTGTACCAAGGCCGGGATCTGAACCTAGTCACCTGCTGACTAGGGAGATGCGCTAATCATTATGTACGCTGGCATAGTGGGGTGAGTGGACTGCTGCAGCCTGTTGTGGGGTTGTCAACCACTGAGGGCTACGGTGGGGACGAAGCTTCTCCGTCGTTTCTAGCTCCCCAGTTCCATACAAAACTATATAGTACAAGAGCAAGACAATGGCAATGAAGACGAGTAGGACACCTACACCTTGTAACATCATACTGGAATGAGAGAAGTTTGAACGGGTGAAAAATTTCAGTTATCACCGTATCACTATGTCAAGTGATGGAAGTGTCAAACACAGAAGCAAAAGGATCCAGCTTCTTCCACCGATTACGAAATCTAATCTGGGATAAAGGATTCAGTTTAAGAGCTAAACAGAACATGTAGTCATGATGTATAGTCTAGAAACCTGTGTCAGATATGAAAAAAGAGATATAGGCATGTGAAATAAAGTTCCTTAGCTCAGCTCAAGAAAAAACCAGGAGACACAGAGTTAGGAACGAATAAGTAAGGAGTGACCTGCTAGTGACCGTGACCATGTAGGAAAGGATGATCGCTACAGGACTGAACTGGTTAGGTCATCTGAAGTGAATGCGTCAATCTCGAAGTGAACGCCAGTATTCGTAGACACAGCTACAGGAGAAAGACGATTGAGTGGCCTAGGAACAGATGGACAGACCAGGTTAATAAAAATGTCAAGAGGAGAGGAGTAACGTGGGATGCAGTGTAGAGGGGAAAGTTATACCAGGACAGAGATAAATGGAGGTACATCGTTCGCAAAGCTCCTACTCGGCTGTCTGGAAGGAAATCTTGATGATGATGATGATGAAGAGCCGTGGTTTCAGGAATCAAAAGATTAGTTAATAAATTAAAATTTGTTTAAGTTGCTTGAAAATTTTGGTTATGTTTTTAAATAATAATGGCGAAAAATGAATAGTAGCATATTGCTGGAAACGGTTGAAGATACACAGTGAATTTAGGTTGTTACAAACGGAAACAGTAAACTGAAACAACAAGCTGCTTGACACAAAATATGATGGTTCATGGACCAAATAATATCTAAGAATGACGAAAAGACCCCTGACAGAACACACACAATAAGATTATAGCGGCAAACTCATTTTAGGACCAGTTAAGCTATCACTGGTAACGTAAACGTTTTAAGGATCAATGCTGTTGAATTCTTGTGTACGAAATGCAACATTAATGAGTATAAGCTGTGGCAATCAAAAAATGAAGGAAAGAAGATTAAAAAAACAGAAATAGATTACTTTAATAAATTTTTTGCAGCTTCATCTTTTGGATCAGGTACAAATGTTTTTATAGCTATTAATTTTTTATACTGTGACGTATCCATCTTTCTGGTAACAACAGACTGCTATGAATTATTATTCTTTTATTTTGTTTTATTTTTATATGCAAAAACCCCATACTATAACAATTCTCAGTTCACTGTCACGGAAATTATCATCCATAATGTATTACACAATTCATGATACACTACAGTTTGTAAGAAATATACATAGCGAACTTTCGTAAGTCAATGAAACTGTCTTCGCAGCAGGAAAAAAACTGCGCGCCAATGTCTTCACTACTGCATTGGTTCCTTGCCAAAGCCTCTTTGTGCTTTTATATGAAATATGACTTTGCTGTCGGGGAGAACAGATCTTTGACTGTTGGAGCGCGTTAAGTTGTAACTTTCTAGAAAACCCGTAGCGTATGCACAACGGAAAAGCTCTTTTAAGAACCAAATGTCTCGCCGGAAGCACCCAGTGCTGGAAGAAGCTACCTGCCCCGCATATGCTTTCAGATATTATTTCACCTGGAGTGTCAGAGAGGATGGAGAACGCACTTTGCGTTCACAGACTGTAGGTGTTCCAAGAAAACATTCGCTTAAAAACATGATTGTGCTTTCAGAGCCTTAAAGAGCTTCTTACAGCCACTACTCTTTGAGGTTTTCGAGAGCATTAAAACCACTTTCCGTTCATAATCCGAGGGTCGAAAGGACTGCAAAAGCAGCAGTGTTTCCAGAGTAAGTGAGAGTAGACACAAGGTAGACGGATAAATGTCTGTATTGCCGGAATGCGTAAATGAAATACATCTCAATACATTTTCAAAAATTATATTAATATTTCAGCGCATATATCTTACAATCTGAGAAGAATAAACATCCTTTTATGCAGATTATAATCTGATTGTTCTAAGAAATTTTAACACTAAGTTGAAGTGTATAATCCTATACGTGAGTACAGGACCTTGATATAAAAACTAATTTTACAAGTTATCGGTTTTGTCGACTTAGTAGGTACAGTGTAATTTGGCAAGTACATATGAGTTGTATTAATTCGAAATGTATTGCGTTAATGCATAAATTCGTAGCGTTTTCCGGTAAGTTTAATAAACAACAGATACATATTACAGAAACTTCAATCATCAATAATACATTTTATTCCACTAATCACGACAGTCTGACAACGCATAGGTAACTTTTCGATTCAGCGACTGTAGAAATTTGTTGATTTGAAGCGAAGGACTCGTTGAATCACGTTCGGACCACATTTTCATCCGGAAAGGAAGTGCTGTGAAGGTTGTTTGACAGAGAACAGGAAAGGTGAAAATCTGAGGGTGCAAGATCAGTTGAACAAGGTTGGTGTGGAATGACCTCACAACCCATATCTTGTATAGTATCTTTTGTCAGTGTGGCACAATGAGGACGGGTATTTCCATGGAGTAGCATCACTTCACGCAGTCTTCCTGGTCGGGTGTCCTTGTCCTGTGTCTGCAAAACGTTTCAGTTGTTGACATTAATGTCAGCATGATGGTTACACTTCGAGGCAGCATTTTGTAGTACACCACACAGTCTCTGTCAAACAGATCATGACATTACCTTTCCAGGATACGCACAAGTCACCACAGAATAAGAATAGTCGGTACCAATTGGTGACGAGCAAGCAGAGATATTCGTGTGGGCACCCGCTGATTTTTGTGGTTTTGGCTAAGAGCATTCGGAACTCACACGTCCGATTTTTGAACCTTTCCCATTGCTTGCAGTTGTTGCCCGATGGTGGAATGACCATGGTTCAACACATTTGCCACTTCTCGCGTACTATAACGTGACTAAATGTGAATTAATGTATCTAAACGATTTTCATCAAATTCTGAAGGTCTTCCTGAAAGAGGAAAGTCACTAATGTCGTAGCGCTTCTACTTGAAACGAGTAAATCATTTTCTTGCCGTCTCTACTCAGTGGCATTATCCCCAAACACGGCGCAAATATTCCTGGCTGTTCCCGCTGCCGTCACCACTCTATTAAACTCAAACGGAAGAATATGTCTCAAATGTTCCAATTTCTCCACTTGGCACTCTATTTTCTAGCGTCCACAGCTTCACTCTCTCTCCAAATGACAAAATTACAATACGTAAAATCAAATAGCAACAGTGAATTGCAAATAAAAATTAACAATAGATAAATAAACCCACTGCAACAGGAACACCAGCATTCAAATCAAAAAACGCTACGAACTTGTGCACCGTGGTGGTTGTTGTGGTCTTCAGTCCTGGGACTGGTTTGATGTAGTTCTCCATGCTACTCTATCCTGTACAAGCTGCTTCATCTCCCAGTACGTACTGCAACCTACATCCTTCTGAATCTGCTTAGTGTATTCATCTCTTGGTCTCCCTCTGCGCTGGCCTCCAATGCTAAATTTGTGATCCCTTGGTGCCTCAGAATATGTCCCACCAACCGGTCTCTTCTTCTTGTCAAGTTGTTCCACAAACTCCTCTTCTCCCCAATTCTATTCAATACCTCATCATTGGTTATGTGATCTGCACATCTAATCTTCAGCATTCTTCTGTAGCACCACATTTCGAAAGCTTCTATTCTCTTCCTGTCTAAGCTATTTGTCGTCCATGTTTCACTTCCATACATGGCTACACCCCATACAATTACTTTCAGAAACGACTTCGTGACACTTAAATCTATACTCGATGTTAACAAATTTCTCTTCATCAGAAACGCTTTCCTTGCCATTGCCAGTCTACATTTTATATCCTCTCCACTTCGACCATCATCAGTTATTTTGCTCCCAAAATAGCAAAACTCTTTTACTACTATAAGTGTCTCATTTCCTGATCTAATTCCCTCAGCATCACCCGACTTAATTCCACTTCATTCCATTAACCTCGTTTTGTTTTTGTTGATGTTCATCATATATCCTCCTCTCAAGACTCTGTCCATTCCGTTCAACTGCTGTTGCAAGTCCTTTGCTGTCTCTGACAGAATGACAATGTCACCGGTGAACCTTAAAGTTTTAATTTCTTCTCCGTGGATTTTAATACCTTCTCCGAATTTTTTTTTTTTTGTTTCCTTTACTGCTTGCCCAATATACATATTGAATAACATCGGGGAGAGGCTACAAACCTCTCTCACTCCCATACCAACCACTGCTTCCCTTTCATGTCCCTCGACTCTTATAACTGCCATCTGGTTTCTGTGCAAATTGTAAATAGCCTTTCGCTCCCTGTATTTTGCGTCTCCCACCTTCAGACTTCGAAAGACGGTTTTCCAGCCAACATTGTCGAAAGCTTTCTCTAAGTTTACAAATGCTAGAAACGTAGGATTGCCTTTTCTTAATCTAGCTTCTAGGATAAGCCATAGGGTCAGTATTGCCTCACGTGTTCCAATATTTGTACGGAATCCAAACTGATCTTCCCCGAGGTCGGCTTCTACCAGTTGTTCCATTCGTCTGACGTATGCGCCAATCCAATAGAATTCCCTATCATAAAGGTTAACGAAAGGAAATCTCACCATTTCTAGCTTAATTGACGTGTTTTACCTGTCAATAAATTATTAAGTAGAAAATTTATTCCTTCCAAACATGCCTTACTATCTGAAATTAACTGGAGGTATGACTAAACCTTTCCCTGCCTTTTTTGTAGAAACTAATTTTGGTCTAGAGTTTGAAAATACCGTTTCAGTTGTAAATTTCTTTTATTATGACAACCAGTTTCGGGCTCTCGTAAGTCCACCCTCAGGTGTCGCAACTGAGCTGTGGCCTCCGACCGCCGCGGTGGAAGTGTACTAGAAGCGCTGTGCTACCTATAGGTACTAGGCGTACTGTTCTACCTATAGGCAGCGCGCCTAGTACACGTTCATGACGGCGGTCGGGGTCCACAGCACAGTTTTGACACTTGACTATGGGCTTATAAGACCCAGAACCGGTCGTGATATAATAGAAATTTATAACTGAAACGGTATTTTCAACATCTAGTACAATGCTCAGTTTCGGATGTCTTCCAACAGGATTGTTTGAACAAATTTTGGGTTTATTTCTTGATTCTAGCAATCCTTCTTCACAGTACGTACTCACACACTATATTTTAGCCATATCACACAAACATTTTAGTCAACAGTGGGTCAGGATAATAAGTGGAATTAGTGTATAGAGACTTTTACATATAAAGAAAATGGCACGCTACGAGTTATTGGTAAGAAGCTGGTAATCCGCAGTATGTTTGAAAATGTTATAGCATACAATATCCTTTTATCAATCACATGTCAATATGTCTCAAATGTATGAACCCATTCGCTGGCCGGACTAACAGAGGTCCGCAGCTCGTGGTCGTGTGGTAGCGTTCTCGCTTCCCACGCCCGGGTTCCCGTGTTCGATTCCCGGCGGGATCGGGGATTTTCTCTTCCTCGTGATGACTGGGTGTTGTGTGATGTCCTTAGGTTAGTTAGTAGTTCTACGTTCTAGGGGACTGATGACCATAGATGTTAAGTCCCATAGTATTCAGAGCCATTTGAATCATTTGAACGGACTAACAGGGGACTAGAAGCCGCACGTACCAGAAAGAACACAGCGAATGATCACAAGATTTTTTTCATAGATTGTAGTGTATAATAAATACGTTTCCAAATCTTAACAGGTAGATTTCTCTATACACCGTATGATAAAGTGCTCAGTAAAGCTCCACTACAGGATAGAATCTACAAATTTTCTTCAAATCCCTGCGTATCTATTTGTATATATATGTCTAACAGATCAAATAATGCATATAATAGTTCGAAAATGGCATTACAAACTGTTCATCTTACCATGCTCTGTCAGTGACTGGAGCAGGATGAAACCTTGATCAAACATACAGTGTGAAGAGCGTTCTATCATAAGCATCACACAGCTTTGCAGAGCATAGATTTAAGAGTTGATAGCTCCCTATCAGCAATGGTGATGTTTAAGGCGTACAACTTTCTTAAATCATTGAATTTCTTCACAATTATTTAATTTTCTATAGAGTATGATCCATTATATAGACGGAAAAAATTTCTAGAAATGTATGACGACATTCAGAAACATATGTGACACTGATATAAAAATGCTGTGTAGCAGTCCATTTTCACAAGGCTATCCTTTCCCATTTCCATATAGCTCTGTTTTGCAGGAGACATATAAAATATTTTGAATTTTCCGGCTGAATAATGAACTAATTTTTGTGTTTATTTCACTCGAGATACAGTTGCACTAAAGCTCTCCTCTTATATAGATATTGTTTTGTTAGTATCGGAACATATTGTTCGCTGAAATGTATATGAGACGAAATTTTGGAGTTTACAAACATCAGGACACTGTTAAATGTATAGAGTGTCACATAAAACACCGCGAAGTTGGGAGAATTGGCGTCATTAACCAATTTCACATTCACGTTTATACACAAAAGCTCTAATTTTGGCCTATTTTACGGTTAGCTTAAGCCGCATGAGAACGATTCGCACAGAACTTAATAGCCGCCTATTACTGGATTTTTGCATCCGTTTCTTTACACACATTCACGCAGTTTGGCAACGACGTTCCAAAAGTATTTTGGCGAAGTCTTCTTCACAGAGGCAGTTCAGAATACAATTGTGAAGTAAGGCTGGAAGTGGAAGGTATTTAGGAACACTAATTTATTGTCGAGTGGCGTGTCCCATTAAGCTCAACGGTGTAATTTTACTGCTGCTCCGCTTACCGTCAAATTAAACCGTCGATGGCTTTGATTAAAGGCATTATTCAAACCGTGTCCCTCTGCAATTTGCACGGCCTTAATTGGCCGAGTTGCAGCGAAAGGTACACTCCCGGAAAATCTGGACAAAAAGTCTCCCATTCCGAATTGAAGGGCTTTCGTAGAAGAACCATCCGTGGTACTAAAATCGGTTTTCCTGCAGTAATGTTTTGTTTGTTTCATCAGCAGTGTATATGTCAATATAAAACAATGTTAATAACAACACAACTGCTTCTCCATGGCTCAAAGGGGAACTCCTAATGTTTTCAGTAAAAATACTTTTTCGTACGTAACAGAGATTGATACTTTTCAGCTAACTGAATAGTCACACGATGCTCGTAACTGACTTCTTTTTTTAGATGAACTTATAGAACAGTAAATGAAGAGGATAACTCGTTATTTTCTGTGAAAGAGAGTAACGTTTTCTCTCAACAGAGATTTGTTACTTCGAAATTTCCCTAGATAACTACGACCTGATAAAAACACTGAATTCCTATCAGGAAGCATGGTTTTTATGAATGCTATATGAGGAGCTTAGTTACCAAAAAAGAAAAAAAAGTGCAGCTTGTAGCAACTACGTGAATTGGAGTGAATGTTAACTGTGAGAACGAAGAGAAAGCGGTTCTTAGATTAGTTAAAATAAAATCGGATGCTGCCACTCATTTGATCCAAATGTACACGTTGTATGTGAAACGTATATAGCTAATCATTTTTAGAAGCGAACTCATATTTTATCGCCAGACATACAAAAGATAATACTCGACATCCCTCCCAAAATAAACTGCTGTTACAAAAAATGGTTCAAATGGCTCTGAGCACTATGGGACTTAACTGCTGAGGTCATCAGTCCTCTAGAGCTTAGAACTACTTAAAACTAAGTAGCCTAAGGACAACACACACATCCATGCCCGAGGCAGGACTCGAACCTCTGACCGTAGCGGTCGCGCGGCTCCAGACTGTAGCGCCTAGAGCCACTCGGCCACTCAGGCCGGCTGCTGTTACAGATCCGTGAAACATGAAATAGGTACATATAATGAAAAATGTAAATTCTAACGTATCATCAAAGAGCAAAAGCGATATACCGATTGCAAAGATGCACGTTCGGAAGAATAGGTGTAACAAAGAACTTACGTTAGTTCGGGCAGTGGTAGGTAAGTTGTTGTTCAGGGATACTGAAAGTAGTGCGCCAGAGGCTGGCAATGAATGTTGCGATGCTCTGGAGTGTGCAGTCGTTTAGTATTAAATATCCAGTGTAATAACGTCTGTGTTGTGTATTAATGATTTAAGGAAAAAAGATTAATTAAGGAAATACTGAAAATATTATTTGAAATTTTGATGAACAATTTTTCTACATATTCTCACACCGACCTACCGTAAGGTAAGCAAAATTCATGTATTTATGCGCTTTTTATTCATTTACTTATGCATTTATTTTACCTGGCAAGATTAGGGCCTTCACGCCCTCTCTTACACCTAACCAGGCATACCCAGATTCAACAAATTTCAGTTTCTACATTAAGGACATATAACATGTTATACAGTATTAATGTTAAAGAAAAAAAATACAGATTATAAAAGTAGTACAATGATAATTATAACAATCAAAAAATAATTGTAACAATCAAGAATAATAATAATAATAATAATAATAATAGTAATGACTATGTATATGAAAGTAAACATTTTTCTTTTATGAATGTCAGTCCTATTGCTAGTCGGGAATTTACTCGTTATATTCTTGCAGCTTGTGAGTTATTCTCATCAAGCAGAGACATAAGACGATAGAATGGGGTGAAAGAGATATAGAATAGGTACATAGATTAGAGGAAGAGAAATAGAATGGTAAAATTCGAAGTTATGATGGAGAGGAGAAAGAAAAAGATGAGAGGGGCACAACAATGGTGGCTATACCGTCCCTAATATGTAAGTCTTGAGTACCCTCTTGAATGTTGAGTGGTTCTGGATAAGACGCAGATCACAGGGGAGCGCTTTCCATAGTCGTATCGCTGAGATGGAGAATGACACGGAGAAAGATTTCGTGTTATGTAAAGGTGCAGTCAAGATGCTAGACGTATCCGATCTGGTATTGCGGTTGTGGAATGATGATAGGTGTTTAATGTGAGAAGATAAGTATTGGGGGCACCAGTGGCTAAGAAATCGATGAAGTAAGCACATCATGTGGAGATCGCGTGCCTTATGTGGGCGTATCCAACCTAGCTGGGAGTATGAAGGACTGATATGATCATACAACCGTATATTGCATATGTATCTAACGCAAGCATTCATCACTAGCTCGAGGCATCTCGAATTTTCACTATTTGTGCCATGTTGAACTACACAGTAGTAAAGATTAGGCAAGACTAGTGTTTGGACTAATTTTTGTTTAACATGGGTTTGAAATATTTTTCTAAATTTTTGAATTGCATGTAGGGAGGAGATCGATTTCCGGCAAGCTGTGACTGTTTGTTCTTCCCAGTTTAGGTGTTCATCCAAGTTTATTCCAAGGCATTTTACTGTTTTTTGGTATGTTAGTTGGGTACCATTGAGGAGTATTTGAGGGACTGTTTCGCGAAAGTACCGACTGATTAACTTTGGATGAGATATAAGTATGACCTGGGATTTTTGGGGTTTAGTTTCAGACCTAGGTTCTGTGGCCATCGAGAAACAGAGCAAAGATCTGCGTTCATACTCGCTGCTGCGTCAGCAATGTTCTTGGGGCTTGCACTTACGTACAGTTGGATGTCGTCGGCATATAGATGGTAGTTGCAGGAGGGAATCACTGAAGAAATATCGTTAATGTACAGTGAGACGAGTAATGGACCAAGGACTGAGCCTTGGGGAACTCCAGAGCGCTCGTTTTTCCATGATGAATTTTCCGACCCACAAATGACTTTTCGGCTTCTGCTTTTGAGGTAGCTGTCGAACAAGAGTATTGCGCTGTTTGAGAAATTCAGTTGCTTCATTTTAATTAGTAATATATCAAAGTCAACTGTATCAAAAGCCTTGCTAAAGTCAAGCAGTGTTAGGATGTTAGCTTCAAGTCTGTCCATAGCATGTTTAATGTCATCAGTTACTTTGATTAATGCAGTTGCTGTACTATGGTGCTTTCGAAAGCCTGACTGATATTTGTCGTGGATGTTATGAGTTTTGAGGTAATCCGTCAGCTGTTCATGGACGATGTATTCTAGGGCTTTAGATATTGCAGGTAGTATGCTGAACGGCCTGTAGTCACCTGGCGACTTAGGGTTGTCAGTCTTGGGTATAGGTTGAATTAAACTTTGCTTCCACTCAGTAGGATATGTACTACTGACAAGAGACAGGTTGAAGATGTCTGTGATAACTGGAGTAATAGTGTCTACGACGTTCTTAATCATGCCAATGCTCACTCCATCATATCCTACTGCCTCAGAAGAGATTCTCATAATTGCCTTGTGTAGAACGAATTAGAATGAGGCCAGCTTTGTACGTAACCCCAAGTTTTTTATTGCATTTCTTTGTAAAGATCATTTGTTTGCGTGAATGTAAATTTGATGGTACGGCTTCACAATTGCAAGTCAGATTCACAATATAGTAAGATTGTCAAGAAAGATATTACAGTCATTCACCTCAGTAATGTTCCGCCTCCCAATACCAAGACGTTTTCAGTTAAACTAATATCCTGTATTTTATTTGAACAAATTTCTTGCATTTTGGCTTTTTCATCGGTAGTTAGTTTAGCAGTGCTGATAGCAGAACAACGCGTTATCCAAGCGACACCAATACGAGGTATGAAAATTATTTTACACAGTTTATGGATTTTCGCACAGGGACGACTTTCGTACCTTTTCAGATTTACAGGGTCTTAGTAAGATCGAGTAGGTTGTTTGGTTTGTTTGGGGAAGGAGACCAGACAACGTGGTCATCGGTCTCATCGGATTAGGGAAGGACAGGGTAGGAAGTCGGCCGTGCCCTTTGAAAGGAACCATCCCGGCATTTGCCTGGAGTGATTTAGGGAAATCACGGAAAACCTAAATCAGGATGGCCGGACGCGGGATTGAACCGTCGTCCTCCCGAATGCGAGTCCAGTGAAGATCGAGTAGATCTGAATGTCCTTACCTCTAATTTGTCATTAACGAGCACAGGTTTAAATTCGTTTGGGTTTACTCTTTCTTACTAGTGAACATATAGTTTAAAACAGGGTCAGGTAAGTATACAGATACACGTAATCAGATACGCAGTCAGCACACCACTTGATATAGCAGTTCTTTGTTAAACATCACAGCATACTTTAGACATAAACGTTACAAACTGCGTAGCTTCATTTAAAATTACAATAAAGATAACGTAATATTTCTACATCTGAGGATAAAATGATAATTGGAACTTGGTAATTATTCACTGATACACTTGTGACTACCTCGTCCAGGTGGAGCAGACCTTCTGCTCCCTTGTCTCAAGATATCTGACGAAAAACGAAGATTACAGTTGAACACGCTGGCTACTGTATATAAATCACCCGAGGTTATGTACTTAGGACGAGGGCTTTTACAGGTGTTTATAGTTGTTAGAGACATGGTCTGCGAAGTTAATTCCTTCAGTAACATTCTTCCTAGGCAATGCGTATCTTTAATAACAAATAAAGACCCCTTTCAGCATTTCAGACGAATGACATTCATTAAAAAAAAAAGAGCAAAAATAGCATAAATGCTGAATTCTACAGATTCACAGTATATTTAATAACATATTTGTGTGCGTAATGGAAAAAAAAGTGTTTCAGGCACACAGACTGTTCAGTCGGACAGCCCTTACAGCTTGTAATGACTTGCTTTCATTTCTTTACAACTTCAGATTGACCAGATTTTTGAGAGTATCTTTGGTAACATGGCGTGCGCCTGTGTCGTTTGCTGCTGGTTTCTCACAAGATATGATTCCGTGGACATTACAGTATATTTGTGGTGTTCCTGGCGATCCTGGTACATATTTCGGGTTCCCAACGTTTCGTTCATCAACGATAAAGCAACTTTCTCTCGAAATTCGGTTACGTGCAAGTTATTGTAAATGACTTGCTTGTAGATAGCATGAGCATTGACAATTGCGGTATTTGTGAGGGGCTGGAATGCAATCTAGCGTTACCACTTCATCCATTTTCGTAATTTACTCTGTTTCTGGAGGTGGTTGATACCATTTCCGGAACTTCTGTAGTGGTCAGAAACAAGACATCTGCCTTGTCGTTCCATTTTCCTACAATAAAATTTGTGTTCCTCTGCACATCTAACATTTCACTTTTCTTGACCTTTCCTTTCAATCCGGCAGTTGGATTGCACCTTTGGTTATTCCTCAATGTACCAGCGAGGTGGGCTGAATGGCCGTTCAACATATGGGTTAAGGTGACGCTTGTAACTGTCGACGTACAGAGTGCGTTCAACATTCAACAGTGAACCCTTCAGTCCTACCACTATATAGGAAGGCACTTCATGATTTCCGTAAGCAATCTACTTTTCAGTATGTACTTTCACATGTCAGGTACAGCCTCCATGAACACACACAGCTTGCAAAGCTTGAGACCATATTTACGACGTTTCCCCGGAATATACTGGTGAAATCTCAGCCTTCCTCCAACGACACCGTACTTTAATCAATGCACACTATCTCCACATGCCAATCCATTTCGTGGAATTTATCATTTACTAGACCAATCAATGATCAAACTTTGTGCAGTTTTGTTTTGTTTGTGCCAGAATGGTCCCAAAAATATTTCATACTCAAAAGACTCTCTTACCTATTGCGGGACAGAGCCTCACTTGTTTCCCTTTTGTACAGTGCGTCCTTTGACCAACAGTTTCGGAGTGTAGCGGAACGGGCCAAACCAAAGAAAATGAATCTAAAGAAACGTAACATTTCTTTATGGTTTGAGCCCACTATAGTCTCCTGTGTCCTCTACATTTTTGTTGACGGTACTGCCAATAAATCTTTGCTCGGGTTATCGATTGGTCTGGCAGTCCTTTCCAAAACAGTGTCATCAAAACAACCATTGCTAAAAATCCAGTTCATCACTTTTTCCAATTTAGTCTTCACATCATCAGCAATTGCCTTACATCAGGTCGTGGTGAAATCGTCCATATGTCGAGTTACATAATGCCAGGTAATTTCGGAGACGCCTCTGGGACGTACATTTTCTAGTTCCCCAGCGGTTGGTCTTCTTCTTTTCTTCGGTCCGCCAGCATCGGAATCGTCTGAATCACGATCAAAACTCCCAGCAGTGCTCTCAAGATGATCACCGTCCGATAATTCAATAAACGAAGTGGACCCGCTCTCCAGACTTCGGTTTCCTCAACCAACCAACCCGCAAATGTCTGTCTCGGACATTGTCAGAAACACTCAAGAAGACAATCTCAAAACTTCACGGAAACATAACTGCAAAGACACATTGAAAGTTATCTCTATACTTCTAAGTACTCGCAAACAATCTGAAAACTGAGGTTTAAATTCTGATTATTGATTCAGATCTAGAGCTGGCGTCGCTACCCTACTTTTGAAAATGAATGTATTTATGCAAATTACATTTTAGAAATGCGATTCTAATTTATCTGAAACGCATCTGACGGTCTGTAAATCAGAGTGTATAAAAGAATGAATGACAAGAATATTCAGAGTGACTGTTAAGTAATTTAAATCGGCCCTATTACAAAAGTAGCTTGTGTTGAATTCACAAGAAATTTCACTAATTAAAATCTGTCGCTAATATTCAGCCAAAAATGTTCATATAGGCCATATATGGTTCAAATGGCTCTAAGCACTACGGGACTTAACATCTGAGGTCATCAGTCCCCTAGAACGTAGAACTACTTAAACCTAACCAACCTAAGGACATAACACCCATCTATGCCCGAGGCAGGATTCGAACCTGCGACCGTAGCGGTCGCGCGGTTCCAGACTCAAGCGCCTAGAACCGCTCGGCCACTCCGGCCGTCTTAGGTTCTATAAGAAACTATTACCTTCCAGCGGATAACTTGACCCTGCTGTGGCTGCACTGCAGTTGAAGATTTGAAATCAAAGTGTGCGTGACACTTTGGCTTCTTATATTTTATGTTGTTGTCGATATTGATGTTTTAGCAAATTAGTTTTTTAGGTTCTCTTTTCATAATCATTATCGTTCACGCAAAAGCGCAAGGCGTGACAATGCAATTTTTACCGATTATGCTTCGTTGAACAGTGGGGTTATGTTTTATGACAAACCTACAGATGACGAAAGGAGGTACACAGAAACTCTTTTACTGACGTAAAAGTCACCTTCAAGTAATACTAACAATCAGCATTGTCATGCTCGATAATGTCTGCGTCTACGAAATATTTCTGTTACAAAAATTTGTCTATTTGATTTCATACTACAATATAGTTTAACTTATCTAATTGGGGGAGGTGTAATTAAAATATTGAACACATGACTGATTTCCCCCTGACTGCCAACACATAGGAATTTTTGGAGAGAATGAAAATCTTTCACAGCACTAATTACTGAACTCGCTCTTGTATATGAAAGAGAGTCAAACTAAATTACGAGTAGCCCGCCCGACTAGCCGCGCGGTCTAACGCGCTGCTTCACGAGCGGGAATCCGCCTGGTGGTTTAGTGTCGAGGTCCGGTGTGCCTGCCATATCGTGGATGGTTTTTAGGCGGTTTTCCATCTGCCTCGTCGAAGGCGGTCTCGTTGCCCTTATTCAGCCTCAGTTACACATGTCGGCGATGGCTGCACAAACACTGTGTCCGCTTACGTGTACACCATAATTACTTTACCACGCAAACATTTGGGGTACAGTCGTCTGGTATGAGACGTTCCCGGGATCACTGGGTGCCAAACCGCACAATAGCCATGGGTTGGGTGTTGAGCGGCGGTGTGGTGGTTGGACTGCTGTGGCCTGTTCTGGATTTGCGTACCACTGAGGGCTACGGCGGGACGAAGCCTCTCCGTCGTTTCTAGGTCCCTGGATCAATACACAATATGTTGATCGCTCTCGAGAAGCGGAAAATCTGTGTAAGAGTTCTTATACAGTAAAGATTTTCGTTTTGAAATATTCTGCAGTTGATGCTGAAATATAATAGCGGTTTTCGAGTTCATTCTTGTTACAGAGTAGCGAGTCAGCTTTGTAATTGTAACTGATTGCCTCAATATTAAAATATTATTAGAAGTATACGAAACACTCTTGCCTCCGTATACACTGACCTAAGCACTTTCATTTTATTGCCGTCCGTGTTCACAATAAAGCCACGTCATGTAGAAAACGTAGATATTCAAATATCTACGTAATGGAAGCTTGAGGAGTAAGAAATTTGTACTAATTAAGTAAATATAAAAATATAATGGTGCCATTATACAGCGCTATTAGAAATATTTGAAGCGATTTCATAAATTCACTGTAGCTCCATTCATTGACATATGGTCACGACACACTACAGATACGTAGAAAAACTCAAAGTTTTGTTCGGCTGAAGCTGCACTTCAGGTTTCTGCCGCCAGAGCGCTCGAGAGCGCAGTAAGACAAAATGGCGACAGGAGCCGAGAAAGCGTATGTCGTGCTTGAAATGCACTCACATCAGTCAGTCATAACAGTGCAACGCCACTTCAGGTCGAAGTTCAACAAAGGTCCACCAACAGCTAACTCCATTCGGCGATGGTATGCGCAGTTTAAAGCTTCTGGATGCCTCTGTAAGGGGAAATCAACGGGTCGGCCTGCAGTGAGCGAAGAAACGGTTGAACGCGTGCGGGCAAGTTTCACGCGTAGCCCGCGGAAGTCGACGAATGAATCAAGCAGGGAGCTAAACGTACCACAGCCGACGGTTTGGAAAATCTTACGGAAAAGGCTAAAGCAGAAGCCTTATTGTTTACAATTGCTACAAGCCCTGACACCCAATGACAAAGTCAAACGCTTTAAATTTTCGGCGCGGTTGCAACAGCTCATGGAAGAGGATGCGTTCAGTGCAAAACTTGTTTTCAGTGATGAAGCAACATTTTTTCTTAATGGTGAAGTGAACAGACACAATGTGCGAATCTGGGCGGTAGAGAATCCTCACGCATTCGTGCAGCAAATTCGCAATTCACCAAAAGTTAACGTGTTTTGTGCAATCTCACGGTTTAAAGTTTACGGCCCAATTTTCTTCTGCGAAAGATGCGTTACAGGACACGTGTATCTGGACATGCTGGAAAATTGGCTCATGCCAAAACTGGAGACCGACAGCGCCGACTTCATCTTTCAACATGATGGTGCTCCACCGCACTTCCATCATGATATTCGGGATTTCTTAAACAGGAGATTGGAAAACCGATGGATCGGTCGTGGTGGAGATCATGATCAGCAATTCATGTCATGGCCTCTACGCTGTCCCGACTTAACCCCATGCGATTTCTTTCTGTGGGGTTATGTGAAAGATTCAGTGTTTAAACCTCCTCTACCAAGAAACGAGCCAGAACTGCGAGCTCGCATCAACGATGCTTTCGGACTCATTGATGGGGACATGCTGCGCCGAGTGTGGGAGGAACTTTATTATCGGCTTGATGTCTGCCGAATCACTAGAGGTGCACATATCGAACATTTGTGAATGCCTAAAGAAACTTTTGGAGTTTTTGTATGTGTGTTCAAAGCATTGTGAAAATATCTCAAATAATAAAGTTATTGTAGAGCTGTGAAATCGCTTCAATCATTTGTAATAACCCTGTAGATCAGAAACGAAGATAAGTTTTTTTTGTAGCCTTGTTTAAATAAAGTGATAAATGCACTTTTAAAGCAAAGTTTTAATAGGACGATACTATTGTATAGCCATAATGTCCTATTTAAAACACTGATTGTAAGAAGATTTATTTAAAAGACTTATTTGGAGTCCATTCTACATTTTAATATGAGCATGTCACAATGTCGTAATTTAAACATTGCTTTCAAGCTCATCTATTATTTCAGTATGAAGAGAACGACACAAATAACTAACTGTTGTTTATGATGCAAGTATCGTACAGATACACACAATTGTCTGAGGATTTCGATGCAAAAATTTTACAACAAATAAACGAAAACGAAAATCAACTCACTTCTCCGGAAACTTTCTGCTGAGTATGTCACTTCCTACATATCTCGATAACATTTTAAATAAGAGCCCGGAAATTGCAACCAGCAGGTGAAAAGATTTTAACCTAAAAAAAAGACCTTCAGTCTACAGATTATGTACTGAATACGTCACTTTCCACATATATCGATAACATATGAAATAAGAGCCAGGAAGCTGGACCAGCAGTTGAAACGCTAATTGATCCACAAAAGTGATGGTAACGGCGACTGACTCTAAGGATTGCCCGATTACATGATAATACTGCTTGCCCGAAAAAAATCTCGGCGCTGTACTTATTTATAGATTGGGAAAACAGTGTAGGACAATGGAAAAACCGAAATTTTCCTGCTTCTCGTTAGAATATAAGAGCGGTGATAGTGATATAGTTCTGAAAGGTTTTCACTATAAAAATCAGCAAATACTGGAAATCCTTTCTGATAGATAACAGCTGCCTTTCCGACCAGTAGTCAGCTAACGAAAACATTAAGTGTTTCGCACACTCGTGTTTGTTTGAATGCTGACAAGCAAAACGGCGTTCCAAAACAAGCACCAAACTGAATGGTTTATCATAAAAAAATAGTTAATTTTACTAGCCCTGGAGAAATTTTACGTCAAAAATTATTAGTATAACAACAGACGTATGGAAAAGTGTAACGCTCTATCTCTGACAATATTATTGTTATCCATACTTCTACTCAAAAAATTACTAAGCTGTCTAATGAAACTTTATTGCTGTTATCGTAATGTGATACGCTGCCGTGCAACTTGTATTATGAATACCCTTGTCCTGACATGGCAGTTTTCAAATATTTTCTGGAACTCCCCTGTAATCGGACTCTCAAAAACTGTTCTCTTGCTGCCATAATAATGTATCAGACTCAGAGTTTGTGTACGCACGCAACAGATGACTGAATAGAAAACTTTCCAAAGAAATATTTGAACATTAAACTCTCTGTTCTGCTGGAGTTTTAGCGACCTTTGGCCTTAGTGTTAAGACTGTCTCTAAGACAACAACTGTCACGAACCTATTTAGAATTTTAATTCACTCTCTACGATTATTTCCGTCCACCGCAAACTTCAGCGCTTGAATACGGGCAATGATGGAACTTGCTGTCGATAGAAAAATTATTTTTAGAAATTTTCATTTTTAGAATTTTTTTAGAGCACCGTAAATCACACAATTATTCATTCGCACCGGCGTTAATATTAAATTGTTCTTTCTCTTTTCTCTCTGATAGTTTTACCGAGGAGCCTTTGAACGAGATATTCTCTCTACACCATTTCCCATGCTGTGGAGTCATGAAGTCGATATGTCCCCTTAGATATAGATGACCGAGTCTTAATCCCTTTCTTTACACGACAGAGTCTACATGAGTAATGTTTTCCGTAGTGCCACGCTTCAGCAAGGGCGTATTATTTTTATTATTTTCAGATAGTTTTCAAATTTTACTATCCACTCAGAGTCAGAAGAAGAAAATTATATTGAAGTCGCTCTGACAGATCAACATGAATTTCTGTAATTCCTTGAAAGGTCTCTAGCGTAATAGTCGCTGTCCGAAGATATGTTCGCTTCCAATTATAGCCTGAAATATATTTGAGGACACTAACCCCATCACTAGCCGAATGAAATAGAAAGATCCACACATGTTTCGCCTTGGACTAAAAAATTTCAAATTATATGCCCTTACGCGAATGTGACATATTTAAGAACAGAAGATACCCACGTTTATGAACCAAGAGAAAAATATCTAAGCGACAGTTTCCCTAGGTCGTCACGTTGCCTTCATTTCGGCACGTTACGAGATGGTGCACTGACAATACTACAGTAATCCGAGATTCCTGATGTTTCTCACGCTTCTATGGTCCTACCAACCACGGCACGAGTCTTTTGCAAATAAGAACGTTAAGAGGGCGTGGAAAGAACGTTAGTCTCTTTCGTGTACCCTATGAAAACCTCAGATCATATGTTAAGCTTATTTTCCACCTAAATCATCATTATTGTCAGGGCTCTGCGGCATTGGAATAGCACCCCAGCGTTGGTCATAATGGGGCAGTCCTGAACCAAACGTGATCGTGTAGATCTTGTAATTAGATTTTCCCTGAGACGTTTAAGTCTCATCTTTATCTACGATAATGCTGGAAGCTACAGAAATGAATTAAGATTTGTACCAGGCCGGGATTGAAACCCAAGTCTCCTTGCTTACTTGTCAGAAATGCTGACCATTGCACCACATTGCAGCACGAACTCCCATATCGAATGCTCTCCCCTACGCAAACTTCGGTTCATATTTTCACTTTCGCAGTTCGTGCAGCAATATTGACCACAGTGCTACGGTGGTGTAATGGCCTGTAATTAAAAAGACTGAGTTAATGGATCATCGATGAACTTGAACAGGTGTCATGGAACGTCCACTCAGAACAATTGCAGCTAACAATATCGAACAAAATTAGATTAAAATAGAAAATGGTCAGCATTTCTGCCTAGTACTGAAGGAGACTCGGGTTCGAGACCCGTCCGTGCCACAAATTTTAATTCATTTCTGCAGCATCCAGCATTGTCGTAGATGAAGATGAGACTTAAATGTCTCGGCGATAATTCAATTATAAGATCTCATAAGGACTCTTCCAGCGCAGTAGCCACCTGAAAATAGGAACAAGCAAACGATTTACAGTATACCTATTGTGAAGGAACTAATTATCAATACAGGTACACATGTTTCGGAGCATGAATGACACAATTTTGCCAGTAACTCAGTGATTGCCATAGTCCCTGCATCCACAAGTAGTTGACATTTGCCAGTTATTTTCAATTTTTCGGTTAATTTCCTACTGAAAGGCAACAAAGTGGAAACAATGTCGTTGACACCTTGAGACTGACTGCTCATAGCTTAAGTCCAGTACACTTAGAACTACAATGAGCGCACTTTCTCACAGCTCGGCGTTTCAGATATGAATGACCAATGCCTAAAAACTTTTCAACTAACAGTGGTTTTTTTTTCCCTTCTCATTTCACATAGTCAACACCTTCGTTCTTTAACAGTAGTATCTCAGAGTGGTAATCGTTAAAGAATGGTATGTCAGAGTACTGAGGAGAATTTCATTAATTAAAAACCTGTCCGATTACACGAAATATTTGAGGATAGATGCCGAGTACGGAGAAAAAAAGCATGTGTTGAATTCAAATGAAATGTGAATAATTTTGCAGTGCTGAGGAACAGAAAGGTTACTATTCAAACTGCAGTCTACGAGTATAAGCCTCATTCCTACATTCTTTATAGAGGGTGTTCAGAAAGTTGTTGTACAGTTAAGAACATATGGCAGAAATTACGTCCACTGGCAACTACTCAAACCTCAGCACGCTTAATTTCTGCAGATCTGATTGTGATACAATTCATTCTTGGGCAGTTACTTCGCTTTTTAAGTCACAAGCCTTGCGTGCACGATTGCTACAGCAGTGGTTACCAACCTTTCTTAGACCATTACGCCTGAGTACAGCCGGCCGCTGTGGCCGAGCAGTTCTAGGCACTTCATGAATGTGTGTGATGTCCTTAGGTTAATGAGGTTTAAGTAGTTCTAAGTATAGTGGACTGATGACCTCAGAAGTTAAGTCCCATAGTGCTTAGAGCCATTTGAACCATTTGAACCCTGAGTGCAATCACACCCCTGCCATCTGTTGCCACGCTCCCCACGTTATCGTCAACTTTATTAAACTGTAGAATGAAAGACTTGTCTTGGAACACTTTTCTTTTTAAAATGATGGAAGATGCATGATATTTGGGGTATGTGGTAGAACGAATGACGAAGGAATTCGTGATGCATCGCAAGTGCAACCCACGGGTCCTTCTCAGAGAACAAAGCTAACTTTCCACATCGAGGATACACACTTGTTACAAGATACGCTTCCTCTTCGCCGGCCGTGTGGCCGAGCGGTTCTAGGCGCTTCAGTCTGGAACCGCTCGACCACTACGGTCGCAGGTCCGAATCCTGCCTCGGGCATGGATGTGTGTGATGTCCTTAGGTTAGTTAGGTTTAAGTAGTTCTAAGTTCTAGGGGACTGATGACCTCAGATGTTAAGTCCCATAGTGCTCAGAGCCGTTTGAACCATTTTTTTTTATGCTTCCTCTTCAGTATTCCTCTTGACTGCGTCATTTGATTGACTTGCATTCTGCAACCCTATTTAATATCAAACGAGTTCAGATCTTTGCACTATACTTTCTATTCGTAAATCACTTTATTGCTGCACTCCTTACTTATGAACTGGTAGAAATTTGACGAATTTAGGCTGTTAATGCTTTGTGTCTAACCACTCAAATAATAATAATAATAATGATAATAATAATAATAAAACTGTATAGAGCACTATACTAGCGCTTATGTAGTTACTCCTGTGTCGTGCTGTCAATTAATTACTTACCTTCTTCGAAGCAAGTAAAGAAGCAAGTTCCGTGCGTCTGCAGGTAGTATCTACAGCTTGGAGAAGACATTTTCTTGAGATATTTTGCATCTGTCACACATATGTCTCAATTTTATCATCAGAGATGTACGGGACAAAGCACAGCATATGTGTGCAATGGGTGGACTATGTGAGGAACCTGTAGCCTCCACCCCACGAATACTACTAATTAAGAAAAAGTAATTATTGATAAGCTACATAATCAATATTAGAGTCTTACAAAATTGTGATAATGCTAATGATCTTTTGAAAATAATTTAGTATCGTGAGTCATACTAAATCGAATCGTTTAATTTTTAGTCTCAAGAAAATTTCATTACTTTCAGTTTTGAACCGCTGCTCAGCATGTTTTGCTGCGCCCAAAAGGAAAATATAGTGGTGTAACTCTAGGCAATCGAGGAAGCCACAGGTTTTTTTAGGTGACACGTTCCCAAAAACCCCTTCCAGAAGATGCACAGCACTTCTAGACGTTTGCGCAGTAGATCCACTTGTTGATCCCTTGAGTAGCTGATATCGTCTTTCTCTACCTGGCCAAAGAAACTGTGGATCATTCAGCAATAACGTACACTGTTGACGGATTCTTCAAAACATAAAGCTACACTAATGCATCGTCTGGATATTGCTACCGGCACTTCAATTTTCAGATCACGCAGTGGCGTTTCAAGCACAGCAGAAGAATACGCCGTTCAACGTAGTTGTATGTTTTGTATATTAACGTAACGAGAGAGGTGGAATCGAGCTTCAACAAAAATATCAGTGTATTCCTTTCAATGAAAGATGTGAAACATTTGCAGAAACAGATTCGCCTTTCATTATCCGCATCTTTCAATTCTTTGGCTGCTATCAGTCCATACGGGAACAAATGCAGTATTTGGCTAGCCTATTGATGCGCGGTTGCAAGCCTGATATACTTTTCTGGTGCCAACCTGTGTAACGATCTTGCTGCGCTCTACCACATAAAGCTAAGAAAATTCTACAATTTCCATTCGTTTACTTTAGGTGACCTTTAGTTCGTTTGTCCTCAAACACTGAACCCCTTTTTCGAAATTTCTCAATAAAGTCAATAACAGCATTGCGATGATGTATGCTGTCTCCGACAATTTTTCCAGCACTAAATCCGAGCATTTATTGCCTTGTAGAAACTCAAGTTCAACAAGAAAAATACGTTCCTAAGTTGAAACCAGCATAACTGATAAACAAATAGAACATCTAATCACCACACATCGCATTCAGTTGCTTTCGTCAACTGCACCAGACAGTTAAATGTTAAAAAATAGTGAAACGAATTAAAAAGCAATCATGTATCTATGACGATACAGTTCTGGCAACTTGTGTCCCGAAAACTTCGTTTCGAGCTTAAATCGTAATCTACATTCGTAATCTCTATTCCAATGCACGGCTGCATTCAGAACACAGACGAAAATGGCTCAAGAAAAAGCATAGTGCTATGCACATTTGAATCTGAATCGTATCTCATAAAATTATGAGCCACGAGAGGAAGGATGGAGGATTGAGGTTTAACGTCCCATCGACATAGAGACAGAATACAAGCTCGGATTGTTTCAAGTATGGGGAAGGATATAGGCATGTCCATTAAAAGGAACCAAGGGAGCAATTAGCCGTTTGTGGTTTAGGGAAATCACAGAATATGAGCTATGCTCTAAGTTGTCACTGACGCCATTCAAAATACTCTACAGCATTAATGCCTTTCACCTGCTATTCCAGTATTTCTGTGCTTGTCGCATATGGTAATTAAAATATTTCCCTTGTGTCGTATTTCTGGGACCGCGTCTATAGCGGAGTGGTTCAAATGGTTCAAATGGCTCTGAGCACTATGGGACTTAACATCTGAGGTCATCAGTCCCCGAGACTTAGAACTGCCGAGGCAGGATTCGAACCGGCGATCGTAGCAGCGGCGCCGTTGCGGACTGAGGCGCCTAGAACCGCTCGGCCACAATGGCAGGCCATAGCGGAGTGATCAACATGACAGACTCTCATATGATACTGCTAGGGATTTTTCCTTAGTGGGAGTACTGGAACGACCTGCACTCAGGCTCTTGCGCCTATTGAGGAGCCACATGATTGAGAGACAGATGCTCAAAGGTGTGATTGTCGACAACGGTTGGGAGAGTGGCGTGCTCACCCCATGCCGCTCCATACCGCCCGCAACAACGGATGACTGAGGATGACACGACGTTCGGTCGACTACCGCGTGGTATTCACGGCCTATTATCGAGGTTTCCTTTCTTCCTTATCTTATTTTTGGTACATAGAGAAACCATTCCGCGATCCGACGGGGAAGCATTGCCAGAAGCTGGGTTAAGATATAGTGCTGCATTGGGTTTTTACTCTTACCATGTACCACAGACAGCAGGAAACTGTCGTGGTGCAGAGCCACAGCCAACTGGCATACTGAGTGATATTGTGCGGTGTTCAGAGAGGAGGTTTGCTTAAGCTTGTAGAGGCCACATGGACACAAACGTGTCCGCCCAAGACATGATGGAAAGCATTTCTTTAGGTCCGTATATAGCCAACTTCTGGTGGAACCATTCTGTGGGGAGTTATTGCGTATGACAACAGAACTGGTTCCGTAATCGTTGAAGGGAAGCTGACTGCTCGCTAGGTTGGAAGACTAGCAAACCATGTAGTCAAATCCTCCACGACCAGGATGTCAAAATGCCCATTCTATACGTATAATCCAAGGCCCTATACCGCACTTGGCGCCCCAAGCATCTAAATGAATTTACGGATCCTTGACAAGCCTGATCAATCCCCTGATTTGCCGCCCATAAAGTCGTGTGGGGGCCGATCGAAATACATATGCGTTCATACCAGCTCCCAGTGGACAGTCTTCCTGAAGTTTATGATTGCGACCTGTATTTCAGGCATGACAGTAAATCCTCAAGACGACAAGAGGGAGTTTGTTTCCATGCCGCAGCGAATACAAGAGTCTATTTGTTCTCGTGAAAGTCACCCTTCATACTGCTGCTTAAAATGTACTTATGTTCCGAATTAATGAAAGATTAATAATGCACTACCAGTTACAGCAGGTGGAAAAAACTATGGAAACACAAAAATACATAACACATTACCAAGCCTAACACGGTGTAGAAAAACCATTGTCATTCAAAATAGATTCATCTTGACTGAAAATGGATATATACACAACTTCTGCATGGTTTTCAATGGAATCTTGTACCATTATGGCTCCAAAATAGCTCAATCTTAGGTAAGTATGTTGGAGGTGCATGCCGATTACGCACCTTTTGTCCAAAGTAGACCACAAAGATCAAACAATATTAAGTTCTAGTGACTTTGGTGGCCAGGCAAAAAGCGGGAATTCACACTCGAGCCCACAAAACAGTTCTGTGTCAATAGGAGCCCTGACACCTAGGGTACAAACGTTGTACGATTGGATTCATCTGTTCAACCAAAATGTTCACGTAATGTCCTCGGCAGTAAGGCGACCTTGCAAACTATCCATGGAATTCCACGATATGGCTGCCCAAACCATCACCGAATCTCCGCCATTTATCACTGTTGGGACGTAAACTCTGCCGGAAGTTGGAAACAGTGTGAAAAAAGACTCGTCCGACAAAATGGCCTTTGTCTCTTGCTTCACTTTTGTGGTTCTATGGCTTAGGCACCATGTTTTCCTGCCATGTGTATATACATATCACTGATGTGTGGTTTTGGAATTCCAGTTCACTCTGCGATTCGCAGCTCATGGAGACCACTTCGTATCGTTCTCTTGTTGACAGTGTGCATCAGTGGAACGTTCAGTTCCGCAATGTCTGCCGTCGCCTTATTTTTCGTCACAATCATCTTCAACGACCGTCTTTCGCGATCACTCAACACACAATATCGTCCGCACTGCGGGTTAATGGATTAAGTTTACCGCTTTACTCAGTATGCTGCATAAATTTTCGATACTTTCAGTCCTGAATCACCAAATACGTCGGCTACCTTGATTACGGGGGCACCCGCCATACGAACGCCAACGATCGACCCACGTTCGAAATCACTTAGTTCATACGTAATGCACTCACGGCTACACAGAATAATGTTCAGACCATGACTTGACACTTGCAACGTGACGAGGACATAGCACAGTCGGTCAAACACAACAGCGAGGTGCACGCTTGGCTAGCATCGGAATTTGTGCTCAATCATTAATTTCTCGCGGTGTTTACATATTTATGTTCTGTCCCTGTACGTGATGAACATCGGCAAAATGTTTAATACAGATGAGATAGATTCTTCAGTGTCTAACACTTCCCACTTAAGACAGTATAAATTGATGACAATTAATTCTGATGAAATCATTTTCAGTGACCTGGTTTCTGCACCTTTATAGCAAGGTTTAAACGATAGAAAAGATCAGTATTTTGTCTATTCGCAATCTAATTTGGGGTAAACAACCAAATGAATGTTGCAAGTCTCCATTAGTTCTTTGTTTGATATAGTGGGTTGCTCTAACCACCGTACCGTGCGAAATAATATAACCGAAATACATGGGCGATAACGGCCTTAACACGCAACCATGATCTGCTTTCTGTGTCCACAGTAAGGCAGTCTGTCAGAGGTTTCGATTTGTCATTTTATGACTCAGGTGCCTGCAATACAACCTGACCTATAAACTCTATCTGCCACATATAGGCCATGGCCGCTTACTGCGATTAGCATTGAACGTTCCATTCACTATACTGGAATGCGTATACAGTGGATTGGATTCAGATGCGTGACAAAGACTCTTGGCAAACAGCGACAGGGCGCACCCCCCCCCCTCCCCCCCCCCCCCCAGTTCTGAGCCGGGGCCAATCAAATCAGTCCGAATCCCCGGCTTTAAGCGATAATTTCCGCCCCAGCCATTCGTCCTGATTTGGGCCTCGTTAGCCATAAATTCGGTGATGCAGACGTACGGCGGACGCTGCATAGGCCATAGGACGTGACGCTGTAAGCTAGAGCGAGATGGTGTTGGTGAGACGAGGCGGGGAGATGGTGGTGGAGGAGGGGTGATAGTGAAGGACTGGAGGGGGAGATGGGCAATATCGAAAGAGGGGTGAGGACTGTGGAGGGGGTGTTGCAGGCGGACCACCCCAGGCGCGACCGACATGCGAACAATCCGATTTGTTTGACCGGACGCGCACTGGCGTTCAAAAAGTACTCCAATTAATGGCTGCGGCTTCTGTCACGGCGTTTTAATTAAACTGTAATTGTTACTCTGCCGCACCCGACTAAGTACGTGCCCACTGCGAATACTTGTAGAACCACAAGGGTTATCTGCACATGACGCGCCTCCGACAGCTTCGCGCACCTTTTGCCTTTCTATCCGAAAGCAGGTGGCCTGTAAACTGGAGTCTCGTTACATCACTGCGAAGTCGCCTCCTCCCGTTGGAACACCTCCAAATTTTGTCTCTGTCCGAAAGGTGAGTCGAGTGGAAAAGTAAGCGAACTTATGAAATTGTAGAAGTTGCTACTTGTGAAACTATTCTTGATAACACAATCACCCAATTGAACGCTGTGGATCTAAGAAAGACAGTAATTAAACATTATGTAGCACTTACAGTAGTTCACTGACTTTGCGAGACGGACACAAGTGGTTGTAGTCATCTTTTTCATGTTGAATTTGATCCTATATCATATGGAACCATTGTACGGCAGTCTGTGCGTTTTGGGAAGTTCATGAGAGTTTAAAAAGTGAACGTGTGAACCTTTGTGTGATGCGATTAGGTTTTAACCCCGTATTGCCACTACGTACCGAGTGGACTGAGCCCTTTCACTGCCTAATGGTTTGTTGATGATATTTAGCGCTTATAGTGACAATAATCCAGGTTACTTAAGCAGTTAGAAACGTGTAACTGTAGAACTTATTGATTTAAAGCAGATTAATTATCGCCTTATAGATTTATCTTTGTGATGTCTCTTCACTCCAAAAATTAAGTAACACTAATCAAGTCCAACACAGTACCTAATCCGCTCACGACTGAAACAGTGCCAGTATTCCTAGACCGCCACCTAATTAAATATTAAAGGCTATCACACTCCGAAGACATAATGACACGCGGTACTATGGCCGTTACTAAGCACCGTAACCTCCCACTTTCTTATTCTTTTTTCATATCAGCAAAGCTTGTGACAGTGCTGCACGTACGCTTGTATAGAAGTTGTTACTCACCATTAGTCCATCCACCTGAAAGTTAAATACGTTTGAAGTGAAAGCTTGGTTTAGAAATTTGTTAATTCTGACAGAATCTGTATCGATTTAAACATTTTGATTGTATAAGTTGGAAAGTTAATCCATTCTCAGACAAAGTATATTACTCTGTGAAACAAAGTTCTAGTTCATGTAACTGTATTCTAACCTTACACACTTATCTGTCAAGTGGTATCTATGTAAAGCGTAGGTACAGATTTACGACACAGGTTTTTGTATGTCTGCCACAAGACTTCAATTAGTAAAGATATCTACTTATACCTACTTCAGTGATTTTTGTAAAGCTAACAATGTGTATTAAAAGATTTCATATGTTACAATAGCAAAAATAAATGCCCTTTAGCAATGTTATCTAAAACGTATCTAGGAGGTAGCACACACAGAACATCTCTTTCCATATTAACTCTAAGAATGTAAGCATTGTATCTCTTTGATGAGTTTTGTAAGAAGTCTGAACTCGCAGATTTATTGTAGTCATAAAACTGTGTACATCTGAGTATATTATTTTTTAACTAGTTTGTCACAGAGATTATTTTAATGTACCGGGTATTTGAGTAGTAGCAACAGTACTGGAATACATACTTCCTCATTTCAGTGATTTAAAAGCACACTTAGTATCACAGTGTAAAATATGAGGTGTTGACATTTTTAGTCTGTTACAAACAAGTATTAAGTAGCAGGTTCTTTAGAAGTATAAAATGAACATAAACAATCACAACCACAAGTAACATTATTGGGCGGAGGGAATGCTTTCAGTCTTTCTTAGACCACTTTCAGACCTCATACTATGATGGCAGTGCCTCCGTCTACCAACTTGGTATGAGATCTGGAGATGGTCTAAAACAAATTGAAACCAGTAACCTAAGAAAAAAGAAAAACAAAGAATTTTCTTGAGGTTGTGTCTATTTATGATCACTTTAAAGTAATAAAACAAACCGCTGCTCTCCAAGATAAATGGTTCAAACGGCTCTGAGCACTATGGGACTTAACGTCTGAGGTCATCAGTCACCTAGAACTTAGAACTACTTAAACCAAACTAACCTAAGGACATCACACACATCCATGCCCGAGGCAGGATTCGAACCTGCGACCGTAGCGGTCACGCGGTTCCAGACTGACACGCCTAGAACCGCACGGCCACAACGGCCGGCCCAAGATAAATGTTCTCAAAACTTACGTCTTTAAAAGTGTATACTAACTAGCCTGCTCTGAAGTGCCGCTCATGATCAGTTGTACAATTAGACGAATTGTCCAAAATAATTCATATACCGTCTATTTCCTACTATGTAGGAAATGACAGGGTAGTCATTAGATTTAAAGTACTTCTAGTTTATACTTTGTAAATAGAACACATAGCACAGGAGAATAATCTGCATACTGTGACAAAATAAATACAACGCTTAGATATTGCATTGTATGGGGAAAGACCATCAAGCTTGCGCTCATTTAATGACTGCTATTTAATGTATTTCCAAATTGCAGAAATCACGTACTAACTGCACATTCTTCTCCTTCTGTACATGTAGCAACGAGCAATTCATTTATAACTGGTTTATGTCGTATAGCGTCGACATGAAACTGGTTATTATCTTTGAGAGAAATGCCTGGCGATCTTTCATATGTTACAATATTTTCTTCTCATATCTCTAAAGAGCAACATCCTCATACAGCACTAATGACATTGTTCAGTCTATCAGTCCGAACTACTTTTAGTAAAAAATTAAAAACAAAAGAATTCTTTATTATTTATACACAGGTGTATGACTTTCTGTTACATACTGGCTTACTTACCGGCAGAAATAACTAATGAAGAGCATTGTTCGTACTAGTATTTGTTGCGTCCTAATCTGCTAACTGCGTACGACTTGCTCTATATCTACCTAGCGACTAATACACTGCCTTTTCGTGGGCATGGTAATTTTTCACGTGCTTCAGCGTCACCGGTGTATCCTATCTAAATTTATATAACTTTTAATCGGTTGTGGGCGAGGTTTCACAAAGTAGTTTATGCTATCGATCTCTGTTACATATTTTATAGAATCATTGTGTTACAGACGTAGATGAAATAACATAAAAAACTAAAATGACCATAAATGTGTATTGAATAGATTTAGTAAAAAACTTAAAAAAGTTCCACGAACATAGATATGACAGAACAAATGTTACAGTATGTTGTGTGGGTATGCAGTTAGTCTGAATTACATTATAACAGAGAGACGACCATGAAATCTTTCCTGTCAGAGGCAATGCTCTTACCTGCTAAACTATAAAGGCGTAATGTTCACTATCGTCACAGATTGATATTTGCGAGTGCAATTTAAATCTAGCAAAGTTCCCAATATGAGCGCAGACCTTTTAAGTCCTACAAAGAAGCTCAGTTGTTAGCAACCCTGATGGCAAAAGCAAGGTTTCTTGTTCGGTTACCTATCTGTCACCCAGTTTTAATCTCCCTGTTAGGATGTAGAAACGTTTCTTATAAATACTTTGGTAGTAGTATACACACACACACACACACACACACACACACACACACACACATATATATATATATATATATATATATATATATATATATATATATATATATATATAATGTCTTTCTAGTGCTGCTTCTAGAATTTGAAGAGATCGATATGTACATGGAAACCCATTCTGGAGATGTACAAGTTCGTGCTAAACTAACATTTGCGTGTTATAATGTGCTCTAACCTTCTTCGTCTCTCAAGTGCTTATTAATTTACTGTGACAAAATTAATTTTTATGACCTTCTAACAACGTCCTAACAATGTAAAAGTTTTACTGCTGTTGTAAATGTAAAACTGTACCACGCCCATCTATAAACGAGGAAATTTCGAGTTTGTATAGCGTTATGTTTGAATACGGTAGGTTTTGTGGGTACCAAGGCAGTAGATTCTATATGTGCTACAATGTAGTCTCTTTGCTAAACAAGATTGTTCTTGTACCTCAAAAAACGTTCATCTTCAGATATGGACCCCCTTTCAAAATATTATCTCCAAATTGCTCTCTTCATACACAAGGAGTTCGGATGTGAAATTCTGTGATACCACGTATGTAGCTATAATATTTGGGCCTTCTTTTCCATTTGCACATAACAATTACAGCTAAGTGTCAAAAAGTAGAAATTTCAAGAAATACGTTCGCCATCACCTATGACTAGAACCTTCAGTAAGCGGGAGAAAGTTTCGACAGCATTAAAGTGTATAAAGAAGGATCTTAAACATAATGAAGTCCTTTATATTTTAGAAAGAGTTGTCCACATTTAACCTGGTAAACGTAGTTTTTTTCACTAAACTGTCTTAGGTATACAACTCATATCTGAAGCATGTTGTAATTATAGATGTTGATTTGCATTAAGGAAACAATGAAATTCTTCTCCAAAACCCTTCAAGGTAAGAATAGGACTAGTACAATTAAGTATATAAATGACAAATTACAAAACTTCAAAAAAAACAGTGTACCAAATACTCCATCTTATACATAAAGACGATAAATGGAAAACACGAATCTAACATTTCATGTTTCTTAGGAATTACATCAGTGGGATGTGCAAAGAAGAAAACGTACTCGGTGGAAAACTAGTGTAAGTGTATTGAGGAAGGAATTCTCGTAAGTGAATTACATATAATTTCAGATAAATAGAAGCGTACATATTCAATTGAAATGAAACAATAGCTTTAAACTGAACAAAATGTATCAAGCAGTTTAAACTGCAAAAATGTATTTTAAAATGAGTATTTTGTATATGATCTTATGTAACAACTTGTAACTACTCGTTTTTCTAGATACATGGTTAACGCGAAAGGAAAATTAAATAAATAAAAATGTTTTGCTGTCCATTGTTTACGATGTCGTATGGAGAGAGTGCCATGAAAAGTGGAAACCATTATATGAGTGGAAGGATGTCCCACCAGCGACTAGTTCTAAAATTCAATTACTCATGAATGTCAAATGATGAACTATCTTTCATAGTTTGCTTTTGTTCACTTTTGTCACATGTTCTCCCTGCTTAAGTCGAAAGCTGACTTCTCTCTTCATTCAGCATGCTTATTTTGTTGTAGTTAATTTAATTTGGACCTATCCACCTCTCTCCTAAAAATTTTAAAATCTCTATTACATATCAACACCCGACGAAAGGGTTTTAGAGTTTAGCTTTAATCAATCACAGCCAAAATAGCTTTTTTTCAGTCATCAACGAAAGATGAAAATAAGGAGTTAAAGCATGACAAGGAGTCCAGTTCAGAGAAACCGAATTTATTCAGCTTCAGCTTCTTAGACACTCCACATTTTAAACATAGCAGTTTCCTTTACTTCTGCATCCTAATTTTCTTGACCACTGGTGACTATCACGACATGATGAGTTATCCCACTGCCATGAGATGCCCACAATTCGACTCTCTTCTTTAAGAATGTTGATCTGAAAACTATCGTGCTCGGTTGTTTTCATTATTACGTCTTACTCTGTACAGTCTCTATTGGACTGACACATTTAAGTTTATCTCTAAATTGTCAACAGCACCCTTTCCACTCCTTCTACTGCCAACATTTATTCAGCCTTTCTCTGAACCTCCTACAGCCTACATGATAATCACAAGGAAAGTATTATTCCCCAGTCACAGAGTTTGAAGAAATTTTTCCTCATTTAACTGTCCATAATTTACGGTAGTCTGTCTGTGAAGTCTCCTATACAAGATAAAACCTTTGACTTTTGTGCTGTAAATTTTGTATCTTTGTGTCTTGTTTCCAGTCGGAGTTTTCGTTGTAACTTTGAAATTTGTCTCTCTGTAAAATGAACAAATAAGTAAATAAATAAAAATAAAAACGAAAATAAAGAAGTCTCGCTCCTCTTAAGACTTTATCTTTCATTCAATATTCGTCAAAGTCTTCCTCAGTTTCAGGCATCAGAAACATGAACCGTCTTTGCTCCTCAATATGTTTATTTATCCATCTGTACATCATATCTTCAGCTTTCCAGACATATATTCTCTATACACATATCACCATCACATGCCCTCCAAGCTTTAAACTTTAGACTGGTTGTTATCTGAATGTATTAACAACTACATGAATGTGGTTATACTTCACCGCAATAACGTAACAAGGATCCTAGGACGCAAAAAGATTTGTCGTGAAACCTGTTTGTGTGGGAGTGATGTCATGGTTCACTGAGACATCTGAATAGGAATTAAATATTGAATTTCCGTTTGATTAATCTGGTCCTGATCTAAACCTGCAGTCTGTACCACAAACTCCACTACAGTTTTAAGTAATCTCTCCACTCACGTCAACCTCATCTCGCTTCCGAAATAGCCGCACCTCTCGGAAATCGTCCAATTTCCATTGGTACCGCAGGCCTTTTCCCTTTGGTGTTCTCTTCTATACACACTTTGTGTGGAGCGTTGTAAATGTTCGATTATGAGCACGGTCCTACGAATACTAAAGTGCACTGTCTATCTTCTTTTCAAAGTATTGTACACAGCCGTGCTGGTCTTACTCGTACATTACATGGAATGAGAAACGTAATTGTCACAACCAAGTCTCTACTATTGGCTGAAATATCCGAGTAAAAGGAAAAAATTCCTGGGAGTGATGGGGAAAGAGTATTTTTAAAGGAAAGCTCTTTAAGTGCAGTGAGTAGCAAGTTAATAGCAAAAATTCTGAGTGCGGTGAGTAAAAAGTTGATAGCAAAACTTTTAAGCGCTGTGAACATAAGTGTTTAACGCACATTTTATGGAATACTGACCGAAGACATTCGAGTCCAGCAGTGTGCATACGAGAGACAGTGGATACGTAAACAAAATAGACATAAAGGATACACTGACCTAAAAATGCGATCATGAAATTTTATATATCTCCAAACAAAATATACGAGGTGCGGCTAGAAAAAAACCGGACTGATGCTGGAAAAAACATTTATTTACAATTATTTACAATTTCATGTTATCTCCTTCAATGTACTCTCCTCCTCGGTCTCTACACCGCTCCATACGAATTTTCCACTGTTCATAGCAATGCTGCTGATCATTTTCGGTAAGTCCATACATTACTTCCGTCGCTTTTTCTTTTACTGCTTCAATAGTCTCAAATCTAGTTCCTTTCAAAGCTGACTTGACTTTAGGGAAAAGAAAAAGGTCACAGGGGGCCAAATCAGGTGAGTAGGGTGGATGATCTAAGATGGGAATGTTGTGTTTTGGCAAAAACATCTTGACTGACAACGCACCGTGAGCTGGGGCATCGTCTTGGTGAAGGATCCATGACTTTTTTCTTCACAAATCGTTCCGTTTTCTCCGTACTCGCTCACGTAGGGTAGCCAGGACGCTAATGTAGTAATGCTGATTCACTGTTTGTCCCTCTGGTACCCAATCAATGTGCACAATCCCTTTGATGTCCAAAAAAAAAACAATCATCATTGCCTTGAATTTCGATTTTGACATTCGTGCTTTTTTTGTCGTGGAGAACCAGGAGTTTTCCAATGCATCGATTGGCGTTTAGTTTCGGGATCGTAAGTAAAAAACCACGATTCATCGCAAGTAATAACATTTTGTAAGAAGGTGGGATCACTTTCAATGTTTTCCAGGATGTCAGAACAAATCATTCATCGGCGTTCCTTCTGTTCAATTGTGAGACACTTTGGAACCATTTTTGAACACACTTTGTTCATGTTGAAACTTTCATGAAGAATCTGCCTAACACTTTCCTTGTCAACTCCTGTTAACTCAGACACTGCTCTGATTGTTAAACGGCGATCTTGTCGAACAAGTTTACCGATTTTTTCAATGTTTGCATCAGTTTTTGCTGACAGTGGTCTGCCAGTGCGAGTGTCATCACTGGTGTCTTCGCGGCCATCTTTAAATCGTTTAAACCACTCAAACACTTGTGTTCGCGATAAACAATCATCGCCGTACACTTGTTGTAACATTACAAACGTTTCACTTGCAGATTTTCCTAGTTTGAAACAAAATTTGATGTTAACACGCTGTTATTTCTGTACACTCAACATTTTCCGACGCACAGACAAAACGTCAACTACTTAAAACAGACGCCACGGGCAGACTGAGTGCAGGAGGCAGATGAAACTCGAGCAGTAGGCGGACGTGACAGGCCACGCGACTTTCAGCCTTATTGCATTCGTTTTATTGTTTCACCAGTACTAGTCCGGTTTTTTTCCAGCCACACCTCGTATATAAACAGATAGTTATCTGTGTTACACATTTGTAGCCCACTGAAATTACATCACACATTTTGGTGAAGCAAAATACAAGTTATCGACATTTAAATACAACTCAGATTACTCAAGATACCATAGATATGAGAATGGGAAACTTGTGTCGCAAGTGAACGAGAACGTACACCAATACAATGAAAATGACAACGTGTATTTCAGACACTGCAAGGGAAACGCGAACAGTCACGAATGATATTTTAAGCCACTTTATCGGAAACGATTGGCTCGTTCCCACGCAGTGTGAGAGAATTGTGTCTTAAGAGTTTTTGACTGTAATTGACTTTTGCGCAGGGTGGTTCACAACGAAAAGAGAAGGGAATGGGTGTAACCATCTGCCGGTACATAACCTGTACCTCTAGTTTATCACCAAGGGAGCCCTCATTGTACGAACCGCCACTGCTTTCACTCCATGAGACACTGCGAAGAGGCTGAAAGTAGTATATGTTTCGCCCCACTTTCATAATTAATAATTTCTCGACATGCCTGTCACGATTTTGTTGCTCTCAGTGTCATACGTTGAACACATGCCTATGCATGGAGGAAGAATGCAATGGGACACTTTTGCTCTATTTCCCTTGAGGTCAGCAGCTTCTTCGTTTACCTTTATCAGGTCCTGATTGACTGCCTGTGTAATGTGGAAGCGGGGACGTGTATTTTAGAATTCTCCCGTATAGGTGAGACAAGCTTCTTTCCTTCAGAACGTAGCCCTACCAACCTCCCAATTCACGCTACAACATCACAGTTTGCGCTCCCTAGATGACCAATAAAACAGCATGCCGTGAAACCTGAGCTTCCACTCGAATGGCAAAGTGAGTTATTTCCCTCAATGGAAGCGCAGAGGCTGGTTTTAGGCGCACTCTTCCAGCAGGCTGCAACGTTTCAGTCCACTTGTTACCCTGGAACATGATTTTATTGTAAGTCGAGTAGCTTTCTTCGTGAGTTAGGGTATTATTTAGATGTCAATGTATCAGCACTTTCGTGCTCAGTTAATAACGAGTTAAGCCTTTTTCAACAGTATTCCAATTTGGATATCAGCAAATTCGGGTGTAATTTAAGATTTTGCCCTCGTACTTTGTTCTTCAACAGTATCCATCCATGTGATCGAATCACACTACCTATAGATTAGCTACAAGTTACTTGTGTTGGTTATCCAGTGATAAAGTTTTTGCGGAGTGTTAATTGAGGAAAATAGTGATCTATAACGAAATTCTACCATTGAAGAGAACTTGGCGTCTTTCACGAGTACAGTTCTTTCAATATTTGCTCCTTCCAACACCTTCTATGAGGTTTGCCATTGTCATTCAAATGCGGCCTATTAATGTTGTCCTCTAATCAATACCTTTGGTAGAATGATGTCCGTTCGTTGTGCTGTACTAGACATCGCTTTGCGCCAAGCCCTTTCATCAAACACATCTCGATTTTATGAACATAATGAATATCACAATGAACACTACAAAATTCGTGTAACTTATTTTACTGGAGTTAACACACTCTGATTCCGTAGTTTGGTCCTGTTTCCTTTATCCATTCGTAGCCTCCCATCTAACGGCACTGTACTAGTTGTCGTGTGTGGAATGAATCCCTGTTTGTATGATACCGCAGATCAAAAATTTTAACTTTAAGTCTATCATTTGCATCAAAATATGAATTTCTGACTAAATTGATTGCGCCGATCACGAATTTGAATCCAGTTTCTCTACAACACATAAGGTTTTTGAACCACCACCACAATCATTATCGCCACATCATCAGCATCATCATCATCATCATCATCATCATCATCATCATCAGAATCTGTATACAGTGAAATAAGAAAGCTTTTACAGTAAGATGGAGGTAAAATGGAATAATAAAACGCTAAAAAGAGTAACGTGAGAGACAGAGGAATTAAAAGGAGGTAGAGGTTCTGGGCCTGCTTCCAATTATGATTGCACTTGAACAAACATTTGATGGTCTTCCTTTTGTGCGTCACTTATCCTTCACATGTCATACACCAGCAGCAGTCAGACACCGTTCTTATTCCCCAATGACCTTGATAATGACGTTCCACAGGTTTAAGTTCCTGATGTAATCGTTCACCATGTTCCTCTGGTGTGCAAACCATATTGTCCTGAAAACTGTGTAGGTGTGACACTAGAAAACGTAGTTCTTGGGAAACATTCCATCTTAACTGTACATATGACTCTGGCATATATCCCGCTATTTCCTTGTAATCAGGCTGCTTATTCTGGTCAGGGAAATGCTGGTCTACTCTCCCTTTCACACACGTATAGCAAAGCATTTAGGTGTACCCTGTTCGCTAGAAGAGAGGAATGCCAGTCGCTCAGTCACCACATACAAGTCACTGGTGTTATTCATACTTCACATTTGAGGGTACTTCATTGTACTGTAAGTTTCTTTTAACTGTGCTGAATACGTATTTGGAATTTATGGTAGTTCATTTTCAACGCGTAATGATTCTGCTTTAAAATATCACTTTGAAGAATTTATATATAACTGCCATTGCATACTGCCCAAACATTTCAAGTCAAAATTAAATTTTCACTCTGCAGTGGAGTGTGCGCTGATATGAAACCTCCTGGCAGATTAAAACTCTCTGGTAGAGCACTTACCCGCGAAAGACAAAGGTCTCGAGTTCGAGTTTCGGTCCGGCACACAGTTTTAATCAGCCAGGAAGTTTCATTTCAAGTCATACTTTCAGCACTCATTCGGCGATATCTTTGCAGAACACCATTAAACCGTCTGCTACAAAAAATTGCCTAAGGCCAAAAATCACGATTTCAGTATTCTGAATATGAAGTACCACGTGGAAGTAAGTTATTTTCACTGAGACATGGTCCCAGAAACTTTGCTGCGTCTTTTAAGAGTCCCAAGACTTACACCACATTGAAGTTCATGAAATTCACCGTCCTGTTTGAGTAAGATATTTTTGCTTACTATCGGTACCCCATACTTGGAGTAGTCGGAATCACTACTTTCATGACACCTCCAAATCAGAGAATTCATATGTACCTATTGATGGAGGTGAAGAGGGGACTGGCAGCCCTGGACCATGAGGGACCTGGCTAACCGTCAAAGGTAAGTTCAGATGCAAGCTTTTGTTCATGTTTCTTTTGCTGTATTCCGCCACATTCCCCATACACAAGTAACAGCCATAGGCACGATTCTTCTGCTTTAACATGTATGACACACAATGTGTGGAGCAAACGACGTCTTTTGATCTCCGAGTTTCGTGCCGAAATAAGCAAAAATTCTCTTATTTCTCAACGTCTTAAGCTTATCACATACGTTCCGCATTTGTAAGATAATGTATCCGGGTTATTCACACAGTGCCTTCCAGATGTTGCGTTATACATGCACCTTCGACGAAATAGCACCAAAAATGCTCTAAAGCGCCAGCAATTCTCACATTCACTCAACTGCCCGTTTCTGCGGCTGTAGCGAAACGTTACCTGTGAAGTTCATTCTACGCCCTGTTTCACCATCCTATAAACTAGCAATGTTGCCATATTTTATATAAATTACAGTACATCACGTAGAGTTTGCCGCCAATAGTAAATAGCCCGCAATAGTTAGCGAGGAGGGGTAGCTGTGCATAGAAAACCCAAGTCAATCTGTGTAATATTTTCCTTGATTAGTTGTAATCGGAAAAATGTAATTCTTAGTGGACTTATTGCACTTCGAGTTTTCCTCCTCCCCCCTCCTCCCCCACCCCCTATTCCATCATCCCCTGTGTGATATCTTGTACGAAAATCCATTGCTTCTCCTTTCTTTCTAAGTTTAAAATGTCTTATTCCATCTTTATACTGAGAGGTGTTCTTGCTGACCCATTTAATCGATTTAATACATGCCTTTTTTTGTGTGTGTGAGTGATCATAGTAAATTAAGATTTATCCTTGACGTTAAAATAGTTTCGTATGCTAAACTGGAATTATGTCTTGTGAATAATTGGTTTTATGGGAGCTTATATTCAGTTTGGTTCAATCCCTACAAGGCAACTTCATTGTTAAATCATCCGAAAAAGGCACAAAATTCCAATATATGTAATGAATCGTCACCCTATGGTTGTAAGGGATCAAAGGCTTCTCAGCTGCGTACCTTTATTATGAATATCAAGTAAACTAGTTCTTAATCTTTTATTGTACACCGGTTCACAATGCCCATTGCAAACACGATGAGTAGTGTCCCGTTCATTTCAGAATATTCAGAAATTAGGTATCTTATTACGGATGTAGATATTATCTCAGCAACCGAACCAAAAAAGCTGCTATGCAGCATTTAGTAGCAAGGGCTTACGAAGAAAACGAAGCTTACCTCCTTTAAGGTCTCGAATTTAATCCAGGACATTAGTATAAAGTTTGTCGATTAGGAACTTTATGCTACCACATCCACTCTCTCTGTAGGTCCGAGAATACCAGCGAAAATTTCTGCCATCACCAACATCAGAAGCGGCTGTTACTTGGACCAGTGTTGCGCCACTGCACAGGCGTGCGCTGGAGACGCGAAGGAGGCTAGAGTCCTCTGCAGCATGGCACGAAACGCTTCCACATATTGCCTACTCCGGCAGTTAGGATGGATTTCCAACGACGATTCCTGTTCCTGATTTTCAGCTGGTCCTAGTTAGGTATTTCACATTCGTCTCTTAGACTAATAATCTTGACGTTGCTGACTTGAGATCAATTTTGATTTTAGTTCAGCAACTGGGTCCAGTTTACGAACTGTCGAATAATATTAAATCTGATCAACTGACCAACTTGCAGGGTTGATCTCAGTTAGCGCGAAACATGCTTGGTAACACAGCAAAATGAGCCACGGGTTCGATTATCACAATTCAAACGCAGTTGTTATTTGAATATCGTAGATACAAAATGTTTATTGCTGAATTTTTCATGCTGGGAAGCTGGAGGAAAATAAGCACAAGAAACATCTCACACTTCTTCAAGAAAGTTCTTCACAAACGGAAACATTAAAGGAATCACATACACGTAAAGAGCACCAAAATAAACAACGTAAGTCTCGGAGACTAAAGCCGTCGGCACACGGACCGTGCATCAGAGAGTTGAGCGTGCCGAGTTTCTGGCGTCATAGCGTGGAATAGCACGTTTGGGAGTCTTTCCGAACGTGCAGAACAATATCTAGCATGTCAGATATTCTGAGCGTGCGGCTTCTCATTGACCAATGAGATGGCACAATGCCACCTACGTCACATGCACGACATCTCGCTTCAGCACAGAGTTGTGAGGTGCCATATTGGCATTCATTTCAAGCCTATACGTATAAATATGCCGTTTCTGAGCACCATAAAATTGAGAATCACTGGAAAACCCGTTGTTAACTGTGTGATTCGTTCCAATAAAATAATGAGACACGTCGTATTTGTGGCAAAAGAATAATTGTAACTTGCGTATTATGAGAGTATGCTATTTGAAGGCAGTGACACACTGAAAATTCACCCAAAACCCATTGTTCTTGGTACAATTTGTTTTAATTAAATTTCAATCAGTAACAAATCTACGATTAAAGTTTTCCGCAAGTAGTAACATGCCATGATTTATGATCAGCAGTGTGTTTTGGTTTAGCGTTGTGAGTGGCGTCACTTATCGGTGTAAAAGTAACCTATGGCGGTGGTTCCCATCGCGGAACTTTCAAGAATTTTTTCCCAACATCGCGTTTTTATTAGTTTAATGTAAGTATGTACTATAATATTTGATGTTATGTAAATATAAGTTCAACTTCTTCGAGGAGTGTGTTTGTTCGATTGGCTTAATCTACAGGACAGCTTGCGCTACTTGTATGAAGATATTTTGCTCCTTTTCCTTTTACGCTTAGTAATTCACATGTTGCAAAGATTCTGCCACTGGATAGGAACAGTGATCAAGTAAGACTGACCTTGGGGATTTACTAAAATGTGGGAATGATGAAATAATGTTTATCGTATGTGGAGAAGGATTGCAAATTTTTAATGCACTGTTTGTAATGGAACTTTTTTAAGCCTGTGTCCTTACTGATTGGACATGGCTCGTACTTTCCTTTTCGTGGGCGAAGGAGGAAATGTGCGTTTTAATAGAGCTAACGTGGGAATTTTACGCGCTCCCGTTCAGTAAACAGTGTGATTTACGGACTAGAAACATCCCGCAACTGCCCCGGAATGCGTTGTGATCGCGTATACCACATTGGGGCCCACGTACCGTATGCACAAGTCACATCATTGCTGAGCGCTCAGCAGCACGTTGAACTCAGCACGCTCAACGTTCACGTTCGACAGTGCGGTCCGTGTGCCGACGGCTTAAGGCTGTTGAACACTTTGATGCTCATCACAGATAGGAAAACAGAATGTTCCTTATATAAGAGGTACATGTTTCAAATCGCACTACTACCATAATTATTTTCGTAGAGAATATCGTCGAGGACATATCGTTCAACTGCTGGCAGCTGAAGGTAACATAGCTGGCGCCTGAATTTGACATTGAAGAAAAACTATGGACAATGGCATCGAGTCTGCTTTTCAGAAATGTGCCGAGCATGATGAGAACATAGGAATTTTGAAATCAGTATCCGTGAAATTTGGCGCCTCCTTATGTGAACGAAAGCTTCTACAGTTCACAAGGTTTAAAACCATTGTTACTAACGCTAAGAAAACTGTCGAAGTAGAGACTGGCAGCTGTATACATTTGACTTGTGTGCTTGGATCTTTTACGAAACCGAAGGTTGGTTTGAACTCTGCAGCGATTTACTGGACACATTCCTTTTAGAGATGGTGTACCCACGCTCCCTCAGACCTTTGAACGAACTTATGCGTCCAGACGTGGAGTCAAGAATCACGATCCTACTCGGCATTTGGCAGTTTAAAAATCATTTCCAGAAGCTAAACAAGTAGTATATAAGAAACAAAAGCCGGGCCGAAATGGAATTGAAGTCTAACTTCCTCAGTGTAAACGCACCTATTCACTGTATCACCGAGATGCAACTTCTGTTACGAATTTACCAATATATATATATATGACCATGAAGAAGGGAACAGTACCGGGTGATAATGAGCTCAGCATTGACATCCTCAAACTGGCAGCAGAGGTAACAATAAATCACTTGGCAAAAGTATTACTTCCTGCCGGCACTAGATCTTGTTAAACCGAATTAGTTCCACCCTTGACTCAGCCCAACCTATAGAACAAGCAGGATTCCGAAGCAATTTTAGCACTATTGACCACATTCTGACCATTAGTGAAGTGATAAGCAGAGCGAATGAATACAAACTGCCTCTCTGCACTGCCTTTGTTGACTTTGAAAAGGAATTTGACTCCGTTAGCCATGTAGCTGTCCTCAAAGATTTGAGTGAGCAAGGAGTGGGAGCAGCACACATTGAAGTCCTCAGGAAAATCTACGAGAATTCTTCAGCTTATGTTAACATCGGCGAATCAACTAAAGAATTCCGCATCATGAGGGGTGTCAAGCAAGGCGATCCCATCTCCCCAAAAGTGTTTTCTGCTGTATTGGAAATGGCTATGTCAAAGCTGAGCTGGGAAGGTAAGGGAATTAGAGTTAATGGAAGAAGGCTTAACAACTTGAGGTTTGCCTTACTGGCCAAAGACTTCGCAGAGCTCCAAAACGTAGTTACAGATCTTGCATCGGAATGTCAGCCGGCTGGCTTGAACATGAACCTTTCCAAAACAAAAGTAATGTCCAACAAATGGGTCCCAGCTAGAGATGTGAAAGTCAAGGACAGTCTACCAGAAGAGGTCAGTGAATATGTCTACCTTGGCCAGATTATAAATAAGAAGGGAAACATAAGGCCAGAAATCTATCGACGCATCAAGCTTCGCTGGCAAGCGTTTGGGAAGAATTCAAAAGTATTCAGATCAAAAATGGCAGTAAATTTGAAGAAAGCAGTATTTGATCAATGCATTCTTCCTGTGATGTATGGCTGCGAGACATGGACACTGAACTCATTTACAAAAGGGAAACTTAGGACAGCACAGAGAGCCAAGAAAGGACAGGAAAAGGGCAGATAACATCTGGCCTGTGACAAAGGTTAATGACATCTTAGAGACAGTGGGTTCCTTGAAATGGCAGTGGGCTGACCACGTCGCAAGAAGAAAAGACAACAGATGGACGAAGCTAGTACTGGAGTGGAGTCCGAGAGAGCACCGGAGGCCTAGAGTAAGACCACCAGACAGATGGGACATAGACATCAAGAAGATCACTGGTAACACCTGGCAGAGAACTGCCCAAGACCGTCCCATTTGGAGAAGACTGTTGAAAGCCTACCTGAATCCACGACTCGAAGAGGCCACATCATTTAATGATTGAATTGGCTGATGATGATGACGATATATGACGTCGCTCATTGGTTTATATGTACTTCTAGTTTTGCTCATTAACGTGCGTGTGGTTGTCAGAGAAACTTGAAATCAAGTTCAGAAGTGAAATATGCAATACGAGCCGTGTAGTTATTGCTGTTCAATCCAGAAGACCATTTCTGCAAGATATGTTCAGTCAGTACTAACTGCTGTCGAACTGTTCACTGTAAATAACTGGACTCTGCCTTTCTGGCTTCGTCCCTAAGCGTTCTCATATTAATTACGAACTGTCCCTAAAAATTCTTACGAAAGCAATTGATACCTGCACTCATGACTTACACTGCCGATATCGTCCCCACGCAACATGATGGAAAAAAACTATTTCGAAATTCAGCAGGGTATATTAAATACAACTTCTTTATTTGTTACTTCTTTTCATCTTGTTCTAACTGAAAATGAAATTGTTACTTTGCAGTGCGTTTTGATAGTTGGACCGCGAAGGTGACGCTACATCACAGCAAAATAATCGCACATTAACCTGCATATACCTTAGATTTCCAAGTTCAGCTATATCTGGTTTATCGTAAGGCCATCGCCTTTATATAATCGACTCTTTAACTACTGGAGCCATGAACGAAAGCAAGTGGAGTCACTTGCTCTCTAGTGGAAACTAGTGTACAGAATTTTTATTCGGTGTACAAATCTCACAAGTATTCATACATTGGTACCTGTTATTGTACTACTATACAGATTTATATTACTCTGGCCTCGAACCGTGGAGCGTAAACGGAAACAGAATGAGTGTAGTAATCAGTAAGTAACGTAAGTTTGTTTTGTCTGTGAAGTTGTTGAGCTGCTCACAGTAAATAATTTCGTCTACGATTTCGGTGCCGTTATGCCCTGCAGACGGGTGGATATCTTTCCAGAGCAGTGTCAAAGAAGAGTTCGAAAACTTGTCTCTGTCAATTCCTAGCACACGCTCTAGTCGGCCAGACAGACTGGTCTGACATCCGCAGTTGTTACCAGTCCCACGGGTATCACTCTCAGCACGCTACAGTCATGGTTGTTGTATACAATGCCGACTTTTCAAGAAATTATCACAAAGAGAACGCCTACCTCGTTGTACGACCTAATCACTTTAGTAGCATAATTTCAGCGGTGAGAATTGAAGGCCGAGTATTTAAGGAACGAAACTGAGAAGAGTAATTCCACGGGAAAATTAAAATTAAAGTATGCTGGAGAGGATATACAGCAGATATATAACGCAACGATTCTTTAAGAATATGGCATGGGAGATCAAGGAACAGTGTTTCAAAAGTTTATACCGAGGAACAAAAATAAAAGCTGTGAGATATATGTTTGAAATACCAAGAAGTACTTTACAGTCACCCTGATAAGGTAATAAAAATGATAGATAATTAACTATTTAGGATGAAACCTTTGTCATTAGCCTGACAAAAGGCTATTGAGAACGAGCTGCAGATCATGTTAGATTTGAGAATGGAAGAAAAAGTGTAGAGTTCCAACAACAGTTCTGTTGCCATTGTACCTAAGAAAGGTGGACGTGTTAGGATAGTTCTAGAAGCCAAGAGACTTAATCAGAGTATTGAAATGGAAACTGACTGACCTAAAATTATGCCTGACATTTTGTGGTTGTTTGCAGGACTGAGTCCATAACTAACTCTTTACATGACTTATGAATATTGGAAAGACCCTATAGAATAAGAAAGCAGGAGATATATATCATTTTAATTCAGTGGAAACAGATGGTTCTGACCTGTTATAGTCGCTGAGACAAGGGAGGAACATTTTCAAATGGTGTGTAAATTATTTGAAAACTTAATAAAGGAAGAATAGCTTTGAAATTATCCAAAACTGATCCTGTTGCGAAGGAAGTAAAATTTATAGGAAAACAGTTTATGAAGGTCAAATAAAATCTGATTCGGAGAAAATAAGAGTAATTAAAGAGTCCCAGACTAAACAACCAGAAACAAGTTACGTCATTCATGGGATTGTGAGAGTTTTAGAGGAAATTTGTACCTGAAAGACTGTTAAATAAATTCTACATGCAGTGTTAAAGAAGAATACGCCACGTAAGTGGAGACGTTTATTAGAGTGAAAGAATGATTTTAAGAAAAAAGAATGTTATTTCATCAATATGTAAATGACACCTCCTGTCCTGCCACTGACAGTAGTTTTTATGAGAACACATCAGAGTTTTTCCATCTGATTACATTGAATAATTTCATTTTGCAGTTGAGTTCTGTCCACATGAAAGTAATTACGACATCTTAGAGAAGTGTTTGTTTGAGTATTGTGTGGAGCCTTTAAAAAATCCAGTTTTTCCTGCTTGGTCACAAAAATGCTATATTTACAGACTTTAAGTCATTAACTTCCTTGATGAATTGCAAATTGTATCATGGATGATTAATAAGATAGCCTTTAACAAAACGTATATGCTGGTAAGCTATCAGTCACTTAAAGTTTTGGAATCTTGGAGCCGTACAGCTAAGGGACAAAGGCAGGCGGTCGGGCTTACATCATTAGCTACCTGAAATCAGTGGTTTTTCCCAGTCACGGAAGAGGTAAGGTGAGAGCTGGCTTGAGTATCAGCATATGGAGCAAGTTGCTAGCCCTAAAGATGGTGGCTATCACGTTATGGCAGACTGGGGCTAATGACAAATACTTTAAAATTAAACGATAATTCACAGTTTTGAAAACCAATTGCATTAGCCTAATTACGACATCTAGGTGCATGTATTGAGACATTAGTATTATGCGTATTACAAGAACTACTGAAGTCAAGTCATAACAGTAAATGAATAGTTTGACAAGAATCATTAAAAATTAATAACATTTGAACAGTTCGTCTGATCTGGACAAATTATTAAATGATGGGTGAGGACGCAACTATGATAATTAAGAGGCACATGTTCTTGTATATTATATTTATGAAGTTATTATTTAACTACGTAAATGTGGCACCCCATGAAACATGGACTTTGTCGTTGGTGGGAAGGTCTTCGTGTCTCAGCGATAATAAAAGAAGAAAAAAACAGCTGGACACGTACCACATCATAACGGTTACCGTGAGGTTGATCGATGGAACATGTAGCTAACTAACTAAAAAAAACTTCATTCAGTTTACAGCCGAGACTCGGTGCCGTTTGCTGAGATCACATTCAATTTTACATGGCAGAGTCATTGGAGGAAAGCTTAAAGAGGATGACTGTATTAGAAGGGGGTCCTTCTGTGTTATTCTGTGAACAAAAAAAAAATTACTGATAACAAGCAGGAGTATCTGTTTTTCCGAAGTTCCCATTTTAAAAACTTTACGTTTAGTGACAACCTAACAACACAGGCGTTTGAATAAGAACCTCTACCGTGGAGATTTTCTTTCTTTTCCTACTTTTGAACCAATTTGTTGGGTACTTCCTGGGTTTAATAATACGAATACATATTTTCAGCAGTTCTGTGTGTCAATGACATGTCTAACATTTATATACCATAGTAATCAATATTAGTTAGTTATTACTGACTGGTGTCTATAAATAGTGTGGTGAATCAACAGAGTGACTTTCGATCCAGCAATAGCCGTCTCTCGTTCTGAAATATCACAGAAACGATTATGTAGCATCTCACGTATATTAACGCTTCGATTTCCACTTCGATCGCAGAACACAAGGGTCAAATGACATGTTAGCACCTATAAGAGCTCTACAGGTACGATGGATGGAAATATTAAATCGCCGGCCGGAGTGGCCAAGCGGTTCTAGGCACTACAGTCCGGAACCGCGCGACCTCTACGGTCGCAGGTTCGAATTCTGCCTCGGGCATGGATGTGTGTGATGTCCTTACGTTAGTTACGTTTAAGTTGTTCTAAGTTTTAGGGGACTGATGACCTCAGAAGTTAAGTCCCATAGTGCTCAGAGCCATTTTAACCATTTACTAAACAATCCTGACACAAACTCAATAGCAAATAGAACCGAAATTTAAAACTGTATTAACTCTGAACAATTTAGGGTATTATGGCGTCAAATACCAGTCGGTCATTATTACCCGAAATCGGATATGGGTATAACTTTTTAAGGAAAGGAGGAGGGTTAAAACGTTTTCTACCATCTTATTTGACGGAACGTTTTTCAACGTTTCTGAATTCTATTAAAGTGTCCATATTTTCTCGTGTCTTGCTGCCATTATCAAGATTAATGTGAGAAAAGTTCCCACGGTATCTTAATAGTTCCTACACATAAAATATTAACCAAGTAACATGACTTAGCTGTAGTAATGCAGATGCATTTAAGTGATACGTAAATATGGTGGTTCTCGTATTTTGTCAACTTTCTCCAAACTGTGTACCTGAGTACCGTAACAAGCCCTTCAGCAACTGTGTAATACCTTGCTTCAGCTTTCCAACTTGTTGGAGAAATTGCGTGGCGTATTCTCCAGGCTGCTGCTTCGTGTTTACCGTGTGGCAGCTGGAACGTGATCGCGTGCCCTTCTGCAGTTACGCGACTTCCACGTGTGTCCGAGGGCTGCCCTACTGAGGCACCTGTAGTTCCATTTGTCTCTCCCTAATGTTTTCGCTCCCTTCTGGCGTACGAAAGAACTTTCTGTATGTTGGCCTTCCCAGCGAGTTGCATGAACTATGCAGACCAGAGCATATAAACTGCCAGTCTGAGTGATGTCCAGACGTTCATTGCAAGCAGAGGAAAGTAACTAGTGGCTACTTATGAGTAGCTACAAAAAACTTCTCACAATATCTGTACTATTTTTTCTGTATTCTGAGGAGTATTATTGTTTTTTACGTTATTAGCAACAACGCTGTGCTCCTCCATAGCTAAATGGTCAGCATGTCTGACTGCTACGTAAAGGAACCGGCATCGGCTCCCAGTGCTGCCAAGGTCTCGAATGGGTTGCACTTAGCCTCGCGATGCCCCCTAATGAGCCACTTGAGTGAGAAGTAGTGACTCTAAAATCTGATAGTCGACAACGGTCGACAGAATCGTGCGTTGTGACCTTGACGCTTCAAAACACATCCTAATGACGCCATTGACATAGGGTGACCGGCAGCCAGCCGGTACTCAGTAACCCAATAAGACAAGTAGACGGATTTTTTATAGCATGAAAGTTACTATTTTTGCTACATTAATCAACTAGTGGCAATACCACAATTACATATTCTTCAAGTAAGAGGGTGATTCAATAAATAAGTCGCAAACGCCATATTGCTGCATATCGTTTTAAATTTAGCACCTATATGTTTCTAGAAGGTGCAGCACATGTAGTCAATACACAGGATTTCGCGGCCAATGATGAACGATCTGCAGTCAGACCAAGATAGCAGTTTTGCAATGAGTGTGTACCAGACTAGAGAAACTTTAATTTTTGTAAGCCGAGGAACTCTTGGAACTTCTTAATATATATTTTTACTTCAAGTGAAATAACTGAGAAGCTGAAACTTCAATAATATTGCTTAAATTCCTTAATGCAACTGGTCCTTCTAAATCTGCTGGGTGCAAGTGAATGTACTGTCACTTTGCTTGTCTTTATCGTTTCAACACTGACCTACAGAACTTTCCGTGATAAATACAGCTCAAATTTATTCTCTTCATTTATGACCCACAATTCTCTTCATTTATGACCCAAAATGTGCAAGGATAGCGCAATCTTACTATTAATTAACACAAAAGAATGGCCCTGAATTAGAAGAAATCCTGACATTAACCCATACATTTCAAATATCACTTACCTCACAGAAAATCTTCATGACACGAACTACATCAAATATAGCAGGTATACAGCCAGCCAAATAAAAGGTTCTAACTTCTGTAGGCTGTAACTACTAATAGGCATGTGGTTAGCAAAGGGAAGATCTTGCTGCAGAGCAAACAATGGATTTAGCAGATTTTACCTTAATCATGTGACAATCAGTTCAAAAAAATTATATACTCATCAATAGTTCCATTACCCATATTTTACAATCCATATCCGACCAATAGTAAATGGTTCAAATGGCTCTGAGCACTATGGGACTCAACTGCTGTGGTCATCAGTCCCCTAGAACTTAGAACTACTTAAACCTAACTAACCTAAGGACATCACACACATCCATGCCCGAGGCAGGATTCGAACCTGCGACCGTAGCAGTCGCACGGTTCCGGACTGCGCGCCTAGAACCGCGAGACCACCGCGGCCGGCTGACCAATAGTAAATCTAAATGACTGATACACGTCCAGACCGGCCGTTTGCACTAACACAGATTCTAACCTTCATCACTGCTAACTATTAACTTCTAACCTCCATCGCTGCTGACTATTAACTTGCAACTACGAGTCCGACCAGCCACAGAGTCTCTTACAGAGGGTGCACAGCGCTGTCAGTGATATTAATGCAGTCTTAGCGCTGTATAGGGCTGCCAACATACAAACACATAAACAGGCTACTTACCTAGGCTACTTACGCTCTCCACAGAGCACGTCAATGGCGAAATTCGTCACATACGTGCTTGCAACTATATTTCATGGAAATCTGTCTTCAATTGGATACTGTAATACAGCAAAGGACAAGGAAAAAAAAGTGTTTCAGTTTACAAGGCGAGAATGTTCCAAAGGAAAACAGATATCAGGTCGATACACGTGGCTCTGATGTCTCTCTCAGTATTCGAATTATTTACTGAACCATCCTCTTACTCAAAATTTATTTGATTAATGAGTACTTCTGTGAGTTACCGAGTTAAATCCTATATTATTCACCATAAGCTGTTTTCTTATATCACTGAAGCTATTCAGGATGAAAGTGTCATTTGCTCTATTGTAGTTTAGTTTTCAGAACAGTACACTTTTGGTACTCAACGAAACGTATATCCTGTGGATTTTTTAGATAAGAGATGTCAGCCGAGTGCCCTGATTTAGCTATGTAGCTTGAAGTGTTGATAATGGTTGGTTTGACCAACAGATTAAGCTTGCATTCTGATCTAATCCAACAGAACAAGATGGCACTCAGAGAGTGCAGATCTGTATGCACATCTATATACATACCCCGAAAGCCACCGTATGGTGCATGGTGGAGGGTACACTGTACCACTACCAGTCGTTTCCTTTCCTGTTCCTCTCGGAGATAGAACGAAGGAAAAACGACTCTCTCTACGCCTCCAAATCACCCCTGATTTCTCGTATCTTATCTGCGTGCTCCTTACGCGAAATTTATGTTGCCAGTAATAGGATCGTTCTGCAGTCACCTTCAAATACCAATTCACTAAACTTAGAACTATTTAAACCTAACTAACCTAAGGACGTAACACACATCCATGTCGAGGCAGGATTCGAACCTGCCACCGTACGGTCACACGATTCCAGACAGAAGCGCCTAGAACCGCTCTGCAGCAGCGGCCGGCTGCTGTGAAGCAGATGACAGTGACTTTGGTATCCTTTTCCAGAAGAATGTGAATACTGACTTCGTATTGCAGAAGCTTTTGACTGTCCTGTCTCTGAAAGAATGTACGTGAGCATAAATAACAGCTCACTTATCTCGTAAGCTTATATAACAGGCGATTGTGTAACGTATTGAATCAGAAGCTGCACACGTTTTATCAGAAAGGTCTCAAATTACTGCACTGGAGACAATGTAGCTCATAAAGGAGGCTGAACACCAATGAGATACGCAATTGACTCGGCCATTACGGTACGTCAGTAACTGAAACCGACTTGAGTAAACGTCATTCCTGAAGCCGGCTTCTCTGCAACCGGCTGTGTAACGAGAGCTGCTGCCAATTAAACTATTGCATCCCTGATATTCCAGTTAGCGTCGCGTCGTTGCGTACATATGCAGCGACCATAGCCTCAGTTCTGTGTGAAAACACTAGTTTTTTCGGTGAAATCGCCAGTTACGAGTCTGCTATCCTTGTGAGCTGAAGAGTGAAGTTGGCTCAACAAATAAATCTTGGCAGGGATACTGAAAACAGCAGATGCTAGTACTGGCACGCTGTAACTTGTGCTATGAAAGTGTGACAGAAACAGGAGACTATAGAGGCTCAAATGGTCGCTGTTCTATGACGCGGTGACGTTTAGGGATGAATTACATACACGGTGGACCGTTGCAGTTATGGATATTGTGATATCGTTGTCACAAAGACGTCTGCAATGAGAATCACTCGGCACACTCTTTAGTGGAGGGTCAAAAAGCATAATTTCAGAGAGTTAACGAAACTCGAGAGATAAATGGGGCAGTATTTTATCACAGAGACTGTCAAAATTGTTTGATTTAGAACTTCGCCAATCTTGAATACATTTACACATCTATCTACGAAATTTCTCCGTCGCCCTACGGTGGTTAAACTAATTAGCCCAAAGTTGGAAAAACACTATATATTCGATTAGTGAATGTCTGATGGCCTTCACCGAAGGTGAAAAGCTCCTCTACCTCCAGAGCTTTGTTTCCCTGCAAAAATTCGTGACGGGGAAACAAGATCCCTGTCAGCTGCAGAGGACTCGGAGCAGCAGCTTCGCACCCCTGCCTCAGCCAATCACATAATGCGATTTCGTAGATGTCTCTACGGCAACGCCTCAGTGCTGTCGCAACTCTATACAGCCTCTTGTTTCGCAGCCAGCCGTTAGCACTTCGCAGGTAACACTGCTGCTAGCTGTAGGATATTTCTTATTCCGTTCCCATTACAGCCAAAATTTTTACTTGGTCTTTATAGAAATCTATGGCGGATTTTTTCTTGTCAGCAGTCTTCTGACTGCTTTGATGTGGCCCGCCACGAATTCCTCTGCTTCCTCTCCTGTGCTAACCACTTCATCTCAGCGTGGCACTTGCAATTTAGGTCTTCAATTGTTTGCCGGATGTATTCCAATCTCTGTCTTAACACATGCCCCATCATCCTATTGCTTCTTCCTGTCAGTGCTTTCTGTATAAATCTTTCCTCACCGCGTCGGGGCAGAATCTCCTCATTTCTTACCTTACCAGTCACTTAATTTTCAATATTCGTCTGTAGCTCCATATCTCAAATGCTTCCACTCTCTTCCTTTCCGGTTTTCCAACAGTCCATGTTTCGCAACTGCACACCGCTGTGTTTCGAGCATACATTCTCACAAATTGCTTCCTCAATTTAAGGTCTATGTTTGATACTAGTAGCCTTCTCTAGGCCAGGAATTCCATTTTTGCCATTGATCATCTGCTTCTTATGTCCTCCTTGCCCCGTCCGGCATAGCTTATTTTGCTGCCTAAGTAGTAGTATTCCTTAGCTTCATCTACTGCGTGGCCATCAGTCTCACTGTTCTTATTTCTGATACTTCTCATTACTTTTATCGTCCTTCATGTTACTCTCAATCCATTTCCTGTACTCATTAGGCTGCTCATTGCATTCAGCAGATCATGTAATTCTTCTTTACTTTCACTCAAGATAGCAATGTCATCAGTGAATCATATCATTGTCAGCGTTTCATATTGAACTTTAGCCGGCCGTTGTGGCCGAGCGGTTCTAGGCGCTTCAGTCTGGAACCGCGCGACCGCTACGGTCGCAGGTTCGAATCCTGCCTCGGGCATGGATGTGTGTGATGTCCTTAGGTAGGTAGGTTTAAGTAGTTCTAAGTTCTAGGGGACTGATGACCTCAGATGTTAAGTCCCATAGTGCTCAGAACCATTTTTTGAACATTGAACTTTAATTCCACTCCTGAAAGTTTCTTTCATTTCCGTCATTACTTCCTTGATGTATAGACGGAATAGTAGAGGCGAAGGACGACATCCCTGCTTTACACCCTTTTTAATGCGACCAATTGTTTCTCGGTTTTCCACTCTTATGAATCCCTGAAAATGTTCAAATGAATGTGAATTCCTAAGCGACCAAACTGCTGAGGTCATCGGTCCCTAGACTTACACACTACTTGAACGAACTTATGCTAAGAACAACACACACGTCCGTGCCCGAGGGAGGGCTCGAAACTCCGGCGCTAGCGGCCGCGCAATCCGTGCATGGCGCCTCAAATTGCGAGGCTACACCGCCCTGCTATTATTCCATCTTGGTTCTCGTACATATTGTATATTACCCGTGAGACATAGTGACTTCACAAAGCGGAAACAACTGCAGGTATCAGAATTATATTACCATCTTCCGACCAGAATAGGTAAGAAATTTACATGTAGAATCATAGCCTGTGGGCCTTAGTGTACGGAATGCCTGCGAGAACGGTGCATATAATCCTAAAAAACATCATGTGGTCCAAGCGTTGCTTGTTTGATGACTAATCTAAACGTTCACGGTCATGGATCGAACCCTTCCACTGCTTCAGTTATGAATACAAATAATCAGCAATGGGAAGTCCTCCAGCATAAGAAGTCACCCTCATTCTGCCAACGACCTTTTTAAAGAGGACGGAGGAGTGGACAGAGGTTCAGGGTACTAACTTGCTCTTGGGGTGGGAAGCTGACCCTAAGAGGCGGAAGAATCAGCAATGGTTAACGATGCGAGGATTCAGAAGTCAATGGATACCTTCGCATTAAAGACACATAACGTTATCCACAGCACACGTGGCCTGTAATCGATAGATTTCCTGGTGATCTCTACATTGCCGAAAGATTCCAAAATAGTTCCCCATTTGGATCTCCGGGTGTGGGCCCTGAAGAGCGAGGTGAATTGGTGGTAGGAATGAAAGAAGAGACAGCCTAACTTTCTGGAATGAATTTTAGATTGTAACAGCGAATACTCTGTTCAAGATTCGCAGGAGGAGGCGGTGTACTTGGAAAAGGCTGGGAGATACAGAAATAATCAGTTAGGTTACATTAAGTTCACACAGAGATTCCGAAATCGGACATTAGATTTTAAGGCATACCCAGGGGTAGAAACAGACCCAGATAACAATTTGGTAACTATGAGCAGTAGGCTGAAATTTAAGAGTCTTGTTAGAAAGAACGAATGCGCAGTGAAGTCAGATACGAAGTACTAGGGATTGAAGACATAGGCTTCAAGTTCCCTGAGGCTATAGATATTACGATAATGCATTGCTCAGCAGGCAGTTCAGTTTAAGAGGTATGTACATCTCTAAAAAATTCGCAATCACAGAAGTTGGAGTGAAAAAATTGGGTACAAGGAAGGTAATGGAGAAGACACCACAGGTAACAGAAGAAATACTTCGGCTGATCAGCGAAGGAAAGAAGTACAAAAATGTTCAGGAAAATCCAGGAATACGAAAATACAACTCACTTCGGAAGCAAATAAACAGGAAGAGCAGGGAAGCTATGGTGAAATAGCTGCCTGGAGAACGTGAAGAAATCGAGAAAGAAATGTATGTCATAAGGACTGACTCATCACATAGAGAAGGCCAAACACCCTTCGGAAAAATCAAAAGCAAACGCGGTAGAATTAATAGTGCAACGGTAATTCCACTGTTCAAAGCAGAGGAGAGAGCGGATAGGTACAAAGAATACTTTGAGCATCTCTGTGAGAGAGAGGACTTATCTGATGACGTGACAGAAGAAGAAACAGGAATTGATAGGGAAGAGACAGGGGATCCAAGATTAGAATCAGAATTTAGAGGAGCTTTATAAGACGTAAAATCAAATAAGGAACAAGGGATAGGTAACATTCGATCGGAATTTTTAAAATCATTGGCGGGAAAAGGCACCAAAAGTTATTCACCCTGGTGTGTAGAATGTATGGGACTGGGGATATACCACCACACTTTAGAAGAAACACTGTCAACACAACTCCGAAGATTGCAACGGCAGAAATATGCGAGAATTATAGCACTAACGGCTTAACAGATGCATTCAAGGTTGCTGACGAGACTAGTATTAAGAAGAATAAGAAAGAAGTTTGACGATCTGTTAGATGACAATCTGTTTAACTTTAGGAAGGGTAAAGACACCAGAGAGGCAATCCTGACGTTGCGGTCGATAATGTAAGCGAGACTGAAGAAAAAGCAGGACACTTTCATAGGATTTGTCGACCTGGAAAAACTGTTCGACAATGTCAAACGGTACAAGATGTTCAGAAAGTAGGGGTCAGCAACAAGGAAAGAGGGGTAATATTCAAAATGTGCAAGAACCAAGAGAGAACAATAAGAGCGGAAGGCCAGAGGGTGTAAGACAGCGATGAAGGTTTTCGCCCTGCCATTGAATCTATAGGTCGCAGAAACAATGACGGAAATAAAAGAAAGTTTCAAGAGTGGGATCAAAACTAAAGGGATGTAAATGTTATTCGTTGATGACACTGCTATCCTCAATGAAAGTGAAAAAGAATTATTGGATCTGTTGAATGGAATGAACCGCCTATTGAGCACAGAAAGTGGATCGAAAGTACATTAAAAAAAAGTAATGACAAGTAGCAGAAATCAGAACAGCAATAAACGTGACATCGTACTGGTGATCAAGAAGTAGCTGAAGTTAAGTAGGCAGAAAAATAACCCACGATGTACTCGGTGTACAGAGGACATAAAGGGCAGCTAGCACTGACAGAAAGGGCATTAGTGGCCAAAAGAGTCTACCTTTATCAAACATAGGCCTTAATTCCAGGAAGAAATTTCTCAGAACGTACGTTTGGAGGAGTTGTATTCCAGTGAGACATAGACAGTGGGAAAACCGGAATAGATGAGCAGAAACATTTCCGATGTGTTGCTACAGAAAAATGTTGAAAATTGTGTGGACTGATAACGTCACGAATGAGGCGGTTCTGCTCCGAAGCGGCGAGGAAAGAATGATATGGAAAACACTGACAAGAAGAAGGAACATTTTAATAAGACAGATGGTAACACATTAGGAAATACGTTACGTAGTAATAGAGGGAGATGGCGAGGGTAAAAATTATAGGGGAAGAGATTGGAATATCTTCTGCAAATAATTGGGGGCGGTGGTTGAACTGGTACTCTGAGGTAAAAACGATGTAAAAGGTGAGGAATTCGTGGCGTACAGCATCAAATCAGTCAGAAGACTGGTGACACTGTTCAGTAGCAATGATATTAACGCATTTCGTCGCTATCGTCGCAGCGAAAGTGTGTTTGAGCCTACATTTTATCATAACCTCGAGGTCATATTCATTATAGACACAATCAAAACTAAGAAACGCAGAGACAGGAAGTCCTCCCATAATATTATCTCAAACTAAAGGTTGTTATGTTTAGAACTGATAGGTTTAGGACATGAACTATGAAGGACAGTATCACACAATTAAATATTTGAATGGAGCAAAATTAAGATGCAGACAAAAAAGAAAATATTAATCACGACAGTACTGCTTTCACATTCTAATGGTCAAATCATTGCTTCCATTTCGTTTCAGAAGCTGGTTTTATGTCTAATGTTAATTTGACTACGAAATCGTCACAGAGTTTCCATTAAAATAAAAGTATAGAGAGCAGCGACTAGTTACGTTTTCGCTGTGTTGGTTTTGATGCGGTCAAAGCTCTACAGTACTAGGACCCGCCGACAAACGGAACTCAGTATCACGCCCATATACGTGCTATGCCTTTAACAGGTTGAGCGCGTTCGAATAATTTTCGTGACACGGTTGTGCTCTGCGTTTACAGAGTTTAACATGAACATTAACATTGTTGCTTCTGAATGAACTAAATGTAGATGTGAAAGTTATGCTTAACGATTTCCATCCCTTTGAGTCTAATGTTTTCAAGGCCAGTTTGCTTACTAAGTTCATGACCTAGTTTTTCCACTGATTTATGATTGGCCCTCATATTGCAAGGCTACACGTTATAAGGTCCTCACAGGTAAACTATTAAGGCTTCAATACCGGACAGCCCGCATCTCGTGGTCGTGCGGTAGCGTTCTCGCTTCCCACGCCCGGGTTCCCGGGTTCGATTCCCGGCGGGGTCACGTATTTTCTCTGCCTCGTGATGGCTGGGTGTTGTGTGATGTCCTTAGGTTAGTTAGGTTTAAGTAGTTCTTAGTTCTAGGGGACTGATGACCTAAGATGTTAAGTCCCATAGTGCTCAGAGCCATTTGAACCAATACAGGACTAATGTAAATGATACATTAGTTTTCAGAGCTCTACTTTCTCCGAAGGATTACATGTACAAAGATGATTGATGGATGACTAGACTCGTAAACCCACCAAGTTTGCTTTTTTTCTCTCTGCAGACGTCTAGTAGTGCGCCTCTGGTCACACGACACTCGTCCAAGCTGTAGTCAAGTTCGTGCAGCATCCTGTCAATAGTCATAATGGCAGCCTTAGCGTTTCCTCTGATCTGTTCCTGTGCTCTTGGCAGTGGTGACACGTAATCAAGGTCCATAACTGACCGCCATACGAAAAAGTCACAGGGAATTAAATCTGGTGCCCGAAGGTGCAAAGAAACGGACTCACACAATCTTCACCACCACGGCCAATTCAGCGATGCCGAAATTCGTCTTTTACCTAGCGACGAACAGCGGTACTCCAATGAGAGGAAGCCACATCTTGCCGGAAGATGAAATACGGCATCAGCGGACCATTGTGGTTGATGCTGCTGCTGCTGATGATGATGTGTGGTTTGTGGGGCGCTCAATTGCGCGGTTATGAGCGCCAGTAGAAATTCTCAACCTCTGCTCAGTCCAAACTCGCCACTTTGCAGAAATGATGATGAGGACAACACAAACATCCAGTCATCTCGAAGCAGGTGGAAATCCCTGACTCCGCCGGGAATCGAACACGGGAGATGCTCGGGAAGCGAGAAGCGACCGCAGACCGGTCCTTTGTGGAAACAACTATAACTGCGACAAAAAAAAAAAATATGAGTTACCCGTCACAGTCGACTCATAGATGTCGCACAGAAAACATTAATCTTCGGTAAATCTCTTTCATGTGCCACAATTTTATGATGAGTTTTTTGGTCCCCAAACTCCCACACTGTACCGGTTAACCTTTCCAGATAAATGGAAGGCTGCTTCACCACTGAATATCGACCTGGAGGCGAAATGATCATTCTCGAGTGTTTCCAGCTCTGTGGTGCCAAATTGAAGGCGCTGGCCATAATCTTCCGGTTATAATTGTTGTACGAGCAGCAGACGGCACGTCTTGAAACGTATCCGCAGTTGCAAAATCTTTCACACAGCTTGCTGCTTATTACAGGTTCTCGGCTTGCTTGGAACGTTGATTTGCTTTGGACTTCGTGCGAAGCTGTCCCTCGCCCTCCCCACGACACACTGGCTCAATCGGTGCTTTTCTGTTTAGAGAGACGATCAGTGTCCCTATTTGTCGATATTAACATACAACCTTGTGTTAAATTATGGTTCTATTCCATAATTCTTTCCCATTGCGCGCTACACTGCTATAACAGTTAAACGTCTCGGATATCCCAACACTGGAAAACTCTTTGCTTGCTTTGTCGCCATTTGGTCAAGGCTCTGCACTCACAACGCCAGCTCCTGGGCACAACGCAAAACTAATCGAGTTTACGGCTCTATTCATGGATGAGTCGTATTTATACATGCAATATTTCGAATAAAATGGAAATTTTAAAGTGAATGAATCACTTATAATTTTACAGTATACTTTTTGTATTACACAGGCAAATCATCCTTCGCTCAAGAGCACTTCCTACAACAATCATCAATTGTCTGCTACAGAATGTGTTGTCTGCACTGCACATGATACACAACATACCGTAGCCAACCGGTTGTCAAGTGTCGTACTGTTTCTTACAATTCAGTGTACACCTCCAGTCATTACTGCTTATAAGTAAGATGCTGGATGCAGCAAGAACTATTGAGTAATTGAGATCACTGGCAATATTGTGTAGTATAGTGAGTCGAGGACAAAAGATGAAACATCGACCTCGCAACTAAAGACAACTGCGCCACAGCACCATTGCTGGAGCTGAACGAAGTCTCAGAGAAACAAGGAAATTTCGCACTTTGCATATAGGCAGTAGAAAGCTTGATGAATGTCTCTCGAATTTTGAGGAAGAATTAACAGAAGAATTTAGTAAAGCATCTTCAACAAGTAGGTGTGTCGCCGGAAATTCTATGATCATGTACCAATTGGAAATGCAGCAAGAGTACAACCCATATAATCACCACCTTCAGAAAGTGTACGCGCCACAATCATTTGATTTGTCTTTTACCGTGGCATTTGCATCAAAGGAATAATGATGGCAGACTTGCGCACACACACACACACACACACACACACACACCACACACACACACACACACACACACACACACACACGCACACACACACACACACGCTAAACTCACGCAAAAGATCACAAGTGTTATTCACAGACGGAGCCAGCTACACTCAATTTTTTAACAGGCGGGTATTTTGAACTGTGGAATACTGACAGCCTACGCTATGACATCAATATGCGACTAGATCTCATCGAGAACTGAAATCAGTTTAGCAGCAAAGGGCGGTAACCACAAGCTAGACTAATCTGTTAAAAAGCGTGTGGCAATTACGTAACGGCTGGATGCAGTACCTCACTCTGTTAGCAAGCAACCGCATTCAGATTTAGTTTGAAGGAGAGAAGAACACTTCACAGATTTTGGCGATCATTGAGTCGAGCATGACGTGCTCCGTAGCTAACAACTTCACACACGCCTTTTTTAGGGTTCCGCCCCTCAATCTGTAAAAATGGAACCCTTATAGGATCGCTATTACCTCGGTCTGCTTGTCTGTCCGACTGTAAGAACCCTTCTTGTGAGGAGCGTGTAGACGTATGAGGTTCAAATTTATGTCACATATCATGGTTCCTCGGCGATGTAATAATTTTAAGTTTCTAAGTCAACGCAATTAAAGGATACGGCTATTTGTGTCAAATGTTTTGATACTAGATAATTCGCTATAGGAATCTACAGCGTACTTCCGGTTGTTACTTCCCATTGACCTAAAACGTTGAAATTTGGCAAGAAGCATTGTTTCCCAGAACAAGTAAAGGGAAAACCCAAAATTGTTAATATGCAACCATATCGTACGAAAAAATATTTCTTTTTTCATTTGTTATGACCTTTAACATGAAATTTCAACATTCTTGAAAGTCACGAAATCCCTGGCACCCATATATTGTCAGTATAATGTCGATAACACGCAAAAATAGTCAACAAGCCCGATTCGTCTACTTACATAATTACGTCTGTACAGAACCCTGCAAGTTATAGTCCTAGTCGCAGGTGGACAAATTTTTGTTCGTACTGGAATTACTGAACTAATCCCATATAACTCCTGAGTTATATGGCCGTGAAATGATCTGCTCTCTCCAAAATTCGAATAAGACCCTAGAGGAAGATCACACGAGGTCCGATAAGCTGAATGCAGGAAAAAAGTGTTTAACATGGCGAGAGAAGTAAGAAGTTCTATTTAGTTACCTACTAACGAAGGAGCCAATATAGCTTAGAGTTTAATACAACGCTTACATCTTGTTCAGTTGTGACCATATGCCGGTTTAGTTGGAGAAAACGTTGTTGTAAATAACCACTCATTACCGAGCAAGAGGTATACCATGAGTGTAGAAATTATGGTACTCAGTTGTTCATGGACCGGTTACACGTTTCCGTTGATCTCATGATTTTTTCCCACATGCCATTTGGGCCGAGTCGGTGGATTTTACACGTACGAGCAGAAACATTATGACCACTGCCCATCGCGACGTTAGATGCCACCTTGTTGCGGGCACGTGACATGGTTACAAAATTATGTAAGCGGTGGAAACACGGACGAGGGATCACCCTAGCGAAATTATAAGCTGCAAATGAGGAAATCCATTGAGATAAGCGACATTGACGAAGGGCAAATTATTATTACGCAGAGCCTGTGAACGAGTATCTCTAAAACGACGAAGCTGGCCCGATGTTCAAGTGCTACTGTTGTGAGCATCTACGGAAAGAGGTGGGAGGACAACGAAACCACCACTAGGCGCTAAATGGATTGACAGCCTCGACTCATCACAAAAAGTGGTGTTCAGAGACTTGTCTGCTATGTAAAGTAAGATGGATTGTGATCTGTGGCATCTCTGCCGAATGAGCACTATGCTGGTGCACGCACAAGTGTCACGGATCACACTGTTCATCGTACACTGTTGAACATGGAACTCCGCAGCAGACCACCCCTACGTGTTCACATGCAGACCCAACAACATCGTCAATTATGAACGCAATGGGCACGGGACCATCGCGTTTAGAGCGTCGATCAATGGAAACGTGTCGACTCTTCAGGTGAACCATACTTGTTCTACACTAGGTTGATATTCGTCTCCGCAAACGCCGTCATCGAGGTGAGAGGCGACTCGAAACGTGCAGCGCGCCACCGACACAGGCTCCTGGGAGCAGTATTGTGTTATAGGAGGCATTCTACTGCGTGTTGATGGGATCTACGGTGGTAATCGAAGACACACTTACGGCTGAGAACCACCTGCGTCCTTTCATACATGAAAACTTCCCCGACGGCTGTATCATCTTTCAGTAGGATAATTGTCCTTGTCTGGGAGCCAGAACCGTGTTAGTGTGGTTTGAGGAGCATTATAGTGAACTCGCGTTGATATCTCGGCGAAATTCGCTCGATGTAAATCCTAAGGAATCCATGTGGGTCGTTATCGGGCGCCACGACAGCGTGCGCAGAAGAGCGGCCAGTTATTTATGCGAATTACATGATCTGTGCGTGAATGTCTAACGCCAAATACCTCAACAAACCTGCCAATGAAGTGTCGGATCCCTGATACGCAGAATCAGTGATGTATTTCCCTCCAAAGACCGACAAACACGTTATCAAATAGGTGGTCACAATGTTTTGACTCATCATGGAATATTTAGGTTCACCAGGTGGGGTACCCAGCCTCGCTCAGGGAGTTGAAATGAGAGTGTGTGGTAAAAATTCATTGAAATTTAACAATTTACAGTACTTGTTAAAGTATAAGAGGTAAAGAAAATATTGAAAAGATAACTACACTCCTGGAAATTGAAATAAGAACACCGTGAATTCATTGTCCCAGGAAGGGGAAACTTTATTGACACATTCCTGGGGTCAGATACATCACATGATCACACTGACAGAACCACAGGCACATAGACACAGGCAACAGAGCATGCACAATGTCGGCACTAGTACAGTGTATATCCACCTTTCGCAGCAATGCTGGCTGCTATTCTCCCATGGAGACGATCGTAGAGATGCTGGATGTAGTCCTGTGGAACGGCGTGCCATGCCATTTCCACCTGGCGCCTCAGTTGGACCAGCGTTCGTGCTGGACGTGCAGACCGCGTGAGACGACGCTTCATCCAGTCCCAAACATGCTCAATGGGGGACAGATCCCGAGATCTTGCTGGCCAGGGTAGTTGACTTACACCTTCTAGAGCACGTTGGGTGGCACGGGATACATACGGACGTGCATTGTCCTGTTGGAACAGCAAGTTCCCTTGCCGGTCTAGGAATGGTAGAACGATGGGTTCGATGCCGGTTTGGATGTACCGTGCACTATTCAGTGTCCCCTCGACGATCACCAGTGGTGTACGGCCAGTGTAGGAGATCGCTCCCCACACCATGATGCCGGGTGTTGGCCCTGTGTGCCTCGGTCGTATGCAGTCCTGATTGTGGCGCTCACCTGCACGGCGCCAAACACGCATACGACCATCATTGGCACCAAGGCAGAAGCGACTCTCATCGCTGAAGACGACACATCTCCATTCGTCCCTCCATTCACGCCTGTCGCGACACCACTGGAGGCGGGCTGCACGATGTTGGGGCGTGAGCGGAAGACGGCCTAACGGTGTGCGGGACCGTAGCCCAGCTTCATGGAGACGGTTGCGAATGGTCCTCGCCGATACCCCAGGAGCAACAGTGTCCCTAATTTGCTGGGAAGTGGCGGTGCAGTCCCCTACGGCACTGCGTAGGATCCTACGGTCTTGGCATGCATCCGTGCGTCGCTGCGGTCCGGTCCCAGGTCGACGGGCACGTGCACCTTCCGCCGACCACTGGCGACAACATCGATGTACTGTGGAGACCTCACGCCCCACGTGTTGAGCAATTCGGCGGTACGTCCACCCGGCCTCCCGCATGCCCACTATACGCCCTCGCTCAAAGTCCGTCAACTGCGCATACGGTTCACGTCCACGCTGTCGCGGCATGCTACCAGTGTTAAAGACTGTGATGGAGCTCCGTATGCCACGGCAAACTGGCTGACACTGACGGCGGCGGTGCACAAATGCTGCGCAGCTAGCGCCATTCGACGGCCAACACCGCGGTTCCTGGTGTGTCCGCTGTGCCGTGCGTGTGATCATTGCTTGTACAGCCCTCTCGCAGTGTCCGGAGCAAGTATGGTGGGTCTGACACACCGGTGTCAATGTGTTCTTTTTTCCATTTCCAGGAGTGTATTTACAATACTTGTTTATAAACAACATTTTTCATTTTCTTATGCGGCGTATATATGTATACTATACTTTAGGGCAAGCTACATACTGTTGACCGCGAGAGAAGTAAGAGTGATCTTGATGCCACAGTATTTTAAAGTCTGCTCTTGAGCTTCGTTAATTGTAAATCAGTAGTTAAATTTGATTCGAAATTGCAGTCTCTTAAATTGGAATGGCAGTCCATTAGAGACCAGTGGTAATCTGGGGATAAATATTGTGTTTCCTTTATACTTTCCAGACATAAGCTTGGCTTCGATGATGTTGTCCGACTGCTGTTTGACAATCGTTCCTGTTACATTACATAGCTTTGGTGAGTTAAGATTTCTGGGTAGTATGACGGGAGATCCAATCTTAAGTCGAAGGCAGTGTAATAGCATTCCTGGTACATGCGTTAGAGTTTAGAGAATCTCTAGAGAAGTTCACACTTTCTTCAATTATCACCATTGTGTAGATTGGTTTGTGCGAGTATATTGTCTCTTCAACGGGAATTTTGAATAATTCAGTTGATATCGTTGACAATATTATTTTTAGTTGCTAAAACTGCCCTTTCAAATAGGCAGTACGCAGTCCTATAGTTGTGAACAATGTTTGGATAGATTTGGTTGATGAGTTCGTTTTCAGCAGTAGCTATGTTGAGTTTCATGAGGACATGTGTCTTCGCCTATTTGTGAAAGTTGTAAGCAAAAGGTGATGTTGTTTCGTCTTTCGATTGTTCAACTCTCATAATTTTTCATTAATCGCAGTATTCTGTGTGTGGCCAAAGATGTGACTTTTTTAAGCATTAATTGATCTCGTCTGCTGGAGACGACTTGAGGATAAGTGGAAGTGTTTATCGAAAATCTCCTGAGAGCATGACAAGAGCTCCTCGCATCACATCAGAGTTTTCTCGCAAGTCTTATAATGATCTTTCCACGGCTTCGAGTGATTTTTATGTGTCTTTGTGCGTTCGTCGCAGAAAATAATAGGTTGCTTTAGTTCAGCCCGTCTACGTGCTCTTAATATTTTACATATCGGGTATTGTTCTCCGGCTCTATCGAACGATTGTTGATGGGCAGAATGGTCAGTTCGTCCTCCTTCCGTAAGTGTGACTGCAATGCCAGATGATGCCAGTGAAAGTGTGATACATTGTTTAGCATGTATATACGCCAGAAATACTTGTAGATTTATTAGAAACGTTTCCCTGGTGCCACCTGGTGCGTCTAAGCAAATAATTCCGCCAGTGTTGTCGATCCGGTCCATGATAACGTTGTAAATTTTCTTTTGATTGTCATCGAGGAGTAGTTTGTTGTGATCTATGTACTGAAGTTTTTCGTTGATATTGCAGCTTTATCCCTTTGTAATTTCGAAGTTTAGCACACTGATAGCATCTTTTCGTGGTGTTTGCACGCGAAATTGTACTAAGGTCGGGTTATTCGTTGCTAAACATTTATAGGCGAATTAGTGTTTCACTGAAGAAATAGTCGTTGAATTCCATGTTCAGTTCAGTATGAGGTTGTCGAATTTGGTACAGTATGTCATCACTCATACCCTCTTTGAAGGAGTCCTACAGCTCTTTTAGATTCGATGGGTTACATGTTGCTACAATTACGGCGAATAAATCTCTCATTCATTCATTTGTGGCTGTAAGTGCGGCTTCTTGTAGTGTTAATTCCCAGTAGTTGTTATTTTGAAGTAGACCTAAGCATTGGAATACATCTCTGTACGTCTGGAATAGGTAACAGTCAACAGTTTTGAAATCTATGAAACTTGTTGATCCCCGTATTTCCTGAAGCAACATTAAAATTGTCAACACCAACGATGGCGACTTCGCCTACCTGAGGTGCATTAAATCGACGTCCGTGTCATCGACGTCCGTGTTCTCCAGATTGTCTTTAGTCGGCTCGAATTGTAGCTTTATAGTCGTCAGAAATCATTCGGTCCAGTGCTGGTATGAATATGTGAATCGGTTGATTGCATTTGTGTAAGATCCTCTGTACCTATCGGACTACTTCTCGTCTCAATTCACTGCTATTAGTGCATCGTTGATCAATTTCTGTATCTTAATTTTTGATTAAATATACTTGTCGAAATAAACGGACTTCCTTGGGCAGTAGTAGTAATGATTCTATGTTGTGATAGATCTGTCCTTGGATCGAAAAACCCGTAATCGTTTTCATTTCAGTTAGTGTTGATCGAAGTGGTATGGAAAGAAGTCATCTCGCAGCAGGCGTTGTTCGCTTTTATATTTTGAAGAAATTCTTTTGATCCAGGAGCTCCCCAGGTCATTTAATGCAAAAATTCCTACGGAGGTGATTCGAGTAATGGTGATCGAATTTTTCCATTCATGCAACAGGATCTTGGTGTTTCTCTACTCAACATTTCATGTTTCAAAACTAGTAGATGTTACCCATTTCTGCAGTTACGACGTTTTTGTGCTCGGTATATTGAGTTTTCGGCTCGTTGTGGATTGCTTCATTCGTTAGATCGTTCTGTTTACTTGTCCTCATCCGAGCTTCTCCTACTAGGGTGACATTTTTAGCTGATTTGAGTTAGCCGTCTTTTATTACAAGATTGTGTCGAAATTCTAGATTCTTCAATCCATTCATTTCGCTCTTCTTCGGTGCCTCTACTTCTGACGGTGCTCGTTATCGTTCGTTGGGAACTTAAACGTGCTTTAATCTTCCTCTGTTTCGTTTTTTTTCTTTTTTTTTCGCTGTTCTTTTTGTTTTCACCGTTTTGCTTCAGAAGTGGCAAGACCTCCTCCTCTTTTCGTTTGGGCCTTGTCTAAAATATAAATCAAGTCAACTTTTTATACACGAAGTATACTTTAAACGCTTTTCACAGTTTATTTTCGGTTTACATTCAGTCAGTCACTTTGACTACTCACACTTCGCTGATTCTTTTTATGCACTCACTGCACTACTTTTTCGGTTCCTCCCTTCGCCACTGATAAGAAACTGAAGTTCGAACCCACGACAGGTCTTGCTTTATGTACCCCTATCAATGGGCAACCTCATTAGTGACGAATTCCAAAACATAGTAAAAAGGTTTCAATGGTCTACAAAGTTCTAGGACATTCCACGACATTCGAGAGAGTTCTTGAACGTTCCAGAATGGTATGGAATGTTCCTGGAGGTTCCCAAACATTCAGGTATCTTACTGAATGTTCCAGACTATTTCCGAACGATTCCAGAACATCCCGCATAACTGTGGAACATTCAGGAACAATCTGCAATGTTGTGTAATGCTCCGAATACTCTCGAATATTCTGGAATCTTCTCGAAACCTCTCGAATGTTCTGGAATGTTCTAGAAATTTCTAGAGGGGGAAACTTCCGTCCCTTATATCTTCGATTTATCTTTGAGATAAAAACGGACACCTTCATGGATGGGGGATAGAGGGCTACCGCATCATGTAACTCCCACGAGTGTACCGGGACAAGCTTATGAGTTTTAGCGGCACGCAAATTGTACAGTTACTTGTATAATATATATTGATATTGATTATAGGAATTAATTTGCTTATATACATGTATTAACACTGTATTGTACATAGAGAGTTTTCGTGAGTATTACCTAGGTTGAATCGTAGTCACTGTCGATTAATTCGATTTGCATGGTGTGGTATATGCGCTAGGGATAAGGTTCATGTACCAGTATTCAGGGATCATAATTGTACAAAGAAATAACAGTTTATTGCAGACTTTCAGAAAGTGTATTGTGTCTAGTTAACAGATTGTTGCTAAGAATTAAAGCGGTACTAGGCATGATGAGTGCTTTCATAATTTAGCCTATGTCGAAGATGTGTATACACAGGTCAACTCGGAATGGCGCTACTTTAGAGTGGAACACATTAGCTTGGATGCAGGGATTATTGAACAGTACGACACGGAACCATTATTTGAACTTTTGGTTTGGAAAACAAGCAGGGTTAATATTTTGCATACATTGTTACTTGAACAAATAATTCCACTGGATAGTTAATATTCTGCGGGCAGGATCAAAGGGCCTTGGCCCTTAGAACAGTTAAGAATCTAAAAAGTCGGTAAACAACTGGTTTTTATAAAAGAACTCTACACACCTCTTCCAGGCTGCAATAAGAAAATTCTTTGAAGAATTAAGTGAAATCTCAATTACCCAAGTTGAACACCCAGTTGCATTCACTCACTCAAAATTTTGAAACCCGAAAACGCCACTCCATAAGGAAACGAGAACTGTAACCTACGGCTCGCTGCCACAATTTTCTCTGCAATATCTTACAAAGTTTCCCAAATTAAAAGAAAAAAAAAATACATTAACCGAATGTCTTAGTAATCAACAACAACGGATAAAATACGAACACACTGAGAAATAGCAGGTTTTTACGCAGCGGCACAAACGCTGATTCTGTGGCAGCCGTAAATGCTTTGTCACACCTAGCTGAAGAATACGTTCTCCGTCAACCGCTTGCGCAGTCCGCCAATGTGACCACGTCCCATGCCAAATTACCTTAACGCATACACTTGCAGCTCACTTCTACAACAGAAACACATTCAGGAAAGCAGACCACTTATAGAAGAATTCATATTATTGCCCAGCACAGGCAAGCAAATGGCTGAAATTGCCATATTGTCTGACATCCCATAAATAAAGAGAGTGAGGGAGTGTTTATTGTTGGAGCACAGTCACAGGTGTTTCTCACCACAGTGTTACGACACATACTTGTGAAAAATATTTCTCGTAAAATGTTTTTAATATCGGAGCTGGCCGTGGGTCGCAGCTGAAACAGTATTCAAAGCAACAGCTAAAATTCTTAATCCCGTGTGCTCTTACGAGCTTAAGAACTCGCATGCCAGATTACAGAGGGAACACTGGTGGAAGAATCTCACGCCAGCAAGCCCCGAAGTTGCGCAGCGGAAATGAGTAGCCCACGTCAAAAGAGTAGGCACTTTGTTAGCGTACACGTCTTCGGCGATCTCGTGTTTTCCATACATTTAGTGTACAATATATTTCAAAAACTGTTTTAGTGTTTCAGGATTCACTCATAATTCATTGTCTGAGACAAACTAAAATTGTTTTCAGCCGCTTGCAAAATTCTGACAGCTGTCTGCACTATACGAGTAATACGAGGCTTGTCCAGAAAGTAAGTTCCGATCGGTTGCGCTATGGAAACCACTGGGACAAAGTGTTTCAGCACCCACAATACAGTCCGTAATTGGCTTCCGCTGAGTCCCATCTCTGCTCACAAGAACCGCTGTCTATGAAGACAAAATTTTTTCCACAGACAACGAGCTTCAGACCGGTGCAGACAACTGGCCGAAAGCGCAGGCGGCAGCTTTCAATGCAAGGATATTGGAAAGATGATACAACACTACGAAAAAACTCGAAGTTGGAGCGGCGACCATGTAGAGAGTTAGGTGGAAGATGTACCTGACTGTTGCAAATAAAACGTTTCTGGTTTGCACTGTGGTTTCCATTTCGCGACCGATCGGAACTTATTTCCTGAACAATCCACGCATCCAATAAGGCTCAGAGATGATTTTGAAGAAGGAAGATGGTTAAGACTATATTGGTTCAAATGACTCTGAGCACTATGGGACTTAACAGCTGAGGTCATCAGTCCCCTAGAACTTAGACCTACTTGAATCCTAACTAACCGAAGGACACTACACACATCCATTCCCGAGGCAGGGTTCGAATCTGCAACCGCAGCGGACGCCCGGTTCCAGACTGAAGCGCCTAGAACCGTTTGGCCACTGCGGCTGGCGATAAAAATGTGGCGGACTCGTTTCTATGTGTAGACTGTGGAATAGCGGACACGGACGAGCATCGTCTCACATGTGGCGCGGCAGAAGACGGGTGGCGCTTCGTGCGACAAATTTTGTCGTATTTTCTACGGCTGACTCCGGGACACATCACATCTCGGGTTATACTATTTTCGGGTGAACGGTATTTCCCGCGCCCGAAACCAGAACAGTCACTTGGGTCCGTGGGCATCTCACGAGGACCTAAACATGTACTGGACTTTCGGAACTACCTACAAGAACGTCTACATTTAGTGCATTAACAATGCTCTACCTAGTAAAGGACACATTTAAAAGTATATCTAATTTCAATGAAAATGATTGTAGCTAGTTTATTTCAAAGAAACATGGTAGAGTGGACTCTGTGTACAATAATTGTACTGTTCATCGATATTTTATCCCTCAAGAGCAAGTGAAACTGAGATTATTTTATGAAAATTGATTCCAATTCTTGTGAAATAGTATCCATTTCATACGGGGCTTGTAACATCCCCTCCTAATTGTATTCCGTAGCACAGTGAAGTGGACTTACTGCTATGGACAACTGCGTCAGGCCATAAGTGGAGCCTCATCAGCCACAGCATGAAATCCACAGGCTATCAAAGAATTTAATGAAAATGGTGTCAGAGAAAATTAAGGTCATGGAGCAGTTGCAGAGGAGACTGGTGTTATGAGTGAAACGACGCTGCAACCAAGAACACTCGAGAGCCAAGAGATAAGTGCTATTACGCAGCGTATGGAGACGCTGTCAAAGTCGGCCGCCGTCGCTGGTACATGATTACAGTTGACGGTTCCGGGGCTTGTTTTGCCGCCGTTTTATTTCGGGCCGCTCGTCCCCGTGGCCGGGGCTTCCCCGACAGCGAGCTTCATTTTCCGCTCGGCTGGCGGCGCGCCGGGCGGCCGGCCAGCCGCCGCTTGTTACTCTCTGGACGGGGGTTGCCCTGCCCTGCCCTGCCCCGCGGGACCGGGGCGCTGCCTCGCTGCCTCGCAGACTCGCCGCCGCTTAAATGGCTGCTTTTAGGGGCGCTTCCTTCCTCCGGCCGCCGTCGCACAACAGCTTTCCGCTGGAATGTCGCTCCCCTTCTGTCCGAATATTCGGGCACGCTGTTGCGCTGCGCAGCGCAGTTTCCAGCGAGCGATATACACAACGCCCGACCGTGTAATTTGGTTAAACTCGCCGAAAACATACTACAAATCGAGGATAGTTTAGCCGCTCAGCAGATTTAATATGTCGTCCTTAAAACGTTCCTATTCACGAAAGTTTCCAAATTCTATTTGCGTAAGTATCATTTACTAAATGAGACGTTAATTTAGTCCACAACAGTTTTAGCTCAATGTCTGTATATTAAATTTCTTCTAAAAATACAGCAACTGACCACTTGTAATTCTGGACTAGCATTCGGGAGGACGACGGTCCAATCCCGCTTCCGGCCATCCTGATTTAGGTTTTCGTGATTTCCCTAAATCGCTTCAGGCAAATGTCTGGATGGTTCCTTTGAAAGGGGCACGGCCGACTTCCTTCCCCGTCCTTCCCTAATCCGATGAGACTGATGACCTCGCTGTCTGGTCTCTTTCCCCAAAAACAACCCAACAACCACTTGTAATTATTTTATTTATGCCAATCTGCGTTCATCGGTATTGTGTTTGTGCTGAATGTTTATTGGTTCTTGCACCTGTACATACAGATTTGCATTTCTTTAGATATCACGATTCATCTACTTTATTTTTACGGCTAATCTCTTTTTTTGTGCAGTCATTCGTTTTATGTATTTCGTATCTCTCTCCTGCGCTAATATGAACGTAAACCCCAGTGGTTTCGACTCCAAAGCACAATTTCACTCCCTTTGTTTCGACGTACCAGTGTCTTTACGATTATCACCTATGCTAACGGCTCTGGTACTTGAAAACAAAATTGAGGCAGTAGCGACTGGGGCTCAAACTATTAGAAGAAACTTTGGTTACTATGTTATTTCAAGGAAGTGAATGAGACTTGTTTTTGTTTTTAGAGTTTTTTAAGTATCAGCTAGGCAGTTGAAATGTAGGTGGAAAAAATATGTATCATCTCTAACAGACTTATAATGCACCGATATCAGAGTGCCCATATGTTCCACAGGGTTCTCACGTACACTTAGAGACACCACACACATGCAGCTGAAATACAAAAACACGTAATGGAGCCTGCTCTTTTTTTGTGCAGTCATTCGTTTTATGTATTTCGTAGCTCTCTCATGCGCTAATATGAACGTAAATGAAGCTTAACTCTTAGAACCCCAGTTGTTTCAGCCCCAAACCACAATTTTATTTACTTTGTTTTCAAGTACCAGTGTCTTTACCATTATCACCTATGCTAACGGCTCTGGTATCAAAACAAAATTGAGGCAGTAACGACTGGGGCTCAAAGAATAAGAAGAAAATTTGGTTACTATGTTATTTCAAGAAAGTGGATGAGACTTGTTTTTGTTTTTGGAGTTTTATAAGCATCAACTAGGTAGTTGAAATGTAGGTGGAATAAATATATATAATCTCTAACAGACTTATAATGCACCTATATCAGGGTGCCCATATGTTCCACAGAGTTTTCACGTACGCTTAGGGACACCACACACGTGCAGCTGAAATACAAGAACACGCGTAATGGAGCCTGCTCGTTTCCAAGATAAATTATTCATCCCGGTCATCTGCATTAGTAGAACTTCGGCTGTTATGGAATAGTCGTTCTGTACGGAATACCGTGGTTTCTCATCCGTTGAGTGGCGTTCCGAAGACACATGGTGTACTTTAAAATGTTTCGAAGATGCCATATAAAGATCCAGGGAGTCTAGTTCGTCTCCAGACAGATTGAACTAGTGAGCTACGGCAAAAAAAAAAAAAAAAAAAAAAAGGAAAGAAACCAGTTGCAGTAGTTTGACGAAACGTTTCGAGTAAGATCTCAGAAACCTGACATAATTTTTGGAAATGAACTCTGACTGTTAAAACTACGCATATCATTAAGTAGCTGTACATGGTTAATCATTGGTCGATTCTCGGCAACGGATACAGTTGTTTTAAAAAAGTGAAAAACCCAGGATGGAATAACAATAATATTATCAATAACATAGATTGCTATTGAACGCATATAAAAGCTGAGTGGCAAACAGGCACAACGAAAAGATTGCTATACATTTAAGTTTGCGGCCAAAAAGCCTTCTTCCGGTATAGAGAACACACAGCGGCCGGAGACCATGGTCACTTGTGTGTGAGTTGTGCTTGTGTGAATTTGCGTGTTTTCTTTATTTCGGAAGAAGTCTTTTCGTTGTGCCTGTCTGCGACTTAGCATCGTCTCTATATGTTAACTAGCAACCTACCTTTTTATTCCATGAAACCCATGTTGAATATGTAGCTGTTGAGAACGAAGATTAGTGACTTGTATAAATAGTTGAAAGTAAAACGAATCACCTACACTACTTTGTTTACTTCTTTATTTTTTTTTTTAATAAGCGTGACACATTTATTATCGAATGAAATAATTTTTCCGTAACTGATAAGTTATTCTTGCAAGACTTTAACTTAAGAGGAACTTACAGTAGTATATTGCGCACATATAATACAATGTTTCAGAAATTTACATAACTGTGTGTATTTTTACAACTTTTTCCATACTTCTACGACTATTACATACACTCCTGGAAATGGAAAAAAGAACACATTGACACCGGTGTGTCAGACCCACCATACTTGCTCCGGACACTGCGAGAGGGCTGTACAAGCAATGATCACACGCACGGCACAGCGGACACACCAGGAACCGCGGTGTTGGCCGTCGAATGGCGCTAGCTGCGCAGCACTTGTGCACCGCCGCCGTCAGTGTCAGCCAGTTTGCCGTGGCATACGGAGCTCCATCGCAGTCTTTAACACTGGTAGCATGCCGCGACAGCGTGGACGTGAACCGTATGTGCAGTTGACGGACTTTGAGCGAGGGCGTATAGTGGGCATGCGGGAGGCCGGGTGGACGTACCGCCGAATTGCTCAACACGTGGGGCGTGAGGTCTCCACAGTACATCGATATTGTCGCCAGTGGTCGGCGGAAGGTGCACGTGCCCGTCGACCTGGGACCGGACCGCAGCGACGCACGGATGCACGCCAAGACCGTAGGATCCTACGCAGTGCCGTAGGGGAGCGCACCGCCACTTCCCAGCAAATTAGGGACACTGTTGCTCCTGGGGTACCGGCGAGGACCATTCGCAACCGTCTCCATGAAGCTGGGCTACGGTCCCGCACACCGTTAGGCCGTCTTCCGCTCACGCCCCAACATCGTGCAGCCCGCCTCCAGTGGTGTCGCGACAGGCGTGAATGGAGGGACGAATGGAGACGTGTCGTCTTCAGCGATGAGAGTCGCTTCTGCCTTGGTGCCAATGATGGTCGTATGCGTGTTTGGCGCCGTGCAGGTGAGCGCCACGATCAGGACTGCATACGACCGAGGCACACAGGGCCAACACCCGGCATCATGGTGTGGGGAGCGATCTCCTACACTGGCCGTACACCACTGGTGATCGTCGAGGGGACACTGAATAGTGCACAGTACATCCAAACCGTCATCGAACCCATCGTTCTACCATTCCTAGACCGGCAAGGGAACTTGCTGTTCCAACAGGACAATGCACGTCCGCATGTATCCCGTGCCACCCAACGTGCTCTAGAAGGTGTAAGTCAACTATCCTGGCCAGCAAGAACTCCGGATCTGTTTCCCATTGAGCATGTTTGGGACTGGATGAAGCGTCGTCTCACTCGGTCTGCACGTCCAGCACGAACGCTGGTCCAACTGAGGCGCCAGGTGGAAATGGCATGGCAAGCCGTTCCACAGGACTACATCCAGCATCTCTACGATCGTCTCCATGGGAGAATAGCAGCCTGCATTGCTGCGAAAGGTGGATATACACTGTACTAGTGCCGACATTGTGCATGCTCTGTTGCCTGTGTCTATGTGCCTGTGGCTCTGTCAGTGTGATCATGTGATGTATCTGACCCCAGGAATGTGTCAATAAAGTTTCCCCTTCCTGGGACAATGAATTCACGGTGTTCTTATTTCAATTTCCAGGAGTGCATAAAGCTCCAAGTGTACATTAAAAAAAAAACGCTTTTCGAAGGTAAGATTCTTTTAATTTTATTACGAGAACTACAAATACTTGTTACCAGTTAGTTGAAGTTTGTAATGAAGTGTGTTCGACATCTGAGAATGACCTCAATTTGGAGATGCTACTACAAAAATAAATGGTATTCCACAATACAATGACTTGATCTATCAGCTGCCTACCGTGAAACAATCCGTCGCCAGAATAAACAGTTATCGCCACATGGTGGATAGATTTTTGCATATCATTTGACCTGCTTTTGTCTGTCCAGATGCTGAAGGAAACGAAGAATAAATTAAAATGTAAACATCGATTCAAGAGTAGGTGAAATGTATAGTAAGTTGAATATAATCCACACATTCATGTAAAATATAGTTAACTCAGACCGCACACCTAAAGCGTCCAGAAAATGTTATTAAGTGATATACAAATAGCAGCTGGGCTACATATATCACTTTAGCACATGCAGAGAAAAAAGGCTTGTCAAGTGACGCAATAAAGTGAAATTAAAATGAAAACATTCACTGGTTATCTTTTTCGAGAAGCATCGACAACTGTATAGGCTGCTTAGCTGAGTAAATTGAAATTTGAAAGAAAATACCTGCATGGTTAAAGAAATACTGTAAATGAAAATATAAATTAGTCGCCAGCTGCACTAAAAATTTTAGTTTCTTTTTTCGCACTGAGTCCACTGCTTTCCCTCGCAGTCTTACGTTCAATTTAAGCAAAGTTAGACACCACTTGTATATTTAGGTCTGTCGTCAATTCCACTTTAAATAACACTCTTGTCTCTCTCGACCATTGCCTGATTAAACAAGGTCGTATTTCATTTCAGACTGTTCTGCTATTTTAAGGTACGCGAATTTACAGATGACATCCGTATCGATGCTATTTCTTTTTACCATATTCTTTGTTTCTCTCGCAGGCCTCTTTGACAGAAACTCTCACTCTGTTACTTGTAGGTCAGTATCAGATACTAAGAACAGAAAATTAATGTTCCTGTGCGTGTCTCATGAACATCTTAACAGGGTAATTATACATTTAATTCAAATTAAAAGTAACTTACACGTACAATGTACAGAAGTAGTTACAGATAAAAAATTATATTAATTCCATTCCAATTGGTGTCGTGGCCATACACAATAATAACGAAACTCTTCTGTCAATAGAGTAGGCACAGTCGGTCGCAGGAATTGATGGAAACTTTCACAAGACTGAGCTACCTAAGATAAGAAGGAAACACATTGCGGTTGCGTCAGGTTTTTCGGTCTCTCTACTGTGGACAGAAACCCTCTCCGTCTGCAGTTTCCGCAGATACCACGCAGCGCACAAGGCAAAGGGGTCACAATCCTGCCGGTGGTGGCTTCTGTGTCAATATTGGCCGTCCTCTTCAGAGCCCGTGTCATGTCCTATCTGGAACCTGTGCAGTGTATCGGAAAGAATCATTGGTGTTTACCTTTGAATACCACTCAATTCTCTTCTGACTAAAGTTACTGCATTGCTCTAATGTGTCCTCAGATCTCTTGCCCCCGCTCTGATTAAAAATGTTTCATCCTTTGCTAATTAATTTATGACCTAATGCTTCAATGTAGTGGAAAGGTGCACCAAAAAAATACTAACGTCGTCCTCTGAGACATTGTGGTAAGTGTGAAAACAGTTTGATAGTGCGCTTGTTTCCTGTTCTATTTGTCATTTCTTTTCCTCCGCACATAGCTGTTGCCTTTGAAATACCTCAAAAGAATCCCATTTGCCTTATATCCAGTCACTAAACTTATTTTTGTATACCTTTCCCGTACTCCCTGTAGCACTCATGTAGTGACAACGTGCACTCTCGCCAAGTCTGTGTTGGTCAGCCCAAATACAGCATGTAGGTGTAAATATCCTTCACTCTTCCTTTCAGTCTGTGCGATTATATTCCTGCATTAGGAATTACTGACCAAAACTAGAGAAATAGTTTATCTAACAAATGTCTCTAAAAAGGACGGGTTTGGAGGGGGTGGGGATGCATTTTGGTGCTTGGTTCCTTTTGAGATACGAACATGGGCCAAAAAGTTTTCGGTTTAGCCCGGATCAGCGACCATTTGTATAGACTTTCAAACATCTGTCTTACTATAAGTATTTTTCAATATATTAAGCATTGGTTTGAAGGACGAGCGGGAACTGGCGCCCAGGCAAACTGTGCGAACAGATTAAATCCTTTTTCAAAAGATTTTAATTTGGCTGAAGTTAATACTCAGCTAATGGCACCACCTGTATGTATAAAGTTCGGATTTTACGTGTAAAAACAGTTATCCTTAAATTCTGTAACTCCGGACTGGAGCGAGATTATCCCAAGAGGCTTTTTAAGGACACCACTTCTGTATTTGGAACTTGTATAAATCGACACAAAATGTGCAGGGAGTTAAATGGATAAAGTCAAAAGGAATTTTTGTTGTCCGTTACTCCTTACCGTGGTCGACATAAGGGCGTTCAAGATCGAGCTAAATATAGTACGTAAGGTTCGCTCTTACGTGAAATGAATTCGCGGAAACTGTTTAAAGGGAATTAAGTAATAAATAATGCGTTCTTGATATAAAACTGAAAATAAGTTTTAAAAATCTAACTTCATTCGGATTCTACTTGCAAAAACACTTTTTTGGGAGATTTTTTTACTCGCGCCTCTTCTATGTTTAGGATTTGTGCGAATCGGTTTAAATTTTGTAATAAGGTTGACAAATACAAGTAATTTATAGTCGTCCTGTTTTTTTTTTTTTTGGATGATTTATCCGTTGCCACGATATATGGAACATTTTTCGACAGATAATAAAAAAGATCTGTACCTGACCAGTTGTTGTTCGTGTCAACAAATATCTGCATTGGTTGCCAAGTTATGGATGTAAAAGAGGGGAGCCAACTTTACAATATATGCGGCAGCTTCAAAAACATTTAAGTCGAAACACCTTGACATATTCGCGTTGTTTTACGAGGTAGCCCTTCTCCGCCAGCGCAGTGAGCTCTCTTAGAACCTCCCCCACTGCCCCCCCCTTACTGAATCGTAAGGTTCGTAACAGCAAATAGACACAAATCTATATGCTTCTAGACAGTGCATCTGCAATAGAAAGTATCTAAGAAAGGGGGTGCATCTGTAATGAAAGTAATCCTCAGTGGGGAAGCATACATCCTAAACTGACAAGTAGTGTCGTATTGTACGACGTGAGAAACGCACTGCAGAATGGCATGATTGCATGCGTCATGTTGTTGTTGTTGTGGTCTTCAGTCCTGAGACTGGTTTGATGCAGCTCTCCATGCTACTCTATCCTGTGCAAGCTTCTTCATCTCCCAGTACCTACTGCAACCTACATCCTTCTGAATCTGCTTAGTGTATTGATCTCTTGGTCTCCCTCTACGATTGTTACCCTCCACGCTGCCCTCCAATGCTACATTTGTGATCCCTTGATGCCTCAAAACATGTCCTACCAACCGATCCCTTGTTCTAGTCAAGTTGTGCCACAAGCTTCTCTTCTCCCCAATCCTATTCAATACCTCCTCATTAGTTACGTGATCTACCCACCTTATCTTCAGCATTCTTCTGTAGCACCACATTTCGAAAGCTTCTATTCTCTTCTTGTCCAAACTGGTTATCGTCCATGTTTCACTTCCATACATGGCTACAATCCATACAAATACTTTCAGAAACGACTTCCTGACACTTAAATCTATACTCGATGTTAACAAATTTCTCTTCTTCAGATATGATTTCCTTGCCATTGCCAGTCTACATTTTATATCCTCTCTACTTCGACCATCATCAGATATTTTACTCCCTAAATAGCAAAACTCCTTTACTATTTTAAGTGTCTCATTTCCTAATCTAATCCCCTCAGCATCACCCGATTTAATTTGACTACATTCCATTATCCTCGTTTTGCTTTTGTTGATGTTCATCTTATATCCTCCTTTCAAGACACTGTCCATTTCGTTCAACTGTTCTTCCAAGTCCTTTGCTGTCTCTGACAGAATTACAATGTCATCGGCAAGCCTCAAAGTTTTTACTTCTTCTCCATGAATTTTAATACCTACTCCGAATTTTTCTTTTGTTTCCTTTACTGCTTGCTCAATATACAGATTGAATAACATCGGGGAGAGGCTACAACCCTGTCTCACTCTCTTCCCAACCACTGCTTCCCTTTGATGCCCCTCGACTCTTATAACTGCCATCTGGTTTCTGTACAAATTGTAAATAGCCTTTCGCTCCCTGTATTTTACCCCTGCCACCTTCAGAATTTGAAAGAGAGTATTCTAGTAAACGTTGTCAAAAGCTTTCTCTAAGTCTACAAATGCTAGAAACGTAGGTTTGCCTTTTCTTAATCTTTCTTCTAAGATAAGTCGTAAGGTTAGTATTGCCTCACGTGTTCCAACATTTCTACGAAATCCAAACTGATCCTCCCCGACGTCCGCTTCTACCAGTTTTTCCATTCGTCTGTAAAGAATTCGCGTTAGTATTTTGCAGCTGTGACTTATTAAACTGATAGTTCTGTAATTTTCACATCTGTCAACACCTTATTTCTTTGGGTTTGGAATTAATATATTCTTCTTGAAGTCTGTGGGTATTTCGCCTGTCTCAAACATCTTGCTCACCAGATGGTAGAGTTTTGTCATGACTGGCTCTCCCAAGGCCATCAGTTGGGAGTATGCCTTCTACCAGACAATCGTCGGAGACGAGTATGGAGGCAACCCGGTCAGGCTGGACGCCTTAGACACACTGTCCAGCGGAACGCCTTAGACGCACTGTCCAGCGAGTGCAGCAACGCGGAGCTTCCCTGAGGCATTAGGGTGGCATTATGACGGCCAACGTACGCCGCTGGTTGTCATGGAAGACGCCGTAACGGTTGTGCGATACGTACATACCATCCTCCGACCGATAGTGCAACAAATCGGCCTTGTGTCATGTTATACGACATGTAATCATGTCCCATCTTACTGTACTTGACACGATGTACACTCCTGGAAATGGAAAAAAGAACACATTGACACCGGTGTGTCAGACCCACCATACTTCCTCCGGACACTGCGAGAGGGCTGTACAAGCAATGATCACACGCACGAAACAGCGGACACACCAGGATCCGCGGTGTTGGCCGTCGACTGGAGCTAGCTGCGCAGCATTTGTGCACCGCCGCCGTCAGTGTCAGCCAGTTTGCCGTGCCATACGGAGCTCCATCGCAGTCTTTAACACTGGTAGCATGCCGCGACAGCGTGGACGTGAACCGTATGTGCAGTTGACGGACTTTGAGCGAGGGCGTATAGTGGGCATGCGGGAGGCCGGGTGGACGTACCGCCGAATTGCTCAACACGTGGGGCGTGAGGTCTCCACAGTACATCGATGTTGTCGCCAGTGGTCGGCGGAAGGTGCACGTGCCCGTCTACCTGGGACCGGACCGCAGCGACGCACGGATGCACGCCAAGACCGTAGGATCCTACGCAGTGGCGTAGGGGACCGCACCGCCACTTCCCAGCAAATTAGGGACACTGTTGCTCCTGGGGTATCGGCCAGGACCATTCGCAACCGTCTCCATGAAGCTGGGCTACGGTCCCGCACACCGTTAGGCCGTCTACCGCTCACGCCCCAACATCGTGCAACCCGCCTTCAGTGGTGTCGCGACAGGCGTGAATGGAGGGACGAATGGAGACGTGTCGTCTTCAGCGATGAGAGTCGCTTCTGCCTTGGTGCCAATGATGGTCGTATGCGTGTTTGGCGCCTTGCAGGTGAGCGCCACAATCAGGACTGCATACAACCGAGGCACACAGGGCCAACACCCGGCATCATGGTGTGGGGAGCGATCTCCTACACTGGCCGTAAACCACTGGTGATCGTCGAGGGGACACTGAATAGTGCACGGTACATCCAAACCGTCATCGAACCCATCGTTCTACCATTCCTAGACCGGCAAGGGAACTTGCTGTTCCAACAGGACAATGCACGTCCGCATGTATCCCGTGCCACCCAACGTGCTGTAGAAGGTGTAAGTCAACTACCCTGGCCAGCAAGATCTCCGGATCTGTCCCCCATTGAGCATGTTTGGGACTGGATGAAGCGTCGTCTCACGCGGTCTGCACGCCCAGCACGAACGCTGGTCCAACTGAGGCGCCAGATGGAAATGGCATGGCAAGCCGTTCCACAGGACTACATCCAGCATCTCTACGATCGTCTCCATGGGAGAATAGCAGCCTGCATTGCTGCGAAAGGTGGATATACACTGTACTAGTGCCGACATTGTGCGTGCTCTGTTGCCTGTGTCTATGTGCCTGTGGTTCTGTCAGTGTGATCATGTGATGTATCTGACCCCAGGAATGTGTCAATAAAGTTTCCCCTTCCTGGGACAATGAATTCACGGTTTCTTATTTCAATTTCCAGGAGTGTATAATATGAGGCTCTAAAGCTGCCAGGTAAGTCGACAAGTTAGTTTACATCCCTAACTTTGCTCAGGACATATTTGCCTTTTCTTGTGCTATAACACGAGTAGTTTTCATCCCGGTTATCATATTTCTGGAATCCAATACCTGTTCATCAAGGTACTGTTCGTCCAGATTGTCGCTCTCCTCAACGGCGATTCGGCGTAGAACCCTCAGAGTGGTTGGTGGGTGACATCGTCCACAAACTTGCCTCTTCAATCAATCCCACATATGTTCGATAGGTTTATGTCTGTAGAACATTCTGCCCACTCCACTCGAGCGGTGTCGTCATCCCGAAGAAAGTCATTCACAAGATAAGCGCGATGGGGGCGCGAATTGTCGTCCATGAAGACGAATGCCTCGCCAATACACTGCCGATAGGTTGCACTCTCGGTCGGAGGATGGCATTCACATATCGTACGAAGTGTCGAGGCGTCGCACATGGAAGAGATACAGAGAGATAGGAACCGTCGATGACATGCCTCGCTCAGGCGACCCAAGGGCTACTACTGCAGTGGTTGACCGCTATCTACGGTTTATGGCTCGGAGGAACCCTGAAAGCAACGCCACCATGTTGAATAATGCTTTTCGTGCAGTCACAGGACGTTTTGGTACGAGTGAAACTGTGCGCAATGGGCTGCATGACGCGCAACGTCACACCCGACGTCCATGGCGAGGTCCATCTTTGAAACCACAACACCATGCAGCGCGGTACAGATGGGCCCAACAACATGCAGAATGGTCCCCTCTCTTCCTAATGAGTGTCGCATATGCCTTCTGCCAGACAATCGTCGGAGACGAGTATGGAGGCAACCCGGTCAGGCTGAACGCCTTAGACACACTGTCCAGCGGAACGCCTTAGACGCACTGTCCAGCGAGTGCAGCAACGCGGAGCTTCCCTGAGGCATTAGGGTGGCATTATGACGGCCAACGTACGCCGCTGGTTGTCATGGAAGGCGCCGTAACGGCTGTGCGATACGTACATACCATCCTCCGACCGATAGTGCAACAAATTGCCAGAAATTTTTCATGTCATTCGTCTTCATGGACGACAATTCGCGCCCCCATCGTGCACATCTTGTGAATGATTTCCTTCAGGATAACGACATCGCTTGACTAGAGAGGCCAGCATGTTCTCCAGACATTAACCCTGTCGAACTTGCTTGGGATAGATTAAAAAGGGCTGTTTACGGACGACGTCACCCACCAACCACTCTGTGGGATCGAAGCCGAATCGCCGTTGAGTAGAGGGACAATCTGGACCAATAGTGCCTTGAACTTGTGGATAGTATGCCACGACGAATACAGACATGCATCAGTGCAACAGGACGTGCTACTGGGTATTAAAGGTACCGCTGTGTACAGCAATCTGGATCACCACCTCTGAAGGTCTCACTGTATGGTGGTACAGCATGCAATGTGTGGTTTTCATGAGCAATAAAATGGATGGAAACGATATTTATGTTGATCTCTATTCCAGTTTTCTATACAGGTAATGCAAAACTTTTTTTCATGTGTATATGAAAACTCTGACGTATATATTGTATTTCATATAATCCAGATCTGAGAAATTTGTGAGATGGAGGTTTCTCATTATGTATAAAGAGCAACTTTATGGCATTACAGGCTGTAAATTACACTGTGATCTCATATTTTTTAAGCAAATTAGCTATTTCATAGAAACTTTTACCTACAAATGCGATTCTAGAGTATTTCAAAACAGTAAGGTGACTTTTATTGAGTGAGCAGGAGTTTATATTCTTGTTGTTTTTATTATAAAGTTTTTGTAAGATGTTTGCTTGATATCCATTTTTGACTACTGTATACTTTTAAGTTATTGCGTTCTGTAGCAACTGCAGAAGGGGTTAGGAGCTCCTCAAAATAATACACTCGATCATAATGTGATAGAATGCCAGTTTGTGCTTAAAGGGATGAAAAAAGTGGCATGAATAATGTTATATATGGTAGTGGGTTTCTTGCAAATGTCAGAGATTATTTTAACATCTACGAAACATAGTTTAGGGTCCAGAAAACTGGGTTCATTATGTTTACTTTGTATTTCATATCGAAATTTAGTTTGGGGATGGAAGCACGTCAGTGACATATTAAGTCACTTGACATCCTTCACAGCCCGTTTTAATACAGTGATGGCTCATGTCATCAACATATCCTCTGTACAAAGGAATGCGATTGGATACAGTGGGGTGAATATAGCTGACCGCTGTTGATACAGCTGACCACTGAACCCGAAATAGTTGGACTTCAGATTTTCCCAAATCTTGTAAGATTTTTAATTATGCTTCAATGAAGAAGATGTTGATACCCACTAAACAAATACTGAATATGTATCTATAACATACTTCTTATACTTCAAAGTCTAAATATTTATAATATCCCTAATTTTGTAGGATTCAAAAGATGACAAATTAACTTATCGAAACCAGTGAAGTGTAATAAAAACATTTTTTCAGATGGTGACTGAAATTTACTGTGGGAAGGGAACACAGTGTATATCTTGTAGGGGAAGTAAGGGTAAAAGGGCGATAGTAAGATTTAGAATATGTTTTACCCTTATGTTTTCGAAAAGACTTCGTACATTAATAATTTGAAGCAACTTTTATAGTTTTATTTTAAACCATCTATTTGTAATGTTTCTAATCTACCGTTCATGACGATTTTTCATCTTCTTAAAAAAAAATGATATCAAATTCATCATCTTACCCAAGTATGAGGGCAAGACGACGCATGTAGGTGGGCAAGATGATGAGGGAAAACAAAGATGAATGAACATAAAAATCATTTTATTTTGAGCACAGAAGTCGCATACATATGCTTTACTCTTTGCTTCTGCAGCTGTGAACACAATACAAGCAACGGAGACCCATTTGCGACAGCGAGAACCAGCATACCAAGTCTCTGATTTTTCACAGTCTTTGCAGATTGTACCAAGTTCTTCACCGACGGTATCCGTATCGTCGCCAGCTTCATGGTAGTGGACTGATATCGAGGAATCTGAGCAATCTTCCAAAAAGTCTTCTTTACCACATTTTTTTTCTCTTACGTTTTGAAATTCTGTTTTTCATCTCTTTTCTTTTGGTTTTCTTCTTTCTTCTTTTCTTGGACTTTCTTCTCAGCTTGTTTATTTCATAAAAGCTCTTTTGACAGGGTTGCTTGTGATGTGGAACGAGGGCAATTTTTTCCTCTGTTCTCTTTGAGCAGAATTATGTAAAGGAGGCACGGCAAAGTAGGATGATTCTGGATAAGAAGGTCCAGGCTTTGCAGTATCATCAGTGCTAATCTCAAGAGCACAATACGATCCAGCTAGGCCTACTGCGGAGTCATCTGCGTTCCCTGCAGTGGCATCAAATGGTCCAGCTATGGTACATCTTTTTCACCCACACTAAGCGTTGAAGCATTATGTGACCTCTCTGTTGTCATCAATGACTCAAAGTCAGAATCGCTGAATATTTGGGAATTCAGTGGAACTAATAAAGTTGCTTTAAAACCGTTTACGGCGTTAGTTATTGTAGAAACCTTTCTGTATGCTACATTAAACGTCGTTAAAAGTTACCACTTGTCCTGGATGTCACATTAATTAAACATTACTAGCCTGGCTGCAGTCAGTTTTAAATGGGCCATAGAAAGCCGCAAACGATATCTAGTATGTGGAGGAAAACCTAGTAAACTAAAATGATTTTTTCGACATAAATTGAGAGAATTCAAGATAAAGTGATGAAGTGCTATGTGTGGTTATCTTCCAGTAACAGAATTGGGTTTTCTTTATTTGGTATTACGTTGTTTATGAAATGTTCTAACCACAGGATAAGGGTTTCAGCTTTTATCCAACCAGATTTATTACACACACCTATAGAACCGGGAGTTGAAATGTTCACAAAGTACTGCTGCATCCCCGCCCTGGAGAATATGAAGATAGGTGGAACATAATGACCAGTAACACTGAAGCTGCATGCTACTCTAACGTTCACATTCCTTTCAGAAGAACATAATTTGATAACCCTGCGATTTCCTTTTGGGCTTAAGACAATCAAATTTCAGTGGAAACAGCTGAGCAGTCATCTACGTTATAAATTTAATGAGACTCACAGTTTTTCTCAGCTACAATTTGCGAGTACAGATTAATAAAGGCTTCAGAGCTAGTTTTGTGAAAAGCTGACAGTCTGGCTGCAGATGTAGCTTTCGGTTTTCTGAGCGAAAATTTGAAGTTGTTCTTAAAGCTCTCGATGAAGTCTTTAACCACTTTCTTCTATTCTTTGCCGAAGCGGTGTGGAATCTGCAATATTTCAGCTTAGTCAAAGGTGAGTTTTGCAAACTGTTCCCTTATTAAACCGACAGCTCTTCTATCCAAGTCCTGGACATATTCCTTGATGTTTTGCATCTGATAGTCAGTGAATGTATATCGAAACCGTCTAGCGCTGGTCGGCATAGTCTGAAAAATGAACAGAATTTAATTATTCCGAACGTAATACATTAATTAAGGGCCATTATATTTAGTTCCTGTGGTGCCCCCAACTTCAAACTGAGATGCTACATTTAAAAATACTTCATTGTTTCGTGTTTTCCTCGGCGTAACACTGTAGATTTTGGAAGATTGTACTTTTCCGCAGTTGCATACACTGCGGCACGGTTCTTGCCTCCTGCACAGCTAGGGTCATACATTCCTGCGGCAATTGCTGTCTGTTGGTCTTCCTTTTGTACTTATTACTTATGTTGGATACTGCAAATGAAACGGAAAAGATTATTAAAATAGTTTATTAAATGTTCTGATAAGATGACGAATTTTTTTTCGTTATTGTTATTTTGAACACCTTGTACAAAGGTGGGCTGTCAGCAGCATAATACGCTGCTCTTCAGCCGCGAGTGATACAATATAAAACATAATGGAGGTACAGATGATACAATACAAATGGCGGTCTAAATTCTCTTTGAAGATTGCTATATATATTAAAGAAACGGCATAGTTTATTGTTTATGACAAAACTTAAACCAGGATGGAAAAAGTTACCACGTTTAGTTTAGATGTTATTTCGATGCACTGAAGTATTACGACGAACATGCGTGTAAACATTAACTATGGTGTCTCACTGTTAAATGGTGTTGGTAGCAGACGTGGAGTGATACCATCTAGCAAGGCAAGTTTCTCAAGTGCTGCTCTCTTTCAGCGATCCCATTAAATTAACGATTCGTCATCTTACTCTCCTTCTCTTTAAAGCTGGAACAGAAAGTGAGCAGAAACATATTTCTGTCACCATAATGTATACTTCTGCATTATTCACAGCGTATTCATCAAACTAACGATTCCTGATAATGTGATTGGGGAAGTGAGCCATGTGATTCTTTATTCTGTAGAGCATCGACATATATCACTTGCTGCTTATCTGAAACGTATCTGAAATACATTATATCCTAAAATCATCCACATCCAATATAATTATATGCGTCCTGATAGTTCTATAATGTGATCTGCTGCCTACTTAACGCATATCACCCGAGTTGCACCAATATCCAAATGGCAGCCTTTTTGCAGAGTCAGAATGCTTCACTGTTCACAGCAGACTCAGGAAAAGTCTTTCGATCACTCGGTGAACATTTGTGCTTAACGTAGATGTCTGTGGCATGTTGACATAAGGAGGTTCTGCCCGTTGTTAAATAGCAAAGAAACTGTCAGTAGGAGAGGTCTTAAATGCACACGGGTGAAAACGGAAGGGTCTACTAACAGATGTAGTACATCTAATAAGCTGTTTAATAACTTGTTTTGGCAAACCCAATAAATTACGCTGTCTTCGGCGTAACGGAATAGTAACGGTGCTCTGCAATACCTGGAGTTGCCTGTCACAGCACGCTCCCAAAGGACTGATATTGATGATATTCAACTGCTTTAAGCAAGGTGCTTTCAGTGCTCCTCATTGTCTCATGCAACAGAGAAAACGAGAAGTAGCATTAAATACTGAAGTAATTGTAGCATGACAAATCGCTGCATTGGCTTGTTGGTCTTTCAGAATGCACAACATTTTGCGCAAAGGTAGCTGCGTGCAACTTCTACAAAGCTTTTCTGCCTTGTTGTGAGATTTTCTTGTGCATCTCTCATTACAGGTTGCCTTTATCATCACCCTGCGTATGTGAGTGTTTGTATGTGTGTGCTTGTTTATTTGCTACATTTTACATTTTAGTAACTGTTAGCTGCATTTATTATCAAGGCTATAAGATCCAACATAAAATATTAGTGTGAAGTTAAACTCTCATGTAATCAAGCGTTAACAGAGCGCCTTTTTAGTGGCATATGGAAACTAAGTTCAAGAAATATTACTGTACCCCACGTTGATTCAGGTCAATTGTCATCATCGTATATGTCATATTTAGTTATACTCATAAACACCCCGCTCTAAGGTGCTCAAAATCTGTTATAATGTCTGAAAATGAATTATTAAACAATTATCATTTCGTCTTTGAGCTCTTCCTCTTCTTGTTTCCAGTAACGCTTCCCTTCTTGAACGAAGTCATTTAGGGTATTCGGTCATATTGGTACCACCCATGGAAGCCTACGAATTCAAAAAATGGTTCAAATGGCTCTGAGCACTATGCAACTTAACATCTGTGGTCACCAGTCCCCTAGAACTTAGAACTACTTAAACCTAACTAACCTAAGGACATCACACACATCCATGCCCAAGGCAGGATTCGAACCTGCGACCGTAGCGGTCACGCGGCTCCAGACTGACGCGCCTAGAAACGCACGGCCACACCGGCCGGCCTACGAATTCATTTCCCTTCCCTTCCTTTTGTTTCATACATTTTTATTGTTCGCTGTGCTTTCTTTACACACTACAATTATGATACTGTAAGCCGTTAATTTAAGCATGACTGTCCCAGTAGAAGAAAGTAATGGACTTAGCACGAAGCAAGCGTCGAAAGGACACAGTTAATAAACCTAAACATTTTGATTACCATTTTCAAATAAAATTCACAAATACTTCATGTTTCCCCGAAACACTTCCACAGAGTTATTCAAAAGCCTGTGGCTTCTCTAAATCTACAGAAAGAGAATCACCCAACGAACGTACTCCAAGTGTTGTATATTTTTGGCATCCAGCAAAGAGTTCTTCGCCTGTTACGTATAATGACATTCCACCGTACTTTCACGTAGGTGAATTCTTTATCAAGAAAGCCATAGCTGAGGCAAGCTAATTATAAGCGCGACCTAAAACCCACCTCATTTCTCGAGCACCAATCTTGTTAACATCGCGCAGTGTCAGAATAATTCAGCATTACCGCGCCGAGGAAAAAGGGCTATGGGGCTTTTGCCGTACACGGCACAAATTTTTTTCCGCCTAAAATGTACATCTAGCGGAACATGCATAAATCTGCATAACTTGAATATAGATAAGCGGAAACAGCGACCCCCGCGATCCGGAGCTATATTGATTACAGAAACGGGCGCGTTTTTTTTCAATACGCGGACAGCGCAATATGCATTTATATGCATGGAAAGTAGACGGCTCTCACGCGAAGGAGTGGATAGAGACAGCATACTATGCCTACTGCGGATCACTAACCTTTCACTGATTTGCTGAATTTATAGCACAGATCTTGAAAGAGTGCACATTTTACAAACTGTGTGAAGGTAAAGAATATTGTGTGCTAGCATGAAATTAATGTGAAGGTTATCCACATAATAAAGATGCTTATATTTCTCTGCGAAAGGATTTAGGGTGTCTCAGAGTACTGCAGTTCCTATGTATAGCCTCGCTCTAGGGAGAAAATACTAAATTTAAAGAAGTTCTGCAGCACTAGAAGATGAACATTGTGAAATGAAGCTGAGGTATGTTCAAAGTACGACCTTGGGTTTATCATCCTTGTGTTGGACGTACGATTATGGAAGCTTCTCTCTTTAAAGAGCAGAAAAAGTCATTGTTAATTGGTCCTAAATTTAAAAATCAATATCAAACATTGACGGTAATTCCAACTACCGTAAAACTGACTCGAGGTAAAACGTGAATTTCAGATAGCTTCATAGTTAAGTAGTCAATACCACAGAATCTGACATCATACCAGGATTTGCAATCTAGACCACACTAACACCTAACTGTAGTTCTGTGTTCCGCGGATAACTGGATGATACATTGACACCGGATTTTTCAGTTTATAGACAACGAAATAATTTGTACTTAAACCAGCCTAATAAAAAGAGAATTCATACTTTTTTAGCAGAGGTATTTAAGTTGTTTACAAATGTTGTAGTTCATAATTAAAAAATTCAAATGGCTCTGAGCACTATGGAACTTAACTTCTGAGGTCATCAGTCCCCTAGAAATTTTTTTTTATCATTAGTCTACTGACTGGTTTGATGCGGCCCGACACGAATTTCTTTCCTGTGCCAACCTCTTCATCTCAGAGTAGCAATTGCAACCTACGTCCTCAATTATTTGCTTGACGTATTCCAATCTTTGTCTTCCTCTACACTTTTTGCCCTCTACAGCTCCCTCTAGTACCGTGGAAGTCATTCCCTCACGTCTTAGCAGATGTACTATCATCCTGTCCCTTCTCCTTACCAGTGTTTTCCACATATTCCTTTCCTCTCCGATTCAGCATATAACCTCCTCATTCCTTACCGTATCAGTCCACCTAATTTTCAACATTCGTCTATAGCACCACATCTCAAATGCTTCGATTCACTTGTGTTCCGGTTTTCCCACAGTCCATGTTTCACTACCATACAATGCTGTACTCCAGACGTACATCCTCAGAAATTTCTTCCTCAAATTAAGGCTGGTATTTGATATTAGTAGACTTCTCTGGGCCAGAAATGCCTTCTTTGCCATAGCGAGTCTGCTTTTGATGTCCTCCTTGCTCCGTCCGTCATTGGTTATTTTACTGCCTAGGTAGCAGAATTCCTTAACTTCATTGACTTCGTGACCATCAATCCTGATGTTAAGTTTCTCGCTGTTCTCATTTCTACTACTTCCCATTACCTTCGTCTTTCTCCGATTTACTCTCAAACCATACTGTGTACTCATTAGACTGTTCATTCCGTTCAGCAGATCATTTAATTCTTCTTCACTTTCACTCAGGATAGTAATGTCATCAGCGAATCGTATCATTGATATCCTTTCACCTTGTATTTTAACTCCACTCCTGAACCTTTCTTTAATTCCATCATTGCTTCCTCGATGTACGGATTGAAGAGTAGGGGTGAAAGACTACAGCCTTGTCTTACATCCTTCTTAATACGAGCACTTCGTTCTTGATCGTCCACTCTTATTATTCCCTCTTGGTTGTTGTACATATTGTATATGACCCATCTCTCCCTATAGCTTACCCCTACTTTTTTCAGAATCTCGATCAGCTTGCACCATTTAATATTGTCGAACGCTTTTAACAGGTCGACAAATCCTATGAAAGTGTCTTGAGTTTTCTTTAGCCTTGCTTCCATTATTAGCCGTAACGTCAGAACTGCCTCTCTCGTCCCTTTACTTTTCCTAAAGCCAAACTGATCTTCACCTAGCGCATTCTCAATTTTCTTTTCCCTTTTTCTGTATATCATTCTTGTAAGCAGCTTCGATGCATGAGCTGCTAAGCTGATTGTGCGATAATTTTCGCACTAGTCAGCTCTTGCCATCTTCGGAATTGTGTGGATGATGCTTTTCCGAAAGTCAGATGGTATGTCGCCAGACTCATATATTCTACACACCAACGTGAACAGTCGTTTTGTTGCCACTTCCCCCAATGATTTTAGAAATTCTGATGGAATGTTATCTATCCCTTCTGCCTTATTTGACCGTAAGTCTCCAAAGCTTTTTTAAATTCCGAATCTAATACTGGATCCCCTATCCCTTCTAAATCGACTCCTGTACCTTCTACTATCACATCAGACAAATCTTCACCCTCATAGCGGCTTTCAATGTATTCTATCCACCTATCTGCTCTCTCCTCTGCATTTAACACTGGAATTCCCGTTGCACTCTTAATGTTACCACCGTTGCTTTTAATGTCACCAAAGGTTGTTTTGACTTTCCTGTATGCTGAGTCTGTCCTTCCGACAATCATATCTTTTTCGATGTCTTCACATTTTTCCTGCAGCCATTTCGTCTTAGCTTCCGAGCACTTCCTATTTATTTCATTCCTCAGCGACTTGTATTTCTGTATTCCTGATTTTCCCGGAACATGTTTGTACTTCCTCTTTTCATCAATCAACTGAAGTATTTCATCTGTTACCCATGGTTTCTTCGCAGCTACCTTCTTTGTACCTATGCTTTCCTTCCCAACTTCTGTGATGGCCCTTTTTAGAGATATCCTTTCCTCTTCAACTGTACTGGCTACTGCGCTATTCCTTATTGCTGTATCTATAGCGTTAGAGATCTTCAAACGTATCTCGTCATTCCTTAGTACTTCCGTATCCCACTTCTTTGCGTATTGATTCTTCCTGACTAATGTCTTGAACTTCAGCCTACTCTTCATCACTACTATATTGTGATATGAGTCTGTATCTGCTCCTGGGTACGCCTTACAGTGCAGTATCTGATATCGGAATCTCTGTCTGACCATGATGTGATCTAATTGAAATCTTCCCGTATCTCCCTGCCTTTTCCAAGTATACCTCCTCCTCTTGTGATTCTTGAACAGAGTATTCGCTATTACCAGCTGAAACTTGTTACAGAACTCAATTAGTATTTCCCCTCTTTCATTCCTCGTCCCAAGCCCATATTCTCCTGTAACCTTTTCTTCCACTCCTTCCCCTACAACTGCATTCCAGTCGCCCATGACTATTAGATTTTCATCCCCCTTTGCATACTGCATTACCCTTTCAATATCCTTATACACTTTCTCTATCTGTTCATCTTCAGCTAGCGACGTCGGCATGTATACCTGAACAATCGTTGTCGGTGTTGGTCTGCTGTCGATTCTGATTAGAACAACCTGGTCACTGAACTGTTCACAGTAACACACCCTCTGCCCTACCTTCCTATTCATAACGAATCCTACACCTGTTATACCATTTTCTGCTGCTGTTGATATTACCCGATACTCATCTGACCAGAAATCCTTGTCTTCCTTCCACTTCACTTTAATTACCCCTACTATATGTAGATTGAGCCTTTGCATTTCCCTTTTCAGATTTTCAAATTTCCCTACCACGTTCAAGCTTCTGACATTCCACGCCCCGACTCGTAGAACGTTATCCTTTCGTTGATTATTCAATCTTTTTCTCATGGTAACCTCCTCCTTGGCAGTCCCCTCCCGGAGATCCGAATGGGGGACTATTCCGGAATCTTTTGCCAATGGAGAGATCATCATGACACTTCTTCAGTTAAAGGCCACATGTCCTGTGGATACACGTTACGTGTCTTTAATGCAGTGGTTTCCATTGCCTTCTGCATCCTCATGTGGTTAATCACTGCTGATTCTTCCGCCTTTAGGGCAATTTCCCGCCCCTAGGACAAGAGAGTGCCCTGAACCTCTATCCGCTCCTCCGCCCTCTTTGACAAGGCCGTTGGCAGAATGAGGCTGACTTCTTATGCCGGAAGTCTTATTTATCAAAATGATGCAGTGGCGGTGATCGAACCCGGGACCGAAGACGTTTTGATTATGAATCAAAGACGCTACCCCTAGACCACGGATACATTTCCATAAAACTTAGGACTACTTAAACCTAAGCACATCACACACATCCATGCCCGAGGCAGGATTCGAAACTGCGACTGTAGCGGTCGCGCGGTTCCAGACTGTAGCGCCTAGAACCGCTCGGCCCCCTCGGCCGGCAGTTCATAATTAAATATTCTTAATACCAATAACGTTGTTATTTTTGCTCACTTTTCGAATTGCATTTTCTTTCTGTCAGACTTTTGTGTAACTAGATAAGTGTTGAAATATTACACTATCAGCATTAATCACACATTTCTGAGCTAAAGTCATTTCAAGTGAAGCGTATGAAAAGTAATCCGTTCTTCAAATATTACAGTTATGATATAACTATTACTTTCTAACTCCAGGGGAGGACGTAAGATATATTTCGCGAATGACTGTGTGAAGTAGGATGGTGTGATAAAAAGAAGTAACTTCATAGACACCTATCTGCAAAACGAAGATGGGTTGGTACACATACTACACTCTAAGACATTAAAACGACGTACCACGAAGGAATTATCCGAAAATGTGATCTACAGCTACAGACAAGCGAACGATTACAATTTGATAAAAAATAGGAAGTTGTTCAAGAGGCACCGTTTTTACAAATTGAGCAAGTCAGTAACGCGTTAGTCGACCTATGTCTGTTATGCAAGCAGTTATTCGGCTTAGCACTAATTAATGCATTTATTGGACGTCCTCCTGAGGAATATCGTGCCAAGTTCCGCTCAACTGGAGCGTAAGACCGTCAGAACACCGAGATGGTTGGAGGTCACTGCCTGTAATTCTCCAGACGTTCTTGATTGGGGAGAGTTTCAGCGATGTTTCTTGGCCAAGGTACGTTTTGGTAAGCACGAAGACAAGCAGTAGAAACTCTCGCCTGGTGTGGCCGTGCATTGTCATGATGAAATTTACACCCAGGATGGTGACGTACAGCTGCGCTGTGGGGGTGCGGCGAATGGCAACCAAAAGGGTCGCTGCTGAGAACAGAAATGGAACACCAGGCCGTCACTCCTGGTTGTCGGGCACTGTGTGGAAGACTGTCAGGTTGGAATATGTACGCTGTATGGGGCGTCTCCAAACACACGGCTTCGGTTCATTGACTGGAGTGAACTGTCTTCAGACAGCCGGCTGGAGTGGCCGAGCGGTTCTAGGCGCTACAGTCTGGAACCGCGCGACCGCTACGGTCGCAGGTTCGAATCTTGCCTCGGGCATGGATGTGTGTAATGTCCTTAGGTTAGTTAGGTTTAAGTAGTTCTAGGGGACTGATGACCTCAGATGTTAAGTCCCATAGTGCTCAGAGCCATTTGAACCATTTTGTCTTCAATCATGAGTCCAGCTTCGAACTGTGCCCCAATGAATAAGCAATTTTTTTTCTGAAATTGAAATTATTTTTTTGTCTGTACATGTACATCACATTCGGATAATTCCTTCGTGGTGCTTTTCTCTCAGAGGATATTATAATAACACGTTTTCTTTTTCTTTCTTGCACATAAAATAGCGCAGGAATTTCATCGGAGAGTGCTACGTTGACACAAGCAAAGTAAGTTAACAATTTGATGTATTTCTCTACCACATACTTGTTGACCAAAAGTGAAAATATGGCCGAATTGAATTATTTAAGGAGCTGCAAAATAAGCTTCTTCTCATTTAATTCTTCATACGAAGACACTCCATTCTGAAGATGTACCAAACTTATTTGCTTTTTAACGTATTTTAAATTTAGAAATAGTATTTATGCGAATGCAACGACCAAAAGGTTGTGAATTAAAATCATCAGCTACACGCCTAGCAATGGTGACGTCACAACCTGTCAAAAAATATTGCCTGCATAGAAGATTAATTTGAAGCATATTTAGGAGACTTTGTGTGTATGTTCAATATTAGATGCTTCATGACAGCAACAGAATTTGCACTTTGTGAACGTCCCTAGGTTACTCTCAAAAGAGTTGGATAATTGACTTCAGTGATTCAGTTTGATTTGTTATCTGACATGCTCTTCAGTTCACAGCGCGCCGCCTTATAGGTTAAACCCTCCTGAACTTTAATTAAATTCTAAGTTTCACGTAACTATGAGCTATGCACTCTGTCAACTTTTCCTACATTTTGTAGCTATGGAACTAGCTTTATGTAGATATGTGGTCTATTAAAAAGGGATGAAAAATTTACCACGAACTCTTTATCAGCCAGCATTAGCAATCTCTTTTCGTATCAACGTATCAACACTTAATGAACCTGAAATCATATACTTGCTGCTCATTGTCAGAAACGAGTAACACCAAGCTTCTGTCTTCGAATACGTTTTAATTTCACTGATGTGCTAGCTTTTATTTTTTCAAATCTGTGTACGAAGACATTAAACTGTAGCCACATTGGCAGCCAACTTGAAAAGTATAGAGGAAGGAATATCGCTTTTTAGATTGTACTTTGGAGTAACGGCTTCAAACTCCCGATTATCAACTTTTGTTGGTGTGTTAGGTTACCAAAGTATGGTCACTGTCATGAAATGAGCCCCAAGACATTGTTCGCGGCAGTTTCTTCGCTATAAAAGGATGTAATTTCCGTGTTTACCCTTAAGATTAATTGAAATATTGTCGCTTGACATTTAATGCTTTTCGGTAAATGGCCAATCACTAAGCACTTGTTAGGGAAAACATCGTTCATTCAGTTCTGAACAGAGCACGATATATTGTCATTAGTTACACAGAAGCAGAGGGAAATAAATTTTACAATCCTGAAAACTGAATGTGCGTACTGGTCATTACTTGAATCTGAATTGTTGTAGCGGAGATATTCTCAAACATACCGTCTACGGGTGATTCCCGAGTTCGGTGATAAAACGCCATAAAATTGCCTTACCTTACCTTCGAAGTATCATGGTAAATGGATCTTTTTTCTGGAGTAAATCCGTCTTTGCTTCCACAGAAACGATTACTCACTATTAGAAATCAATTGTAATATTCATAAATAGAGCACTTCTCACTCTGTCACAGAAACGGTCAAAGTATACAGCCACTACAATATTTGGTTTTTCCCTTGCGAATGAAAGGTGCTGGTAGGAAAGAAAATCGGTTTCAAAACAAACTGAAATCATTTACTTTGCACTACAACCATACTGACGATTATCTCCGTACTACAGTCATTTACTGGACGTCAAAATCTCACAGATCAAAACTGTAGAGCGACGAGGTTATCCTTATCTGGGTTTCTTTAGATAAAGATTCAGCGATTGAAAAGGAATATTTCACGTTACGTGAGTTGTTTAAGGAGTAGTTCGAACCAAATGTTTGTAAACCACATATGTTTCAAAAATAAAAATTGTGTGTTACACTGAATTTGCCTTATGTTGATACTAAACAGTGTGTAATGCGTAGGTTACACGGTGACATTCATCACTGTTAAATCTACTTGAGTTGTTGTCGACAATGGAACATTGTGGAAGACAGGTGAAAGTTCTCATAATTTATGATTTTAAAATTTTTAAAAGTTTGTGTTTAGAGATTCGTTTCTCTCCTACGGACGCTTGGCTAAATTTTTCTGCAAATTTGACGTCATAGCAACATTTGGCACTTCAGAAGAATACTTCTGGTAGAGTAAATTATTATGACAACCTGTCCCACCTCCACTTTCTATATACGCTTGGCTATATTTTTCTACAAATTTGACGTTATAGCAACATATGGCTCTTCAGAAAAATTGTTCTGGTGTGGTAAACTACTGCAGCAACCTGTACCACCTCCATGTTGGCTGTCGCGAATGTTAGGGCTACTTGCCAGTGGTTATTTAGATGGGAAAATTATTTACTAAAAATGTACGACAGTATGCCATCTTAGGCAATGTATAACATTAAAACACTTGAAAATGGCATTTTAAGCCGAAATCATGATCGTGTAAATGTAACACTGCAATTAAAAAACAGTCTAGTGGCGGTACGGACTTTAAAGAAATATATTATGACTGTGGCCCCATATTATGAAAAAAAATTATTAAAATGTGTTCAGTAGATAAAATCAAACAATGATATTGATAAAGCAATAATATAATTGGAGACCAGTTTAGACATTGAATTAGTAATTTAAGTAAGTACTGAATAAAGTTTTCTGTACCAGACGAATCACTTTCGAGCACACTTTAAAAATTTTCACTTACATAAATGTTATTTGGCTTTTGGTACATAATGTGTGTGCTCTGTCCTTACTTTCAGTGTACAGTTTCCTGTTTTCCTTAACTTTATCGTCAGCAACTATTCTATCTGTCGTCTCTCCTAAAGTGTAGCATGTTACGTACTTTTTACAAATTTCATAGAGTTTGAAATTATGTCTTCCGAAAACAGCAGTGAGATTATTGAAAAAGAATCCAGATTTTTTTCTGTTGGAGCTCGTGTTAAGATGGTCGCCTCTGATTTCCGTAATGAAGGCGAGGGAAATCTTTTTAAAAAATGCAGCGAACCCGTCACCTCTGGTACACCCATTACCTGCCAAGGTTTAGAATACTTAAACATAATTGCCATGCAGAGACCATAAGCCGAAATTTTGATTAATTTTGCCGCAGAACTGTAGTAAATATCGGCTGCTTAAGGAACATACTACTTTACTTCCTTCTTGTTGTCACAAGCAACAGTGGTGGAAGAATGAACTATCTTTTCGTAGTCCGTTTTGTCTCGGGCAGTTGTCTTACTGTATCTTGCAAATGTTCGACAACTGATCTGGTAATCAGCGGGTGTATTATGAAGTGATAATCCCTGCTATTTTACCATATTCAGTGCTGCATTCATACCGTCTGGAGAAACTTCGTCACTGTTCAGTTTTACGATTTTTCAAAAAAAATACTAAAAAGTTACTAACAAAACCTGCAGGGCTAGGTTGTCATATGTGTCAACCAACTCCGTAATTTTTATGACAAACAACGCTAAATAGAAACTCAGACGAACCCGAACTGGAAACGCAAACTTTGAACGTAGTCTCAATATTTATACGTAATAACATTGTGCAACTGTTAAATGGTAACAGACAATAGTTGCGATTGTATGCACAGCAAGTAATGACAGTTAATTACATCAATAACAAGCTGTAAACATACAAAAAATACCAAAAAGATCCGTAAAACTATCTAAAGGAACCATAAAATCCGTACGCCGTAACCAGAATATGTGATCGTTCTTCTGTTTAAGTTTAGTCCAATAGGAATTTTTAGTGACTAAGAACTGCGGCGAGTGACAACAAAACCGTGCGACCACCTGCCCAGCTCTCGCCCACTCGTTACAGAAACTTTCAGATACTTTTGTACTGCCTGTTTCAAGATGATGTATACCTGGATAGCACAACGAATGTACGGAGAAAAGGTTCCCTACAAGCGTCAATCAAAGAAGAAGAAGCTTAGTGCCGTTGATAGAGCCATACGACAAACTACCTCGTTCAATCTACAGAGAGGACAATATCCTTCACAAAGAATTTTTGGCACATTCGAGTTTGAAAACAAGGCACAGTATTGTGTAGGAGTAGATTCATAAGTAGGCTTACTTGTGAAATATACACTTAGATAAATACAATGAGGAGAGTAAAGACGTCGGGATCGAGAAGTGAATTATTCAGCGCTGCACTACAATGCCTAACTCCTAATACTATCCACCGTTCGCAACTTCGGCCTCTTTCAAACGTTATGGTGTTTTAAACTGCTGAGGTAGCAATGTCTTGATTGATGGAAATCTGTGAAACACCCATGTCTGAAATCGCCAGTAATCATTCTTTATCAGACAGCTGAATACTTGATCAGCAATTTTATTTTATACTTCACAAATAATTGAGCATCTTTGATAAAATTATACCCGGGTGATGAGCCGAGTTGTAGCGTCGTGTTGTCGCAAAGTTTCGACGAGTTTCCTACTCGTCATCTTCAGGCGAAGTAGTCTTGACCAGAAAATGCCAAGTAGGAAACTCTCTACATTATTGCGATAACATGGTGTCACGAGTCGGCTGACAACCAGAAAAGATTTTGTTAGTGAAATCGTCTCGATCTCAGTTTCTTATGTAATTAACAATACAACCGGTTTCGGCTTTCCGTCGTCATCAGATCTGTTAAAAAAATGGAAAAACGATAGTGTGACGTTACTAGGTTTAACTGACTAAAGAGCTCAGAAATAAATCTAACAATACTTGATAAAGATAACTTGGCTAACAGCCATGATATAACAGCGTCGAATGTTTTGTACTCGCAGGTATTATTGCGCCCCACATTTAATCGTAGGGAGATACAGTCGAACCAATCCGCTCTCACCGTGGTAATATAGGACCCGAACTTGATACCTTCACTAGTATAGACACTGACGGCTGTTAATCGAGTGGGCTATTAATAATATTTAACAACAACCCTGGTACTTAAAACGACAGTAAACCGTGCAAAATTGGTATAGGCCCTAAGTAAATGTTGCCTGGAAAGTGATAAATGAAACCGTAACTACGGTGGTGAGCAAAAAGTAAGTATGAAAGTAATTTGCGTGTGATGTGTTACTTCCATGTAACATAGCTCGATGAAACATGAAATATACACGGAAAGAACTACAATACGGTACACAAGGTAACAGAGAAATACGCAGTGAGAAGAAATAAAATGACACCTTTATACTAAGACAATAATTTCTCTGATGTCACCGCATTTAATGATGATCCTCTGGACATTACAAAAGACGGAAAATGGTTTTTAATAGGGATTAAGACCAGCGCGGACGGCAATGCATACTCTACACCGTGCTCACACGCTGGCCACAAGGTTGGTTAGGAGTTCTTGTAGTAGACCGCTTCATTCCACCACCAGTGCGGCTGACAACAGCTGGGTGGCCAAGGGTGTGTGTGGACGTGCTGCAATGTCTCCCCAATGCATCTCACACGTTGACTGCCTGTTGAACAGTATTCCTGGGTACATTACGTGTTCTCGTCTCTCAGCTTGTAAGCGTACATAATGCACGCAGGAACATTGTCGAAAACGGTCGTTTTGGTGGTCTGGGTGTTATGGTGTGGTGAGGCGCATTGTTGCATGAGCCTTGTGAGCTCCAAATCTGAGAACACGGTACACTCGCTAGTCGTCTCTTCAGCCGTGCATTCGGACCTCAGTTCATTTTTATGGATGGCAGTGCGCGGCGACATCGAACTGCGCAATTGGAGGAGCCTTTTGAGCGACTACTCGACTGGCCTGCTTGTTATCCCGACTTAGCCCTTTCATTGCGCATTTACTCTCGGCGACTCCTGCCCTGTGCGCGTTACTTTCACCCGGTGCGTATATATACGACTGTAGCCGTCTACTGTTATTATTGAGATAAAAATGAGATGCAAAATCCAGTATTGTCGGTGTAAATCGTTTCCTTCTTTTAAAATCTTTGTTCACAAAGTCTTATTTTGTTCTAAAAGGTACTTTATTAGGAGAAAAAATACAAAACATATTACATTAGTAATACTTCAGAGTGTGATATCTCTCGAAACAAAAAATCAAACATAAAGGCACATTACATTTTACACAAATGTATATTATGTCACTTCGTTTATCATGTTTTGCACATATAATACACCTTCTCTGGGAGGCCTTTTTCTTTGAAGTTCCTGGGATTAGCGAGATAAAGTGGCGCTCGGTTTGGGATTGTCACCATCAGCCGATCTCCTTTCACGACGTCCCTCTGTTTGCGGTTGGTGGTGAATCTCTAGGATGATAAGTTCTGTTGAAAATCAGATACTGAAATATTTCGTCCCGTTTGAGTTCTATATAATGCATGCGCACTGAGCAGAAACAGATCCACCAAATGAAGAAATACTTTTTTATAGCATTTTACAGTTATTGGTACACATTCTACTGAACTTAGCATCACGTCGCTCATGTCGACGACCCCCATATTTTCAGTGTAGCTTACGATCCAAGCTGGTTTTGTTTTTGGGGACTTGACTTCAGAGGTCATCAGTCCCCTAGAACTACTTAAACCTAACCAACCTAAAGACAGCACACACATCCATGCCCGAGGCAGGATTCGAACCTGCGACCGTAGCGGTCGCGCGGTTCCAGACTGTAGAGCCTAGAACCGCTTGGCCACTCCGGCCGGCGGTTCATTCCTGGCTCTGTCAATTTTGTCGGTCGCTGTAATTTCGCTTGTATGGAGAGTTGAAAGCATCCTCACTTCCAGCTTGTTCTACCACTTCAGAGCAAGAAGTTTATCTGTTGACATAAACTCGATCTCGCCTTTTCTTAGTTTTTTTGACAAAGCAGGCATGCCTTTGTGGTTTGTTCTCACAGTTCCACAGGTATTAGTCGCTCTGACATGCAAATAAGAAAATAACGTTGGGCTAGTGTACCAATTGTCAACATATAATGTGTGACCTTTACCAAGGTAACGTTCAAGTACGGTGAGAACAATGCCTCCAGGTATTCCTACATTTACACCAAAGTCAGTTTCTTTTTTTTATATCTGTTGCTACACTCACATAAATAATAAAGTCAAGAATATAACCAGTTTCACAATCACATAACACAAAAAATTTTACACTAAATCTGTGGCATTTGGAAGGAATGTACTGCTTGAAGAAGACACGACCTTTGAAGAGTACTAAACTTTCGTTAATGCACAAATTTTTAAAAGCATAGAAAGCACCTGGAAATTCTTTTCTTAAGTGATCCACAATTCTACATAATATCCAGATCTTGTCATCTCCAGGGTCCTTACTGTTATCAGCAAACTGTAACATTCTAAGTAACAGAAGATATCTACCTCTCGGCATGATTTGCGCAAACATTGGAGAAGACAGTAACTGATCATTGGTCCAATAACTGTTTATTTCATTTTTTCTCACTTGAGCCACGAGAAAATTTACTGCAAGGAAACAGTAAACTTCGTCACTGTTTGTGTTTTTCGAACGTTGCAGTCTTGATTTTTCACTGGCATCATTACAAAGGTGTTCATAATGTAAATTACATTGCTCAGCTATGTAGCTCACAGTTTCTTGGCTAAAAAAAACTTGGAAGCAGTCGTATACAATAAATAAATCATATAAATCGATGATTTTGCAACGGGAACCACTGTTGTCGAAATTATACACTTTAGGGTCGAAATCAGTCTTTCTATCTAAAATCAACTATTTTGTGTCTCTTAGGAAAGTTTTCAGGCATACACTCGGGCTCTTCTTCGGAATCGGAGAAAGAATCGACGATAACATCAAAATCTGGATCTGCATTTACTGGTTCAACGTTTGTTGGTTCAGAAATATTTTTTTACATTTGTGGTCACAGATTTATCTGCCGTCTCGTCGTCGTCATTATCTGTCTATCCATAATAGTAGGACTGGGCCTGATGATGTCCCCGTCGTCACTTTGGTTTAGAATACTCTGCAGCTCATCGTCTGCAAACGGACGGTAACGCCGCGTCATTTTATTCGGTAACGCGGAAACGGCCGCACACAAACTAGGTGATATAGCGATACGAATGAACTCAGCAGAAATAGAATTCAGCATTCAATGGTCGTTCAGGTATTTCCTAGTATTCCAACAATTAAACTGCATACTTGCGCAACAGTTACCTCCGACTCGCTGGCCCGATTGTCGGCGTTATACGTAACTACACGACTGTAGCGGGGAACCGCTGTAAGTAGAAAATAGTATATATACGTCTGGAGCACTGAAACGATTAGGGTATATTTACGTCTGGAGCAGTGAAAGGGTTAAATCACATCGAGAACATGTGGGTTGCGTTAGGGAGACGTATAGCGAGCGCCACGTCCACGTGCACCAAAGATCATGCTTCAGTTGCCACCCGCGCTGGTTGACGAACGGGCACCGTACCACAGGAACACCTTACCAACATTGTGGCTAGCATGGGAGCACCCTGTATTATCGTCCGTTGTGATCGAACACACAACTAAGAAACATGTCTCGCCTTTCGTAATGTCCAGGCGACCAACATCAATTAGGGTGACTTTATTGTGATTATACTCTTTGAATGAACGTATCATTTATGATCCTTCTATGTATGGGCCAAGTATTGAGCTACATTACTTGACGGCGACACATCCTGCCAAAGCTACTTTCGTCATTAAGTTTTGCACACCAGTGTATGTAATTAAAAGTCTCGATTGCCTACATTCAGAATACAGTCCATCCAGCGTCACATAGCGATCTCTCTGTAAAGTGTTTTGTTTTTCTGTGATTGTGGTAGCGAGAGAAGGTCCAGTCTCTAAGATGCAGGAGGTTGGTGTTCTTTGGCACATGTCGAGTTGCAGCTATTACGTCCCCTTATCCTCGACAGGGCATAACTTTCAGCACGTTGGTGCTGGACAATGGAACGATTCCCCCATAGGCTGGAATGTAAGGGCAGGTCTCTTCTCACAATTCCCAAATCTAAGCCCCGTGGTTCTCTTTACTATGGAGTTACATGAAGCCATTACTGAAGAGTAACAGGGTGGTATGGTCTTTGGGCCTGCGTCACTGTACAAGAGATGACAGGGACATTCGAGAGAACGCAGCAAAATGTTGTGCGTTGGCCTAATCCATGCATCGAGTCTGACGGTCCACAAACTGAACAGCAGCTACGAACAGAAGTAGGTCTTACCAGGTGAAAGTTTATATTTCATGGGTACAATAAATATTTATAGCTGACCATTGCTTCCTTACCTAAGACTACCTCGTTTAAGACCTGCTACAGTTTGCGAAACTTTCACCATAATGGTATGGGACAGTTAGTTCTGCTACACTACAACGAAGGACGCATACAATCGTTCCACCACCGACGATTCCCACCCACAAAAGTAGAGTCGTACGTCTAAAGAAAACGGAAGAAAAGTTATTTCTTCATATCAGTCATCTGAGTTTTTTCCATATAAGGTACATAACGGCAATCTCTGTCCCGAAACAAGTGCTCTATTCTAGGTTGCATATGTTTCTTAACAGCAGTATCAACTTCTGTTCCCTCCAAGTAAAAAATCAATATTGTGATTAGTTTCCAGGATACGAAGAAAAAAATGATAACTTACATTCCACCCAACTTCATTTCTCTTAATGGACAAATTGTTGTGATCTGATAAAATGTGGCAAAACGGTTTACACTTTTTCAAGTGGAACAAAGTGCGAAGTAATAGTAGGTTAATGTCCTTAAAACTATGTTACAGAACAGAGCTGCTGGACTGACCTAGTCATCTACTTGCACTATGCTTGAATACCAACAGCAACTTTTAAAAATATTCTTTTGCATTTCACATTCCTACTAGGATTCTAAAATTAGCAATGAAAATTTTTCAGTAGTGATAGTTTAATTACAGACTTCTATGACTACACTTACCTTGTGTGGTACGGCTTTCATATGATCTCTAACAGAATGGAGCAGTAGTGGAGCGTGTCCGCAGATGTTCTTAATAAATGTAAATCTAGTTTCTTTCTAATTCGTATCTTCGTAACTGTTTTTCTTTTGTCGCAGTTGGCAGTGAAGAAGATGTTTCGAGCACAAGACTAATACCTGAGAGCACAGTGGCTACTTCAACGGGTAAGTCTTCTTTTTCTTCCTTTCTCCTGGTGTTATCCAGTATTTTCACGGGCAGAGAATGTTAATCCGAATTTTAGTGACAGGTGGTGACCAGTTAATACTCATTACTTTCTGTCACCGTACCTTTCGCCCTGTGACGTATAACTTGTGTACACCATCTGCCTGCGTTTAATGTTATTCCACGTAAAAGATTGAGAATGTTTTCGAAATATTTGCCAGCTGTGTAAATGGGGCATGACATGGGGATGAGGCAGGTATTCAACTATTAGGATGTGGGAAACTGCATAAAAACTACGTAGAGTTGGACCAGCATACTGACTCCCGTCAGTCCACCAGTCGGACACGATCCTGGCGCACGTGCTTCCCCGAATACCGAAAGCGGCGTCCAACACACCGCTATTTGGGAGGGTTCACCTTTGTGAGTAGGTACATGCGGTATTATCATACACAGTGGCAAGTATTTTAAAATTCAAGTGAACCTTCAGAACCATAAGATAACATAGAACTAACTGCTGAATACAGCCCAAAACACAACTAAGCCATTATGTAATTTAGTAATAATATTACATTTAATAGGAAAAATGTCTCTTCCCATAGGTGTAAACGAAGTTGTGAATGTATATTTTGAGTGTCAAAGTGTTATATATCTGCAAAACGAATTGTCTTCCTGAGACATGTGCAGTCTCCTCTCAAAAGTGGTTCAAATAGGATTAGGAGCCATAAACAAATATCTGGAAGGAAACAGAGAGTGAAGTAGAAAAACGTAACTAGCACCTCTACATTCATATGAGACTGCTGAGTGTCCTCTGACGTTTTAAGAACACAATGACGTGAATGTTCTAAATCTGAATATTAATCAAAATACGGCTACCGATGTATATCGTACTCGAAGACTCCTATCGAATGCGCTAAGGGAAAGAGTTTCCCGTTGATTTCGTTTTACGAAGTCAGTATAAAGAGAGCAAAATAAGGTGTCAAATTAAACTAGCAAAGTCGGGAAAGACTGACATCGAAACCTTAATAACGGAAGCTCATTTCTATTCAGTTCCTCGGCATTAAAACTTTGATTGTAGTACGCGTCACACCAGACGGCGTAAAACAGAGATTCAGTAAATGTGTGATATTAATTTTAGCAATGAGGATTCCAGAAAGGTAATGGTGAGATTAACATTAATGCAGTTCCCACAGATTCATACAATCTGCTGCAGCACAATGCTGCACTAATAAAAATGTCGGAGATGACCAATCCGTCAGTGATATGCACCCTCTACTATGAACTTTCTCATTACGCATGATTTATCTGACAGCTGAGAATTGAAACAGAAAACAAGAGGATAGGGCCACATGGGAATTTGGGTTTTATACCTGATAGAGAAATTACGAATAGGAGTGAATTATTGGGCAAGGATACGAGAGGAGAGTGAATGAGGCCTTTTGGACAGGCCACAAGAGCAATAACGAGGAGTGGTGTCCAAAAACCACGAAAACGTGAAATGTTGATAGACAATAGGAGATTTTATGTACACTCCTTCAGACGGAAGTGGTTCTTTCGCCTCATCACTTTGCCTCAAGGTAACCCAAGTTCTTTATAATAATTATAACTTGGTTATTAATAACACACTGATCATCTTCACATTTTTGTTCGAGTACCGAGAGCATCTAGTGAAAGAATGAAAATGATTGTGTTTACTTATTTTCTAGGTAACCCGGTAATGCTTCGCAATTGCTAAATATGTGTCGGAATTGTATATAAGGCCTAGTTTCCTTCTCTCTTTTCGTTCGGTCCATCGCCTGCCCCTCCTTACTTTTCCCATCTCTTTGTGCATCTTCTCCTACTCTCCCCCGCTGTCAGGGTTTGTACAGGATATTTATTTATTTAATTAGTTATATTCACGGTTGATGTGACTCGAATTTTAAGATTTATCTTCTAACTTTTATTTTTTGAACATATATTTTCACAGTCCGTCTCCTCTTCCCTCCAGTCCGCATCGCCTCCTCACCTCCCTTTATGCCCATCCCCTCCATCTTCTCCTCACCCCTTTCCTGTACATTTTATTCACCTCCCATCTGTGTCCATCCCATCACCCCTCTCTTTGACCTTGAGACTTGTTTACTTATACTGCTAATGAAACCACAACTAGGAAACAATATCACTTAGAATCAACGGGTAAATCGGTTGAGATAATGAATACAAGGGGTACAGGAGAGATATCTTCAGTTGCTGAATTTGTGAGAACATTAGCTTCAGATACTTCTCATGGTTGTATTCTGTATCTGTGATCGGTAGGTCTGCTGATTAATATTCCGGAGTACTGTTCTAATCATAAGTTGATAACCCATAAATATAAGCTTTATCTTTCCTCTTAAAACGGACTACTAAAGAAAAACAAAAGAGCACCCTGTTTTCATATAGTTTTTGCTTAAAGCTGTATATAAGAGGGAAGAATATATATAGAAGAAACAATTTGTCCAGTGGTTTAAATGCCCTGATATCTAAGTTGAAACTGATTACCGGGAATGATACTGAATCAAACGTTTTTTTCAGCACATGTTCTTGCAAGCTGTCAGCTTTCACAGAAATCCAGTACTTAGTTGTTAAAAAAATGAAACTGGCGAGCACTCACAAACGCAGAAACACAACGTCTCGTGGACTCGATCAATGTCTCAAGTATTGCTGGAGGGAATTGACACCATTAAACCTGCAAGGAATTCCATAAAACCGCAATCGTACGAGAGGGTGCGTATCTCTTGTGCACAGCACATTGCAATGTATCTGAGATACGTTCAATAATGCTCTTGTCTGGGGAGTTTAGTGGCCAGCGGAAATGTTCAAACTGAGAAGACTGTTCCTGGAGTCACTCTATAGATATTATTAACGTCTGGGGTGCCACATTGTCCTGCTGGAATTGCCCAAGTCTGTCGGAATGCACGATGGACATGAATGGATGCAGGTGATCAGACAGGAAGCTTGCGTACGTGTCTCCTGTCAGAGTCGTATCTAGACGTATCAGGGGTCCCATATCAGTCCAATTGCACACGCATCACACCATTGCAGAGCCTTCTCCAGCTTGAATAGTCCCCTGCTGACATGCAGAGTGCATGGGTTCATAATGTTGTCTCCGTACCTGCACATGTCCATCCGCTCGATACGATTTGAAACGAGATTCGTCCGACCAACAGTCGTCAACAGTCCACTGTAGGTGATGACAGGCCCAGGCTAGGTGTAAAGCTCTGTGTTATGCAGTCATCAAGGCTACCCGAGTGGGCCTTCGGCTCCGAAAGCCTATGTCGACGATGTTCGCAATTTGACACTTCTTGATGCCCCATGCGACGGGGCCGTAAATGAAGAAGTGCCATTGACGCGTTCTCACCAGCTGGTTAAAAATGTTATTGCAAATTTTGGCTCTCACGTAAGTCTCAGGGGATGATTTCCACACTTGGTGCATTATTAAACTGTTCCACAACCGCGCATTAGTTATAGTTTTTGAATTCATTATTTACTCAGACACGAGTACAGTTTACGCTAGGGAACAAAAATTAGGCGATTATTAAAGCAAAATATTTTTTTCACGAAACAATTCAATCACTATTAATTGGCGTCGTCCGTTCTTTCACACAATGGAATTAGCACTGGTGTGACGGTTTACGGTCTCACTTTAATAATAATTTGACTCTGAGCCCCCAATAGCAGTTACGTAGGCTGCTATAAAGGGAAATTACTCAATCAATTCGAACAGAACCACAAGTTTCACAGTCCACTTTGTTCTAACAGTTTTGGCGCGAAATCACAGATTGCCACATGTTCACTTACGCCGATGTATACCTCGCAATTCGTACTCACACAATTAATCGTAGCACTTCCAGTTCACAAAATATATGCTTGCACACTTGCACTATTAAACAATACTCTTTGTCGAAATAACTCGGCGCTAAAAAAAATTCTCGCTCGCCTCTCACCCTCCGAAACGACTGACCAACGACTGATCCCTGGCCAAGATGATCGCTAGCTTATATAGGCTCGGATGTGCACCCACTTGGTTATTTAAGTACCAATCTCAACAGTTAAGGTTACAAATTTTGATACATACATCCCTCGACAGAAATAAGTACACTATCGGAACCGCGCTAAAAAGTACATACTATTTACTATGTTACATTAATTTTTAGGATTATCCTATCGCCCGTAAATCAAGTTTTAGTTTTTGAAAAGTTTCACCGCTTAGCGCAAATTGGTTTGTTTACATCTGTGCAGCAAAGTTTTAACACAGAACTGCATATACCACCGTTTTTAGATGTAATCTATAGCGATCTACACATTGCGCTGCTCATAGTCTTCATATCTACAATAATTAATTAATTATGGGGGATAAATGTTAATAATAATTTGCAAACAATGAAAACTATTGCAATTTAAGTGTGTAGTATAACTCGAGTAGTTTAAAATACGTGTGATGACACCCAAAGTATTATATAGTGCCCTTCTTTACATCATAATTTTCTATTGAATTTTATAAACAATTTTCCCTCAAACTTTGTTTATTGCTGTTTATTGGCTTAATTATTTATGAATCTTAACAAATGACTACGGCACTCGATCCGCTATGACGAGAAGTTTTTAATGAATGTTCGATCATCCCTGTAAGTTGTTATTTACAATTTTTATTAATCTTTCAGTATCCGTGATATTAACCGATTTTGAGGTTACTATAACGTTTGCGTCTCGTGACTTTAAATAAAGATCGATCTTTCGAAAGGTGCATATTGCCGACCACAATCCACTGCCGCGTAGCTCTTCACCGTAAGTTACATAGTTTTCGCGTAACGAGCAAAAAACAAACAATGCCCCAAGCTGCGGGCCACGTGGCCGCCCAGCCGCGAAGTCCATCCCACCGACTGTTGCAAATCTCGCGCGGGCGCGCCACGCGCTTCCGCGAATCGCGCACTATGTAGCGCGCTCGCTCTTCACAAAGCAATCCTTGCATACTAGAAATATTCATCTAGTAACGGGGGTTTGTACCGTCACATCCGGCATTGAAATCTGCAGCATTTTCAGGAATGGTTGCCCTTCTGTCACGTTGAACGATTCTCTTCAGTCGTCGTTATTCTCGTTCTTGCAGGAACTTTTTCCGGCCGCATCGGTTTCAAAGATTTGATGTTTTACGGGATGCCTGATATTTACAGTGCCATCGTCAAACGGTCGTACTTGAAAATCCCCATCATCGCTACCTGGGAGATGCTGTGTCCCATCACTCGTGTGCCGTCTATAACACTAAGTTCAGACTTACTTAAATCTTGATACCTGCCACTGTAGCAACAGTAACCGATGTGACAACTTCGCCAGATACTTGTCGTCTTATACAGGCGTTGTCTACCGCATCGACGTATTCTGGTATATGAGTGTGTGTGTGTGTGTGTGTGTGTGTGTGTGTGTGTGTGTGTGTGTGTGTGTTCCGAAAAGTCCTGAAATACGGTCAGGCAGACATAACCCACATATTTTTTGAAATATATACGGCGAATAAATATCTTATACATAAATGGGATATATATATATATATATATATATATATATATATATATATATATCCCCGTTATGTATCAGATATTTATTTATTCGACGTATATATTTCAAAAAATATGTCTGGACGTATATTAGAGTAGCGTGTAAAATTTCAAGCAAATTGGCCAAGTTCATTTCGAAACTTTCGTTAAGAATATTGATCTGTGACTTTTCTTTATACAGTAAACAGAATATATCTATCAGGACTTTCCGAGAATTTCATTAACACAGTTAAAAAACGATTTGTCTTTATATAGTAGTATAGATTTATATACGGTATGTATTACAAAATATGTGGCGTATGTGTGTCCGAACATTGATTAGATAACCGTGTGAAATTTTGTAAGTAAATCTGTCGAGAACTTTATGAGATTTTATTGAGTTATCATATAGAAATCTGAAGTAAATCGATCAATAACTGTTCCAGGTTTTCGATAATTACCTTAAACAATAACTTTTTTTAATATAGTAGTACAGATATAGGTTTTCATATACCACATATATTTAAGAACCGTGTAGTCTATGTCCGTCCGAACGTTTATTAGAGTATCACCTAAAAATTTAAAGTAAGTCGGTCAGGAACATTCCGAGTATGTAGCTAACTACTTTTGCCCTTCATGTAGCATTGTTTATCTGCCATACTGTTAAAAGTTCTGTATCATACATATATCTGAATGTTTATTAGAGTTTTGTGTAAAAATTTGAAGAATTTTCGTCAAGACCTTTTCGAATTTACGTATATTTTTAACAAGTGTTGCCTGTGTTCGGATGAACATTCATTAGCAACAATTTGAAATATATCGGTCACAGACTTCTGGAAGTTTTTTCTAACAACGTTAAACTCCGGCTTGTCTTCGTATGGAAGTATATATATTAAACATTAAAAATTGTGGAGGTTATGTCGGTCCGAAGGTTTGTTAGATTATTATTTAAAAATCGGAAGTAAATTGGTCGAGAACTTTTCGAGACATTTGGTAACAGCTACGATTTTTCCTCCTACAGTAGTATAGATCTCATATTGCACACTCTTTTCCCACCCCTATAAGTTGTGTGACTCATGGAATGAGTGACTGTCTTGACTGTGGTTCTGTGAGTAGAGCAGTTGTGTAAAAGGATAAATACTTTACTTAACCGAGCGAGGTGGCGCAGTGGCTAGCACACTGGACTCGCATTCGGGAGGACGACGGTTCAATCCCGCGTCCGGCCATCCTGATTTAGGTTTTCCGTGATATCCCTAAATCACTCCAGGCAAATGCCGGGATGGTTCCTCTGAAAGGGCACGGCCGACTTCCTTCTCCGTCCTTCCCTAATCCGATGAGACCGATGACCTCGCTGTTTGGTCTCTTCCCTCAAACTAACCAACCAACCAACTTTACTTAAGGTTAGGTGTGAACCAAACATTTTGACTCAGTCGTCAAAGATGTATCTGTGATGGAATCTTCGGCGTTGGTAGGAACCTCCTCTCCTCCCCCTATGTGACTGTAGGCTGCCACTACCCCTTTTTTCGGCATTCGGTTTCCAGTTGGCCTAGAGTATGAACGAACTCTGTGCAGATCTCTGTCAGGCTGTTTGGTAAAACTCAGAATATTAGATGTATCCTAATTAAAATAACTAATCCATACTTTTTCAACACCATCTTAGTCAGGTTTATGTTGCGACCACTTTCGTAATAATTTTCCAAGTAGTTTCAGTGGTTAGGACTTAGATTTCAAACATGTATATGGAGTTCATTTCAGATCCAGTAGCATGAGGTTAATCTTATAGTGGTTCCATCACATCTAATGTTTTTCGCATACTGTTGCTGGGCGTTTGCTGCTCTAACACGTTAACGCCATCCACACCAATGGCCATCTCCCTTATTTATCCGAAGAGGGCTCCTGTCACCACTCACTGCAAATTCCGGCCTTCGTCGCTGATGGACGTCAGCATGGCTGCTTGTTGTGGAGACCCATATGCAGCAATTTCCGCTAAGGGTCGTTTTGAAGACACTTTTGGTAGCTAGTCCATTGGTTCATCCATCTTGAAGGTCAGTCTCTCAGCAGATGCACATGTATTTGCCTGCACACATCCCTCAGCTGTCGTTGACCCCTGTTATCTATGGTCAGTGGTGCACCACAGTTGCTTCGGCGCCGGCTTGGTTTAGCCCCATTTTGGCAATCGCAGTATACTTTAACATCGGCAGTCGAACGGTTTACATGCTTAGTAGTCTCGGAAATGTTTCCACCTATGGCCCGAAAGCTAATAATCGTGCCCTTTTGAACCATAGATACATCACTTTTTTACGCATTAGACAACGGCTGCACATTTTCGCGTCCTGACGAGACACCTTACATGCCGTCCACTGCTAGTGCTGCCACGTGCCATCTGTGAGTGGTTACTGCTCGTTGACTTAGAACTAAGTTGGTGTCACATCAATGTGAGTTGACAGTGTATATATCCCAGGTAATGTTACTCCTATTCTTTGATGCTGTTCTGAAATACTAACAATTTGCATATTGAAGTAAGTCGTACAATTAATGCTAATTACATGTTGTATGGTGCCTTCACGTTGGTGCACTTTTAATGGTCAGTAGCATGTTTTCTCCACCTTCTTTCGTAGATTACTATGAAAAACCACTGCTGTCGCTCCCAGCACATCAAACATGTTTGGGAAGGCTGTTTCTCGACACCTACTCCACATTCAGCTCTTCCAATGCGGGAAAAATTCACTAACTTAATTCTTAATCTCTTTACACAACTATGAAACATGTAAGACTTTATATTTGTATAGAACTCAAGTTTATACAACTGTGTCACCGATATCCCATCTAAAACAGTCGGAAAAGTTATTTTTGTGCAATGATCTATCTACGTACAGTAAGTAAAATAGAAAAAGGAAAGGAAGTGACAGAATGCGTACCTTGGAACTATCGTTACCATGTGTAACATCTCGAGTGTGTTCAATGATGCTGCTCTTAAAATTCACTAACTTAATTCTTAATCTCTTTACACAACTATGAAACATGTAAGACTTTATTTTTGTATAGAACCCAAGTTTATACAACTGTGTCACCGATTTCCCATCTAAAACAGTCGGAAAAGTTATTTTTGTGCAATGATCTATCTACTTACAGTAAGTAAAATAGAAAAAGGAAAGGAAGTGACAGAATGCGTACCTTGGAACTATCGTTACCATGTGTAACTTCTCGAGTGTGTTCAATGATGCTGCTCTTTAAGTTGTTGCATAATTAAATTTGTCGTAGTCATAAATCAAAGAACAAGAAAAAAAAACAGGTAATGTGGGGAGACTATATGAAAAGGCAAAACAGTTATTGTGATCATAAAGCAGTTAATTGATAACGAAAAGATGCACCTAAGTGAATTATGAAGTAATGTATCAAAACACATTTACTGTTATAAGTCAATGAACTCTGTCACTACCCTAAGTATGATCGCCATCATTCTTATTCTCACGATTTGTAATATGATAAATTTAATTATATAATTGTACATGAAGTGGTCCCTTCTAGCAAATGTAAATGTGTCTTTCTTAAGCTGAAGCATCATTAAACACATTAATTTTATTAGTTCAGTACTTGATTGTGCAACATGTGACGAGTTACACTCGGTAGTGACGATAGTTTTATGGTATCTTCTCTGTCACTTTCTTTTCTGTTTATATTGTACTTATACTTTTTATGAACAAAATTTTTTTCCGACAATTTTAGATCTGAAGATGATTTCTAGCACAGTCCACATCGCTCGTACAGGGATGTTATATTTAAAAGGATTATAATTAAAGTGCAGCTAGTCACAGACGTCCAATGAGACTGTAGTTACCCAATGGCAGGGAAACTTGGTAGATATTCTAATGAATTAATGTGGAACAGAATTAAGCTGGAAAAAATTAGTTTCAATATTGATCACCAGGTGCAAATCTGGCACTGTACAGCTCCTTGTCGATGAATCTGGTGCTCATATTGCATAAATTGTATAAGCAGCTAGAAATTATGTGTGCTTTGGAAGTCAGATCTGGAACCTGGAGAGATATGGAGAGACTGAATAAGAGTCTCTAACCGTTCTTTCCACCAACCTGTTGTCTTCTAAAGTCGTGTCGCCAGCGCAGAGGACTGCTCGTCGGTCGTGGAAGCTTCTTCGGCGGAGGCTGCTACGCTGTTAACGTGAACCTGTGATTGTGCTTTTTATGGGATGCCACTTACCCAGATTAGTCTCTGTATATACAGAGGGCAAGAGCTGTGGTACTGACAATGAAGGTAGGCGACACTTCTCATTAAGGTTCCCTGTTTGGCTATTACTTAAATATTAACACATTTTACACTGTCTATTACTACACTCGACATAGATTTCTTAATTGTACGGTAACTTTGATATTCACTTCCGTTATAGAGTACGACCTGTTTGCTCGAAACAAAGATACATGTCCGGTTCTGAAGAACACCCGAAACAATGTGTCCGTCCCTCCAGAACGCCCGAGACATAGTGACTAGCGCAGCCGAAGTACTTACTTCATCTACCTCATCTTCCAGGCGCGCCAAAGAGACCCGAAGGTGTCCGAAGCACTTCGGTTGCAAATCGTTACTCTTATGATTCTCAAAACTTGTGAAATTTAATAAACAAAAACGATAGACTCGTAGGGTATCCATGGGAGATTGTCATAATAAAGACTGGGTTAAATACAATGAAAAGAATACAACTAATTAATAAGGGAAGTTAGGCGTTTTGGCACATGGCACCCAAACGTGCAGACCAATCAGAAGCAAGTTCAGTACCCTCTGTCGCTTGTACCTTACTCCACTTTTATACTATATACTACTTCACGTGAATTAAGCTGCATCAAGGCGAACTTCTAGCAAAATAAAATACTGGCGACCACAGCCAGGAATATCACACGGCGGTGAACAATATCATCAACATTATGCCTTCCTAATCCTTTTTATAGAAAAATATTTCTATACGTCTTTCTTGCATTCACAGTGCCTAATTTGCACCTGGAGGAAAAAATTGGATCTCGTTTCTTTCCTTCAATCGTAAATCATTCCCGCGTTGATGCATCACAATATCTACCAAGTTTTGGTGTCGTATGATAATTGTAGCCCTCACTGGACCGCTGTGAGTAGCTACACTTTCATTATAACCACCTGGAATCATTGTACGAATTTGCGATCTAGACATACAAAAACATTTCTTTTTAAAAATTATGACCACTATTCCACATAGGCTACTTGATTGTGTCAATATTATAAAAATGAAGCGTGTTCTCCTACCACATCTCCAGAAAAAACCACGCTGATGAATAGTGAGAGAAAACTTCCTGGGCGGTAAGTGAAAAAGCTGCTGATTAAAGGTGTATGTCAACAGTAACAAGCAATGAAGCGAAATTCCGAGGGAGATAAAATATTTTAGCGACCACTTAACGAGAAATGGACGTGCAATGCTAGGACGCACTTTTTCCGTCCGGTCACGCACATTTAACGCATTAACACACGTTCACGTTTCCTGCGACCCCCTTCGTTCCTCTTCCTCTTTCATCACCGCAGAGCAAACAAGTGCTCGCATATCAGGCAGCCGGAGCGCACAGTACTTAATTAAGCGGCTCTGTGGCGGCAATCCGTGCGTTTGCTGAATTAGCCAGCAAAGCTGAAATTGTCATGTCGCGGCTCTGTCAATAAGTTCGGTAAATTAGCAACTGTGTGCATTACAAATGGGCGCGCCTCGGTGAATATGTATCCGTTGTGTGTGTGTGTGCGTTGTGTGTGTGTGTGACTGAGTGCAAGCGGGGGCTTCAAGCAGGATCACGCAGCGATCGCGCTCATGGTCAACAATTCCCGTGCGTGCACTGTGGCAGTGTCTGCATTGTCGGCTGAGGCGAGCGTGCAACCTTCCCGTACATTCGACGGACTGGATTCGATAGCCGAGACAGTGAACGTGGTATTTGGAGTCATCAGGCGTTGATTAGATGCAGTGCGCCACGATTTCCTCTTTTGTGCTAACTTCGTTTCAGAGTAGCTCTTGCTCCGCTCTTATTTGTCCAAAGTATTCCAATTTCTATCACCCCTACAGCTCTGTCTAGTACCAGGGAAGTTACTTCCTGTCGCCATAATATGCATCCTATCATCTCTCTCCTTCTCCTTGCCAGAGTTGACCTTATGTTCGTCTCTTCGCCAGTTCTGCGGATAATCTCTTTATTTCTTATCAGTCAACCCAATTTTCAACATCCGTCTATAGCACCACATCTGATTCCCTTCGATTCTCTTCTTTTCCAGTTTTCCTAGAGCACCGAACGTACTTTCTGAGATAAAATTTTCTCCAGATTAAGGGATTATGTTTGATACCAACAGGGTTCTTTTGACTGGGAAAGTCTTCTTTGCATGTTCCACTTTGTTTTCATTTTTTTCTTGTTTCGTCCATCATTGGTTGTTTTGTTTTTAAGATAGCATAATTCCCTTACTAGGTCTAATTTCTAGTCAATTATGCTCTTAAATTGGCTGTTAATCCCTCTTCTGCTGTTGCTGATTACTTTCTACGTTCTATTCTCAACACTTGGCGTGAGTTCATTCGACTGAACAGGTCTTTGAATTCATCTTCGCCGGTCGGTGTGGCCGAGCGGTTCTAGGCGCTTCAATCTAGAACAGCGGGACCGCTACGGTTGCAGGTTTGAATCCTGCCTAGGGCATGGATGTGTGTGATGTCGTTAGGTTACTTAGGTTTAAGTAGTTGTAAGTTCTAGGGGACTGATGACCTCAGATGTTAAGTTTCATAGAGCTCAGAGTCATTTGAACTATTTTTTTTAAATTCATCTTCACTTCCACTGCGGATAGCAATGTCATCAGTGAATCTTATCATTGCCATCCTTTCACCCTGAATTTTAACCCACTCCTCAGTGTTTCTATTATTTCCATCATTGCTGCTTTAATGTATAAATTTAACAGTTGAAGGAAAGACTGCAACACTGTCTTACACTGTTGTTGTTCTAAGTATTTCGTTCTTGGTCTTCCATTCCTAAGGGGTAGTGGTGGTGGGAGGACATTCATGAAATAGACTGAAAATTCAATTTTCAGTTTCTTTTTTACTTATTGGTAGAACTAATGGCTAACAAGTTCCCAATGTTTCAATAACGAAATCGAATCCGAAGTGCCTGACAAATAATTAATTGCATGACGTGACCATCCTGTCACGTCAGAGATTTGAAGCAGCACTTCAATATCAACAGGCTTAGAGCAATAACTAGCCCTACATTCACAAAAAGAGGCTTCCAAATAGTTTCCTCGATGCTGTCTAGGCTACTTTCAGGTTTCTCGCTGGTCCAGAACTTCTAAAAACGTGTGTTCATGGCAAATACAAAAGTCTCTAAATTCACTTATACGGATGCCCTAAAACCATATTTTCATCTGATGTGATTGGCAGAATATGCAGCTTATGATGCATGTTTTGTTTCTAATGACGCGAATGTCGGAAGAATGAAGGTATGAGAGGGAATGGGCTTTAAGATGGGAAATTTCACTCAAGAAATAGTGAGGAAAATTGATTTACAGAGCCTCTCTGCAGTTGAAAAGTCGGTTGAAGACCTGGTGAAAGAAATGAGGCAGAACACAAGATACCAGAAGAATATTCTTAAAGAGAAACAGGACCCTGAGTACAAATATGGGGCCTTCTGAAGAGGTGAAATTAGAAAAAAGGTTAGGTTGAAGGTTAAAATTAATTCCATAGAAGTTGTGTTTTTTAAAGTCTATTTACATTGATCTCAGTATCTGTGAAGAATACGATTGTGATATTTGGTACAATTTTTTGTTGTCTGAAAAGCAAATTTTGAAATTCTTAATGTAAGCTGAGATGGGAGGCTCAGTGCTTAGAATTTTATGTTATACTTACAGAATTACAATTAAAAATTGTTAAAATTCTTATATTCGATATGTTCAAAACCCTCATAAAAGAAGACAGCTACATTCAAAGAGAGTAAACAGAGAAAATTTTTTTGAGTGGTTTCAGAGAAAAATGTATGTATATTATCGTTGGAAAATAAAATTTTTAAATTCCATAAGAAAGTTAAATATATATAATCCGAGAAACATAATTTAGTCTAAAACATGATATAAAATTTCATTGCCGTATCTTCAAACCTGTGGATTTGGTGCGTCTTTTAACGAGTGTGTGTTTCATGAATATCAACCATTAATGTTCCTTTCTGATTCTTATACATTTTGTGTATTATCTATCTTTATAAACTCCTATTTTTCATAGAATTTCGAACAGTGCATATGGTCATTTAAAAGTAACGTGGCGCAAAACATTCCACCCAATCTTTGAAAACAAAAACTGATTTCAGCTGACGCAAGAATTAGTTTACGGCTGCTCTTCAGAAAGGTAACTAGCCGTTGGCGTAAATACTTTTCAAGTATCGCAGTTTACGAACGTCTTTTCTCTCCATTTACTCAAAATACTGTTACCTGCGATATAATTTAGGCAGCCTTCATGACTCTAGCAGTTTACGAACTCGTTTTCTCTGCATTTATTCAAATACGAGTTACTGGTGTTATAACTCAGGTTAACTGCCGACATGTATGCATTAATAATGAGTGTACGAGATTGACTCCATCGAGGTGTGATATGTTTGGCTCATAAAGCAGAGTTATTGCGCAGACGGTGACATACAATATAACACCTTCGATTCGTAAGGTTGTAATTTCAGTGTGAGCACTACACTGTTACCAAATTCTACTGCTAAATGTCCTAACGATTTTTTTCCTTGTATGTTTAGTTACATTTTTCAATCAGAACATTAATGGATAAAGGAACATGCGACGGTCATCTGTGTATGTGCATTCGCAGTGGGTACTATAAAGCATATTTATCGTCTAGTGCGAGGATGTTTGTTGAATAAGACGTCAGTCATAGGTGACTGCGATGCCATCAACCGTTCAACTTGCTGGTTCACGGGAGCTAAGTTGCCAAGTAAACCCTACACGGCACTTTTGTCGTAAAACGGGCAGCTCGCGCAGACTAAACTCACGATCATCAAAAAGTTTATGAGGCCAGCCAGGATTTATACTACACAATTAGGGCCGGTTATTGCGAAGCAAGGAGCCATAGGAAAGAATAAGAGGGAGACGTGAAGTGAGAGAGAGAGAGAGAGAGAGAGACAGAACAGACACCAAAAGGGAAACGGAGAGAGTGCCGCTTGGAATTTAACACACTGGGAATAATTTGTCTAATGCGCCTACTATCGAGCTGGCAGTTAGGGGCAAAATGAACGGCCAGCTTGGGCTACTAACGAAATTTACTGCGCCGGCCGGCGATTTTGGGAGCTAAAGAGGTCCTTTGCGTGCGGGCTGTGTCGGCCAATATTTTAAGCGTGGGATGTATTAAGGCCGCGGGGACGCGGGATAAGGAAGGATATTTCTCCGGAAAGCGATAAAAGTTGCCTGCAGGCTACGCCGGAACAGGAGCGTGATGAGGGACGGCTGGAGACAACTTTTTCCCCTCGCCTTCTCCCCGGTACAAGATCAACACCGCCGCGAGAATGGAGTTTTGCGACAGCACCGCTGGACCAGAGGGCGAGAGGTGGGGAGGCACTGCATTCGTTCCCAGGGTGTTGGAGACTTCACTACGTCACGGGTTCATCTCCTTGTTTGCACTCTGTGCCATAATGTACTGACAGTGTTCATCCAGCCATGTTATACAGAAACGGAAAACTGAGCGGAAAACATGGACGTATGCAGAAATTTGTCCAAGAGGGTGCAAGTTTCTGTAATTTTATGTGACTGATTCAGTGGGTCTGAAGGTAGTAGTGCTCCAAAAAAAAGATTACAGACATTACACAATCATTAATCATGGAACCACCTCTTTAATTATTTTTATTAAACACTGACCTACAGAATTTTCCCTGACAAGGATAACTCAAACTTAACCTGTTCATTTATCACCCACAATATACAAGCCCATCGCAAACTGACTGCTATACATGGACAACATTAACACAAAATAACGGCCCTGAATTGAAAGAAATCCTAACAATAGTACAAAAATATCAAATTAAAGAAATATGAAACTACCTCCAACTCTGTTAATTGCTTAAACTCATTTCAATCACGAATCCCAACAGTGCCAACCTCAATTCTTTTTCATAAGTCACTTACAGAAAATCTTCATAACGCGTACTGCAGCAATTACAGCAAGTAGCAACTACAGCCAGCTACATAAAAAGATTCTCACTGCTATAGACTCTTACTACTAGGAGGCATGTGGTTAGCGAAAGAAAGATTTTGTTACAGAGAACACAATGTATTTAGAAAATTTTACCTTTTTCATGTGACTTCCAGTTCCAAAAATTATATAGTTGTAAGTAAGTTCACTGCCCAACCATTATCAATCAAACATTCATCATCGTACATTTCCTTGCGTATTTTCTTATAAACACATCATTTCCTCTCACTTTACGGTGCATGTCCTACCAACACAGAGTCTCCGCTAAGACACACTTATGTCCATACACTTCACTATACAATCGCAAACTACTAGTACGTTCAACCACAGAATCTCTTGACGAGGGCGCAGACCGCTGTCAGCGATATTAACACAGACTATAACGCTGAAAAAAACACAAAGAGGCTAGTTACAATCATTTTCACTAGTTCCTCTTACATTTGCCGCGTTTCCAATTAAAATTATTGAACATAAGGTCCACCTATTATGCGAAACACTATGTTTTAATGTGACCTAAACATGTTTCAGCAAAATATGCCTTCATCAGAGGGGTTTCCTTTATTCAAATCTGTGAAATATGAACATATTTTAAGTGATAACTAATCAACGAAAACTAGGCCAAAAGAGCAGTTTTTGTTTGTTTTTGTTATTACCATAATTTACATTATACGCTTATGCAGGAAAATTTATAATTATCATATACGGGCAGTATTTGACTTATTTTCATAGATTAATTATTACTTAAAATATGTCCACATTTAACAGATTAGAATAAAGAAAGTCCACTGATGATGGCATAGAAATGCTGATACAAGTTTGGGTCACATCAAAAAACAGTGATTTGCATAACAGGCCGATCCTATATTCAGTAATTGGATTCACACTGAATTCATTTAAACGCAAACGTTTGACACACAGCTTAGCGGCACTTCTATTTTCGAAGTAGATTCCGTTGATACCGAAAAGTTAACTATGATTGAAATGAATTTTCACCCATAAAGGACGACATTAAGAAGGCTGCGACTGTTGATAAATACAGTTAAAACAGTTCTCCAACTCAGTCATTTCTTTTGCTGCTGCGCATTTCGATTGTTCCCACCATCATCTTCAGTTGGAGCATGGCTGGTGTTGGTAGAGATTATAAATGCCTTTTCACAGCAGCAGATTAAAGGCAATAAATGTTGTGTTCCGCCTTTTGTTGATGATTAAAATTGTTTATTAGAAAAGGCATTTTTTAGGGTTAAACGCCATGAATTTCTGACAGTGATTTGTATTTAAAAGTGCTGTAGGTTCGTAAAAAGTTTGTATACTGCTAACTGTTGTATGTCCTCTCCCCCGTAAATTACGTTTGCACTGTCACTTTAAAGATGTACAATTTACAGAAATTACCGAACTGTCAGTTTAATAAGTCACAGCTGCAAAATACTAACACGAATTCCTTACAGACGAATGGAAAAACAGGTAGAAGCCGACCTCGGGGATGATCAGTTTGGATTCCACAGAAATATTGGAACACATGAGGCAATACTGACCTTACGACTTATCTTAGAAGAAAGATTAAGGAAAGGCAAACCTATGTTTCTAGCATTTGTAGACTTAGAGAAAGCTTTTGACAATGTTGACTGGAATACTCTCTTTCAAATTCTGAAGGTGGCAAGGGTAAAATACAGGGAGCGAAAGGCTGTCTACAATTTGTACAGAAACCAGATGGCAGTTATAAGAGTAGAGGGGCATGAAAGGGAAGCAGTGGTGGGGAACGGAGTGAGACAGGGTTGTAGCCTGTCCCCAATGTTATTCAATCTGTTTATTGAGCAAGCAGTAAAGGAAACAAAAGAAAAATTCGGAGTAGGTATTAATATCCATGGAGAAGAAATGAAAACTTTGAGGTTCGCCGATGACACTGTAATTCTGTCAGAAACAGCAAAGGACTTGGAAGAGCAGTTGAACGGAATGGACAGTGTCTTGGAAAGAGGATATAAGATGAACATCAACAAAAGCAAAACGAGGATCATGGAATGTAGTCGATTTAAGTCGGGCGATGCTGAGGGAATTAGATTAGGGAATGAGAGGGTAGTAAAGGAGTTTTGCTATTTGGGTGGCAAAATAACTGATGATGGTCGAAGTAGTGGAGATGAAAATGTAGACTGGCAATGGCAAGAAAAGCGTTTCTGAAGAAGAGAAATTTGTTAACATCGAGTACAGATTTAAGTGTCAGGAAGACGTTTCTGAAAGTATTTGTATGGAGTGTAGCCATATATGGAAGTGAAACATGGGCGATAAATAGTTTGGACAGGAAGAGAATAGAAGCTTTCTAAATGTGGTACTACAGAAGAATGCTGAAGATTCGATGGGTAGATCACATAACTAATGAGGAGGTATTGAATAGAATTGGGGAGAAGAGGAGTTTGTGGCACAACTTGACTAGATGAAGGGACCGGTTCTGAGGTATCAAGGGATCACAATTGTAGCATTGGAGGGCAGCGTGGAGGGTAAAAATCGGAGACCAAGTGATGAATACAGTAAGCAGATTCAGAAGGATGTAGGTTGCAGTAGGTACTGGGAGATGAAGAAACTTGCACAGGCTAGGGTAGCATGGAGAACTACATCAAACCAGTCTCAGGACTGAAGACCACAACAACAACAGTTTACAGGTATACTTGCTTACATTTGATACACAGATAAAAGATTAAATTGTTATTACCTAAATGTGTTTTATTTTAAAAATATGAATCGGCTACATCAGAATATTGACATCTGCGCAATTCATTTATAGGATTAGGAGGTTATATACACATAAATATGTTTTTCTTTCACCTTAAAAATATTAATAGGTTGCAGAAGAATATGTACATGTCCACTATTTAATTATTACATTACTTACTTATAAAATGCTTGCATTCTACCTCTATATTGTACGTTGAATTTAATAAGAAATAAGTGAGAGAGGCTTCATTGAGTGCTGTGCAATAAAATTGTAAATTATGAGGGTGCTTTAAGTACTTTGGCAAAGCTTTTGCCGGCCGGGGTGGCCGCGCGGTTCTAGGCGATATACTCTGGACCCGCGCGACTGCTACGGTCGCAGGTTCGAATCCTGCCTCGGGCATGGATGTGTGTGATGTTCTTAGGTTAGTTAGGTTAAAGTAGTTCTACGTTCTAGGGGACTGATGACCTCAGAAGTTAAGTCTTATAGTACTCAGAGCCATTTGAATCATTTGAACCATCAAAGCTTTTGATAAAGTTGTTTGAGTCTGTTTCACTGTGATCGTTAAGTAGATGTTCTAGTCTCCTTCTAGGATACAGATTTCTACTTCTCAAATGGTTAAAATGGCTTTAAACACCATGGGACTTAACATCTGAGGTCATCAGCCCCCTAGAATTAGAACTACTTAAACCTAACTAACCGAAGGACATCACACACATCCATGCCTGAGGCAGGATTAGAACCTGCGACAGTAGCAGCAGCGGGGCTCCGGAATGAAGCGCCTAGAACCGCTCGACCACGACGGTCAGCTTCTATTTCTCCATGCAGGACGTCCGATGTCAGTGCGCGTAGCATCTTATACTTGCAGAATGAAATTTTCACTCTGCAGTGGAGTGTGAGCTGATACGAAACTTCCTGGCCGATTGAAACCGTGTGCCGGGCCGAAAATCGAACTCGGGACGTTTATCTTTCGTGGGATAGTGCTCTACCAACTGAGGTACCCAAGGAAGGGTTCACGACCCGTCCTCAAAGCTTTACTTCCGTCAGTATCTCTTCTCCTACCTTCCAAACTTCACAGAAGAAGGCGAGTCGTGAGTCGTGCTTGGGTAGCTCAGTTGGATTCGGTCAGAGAGTTGCCCTCTGCAATAAAAAACTGATTTAATGGATCAAAGATGAACTTGAACAAGCGTCCTGGGACGTCCACCCCGAACAAACAGAACGAACAATAACGAACAAAATGGGATAAAAAAGTTGGGAGAGCACTTGCCCGCAAAAGTTTGGTTCAAATGGCTCTGAGCAGTATGGGACTCAACTGCTGAGGTCATTAGTCCCCTAGAGCTTAGAACTAGTTAAACCTAACTAACCTAAGGACATCACAAACATCCATGCCCGAGGCAGGATTCGAACCTGTGACCGCAGCGGTCTCGCGATTCCAGACCGCAGCGCCTTTAACCGCACGGCCACTTCGGCCGGCTGCCCGCGAAAGGCAAAGGTTCTGAGTTGGAGTCTCGGTTCCTCACACAGTTTTAATCCTCCAGGGAATTTCATCTTAAACTTGCTTTCTACATAGTCAAATGGATATCTTGTATCTTTTATATGGAAGGGAATTGTTGATTTTTGTGGTGTGTTATGTCGCTAGGCGTTGATGTGTTCTTTGAACATGGTGTACAAATTACGGCCCGTTTGACATATGTACTGAACTGAGCATTTAATACATATGGTTTTATATATGGTAGAGAATGAAAGTTTGACTGTTTTTTAGGTTATGAGATACACTATGCCAATTTTTATTGTTTGCTCGGAATGCGGTTCGTATTTTGTGTCGCTTGAAGATATTCGCAATGCTTTGGGAGTTATTACCGTAGACGTGGAAGCATGTTGTTAGTGTATTTCCCTTTTTATTGAATGTTATTTTGTTCGTTTAATTTTTTGACTGAATCGTCTGTTAGTATGGATTTTTACCCATTAGCAGTAGCTATATATTTTATGATTTTTATTTCATTCTAGAGGCTCTCATTACTCAGTTGGATTTTTAGTGCTGCATGAATCATTAATCAATACGCTGCTGGTTTGTGCATGTTCGGGGGGGGGGGGGGGGAGGGGGGGGATTCGTTTACCTCTATGTCTTTGGTGTTCCGTGCCCGTTAATTTGTAAGATACATTTGTTATCTTGCTTGCAGAGGGTTAAACCAAGGAAGTTAATGGTATTATTTATTTCCTACTCCCAGATGAATAAAATATTCTTCTACATTTTGTTGAATGTTTGGAGGATGTCAGGTTTGTTTTCATCATGTATTATTACAAATATTCCACGCTCAATAGAAATGTTTCATAGTGGCGAGGATGAACAAGTGCTCATAGCTCTTAATATATGAGTGTTAGAGGCCTTGATTACTAGACATGTTTTTCTTGTTTCCGTCGATACTGCACCCTGTAGAAATTGCTTACCCTACAATCTTAGCAACAGCAGTACCAGTATCTCTACTACAACTTTCACTTATAAATGTCGACTCGGTCGCTTCGTTCCTGAAAGTCAATAGCATCACTACGGTGTCACACTGTGTTCGGATATCAAGCACAGATGACCGCGTCCATCGTATTTCACAGTAATCGTTCTGTCATGTATAACTGAATTTACGCTGACTAGGCCCTGACAGGTCTTCTTTGCCCACAGACAAATGGTAGCAAGTTGTACAGCAGAGGAAAGGGGTATCTTTGTGTTTGCAACCAAGTGCAATGTTTATCGGCAATTGTCGCCGGATCAACTAGCATGGGTGTCAGATGCTAATGCTAAAAGTTTCATCCAACAACAGAACTTCTGTTACTATAGTGCCACCTAAATATTTGACTTTAGCGTTCTCGACGGCAGAGCTGTTAGCTGATGAACTTTAGTTGGTCCTTAATTATGCGAACGGCTCATACTGCGAAGGATATCGCACACTTACAGCTTGCTGGATTGCTTAAGCGTTGACATATAAATGGTGTCTGTCTGAACTGCCCCAAGTAACTTTTGGTCCCGCAGCTACACAAATAAGTTACGAAGGAAATATTGGTTAGACACCGGAAGGACGTTAACCTGCGTATTTACGAGGTTCATTCAACAAGTAATGCAACACAGTTTTTTCTCAAACTAATTGGTTCTATTCGGGATTCCAATGCATCATATTATTCTTCACGCTTTTGGCTATAAAAACCCGATTTTCACCATGGTCTCCACTGAATGAGATGGACTTACGCCATCTTCTACATCTACATCCATACTCCGCAAGCCACCTGACGGTGTGTGGCGGAGGGTACCCTGTGTACCTCTATTGGTTCTCCCTTCAATTCTAGTCTCGTATTGTTCGTGGAAAGGAGGATTGTCGGTATGCTTCTGTGTGGGCTCTAATCTCTCTAATTTTATCCGCATGGTCTCTTCGCGAAATATACGCAGGAGGGAGCAATGTACTGCTTGACTCTTCGGTGAAGGTGTGTTCTCGAAACTTTAACAAAAGCCCGTACCGAGCTACTGAGCGTCTCTCCTGCAGAGTCTTCCACTGGAGTTTATCTATCATCTCCGTAACGCATTCGCGATTGCTAAATGATCCTGTAACGAAGCGCGCTGCTCTCCGTTGGATCTTCTCTATCTCTTCTATCAACCCTATCTGGTACGGATCTCACACTGCTGAGCAGTATTCAAGCAGTGGGCGAACAAGCGTACTGTAACCTACTTCCTTTGTTTTCGGATTGCATTTTCTTAGTATTCTTCCAATGAATCTCAGTTTGGCATCTGCTTTACAGACGATCAACTTCATATGGTCACTCCATTTTAAATCACTCCTAATGCGTACTCCCAGATAATTTATGCAATTAACTGCTTCCAGTTGCTGACCTGCTATTTTGTAGCTAAATGATAAGGGATCTATCTTTCCATGTATTCGCAGCACATTACACTTGTCTACATTGTGATTCAATTGCCATTCCCTGCACCATGCGTCAGTTCCCTGCAGATCCTCCTGCATTTCAGTACAATTGTCCATTGTTATAACCTCTCGATACACCACAGCATCATCTGCAAAAAGCCTCAGTGAACTTCCGATGTCATCAACCACGTCATTTATGTATATTGTGAATAGCAACGGTCCTATGACACTCCCCTGCGGCACACATGAAATCACTCCTACTTCGGACGACTTCTCTCCATTGAGAATGACATTCTGCGTTCTGTTATGTAGGAACTCCTCAATCCAATCACACAATTGGTCTGATAGTCCATATGCTCTTACTTTGTTCATTAAACGACTGTGGGGAACTGTATCGAACGCCTTGCGGAAGTCAAGAAACACGGCATCTACCTGTGAACCCTTGTCTATGGCCCTCTGAGTCTCGTGGACGAATAGCGCGAGCTGGGTTTCACACGACCGTCATTTTCGAAACCCATGCTGATTCCTACAGAGTAGATTTCTAGTCTCCAGAAAAGTAATTACGCTGGAACATAATACGTGTTCCAAATTTCTACAACTGATCGACGTTAGAGATATAGGCCTGTAGTTCTGCACATCTGTTCGACGTCCCTTCTAGAAAACGGGGATGACCTGTGCCCTTATCCAATCCTTTGGAATGCTACGCTCTTCTAGAGACCTACGGTACACAGCTGCAAGAAGGGGGGCAAGTTCCTTCCCGTACTCAGTGTAAAATCGAACTGGTATCCCATCAGGTCCAGCGGTCTTTCCTCTTTTGAGCGATTTTAATTGTTTCTCTATCCCTCTTTCATCTATTTCGACATCTACCATTTTGTCATCTGTGCTACAATCTAGAGAAGGAACTACAGTGCAGTCTTCCTCTGTGAAATAGCTTTGGAAAAAGACATTTAGTATTTCGGCCTTTAGTCTGTCATCCTCTGTTTCAGTACCATTTCGGTCACAGAGTGTCTGGACAATTTGTTTTGATCCACCTACCGCTTTGACATAAGACCAAAATTTCTTAGAATTTTCTGCCAAGTCAGTACATAGAATTTTACTTTCGAATTCATTGAACGCCTCTCGCATAGCCCTCCTCACACTACATTTCGCTTCGCGTAATTGTTGTTTGTCTATGTTTATGTTTATGTTTATGTCTATGTTTATGTTTGCTGTGAAGTTACCTTTGCTTCCGCAGCAGTTTCTAACTCGGTTGTTGTACCACGGTGGCTCTTTTCCATCTCTTACGATCTTGCTTGGCACATACTCATCTAACGCATATTGTACGATGGTTTTGAACTTTGTCCACTGATCCTCAACATATCTGTACTTGAGACAAAACTTTTGTGTTGAGCCGTCAGGTACTCTGTAATCTACTTTTTGTCACTTTTGCTAAACAGAAAAATCTTTCTACCTTTTTTAATATTTCTATTTACTGCTGAAATCATCGATGCCGTAACCGCTTTATGATCGCTGATTCCCTGTTCTGCGTTAACTGTTTCAAACAGTTCGGGTGTGTTTGTCACCAGAAGGTCTAATATGTTATCGCCACGAGTCAGTTCTCTGTTTAACTGCTCAAGGTAGTTTTCAGATAAAGCACTTAAAAAAATTTCACTGGGTTCTTTGTCCCTGCCACCCGTTATGAACGTTTGAGTCTCCCATTCTATATTCGGCAAATTAAAACTCCGCCCAGAACTATAACATGGTGGGGAAATCTACTCGAAATATTTTCCAAATTATCCTTCACGTGCTCAGCCACAACAGCTGTTGAGGCAGGGGGCCTATGGAGACATCCAGTTACCATGTCTGAGCCTGATTTAACCGTGACCTTCACCCAAATCATTTCACATTTCGGATCTCCGTCAATTTCCATCGATACTATTGCACTTCCTATCGCTGTAAACACGCCTCCCCCTTCACTGTCCAGCCTGTCTCTGCGGTATACATTCCAATCTGAGTTTAGGATTTCATTACTGTTTACGTCTGGTTTTAGCCAACTTTCTGTCCCTAGTACTATATGGGCGTTGTGACCGTTTATTAATGAGAGTAGTTCTCGGACCTTTCTATAGACGCTCCTGCAGTATACTATTAGCAGATTAATATTCTTATTCCCTGTTGCACTTTGCCTACTCCTACCTTGCCACGTCTCAGGAGGCGTCTCGTCGGGCCTAGGGAGAGAATTCTCTAACCTAAAATACCCACATGTGCACTCCACACGTACTCCGCTACCCTTGTATCCGTTTCCGGCGTGTAGTGCACGCTTGACCTATTCAGGGGGACCCTACATTTCTCCACCCGATAGCGGAGGTCGAGAAATTTGCACCCCAGATCTCCGCAGAATCGTCTGAGCCTCTGGTTTAAGTCTTCCACTCGGCTCCAAACCAGAGGACCGCGATCTGGGAACGATATTACAAATAGTTACCTCTGAGTCGACCCCGCGAGCGAGGCTTTCCGCCTTCACCAATTCCGCCAACCGCCTAAACGATCTGAGGATGACCTCTGAACCCAGACGGCAGGAGTCATTGGTTCTGACATGAGCAACAATTTGCAGTTGGGTGCACCCAGTGCTCCCTATCGCCGCCGGTAGGGCCTCCTCCACATGTCGGTGAGACCCCCCGGCAAGTAGACAGAGTGAACACTGGCCTTCTTCCCCGACCTTTCCGCTATTTCCCTAAGGGGCTCTATCACCCGCCTGACGTTGGAGCTCCCAATAACTAATAAACCCCTCCCCCCGTGTCCCTGCTCGGACCTTGCTGAAGGAGCAGCCACATCTCCACTCACAGGCAGAGCGGGCGATGCCACACCGCCAGCCTCCACATTTACCCTCCGCCTCGTGCGCCGCGAACGCCGCTGAACCCGCCACTCCCCTTGGGGAGAGGGTGGCCCAACCGCGCCCGGTACACGCGAAGATGTCTCGACATCAGTGACAGTGGGTGAAGCATGTAACACCTGGGGTGTACCTTGCGACGCACCAGACCCCCCACTGCCGCTACACTCCGAGGCAGCAGCATGAAGACGGCCGACCGCGGCCATCAACACGCTCAGCTGTTCGCGAACAGTGGCCAGCTCCTCCTGCGTCCGTACACAGCAGTCACACATCCTATCCATCCTAAGGAATCAATTTACTGAAGAGAGTTAATCAACTTTAACTAGACTGCTAATTCACTAAAGGCGGCTGATTATTGACTAAACTGCGATTGCTAGCCACTTCTTGTAGAAAACAATGAAAATAGCACTATCTGTCTCTGGACTGTATTGAAAACAAACACTAGCACTACTGGCACTACGGTTGACTAAATCTATGGAACACTATTAAAAGCACTCGACAATTAAAGCTTCCTAAAAGCAAAAACACGCGGAAGAAGTGACAAGTAAGAAAAATACAGTTAATACTTAAATTAAGGTAGCTCGCTGCACAGCAGACGTGAAGCAGACGGCGGTTAGGACGACACTTACTGCGAGAACCTGTATGTCCGCATGGTGTCATTCTACTGCTAGAAGTCGGAGCCAACGTCTTGCTGCATCGCTAATCTCCAGATAATCCACGTAATGCGTCCCACGGAGTGTGTCTTTCATCGGACCAAACAGATGTAAGCCCTACTGTACGATATTTTGGCCTGCAAAGTGGATGAGGAACAAATGGTTCAAATGGCTCTGAGCACTATGGGACTTAAGATCTGAGGTCATCAGTCCCTGCCGCGCAGGATTAGCCGAGCGGTCTAAGGCGCTGCAGTCATGGGCAGTGCGGTTGATCCCGGTGGAGGTTCGAGTCCTCCCTCGGGCATGGGTGTGTGTGTTTGTCCTTAGGACAGTTTAGGTTAAGTAGTGTGTAAGCTTTGGGACTGATGACCTTAGCAGTTAAGTCCCATAAGATTTCACACACATTTGAACATTTTTCTCATCAGTCCCCTGGAACTTTGAACTACTTAAACCTAACTAACCTAATTACATCACCCACAACCATGCCCGAGGCAAGATTCGAACCTGTGATCATAGCGGTCGCGCGGTTCCAGACTGAAGCGCCTAGAACCGCTCGGTCACATGGGCCGGCGGATGAGGAACAACAGGCCAACGAAGTTTTGTGAACTCCTATCGGGAGCTTAAGCTTGTGTGAGGCCTTGCGTGGTCATGGAGAAAGAGAGGTTCGTTTCCATTTTAGCCATTTTTCTGGCTACGAACACACTGCAGTTTCTTCCATTTCGTAGGGGTAGCACAATACAGTCCAGTGATTTTTGCACCGCGACGGAGGACATCAAGTAGAATAACCACTTCAGAGTCCCATAAGACGATTGCATGACTCTACCGGCCGAGTGTGTGCCGCCACACCATGTATTGCCGTTTGTTTGCGGTTCAAGGTAATGAATCCAAGTTTCATCGTCTGTGTCTGTGTTCGACAGAAAATTCTCACGATCAGTCTCTAAACTCACAAGCGATTCTTCGCTGATGACCTTTCCTTATTCTTTGTGGCCTTCTGCTAGGTGGCGAGGAACGCAGCGGGCACAAACCTTTGAGGACCCTACCTGGTGGACGAGTCTGTCAGCACTATCAACAGAGACGTCAAGCTGAGCAGCGAGGTATTTGATGGCGACTCGTCCATCACCTCGAATGAGAGTGTCCTCACGTTTGAATATTGCGACAGTCACAACTGTGTGCGGCTTGCAGGCAAGCGGCAGATCGTTGCACGCCCTTGTTGCGGTGATGATAGACGACTCACCCAATGACTCAGCGTGCTACAGATCACAGCTAGGTCTGCGTAGAAATTCTGCAAGCGCCTAAGGATATCTGAAATGCTCTGGTTTTCCGCCAAATGAAAAATCAATGACAGCTCTTTGCTTGGAACGCATCTCCATTACAGACGCCTTTCAGAAGGCTACGTACAGCGCTGCCACCTAGAGGAACTTCATTAAACTAGAGGAGCTGAAGCGGGAACATTCCAAGATGACCCAAAAGGAAAGCCACATTTTTTACCGTAAATTGGCAGAGAAAAGAAAAGTGTTGCATTACTTATGGAATGCTCCTCGTATCATTCCTTCGAACCCTATTTGTTAAGAAAATATGGACAGTAGTATGTTTTTTTTAAACAGCATCCTATTTCTGTACGGTTATCCACTTCCCCTCCTCAAGTCGTTTTCAAAAACTATCACAGCATGCAATTCACGTAAACATAATTTTACTTCGAACGTGACATAACACTGACTTGGAATCTCCTGTACTAACATACAGTGCAGGTACATGGGGTAACGTAATTCGTCAATTTCTTGGTGTTGACGGTAACCAAAAGGAAGCATCAGGAACTTGCACACTGGCCATTCAGTCCTGTTTATCGTGATCACCCTAGTGTAACAACTCAACGTTCCCTTACTTATTTGTTCGATTTATCTATCACCAATATTTTGGTTTCCGGTTACGTTAATCGCCTATGACGTTCACTCCTTCACCACGATGAGGAGTAAGTCGGGCGTATCACTTTATTGGATATAGGACCCAATAGCGTTTTATGTTTCCTCCGTTCTCTGAAGGGGTTGAATGAGGTATCTGTAAACATTCATTTCTAATCATGAGGAATGTGGTAAACTCAGAAAAATTTTTAACAAGGAAACTAATTAACTTCAATCTTTCAAGCAACAGAAACTGGTGACACGCATGGTCCGGTGCAATGTTGTAAGACCTAAATCAGTAGTTACGTTAGATGTCACTAGAAATTAACGTTACGCATAGCCAAGAGACTTGGGGTCCGTCTTAGGGGAATTTGTTCTTCACTGAAACTTGTCGCATAGTTCCATATCAGTAAAACCATTCCTCTCCTTCAATATCCAGTCATAAAAAATTCATCTACGTTTTTAAATGTATACCATAAATTTTTATATCATTTTAGACATTAATGACCCTAAAAGATATATCTACATGTAAATATAAATATTGACTTTTTTATGAACGTCATAGATGATACACCTCATGTATAATCTTTAAATCAAGCACAAATATTCTTGTGTTACACATGTTAGGAAGACTTGTGCTAAGCAAGTGAACAGATAACAAAAACGAAACGAGCATACTGAAGGACAAACAAACCATACAAGTACGTTAAAAATAATTTAACGGTGGGTTCATGATGACAGAAATTAATAATACGTTTCATTCGCTAGATAGGACCTATCTATGTCTGCTTCATGAGCATCAAACTCCCTCTCTTCTCCTTGCACACAAACTAGTTACTAATAGCCCAAGTGCACTGTGGGTTCGATCCTCGCCAGGATCCTGGATGGTATGTTTTTGAGTCGTATCCCGCCTTATTGTTTAAACAATTAAGCTCTTCCTAGAATAAATGTAATTTTACGTGAACATTATAGCTTGTGAGTCCAGGCTTCTTCCTTTACACAATTCATAAAGCGTTGCTGGTACTCTGCCCTATGTAAACAGTTTAACGCAATTAACACTCTTTCGTGTGTTGCGTACAGACGCTGTTGATAGATTGGGGGCCGGCAGCATCTCCCACAGCCTGGTGCACAACGTCCCCTGTAGAGTGGAGAGATGGGGAGGGAAGCAGCCGCCTCTGCAACTTTCGGAACTGACATTACTTTATTTTCAGGTTCTCTAAACGGACTCATATCACGAATCCTCTCCTGTACCACCATCTTCATCTCAGAGTAGCACTCAATATGCTCAATTACTCGGTTCCTCCAATCTCTGTCTTTCCGACAGTTTTCATCCTCTGCCGTTCTCTCTATTACGAAAGAAGTCCTGCAATCCTTTTCCTTCTTGCTGTCTGTGTTTTCCATGCCCTTCTCACCTACCCATTTCTCCAGGGAATCTCTTCGTGACTTATAGCTCGACCTACTTTTCAACATCCTTCTTTGGTATCCCATCTCAAACTCTTCGATTCCCTTCTGTTCCGATTTTGTCATCTCATGATTCACTACCATACAACGCCGAGCTCCAGACGTACATTCTCAGAAATTTATTCCTCTGGCTGAGGCCTACGTTTGATACTAGTAGACCTCTTTCATGTATCAGTGCCCTCTTTGCCTGTGCTAGTCTGCTCTTTATGTTCTTGCTTCGTTACATCTTGTGTTATTTTCCTTGCAGGGTAACGGAATTTCTTAGCTTCCTCTATATTGTAGTTACCATTTTTTATTTTAAATTCATCGTTAATCCTATTTCTGCTCTTCCTCGTTATAATTGGCTTTCTTTGGTTTGCTGTCAATCGATTGCGAGTTCTGATTACATTTTTCATTCCGTTCAACAGATCCTGCAATTCTCCCTCACTTTCACATGATGTCGCAATGTCACCAGCGAATCTTATAATCTTTAACCTTCCTTCCATGTCTGTCATTACTACTTCGAAGTATAAGCTGAACAGGAGGTCTGAAAGACTGCTTCCGTCTCTCACACACTCTTTAATTGGATCTTCCATTCTCATTTGTTTTTCTTGGTTCTTCTACTTATTGTACGTTACCCTTCTCTTTCTATGGGTTACTCTCATTTTTTCTGGCACTTTATCCTATTTTGAACCAGTTTACACTGTCGAGCGTTGCTTCTAAGCAGACATAAACTGTCAATTGATTTTCTTAAGCTTTGCTTCCATTGCCAAAAGCAGCGTCGGGACTGCCTCTATGCTGGCTTTACCTAAACGTTCCTCAGTTTTCTTTTCGATTCTTCTATATATAGCTATTGCCAACTATTTGGATGCATGAGCTGTTAAGCCGACGGTGTGATACTTCTCTCACGAAACTCTATCAAAGAGTATCGTAGATAAACCATCAGCTTCCTCACAGCAAGTACAGAGAAACACTGAGATGTCTGAACGTTTGCAACTGTGGAAAGACAAAACACTCATGAGTTTACGTAGTTAAAGGAAGGTCAAACGTATGCCCCTTTCCAGTACAATTACGAAGTTCGTGCCTCGAATAAACGGTGATGTCGCAAAGTAAGCACTGCCAAGTAACATGAAGCTGCAAAATGATACAATGTAACAGGTAGTGTTCGAAATACAATTCCGAAATGCAGCACCATATAATTTTGCACGTAACACAAATGTGTATATTTAGCTTCACTTTCAAAAATATATTACAGTAGAGTGCATGGTTTCGTGGCTATATGAATAAATGAAATTTTCTCGGACTTCCAGCCGCGTTAGGTGGCTAAAATCACACGAGCTTTCGACCGAGCACTCCCCGGTCATTGTCAAGTGGTAAGACTGCTGTGTCTTCGTGGCAGCGTCGTTACATGGCCGCACTGCTGACTGTGACGTCAGTGGTGCTTTCCTCCTAGACATATATGGTAATGTTTTCATACCGTTTCCGTCACGCCCGTTGCAACTTCTCGATAGCCGGTTCCCAGGCTGTGCTGAGCTGCAAACCTCCGTCCTTGTTGATAGTGTTTTCAGAAGTTTTTACTTCAATAGCTTCTTTTATGGCGCTATTCCTAAATCCCTTCGTCTTCTTAACGACAGATGTTTCGTCGAATAGAATTCGGTGTCCATTTTCTAAGGAGTGTCCTGCCACGGCTGATTTTTCTGGATAGCGTAGGCGTAAGCACCTCTCGTAGTCCGTCCGGCCTTGCTCCACAGTCCGTACTGTTTGGCCGACGTAGTAACAGCCACACTGACATGGTATCTGGTACACTACAGGCGTTCTAATCTCTAGATCGTCCTTCACAGGTCTCATGAGCTGACGAATTTTTGCTGGGGACCTGAACACCGATGAAATGTTATATCTCTTCAGGATCCGGCTGATCTTCCCCGACACTGTACCACAGAAAGGCAAAAACACAAGTTTTTTCCTTTCTTCTTCGGTGATGTTCTCTCCTCTGTTGGTGTGTTTCCTGCGTGTCACACCAGATATATCGTGTGACACCTGTCCGTGGCTGTACCCGTTTTCCCGAAAGACTTTTCGGATGTGGCTCAGTTCTAGTGGCAGACTTTCTGCGTCTGAGACGACTTTAGCACTATGTACGAGGGTATTCCTTGGGAGCTGCCAATCGTGCAGACATTCGGCTAGGTATACATTCTGGTGTAACGGGGTGATGAGAACTGACGGAATGCGATGGCATGCAACCAATGTCAAAAATCTATTGTGGAGCTAATCGTGAAACTGGTTTCTCTTTAAGGCGTAGCTAAAGATAATACGATAATATGTTTTATAGACACAGGAGAGACAAATATCCGGATGTTAAATTTGTCTAATGGTTCCAGATGGTATGAACAGCAATGTCACAAACTTTTCGGAAGGGATGATTAGCTCTAAAGCAGTATGATCATTCACAGAACAGGAACCAAGCAAAAGCAACTTATTCTGGGTGGCTATTGGCAAAAAGCAATGCTCATACCGTAGTTGTTGTTCTCTTTGGCCAATTTTCCCACTCTTGCTTGCTGTGACGCAAATATTCCCTACCGCCCTCTCAAGATCACGCACATGAGAAGGAATCGTAAGGGACTGACTTCTCGCAGCACAATAAGTAACTTTCCAAATTACTCAAGCAGATTAAAACTGTGTGCCAGACCGAGACTCTAACTCGGGACCTTTGCCATTCGTAGGCAAATGCTGCACCGACTGAGCTAACCACGCAGAACTCATGACCCGTCCTCACAGCTTTAATCCCGCCAGTACGTCGTATCCTACCTATCAAACTTCACAGAAGCTCTCCTGGGAACCTTGCAGAACTAGAGCTACTGGTGGAAAAGATATTGCGGAGATATAGCTTAGCCACAGCCTGGGGGATGCCTCCAGAACGAAATTTTCACTCTGCAGTGGAGTGTGGGCTGATATGAAACTTCCTGGCAGAGCACTTGCCCGCGAAAGGCAAAGGTCCGAAGTTCGATTCTCGGTCCGGCATACAGTTTTAATTTGCTAGGAAGTTTCATACGAGCCCACACTCCGAGGTAGAGTGAAAATTTCATTCTGAAAACCACCCTCAGGCTGTGGCTGAGCCTTACCTCCGCATCGTTATTTCTTCCAGGAGTACTAGTTTTGAAAGGTTCGCAGGAGAGTTTCTGTGAAGTTTGGAAGGTAGGAGACGAGGTACAGGCAGAATTAAAACTATGAGGACAAGTCGTCCGTCAGTCGTGCTTGGGTATCTCAGTCGGTAGAGTACTTGCATGCGAAAGCCAATAGTCCCGAGTTTGAGTCTTGCTCCGGCACACAGTTTTAAGTTGCCAGGAAGTTTCATATCAGTGCACACTCCGCTGCAGAGTGAAAATTTCATTTTGAATTAATCACTCAGGTTAACAGAATGCTTTAAGGTACTGATGTTAGTTGAGCCTGTTACAACTCTTTTGGTTCCTCTAATTTCCAGGGTTCTTTTTATAAGCATTTCCTCTTCAAATCCCTATTGGTCTGAGTTGAAAACAATTTCCTTACTGAACAATTGAACAATTTTATTTATCTCGTCTAAAAATTTTCCGCCCGATTCCGCAGTTTACTGCGCATCGTCATGTTGACGCTTTGTTTGAAATTTCGTTTATTTACGTCTTCCAATTCTGGAGCACTGTTTGAAGTTTTACAGATATCCACTGCTTCCCTTGAAATCACTATCATCTACGTCGCGCGCAATCTAATGTACATATCGTAACAGATCACTGTATTCGCATCCTGTACATCGCATCGAGCATCCTTGAAACGCAGAAACACCAGTTTTTGTAACAAGTGCGTCTCGTCGTCCGTTGAACATCCGTAGTTTTTTCATGCACTTCACGGTCATATTGTTGCGGACTTATTAGAAAACTGCTCATAATTGTGTTTTTATTATGCTACGGATTATCATTCATGTACGTAACTGTGTTTAGGACCCGCTCCTTGGACAACGATTTTGCTTTACTACGTACACTATAGACGGTGCTCCGCTCCCTGTAGCCGTTACCAGTTAGCGTTGTGATTGCGTGACAAGTGGAGTGTCGAAGGACATAAACATCACTGGACTTTTCCTTGCCAGATACTGATAATAATGATATATTTTGAATTTCGTAGCAAAGCTGTAATGTAGTGTATTATAATAATCGTTATATACGAGCATTACTGATAATGTTATCAGCAGGAATTATAGATAATCCTAATGAAAACAATTCATAATATATCAACAAATGAACTACAAAATATTGTGTTTTACCAATGAACGATTGCCTGCGTCATTTGTTGATAACTTTCTGTTTCTTTCCGAATCATGTGTTTCTTCGCTATATTTTTAAAGCCTGGCTTCAGCATGTGCCGTATGCAAGTATGACAGACACTGCATTAGTTAACACTTCATCTTACACGGCACTGAAACGCACTTGTAGTTTTTTAGCACATTTTGTACCCATTTTTCACATGAACTTTACATGACTTGCTACAGTTGCTTCACTGGAACATAGTGCACAGAACCAGTTCACCTAGCGCTCTACGCTTTGAGTTTATTTGGAAAACACCTTTACTACTTTGTCACTCGAGAAGACGACACACTACGCGACGCAGAACTGCTGCTAGAAGTTGGGGAATGGGAAGACTGCGGGGCCTGCAGTGAATACAACTACGCCACAATACTTGTTCAATACATTGTCCTGGCGGTGGCCTTGATATCCGTCTCCAGCTACTGTCTTCCCCCCCAACCACACACACAAACACACACAAACAGACACACGCCGCTACGAAGATGATGGCACGCACCAGTCTGTGCGAGCTGTTGTCAGCCGACAGCTGTCAACTATCTTGTACATATCACACTCAGTTGCGCTTACAGTGCTAAATGGGATTTAACATCTGAGGCCATCAGTCCCCTAGAACTTAGAACTACTTAAACCTAACTAACCTAAAGACATCACACACATCCATGCCCGAGGCAGGATTCCAGACTGTAGCGCCTAGAACCGCTCGGCCACAGCGGCCGACCATGAATCGTTCAAAAATTGCGGAACACAACGATCTGTAAATTGTTTACTGTGACAGTCCTCTGTACTCCTAGCACTAAGGTGTTCAAATAAAGTGGCGCTCACTCACTCAAGCGCTCATAGCAGAGCTCTGTAAATAGTTTAGCCTTGATTGCTCAGATAATAAGGGATGCTAGGCCATAACAGCCGTCCGACATTCCCAAAATATGCATAACAGGAATTTAACCTGCAGCAAATAGGACTATTAGCAACTAACTGTGAGAGAGGGTGGTGTTTGGGGGTTACTATATTCGTTGGTTTTCACTAAGCGAGGTCTCGCGTGCGTGGATACTGCCGTGTTTACGTACATCTGGTTATGGTTAATCATTGGTACGCGCTCATCTCGAGATAGATTGGGTCAAAAGTTGAACGAAGGGTAGCGGTTTGAAGGCCAGAGGAAAAAACGTGCCAAGGGAAGTGGAAAAGAAACCACTGGATGGTTGGGTGGGGTAGTAAGAGCAGCAGCGGTTTTCTTGCTGCATGCGACAGGTCATGCAAGGATAGGCTCTGCTAGTAGTGGGTAACATACAGGCAGATGCCTTTGAGGTTGTGCGGTTGTGTTACTCGGTGGTTGCTGCTGGGTGCCCGTGTTGGCTTCTCGGTCAGAGCTGTAACAGTTGTGTTCATCACCGTTTAATGTCCAATAGGTCATATATCGAATTCATAGTGTAGGATAGTGTTCGCAGATTATTTGTGCGTTAGTGTACGAGCATCTCGGCTTCCCTGCCGTAACCTATTGGTCGGGTTTGATAGCAGTTGCCATATCCAGTCAATGTTACTGATTTGCAGTGCCTTGCCGATATTATCCCTTGTGAGTGTATGTTAGCCCGCCATAGATGGTTATGCCCTAGATAACAGTGTCTTATGTAGCTTATCCTTCCATTTGTGAACACAGTTTCCCAGAGTAAGGATGAAAGGACTGTTCGAATGTCTGGAATTCCTGTATAGTCGTGTGGCGAGTTTTTTGAACACTTCCTTGCGAGTTTCAAGGCTCTGTTCAATGTAAAAATTCACTATGTGGGTGTAGCGTGAAGCGTTGCTAATGATGCGTAGCACTTTGTTCTGTATGACCAACAGGCGGCGCAGGCGTGTAGGAGCTGCGTATCCCCAGAAGCGAGCTGTGTACATCATCAAGGGTCAAATCAGTGTCATGCATATGGACCTCGACGCCCTCCTATTCAGTGTACTTCCCCTGTTGAGCATTGAGTAGAGTTGTTTGAACGTCACGTGCCGTCTGTTGGCAACGATTTCTATGTGTTCCCCCATGTAAGTCTCCGGTCCAGCAGACACCGAATTATCTGGCTTATTCTCGGATACGTATTGGGCGTGCATGTAGTGTTACCTGCTTAAAGTATTGATGTTTGTGCAGTAGTTTCGGTTTGCGTGTGATAAGAACTGCTTCCACTTGTTGACATTTACCTTAATACGCCGTCGTTCCAACGAAGACTCGGTTCTGAGTGCCAACACAAACGTAGTCGGACCCCAAGTGCCTCTGAAAGCGAATGACATAAACTTCTAATAACTGGCTCTGTATTACATCTACAAACTTAAAATAACGTATCTAATGTTTCGCAATTAAAGGAAAAAAGGCATTTATTCGGCTACAAGTGTTTAACGAAAGAATGCACATAATTATATCCTGATCTTTACGTCACCAGTTTTGTTAAATACATACAACAACCTTCGAAATGTAGAAATAAGTTACTGATTCACTGTAGATAGCAATAATTTTGAGTAATTAAATGGTTCAATAAATTCAAATTTCAGAATAATTACGCTCACCACCTGAAAAATCAGCGAAAGATGAATTTTGTAAATGGCTGGCACGACTCTGAAATCACATAATCACTGGGATTGAATAATAATGCAACAAACGAACAAAATGCACTCGCCTGAGTCTAGATATTTGGATAAATGTAATATGAGAAATATGATTTTATTATGAAATACACTCATATTATTTACAGTTACCAACACGATAATATTTAGTAACCAGCAAAACCATTAATACAAAATGTACTGAACTACGTAACTCACGGTAATACCTCTGTCTGTTTCTCAATGACAACTACCGAATTAAAGTCATAAATGTTTTCATTTGTAGTACTAATCATTTGAAGTTGCTAATCTTAAGAAGATAAAAGCACCTGAATTTATTTGCGAAACACAACGCGAAACTAGTAAATTACTTTGGCTGCAATGGCGTAAATATATACTGCTGCTAGAAAACTCTTGGGTGTCACAGATTTCCTGCAGTAGTAATGCAATATTGTATGAAAAACTGTAATTACTACAGTCGCTGATTCCAATAACTATTTGAACTGAAGTTAACCATGTAATTAATAGGACTCATCTTCATTTAGTTTTTTCTTTCACTTGTGGATTTCTGGGAAGTTTTGGTGAAGGGGTGGGACCCTGTTGGTGGTTAATGATTTTGATCAGTTAACTTTACTCCTTAAGTTTATCGTTTGACTAAACAACACTAACATGTTCAAAAAAATTAGCTGTTGACAAGCTTTGCACACAACTACAATATAACTGTCTTGACCTTACTTTACGACGAGTGGTGTGACATAATGGTTTTAATGGTATCCAGTTTTGGCCACAGGCTGTTCTTGGTTAGCAGTCAGATTTAATATCTTTGGGCCACACAGTAATCTTATTTAATTCCCAGATCTTCTTATAACCACTTATTTCTCCCATACACATGCGCGCTCAGTTATATATTTTGCCTTGCCTCGTAGTACAAAACCAACTCCAGAACAATCTGCACCTGATATTAGTGCGCCAACACTTCACCTCTGTATTCCACCACAGATGATACGCATCCGCCTCTTTTGTATCCACTACCACTATTACACGTGCTCGTACCAACGATGTTATTCTTACATTAAAAGGTATTCTTTGGGGTCCGAGCAGTATGAATTTCCCTGATATTGCCGGCGTGTTTACTACAAAGCTTTAACATAATTTTTTTTAATTGTTCTTCTACCATAATATTAAAGTTCCATAAATGATAATTACTTCCAAAATTCGTAAGTAAATGTAATTACAAAAAATTGTTTTAAAATCATGGAATCAAGTGATTATAAAATACGTGAGGCACTGTGTTGTAGTCTTACAAGAAACATTTTAGCCTTAATTAATAACAGACGTCACATAGCCCTCATCGATAAACTGCATGCGGTGAAACACAAGTTCGTGAAATAATGTTTTGCAGTGTTTTATTGCATTTGAAGACGTCGTAAGCTCTAATGTACTCACGAAGATATCGTCATGCAGCTCTCTAAGGCAAACCTGTGAAACATGTATGCAACTAGTTCACTGTAGTTCAGAAACGTGGATGGCTCCATGAACATTTCTGTGTACCATATATGTATATATGACAACTGTAGTTGAAGGTATGAAACAAGTGAGACAATATTAAGCTAGCAGAGACAATTTGCGACCAGTGCAAGGGATCAGAATTACCAAATAGTTATTAATTCACTAATAATTCTCTGGTATCATAAAGGCTAAAAATGATACGGAGAGTAGATGGAATGATTTTTCGGCCCTGTACCTTTCTTTTGAGAAGAAACAATAAAATACTAGTTCTAGTTTTATATCAGGTTAATTGTTTGTGGATGATGTGCCACATGTGTCATCAACCAGCCCCGTCTTATTTTGAGTACTTCCTGATTTATTTCTCTTTCATTCTTTTTAAGATTGCTTAATTAGTTCTAAAACCTAAAATAGTACGAAATGTGTCCTGTAGTCTTCTTAAGGGGCTCCGGAAGGCCCTATACTTGCAATGTTATAATAACGCTTATAAATTACATCTCTCCTCACAAAGTATTTGAGGTAGGAAGTTGAACTTTTTACAGATTATTTATTGGAATATGGGATACAACTTAACACAGGGATTTTACAAAATTTTAGTTCAGTTATTAAAGATGATTTTTTTACAATTGTAATGAAAATTCACAACATTTTTTGCAATTTTTTATTTATATATTCAAAAATATACAGTTTTTTGGAAAAAGGCTGTGTTAAATTATGCAGAAGGTACTGTGTAACATTTACTGAAAGTTTGAAACAAATATGTGTGGAAGATCCTTAGAAAACATGTAATTAGTGTGAGAAAATAAAAGTTTTGGGAATCGAGCGACAAAGATTGGATTAACTTTTTAGTGAATTCCTGGTCCATAGGATGGATTATCTTCATCCTCTGCAAACTCCTCCTCCAGCTTCCTCTTGTTCCTCCTCCTGTTTACTCTTGCTTGTATTTCTAGACTCTTTACAGCCCTGTCTGCAGCCGGAAGGCGTTCCTTGTCTAAAGCAAGCATCGCTCGTTGTTGTGTTCGTAGATTTTGCTACCATTTTCTTCAGTTGCAGTTACTGCAACACTGTTCCAAAAGGTGGTCATGTATGAACACTTATCACATTTCAGTTGTATTTCACTAGCAAGTCCTACGTGCTTTATTATGGAGAGTTCCAGACCAACTTCACTACAATGAATACATCTTACACAGTTTGAAAAAATTCTTTTGAGAACCGACATATCAAATATTTCATTCACATCCGATTCGCCCATAAAACATTAATAGTTTTCACTCATTGAACCAAGCTTCTTCTGTGAAGTATTTTCTTTCCCACTTTGACTGCTATGGGCAGGTGTACTTGAGAGGTTAGGTTCACTCACTTGGTTATCGTCTTTATTGTTTACAGTAATAACACATACCTTTGGCTTTCCAACATTTCTCCTTTTCTTAAAAGCCTTCAGAGGATTTCTAATAACTTTACTTTTACTCATTATTATACTTCAACAAAACAGAGACTCAAGAAACAGAATTAATTACGAACATTTTCGAGATAACGACAGAGTAAATAAACATGAAACAATCGACAATCACACCAGCGATATATATTGAACCATCACAGGTTAGCCACAACACATACTTTATCTCACATCACTAAAATGTACCTGATGAACACGGACGTTAATAATAACACCATTTGACAGCAGTTTAACAGCGCCACAGTGGGTCACGCCTATGTAGAACACACTTCAAAAAAAATTTAAAAATAGTTGTAGTCTTCGGAATTGAATAAATTATAATATATCTATTAAAAGGTAATAGTCTGCAGATTCAGAAAACGCAAAAAAGTAAATATTGAACATTTCATGATTTTGAGCCTTTCCGGAGCCCCTTAATACTAACAAGTCTATTTTTATTTCTCCGTTGGTTTTTGCAGCTCTATTGAATTACTCCATTGTCACTGTAATTATCTCCATTACTGTGTGCTTTCTGAATGTGTTACTGCTTATTCTTAGGATGAGTCGTTACTGTAGATCTGTAAATCTTAAGATGACATCCTGATTTTCATTCCATTTCTAAGCGCAAATTCGCAAAAATCTGTGTTGTACAGTTACGTATTCTACAATCAGACTGCTCTGCGACCAGTAACTCTTCAGTAGCTCTTCCTCTGTGTGTTGTTCTAGCCAGCAGTTTACAGGCGCGAAACGCTTGAGAGCTTTCAAATCCATCCCAAGTGATTTCAAAAAACTGGGAAAATTCCAGCGGCAAGGAAGAATGCTCGGAGGATGAAGTATGTCAAAATGCATAGTTCACTTCTGATGGAAAAATACTGCAGTGCCCTGTAATCCCTGCATCCAAGTGGTGACACCCCACATCATAACGTAGCACATTCGGTACCCACGAATGCGCCCCATTCTGACGCCACCATCATAATCCAAACTCGCCCCTAATAGAGCCCTTGTGCACCGAAGCGTAATGTGTTAATTTTACATGCTATTACTGCCTCGCCGGGGGGAGCAGTTTGGAAGAAAATACGGAGTATTTGTCATCGCGATGGCTGTCGGCGGAGCGTCATTTAATGGCTCGTAAAGTCTGGATGGTCTGTCACCCATCCCTGCTGCACGCGGTCCAGGGAACAGTGAAATTCGCTGACTCGCTCAGTAATCTATCCTCCATTCTTCGTCCATTTAGTTCTTCCTCCATTTAGTTCTTCTTGAGTCGGGAACTACTCGTGCGCTCAAAATATTGTTAAGTAATAACTTCCTTCGTACGAATAAAAATCTGCTACGCTTATCGCGGCCGTTTCCACAAGAGCCAATATATGCAAGTGATGTTTCTAGATTACAGCTTTTCCAGTTTACTGTCACAGATGAGACTGCTGCAAAAGAAACATGTAGCATAAGATAGCAATAAAACTTACCAACGCCGATAGTGGAAATAGTAGTAGTACTAACACACCTGTAGTAACAACAAACTATGCTGCAGTATTTGTAATACAAACATAAATTTAGGACTCACTAATGTATTTTGGTAGTGGATTACATATGTATCATGTAGTTTTCTGAATAAGGAATTTCTTAAAAAATGCGACCCCAGAGATCAGAAGATATTTGCTTACTTATTTTCGTTTGTATCAACGGCTTTTCCCTTTGTGTTCCATAGTGAGATAGTTTTCGGCATATATACAACGAACACTACAGCATGTCGTCTGGTACTTCTTTCAATGTGTTCCGAAGATCAGACTGTACTGGATGGTTAGAAACAGTCTGTAGGGTAGGTTGTGCTGATATGTAACTGTCAACAAAAACGTTGGATATGTTGCACCGTTCCCGAGTTAATCACCATTAAAGTTCGCGTATAATGCCGTTGCGGGCGAAAATACAAGCGACCCACCAGATAAAATTTGGGCATTGACATTGGAAAGTCAGTAAGTAAAAACAAATCATTTTTAGGTTTTTTTATCAGAAAGATAGTAAGGCATGTCGATAGTGGCATGGAAGCAGCAGAATGTCAAGTTCGGAGCGGCTTCAGTCCTACAAACTACGCAAGATGGTTCTTGCAGTAACATCAAGCGAACTGACAGGAATATAGGATTAGGATTAAGTCAACAAGCCATCGAGATACCAGTTTTTACTCCGTGATAAACCGTTCTTTACTCCGTTATTGATTCAGTATTAATATTACTGGGAGTTGTTAGTATTACAAATGCTTCCAAAACCCTTTCCATAGAAACTGCTATGTCATAGTTCCGGCTGTTAATCAACATAGTGCAAAGAAGAAAAAGAAAGCTACGTACTGTCGACGATCCTGCTTTGAGCAGAAGACAAACATCTGTCACTGACTCCGACTCTGATAGTGTGGTGTGGCAGCTGCATGAGCAAAAATAGTCCAAAAATCGGGTGGTTTTAAAGGCTTTAATCTACGCAGTGGCACACAGCATGGTTGCAAAATCTGTTTGTAATTTCTGATGTCGGGGAATTCGTACATGCCCCTTGTGGCCGAGATTTCGACACAATAGACAAGAGAAAGGTTTCATAACCAGTGACTCCTGATGAAATACCTGGTATGATTAGAAAAGGAAAGAATATACAACCATTCAATGTAGTAAAGATGATAGCAGGAGGTTGCTGTGATTTTATCTCGGTATGTGGTACGTTGTTGCACACAGTAACAGTGAATATCAGTACTACTTCTTGGATTAGAATTGTGATGGATAAGCTACCTGTCGTAGAAATAAAAGGTTCATGCAATGAAAGAGAACCGTGGAGGGAGCACAACGTTTTGGAAAAGGGTAAATCTGACAAGAACATATCTACAGTTCGTTCTCTACCACCACTTGGACGAAAACCCATCACTACTGCTAATAAAACATTTGGCGGTATTGGACCATATTGACATAAGATATCATGCGTTTTGTCTCAATCTTTGTACACCTTAATTGCGTATCTTACATAAATGTGACAAGTTGTTGTAAATATGTTTGTAAAGTTAATTTGGAGTTTGTTTGACAATTTTTAAATACAACTTTGTATTTCGTAGTGTCTACATGGTTTTCTGCTTCTCCTGTCAGATTTTCTTTTCATGACTTATTCTCATCCCGAAGCCAACGAATCAGTTAGTGTCAGTTGTCATCGTAGCGTAGATGATAGCGCACGAGGCTGCACAGCCTCTGGCTTAGTTTCGAGTCTTTCTACAGTCCACTGTCCATTCTTTGTATCTCTATCTTGTTAGTTTTAGGAAACAAAACGAAGATTATATTTGGCGACACTGTCTATGGTGGTGAATTTGCTCCCGCAATGATGTGATTGCTTAACTTCAAACATAATTAACATGGAAATGATGCAACATATCCAATTTTTTCCTTAACAACCTTTTCTCAGCACAACTTACATGTATAATTCATCTTGTAGAGATAAGCAAAGATTCAATTTTCTGCAACTGCAAATTATGCTTGCGTACCAGAAATTTTTCGGCTATTCCTTTGGGCATGGTAAATCAATAAAGAATTTATAAAATGCATTAATTTTTCATCCCACCGATACAACAGGTTAAAGAAAACAGTTTGATAAAACACCGTGTCTTACTGTAACAAGAAGTTCGTAACTGTCTGGTGCACATTCTCGTCCAACAGGAAATGTCAACCCTCCAAAGCATTTTTAAGACACCAAACGCGTGATAATCGCATGGGGATAGATCAGGACAATACGGTGGGTGGTTGAGTGTCTCCCACTTGTCTATAATTGAGGATGCTGACCTTGTGTCGAACCGCGACCAGCATGAAACTTGACGAACCATTCTCCAAAGGATGTCTACCGGTGTTTGTTCTTCGGCAGCCAAGAAAGGAATAATAGCACTTTGGTGTCGCTTGGACGCATTTGGTAATAACATCACCATAGCACAAGTTTCACGTTTACCACACACACATCAGAAAGACACAGATGCCACCGTAATCACTAGCTCAGATGTCGGTGCTTATATACCCGCAACGGAGACGCCCTAAGTTCCATTTTCATCGACAGCACGCTATGTGTAATTGCTAAAATCCGTTTATCACGGTTTTTTGGAAGAAAATTATGGAAACCCTAGTTGAGAGTCCCGTAGCTTTTAGGACCTGCATGGTTTCTCTCAGCAATCGTTACTGCTACGACGACGACGCCTCTCTAATCGAAGCTGGGGGATATGTCTTATGGGGCATGTTATTTTTTAATATTCGAATTATATACAACTAAGACAAACAAAGATACGCATCACAAAGGAGTTAGGAAACCTGATCACAAACTGGCATTCGTACAGGTATCGATGGAAAATGCAAAATTGTAAAATTTGGTGACAATTGGTGAATGTGTGACGCTGCAGCACAATTTCACCGGGCAGTAGTAAACAAGGGACATGTAGGAGTAGTATTTCCTGTTGTTATCAGTGTTGGTTTGCTGTCGATTGTGATAAGAACTACCCTGTCACTGAACGGTTCACAGTAACACACTGTCTGCCGTGCCTTCCTATTCATAACGAATCTTACTCCCGTTCAGCTTCTGTTGATATTACCCTGCACTCATCCGACCAGAAATCCTTGACGTCTTTCCATTTCACTTCACTTTGCCCTACTACATCTAGATTGAGCCTTTGCTTTTACTTTTCATATTTTCTAGCTTCCCTAACACTTTCAAAACTCTGACATTCCATGTCCCGACACATAGAATTTTACCCTTTCGTCGGTTATTCAATCTTTTTGTCATTGTCACCTCTCCTTGTCAATCGCTTCCGGAAGATATCAACGGAGGACTATTTCGGAAACTTTTTCCAACGTAGAGATCGTCATCACACTTTCTCAGTTATAGGCCTCATGTCCTGTGGAAGCACCTTATGTGTGTTTATGTAGTGGTTTCTATTGCCTTCTGCATCCTCATTCCGTTGATCGTTGCTGATTCTTCAGCCTTTAGGTGCAGTTTCTCATACAAAGGAAATGAAAGTTCGCTGATCCTCTGTTCGCTCCTCTGCTCTCTTTGACAATGCCGTTGGAAGAATGAGGGTGACTTCTTATGCCGGTAGTCTTCGGCCGCTAATGCTGATTATTAATCAAAATGAAAGGATCGACAGGATTCGAACCTGGGACCGATAACGTTTTGATTACGTATAGAAGACACTATCCTTTAGGCTGAAGGGAGAGACAAAGTGAACATAAGGACCATTAGCAGCATAAGGTGGGTGAGCACACGGAACCCCTTGCGCTGTTTACCATCAACCTCTGTCCACCAACTAGCCCGTTTGCTGTGGGATCTGACCCATTCGGCCTGTCTGGTTCAGAACTGTTTTCAGTGGTGAGTCCCCCTTCGCACTGATCCCCTATAACCAGCAAAGGCGTATCTGGAGACGCCCCAGACAGATGTGAGACACCAACTCGACTGTCGCCCACCATACGGTCTGAGAACGAGGAGTGGCGGTCTCGCGTGCCACTTCGTATCATATCAGAAAACCTTTGGTTGTCATCCGGGCAACTCTACCGCACAGGAGTAGGTCGGCCATACTCTACGCCCCATTTTGTTGCCCTTAATGGCAAGCCATCCTGGGCTTACATTTCAGCAAAATAGTGCCCACCCACACACGAGAATAATTTCTACTACTTGCCTTCATGCTTCCCAGTCACTACTTTGACTAGCAAACCTCTCTGTAGCTGAGAACATTTGGAGCATTACGGGCAGGGTTCTGCAACCAGCTCGAGATGTTGATGACCTAACGCCCCAATTGGACAGAGATTGGCACGCTATCCATCAAGAAGACATCCAGCAACCCATCATGATGCACAGCTGTATAGCTGCTTGCGAGTCAGAGGTGGGCCAAAGCGTTGCTGACTAGCTCAGCTTGAACAAACAATCCAATTTTTTTCCTGAAATTGTGATCATTTGTTTGCCTGTATGTATAAATCATACCTACTAGATTCCATCCCATTATGATAATTTCTCCGTGTTGCATCTTTTTCTTTTTTTGTATTAATAGGGTGTATATGTTCACGAATACGTATTACGTCGACAGCGCGCTATGTTCATAGTATCTACGAATGCCCTTGAGTCCAGCTCTCCAAGTTCCTCCTTTGCTAAACGTCCCAGTGGAACTACTTATTCGCGAGCAGCGTGCCCTTGACCTGGACGGTGCGGGATCACCGCTCGTCGCATCGCCTCGGGCTCTCTGCCCGCTGTCGCCAGCCGGCGGTCGTCATCAAAGGCAGCGGGCGCTCGGCGAGGCAGCCGTGGCACGCGAGGCGCGCAGTCCCACACACACGCACGCACACACACACGCACACACACACACACACGCACACACTCACTCACACGTCTGCGGTGCGACCCGGCTCGCATATTGCGGTGGCAAACGAGGAGCACCGCACCACTTCACAGGCGCTCGCTCTGGCCATTCCTACAGCGCGATGGACACTAGGACGAGTGCAGCGGCGTCCGCCTTTGCGGCCAGCTGCCACAAGGGTGCTTTACGACGTGGCGCATCTACTACCGTGTACCTGCAAACCTTTTAAGGGGTAAGGTCTGCTTCCTTTGCTGTCAGCGTGGCTGACTTAGGTTACATTCGACGTGGCTGACTTAGGTTACCGATGCTGCCAGGGATTTTTCTTTGGTGAAAGGACGGAACGACGCCCACATATCGTCATCATGCCAGTTGAGGAGCTTCTTCAGTGAGCAGTAGCACAGCACCCGGTCTGCTAATACGACAGATGGCGGGAGACCTATGCGCTGACTCCACGTTTCCCCATACCACAATTCGATGATGCCAATGGCTTATGATGACACGGTGGTCACTTGGGACCTATTGGGCCATCTGTGGCCAGAACGGCAGTGCTATCCTCTTTTTATGCAATAAGGTGAACACGTATTCAGTCGATTCGGTCTGCATTTACACTGCGCAAGACAATTAAAGGATAACTTTTTCGAAACCTCGTAACTGTCTCCCATTGCGACACAGAGGTTATAAATTTGGCACAAAGGTACAAACATCCTGTGTAATGATTAGCGTAGCGCCCTGCGACGTCACCCTCGGGTTCTACTATGCTTGAACATCAATGTTTCAACTCATGCGTTAAAAGGCCAGACCTCAGAACTTCATGTGACGTGAAAGGTGGAGTTATGATGTCACACTCTCACCAAAATTCTCCACAGTTCAGCACCCACTCCCCCCCAAAGCGCCTGTTACCCAAATATAACCCCTTCCTTTGAAATTTCTTCAATTGATGTCAGAACCACTATGCGCAGCTTTAAACTCGTGGTTTTCTCCTAGGCGAGCCAGGAAAACGCTTCGGACCTGCTCAGAAACCACACAAAAATGATTCAGAGCATTGCTTAAGTGGAGTCAATATAACCCCCCAACCCTTGGGGCGTTGATTCTCACACTTAGGGCTGGCGGATTCCACTGATGGTGTTGTCCAGCTGGTGGTACTTATTGGGACACTGTGCTGTTCTCTTACCGCATGTGTCAGTGTTGCACTCCGCAATGATTGTGCCACAACAGGGCGCGAAACAGCAGGGCTGAGATACTACGAGGGTGAGTCAAATGAAAACCTTAAATATTTTTTTAATATTTTTTATTGTGGAGAAATGGTGCAAAGCTGTATCACTTTTCAACATAATCTCCCCCACGCTCAATGCAAGTCCTCCAACGCGTACAAAATGCATAAATTCCTTTAGAAAAAATTCTTTTGGTAGTCTGCGCAACCACTCGTGCACCACGTGGCTACCTCGTCGTCTGAACGGAACTTCTTTCCTCCCAGTGCTTCTTTGAGTCGTCCAAACATATGGAAATCACTTGGGGAAAGGTCTGGTGAGTATGGTGGATGAGGAAGACACTCAAAATGCAGGTCTGTGATCGTTGCAACTGCTGTACGGGCACTGTGGGGCCTTGCATTGTCATGTGGCAAAAGGACACCTGCTGACAGCAATCCACGTCACTTTGATTTGATTGCAGGTCGCAAATGATTTTTTAGGAGATATGTGTATGATGCTCTGGTGACAGTGGTCCCTCTAGGCATGTAATGCTCCAAAATGACCCCATTTTTGTCCCAAAAGAGAGTCAGCAAAACGTATCCTGCTGATGGTTCTGTTCGAAACTTCTTTGCTTTTGGTGATAAGGAATGTCGCCGTTCCTTGCTCGCTCTCTTCGTTTCCGGTTGCTGGAAGTGAACTCAGGTTTCGTGTGTGTGTGAAATCTTACGGGACTTAACTGCTAAGGTCATCAGTCCCTAAGCTTACACACTACTTAACCTAAATTATCCTAAGGACCAATACACACACCCATGCCCGAGGGTGTGGTTCCCTGGTGCAAGTTGCAAGTGGGGCGGACATCTTTATACTGATACCGCGACGGTATGTGTGCATCTGCACTATGCTGCCACCTACAGGCCATTCTGCACGCTGTTTGTACCACTCTTACCAAGTTACAGGATAACAGCGCCAAATCTCGATTTGTTATTACAAATTTAAGGTTCTCGTTTGACTCACCCTCGTATAAACTCATTTCCCTACTTCGCATTGAGTTCATATTTTATAGAATAGTTTTCAACGATCCTTAGTGGCTCCATCCTGCCCTCGAGAGGTGAGTTGGGGTCGCACTGCACCCGAAAGTGGTGTGGTGATCATGAATGAGAAAACAATGTCCTTAGAGAGTGAAACGTCTGGCAGTTTTAGCACTGTCTAAGATCCTCAAGAGCATCATGCTGTTGCTCATCGCCTTACGAACAGTTATTTTCGCCCTAGAAATATGTGAGAATCAACGGCCAAAAGGCGTTCTTTATGCCACCCTCACAAGGCTTTTCGTGTAGATTCTGAGTGGTTGTTGGTTTGAAACATTTCCTCAGCCTCTCATAAGAAAATCGTGTGATTTAAACACTGGACGTCACGGTTCTGACCTCCACTGCGGAGGCGTGGTATAATTTGGTACCAGTGTGACATCATTTACCCACCTTTCACGTCACATGCAGTTCTGAGCTCCGGCCTGCGTCGACACCACCGTGTTTGAAGTGCTGTATAGTCCGACGGTGACGCTGCAGAACGCAACGCGTTTGCACCACTACAAAGGAATGTAAAATCAAACACGTTTTCAAACTGAAACTTCCTGGCAGATTAAAACTGTGTGCCCGACCGAGACTCCGCTGCAGAGTGAAAATCTCATTCTACGTTTTCAAACTGTTACTTTATTTGGGTTACCAGTTTCGGCGACAAAAAACTCCTGACCGACGTATAGGAAGATTCCAACCTCTTTTCTGATCAAAATAGGGGCCAGCATTCAAAGTCTGGTATTTGTGTACTTCTGCTTGATACAGCGATCAATTCAAACACCATCGTTCGGCTCCTGTCTCGCAACCATCTCTGGAAAGATGGACATACAGAGTCTACAAGGGAAGGTTGTATGCACCTATGAGCCAAATTTAAAACCTGCGTTGCAGTGGAAGGCGTTTACAGGGTTTCGAAAAACTTATCCTTTAAGTGTGCTGTGCAGTTTGTATGTGTCTGAGTGGTCAGTGCGTATTTGCTAATATCATTAACGCACGCCTGGCGGGGTAACCGCGTGGTCTTGGAGTCTTGCCACGGTTCCTGCGGCTCCCCCTGTCGGAGGTTCGAGTCTTCTGTCGGGCATGGGTGTGTGTGTAGCCCTTAGTGTAAGTTAGTTTTAGTTACATTAAGTAGTGTGTAAGTCTAGGGATCGGTGACCTCAGCAGTTTGGTCCCTTAGGAACTTACCATAAGTTTCCCAATTTTTTCCCATTAACGCACTTTCCGTTAGGGCATAGAGTCTGTATTCTCTTCGAATACCGGTACATGGAGATATCTGTAGTGGTCCACCAGATTGTTACGCCTGTAATATATTGGCCATATGAACCACTCAGACCAGGTAATGTACAACAGTAACCTGGTGTCACGAAGGCACGCATGTGCACTGAATAGAGCGAGAGGTCGATGGACGCCACAGGGCTCTCCTCCAGCCTCTGTTCAATTTCTGGACAGGCACGGGAGGGAAAGCATAAATTTGAACGTGTAAAAGCCTCCGGGCGGTGTGGCCGAGCGGTTCTAGGTACTACAGTCTGGAACCGCGCGACCGCTCCGATCTCAGGTTCGAATCCTGCCTCGGGCATGGATGTGCTTGATGTTCTTAGGTTAGTTAGGTTTAAGTAGTTCTACGTTCTAGGGAACTTATGACCTCAGATGTTAAGTTCCATAGTGCTCAGAGCCATTTGAACCATTTTTGTAAAAGCCATTTCTGAAGGCAGATATGACATAAGGATATGGTCAAGGGCTATGTTACGTTATCGATAAATGGATAATAATCCAAATTACATGGTTGGCGTCCGCGTGTGATCTTTCTACCGTTAGCATTATAACCGGTACGGAGAACGTGACCTGGGCAACCGAAAGCACAGACGCGGCCAGACGGAGATCTCTACAATAGTCAGGGATAGAGCCTGTCCAAGTGTCGATTCAAGATACGAGATTACAGATCGTACATGAAGACCCGAGAAAAGGAACTTCAGTCTCCGTTAATGAATGTCACCGTTTTAAATGCGCGAACAGGTTTCGGACCGGTTATGGTCCCATATTATAAGGCAACAGTGAAAGTAGACATCTGTAGATATAACGGCGCTTTTCAAGGCAGAGATGACAAATGGACGCGTCCGCGGAACGTGGGACATCGACGCTTAATGGTCGACACGCACTTTTTCTTCTATTGATAACATTCTTGCTGGTCATGTATTATCTTTGTACGCGCGGTACCCAACAGTTATGGAAGTCAGAAAGACTCAGCACAACCAGGAGCACCTCTGAAGAGGTCCAACGTAACTTTGGACGGAACGTCAGGGATAGAAGAGTTCCATGGACCACGGCCATACAACCCGGAAGAATTCTCGGCGACTGAAACATCCGGCCGTAACACCCTTCATTGTATAGTTATGGAAGATAACTCAAAATATTTCGATTGTCCAGAAGAATAAAATGAAGTGACCGGGCGGAACCGTGGGCACGCCTTGGCGAGGGAGACCTGACATAACGCAGGAAATACTGGTTAGCCAGACTCGATAACAAAGTCAGAGGCTTCGATACAGGCCTTGGTGTGGGCTTTCTTCTAAGCCTCGCTGCCACGTACGCTGAACATACAGCTCTGGCAGTGACCGAAACACACACATCGTCTGTGGCATCCAAGTCGGCGCCCGCAGTCGCTGTCAGCAAGACACCAGCGCGCATTCAGCAGAGCCAGCAGCAGCCCGATGGACTTTCGGTAAATGTCTGGACTACAGCACTCCTGTGGAAGTCCGGCTGCCAGTTGCATTTCTCTCTTAGTACCTACAGTTTAAAACTCTTCGCAACGACTCTGAGATCCGGTTTTTATAATGGAGCTGCTATTAATTTACAGGTGTTCGTCTCTGTTGCAGAGTTGTAGTTACACCCTGCCCGCTGAGTTGGCAGGCTGTTCCTACTTCCACCTGTCGAGCAGCATCGTGTGTGTGGTTCTCATTTTACTTGTCTTGTCTACGCATCGGCCGGTGTCGCATTGTTGTTGCCTAGCGGAGTTTGTTGTTAGTTTGTTCTCTGGTGGCGGCGTTCCCTACACGCGCCATGATGTCTGACTAGTCTTCCCAGAATATTCTTCGTCTGGGTAATGTTCGTTTTAGTTTTTACAAGAGTACACGTCATGTTCAACCGGACTATTTAGATTTTCACAGTTCTTTTGTTGATACCATTCGAGTTACATCTGATCATTGCTTATTATGATTCTGACTTGTACGAATCTTTTGTGAAGTTTTAAGATCCCTTGCGATCAGACCGACTTCTGTCTGAAGTTCGTTCTCTGGCGATGTTTACACGTCGCGATGCTTCCATTAATGCAGTCTTCCTTGCAAATGAGGCGATCGAATATATTCCGATAAGAGTTTACAATTTTCCATCTGAAGTGGGTGATTCATTTCTTAAGGCGACATATTCGGCGGGAGAACTGGTGTCTTCAACATTGTTTGCAATATTATAGTGGTATCTGATCCATAAAGAAGGAACCTGTTTCCTTTATAATGAACGTGGTCATCTAAGATCCAATTTTCCGCTTCGTGTTACTGTTTCAAAGTTGTACTGTGAGAAACATCGTCCGTTGAAATTAGCGTAATCAGTCTGTTCGTAATTTCCTTCTCCGACCTTATTGGATGTTGGGGAGACAGTGTCCGCCACTCCGTGCGACTTTCCGCTGCCACCGGCACGTTCAGTTGTGGCCCCCGTTGCCTAGGCGCCAGCAACGATAGCGTAATTCGGCCGCCAGCAGACTCGGAATGGTGAAGACGTTGAAGTCACCCCTCCACAATACCACCCCTCCAGGAAGATGGTGCAGCAGTATACTACTTCTAGTGATGATGCTTTGAACACTGACGTTAATTGCGCTTCTTGCTTCTCCAAGAATGACAAGGCTGCTTCTGTTGCTATTGAAATGAGTGATGCATCGTCGTACACCTGTAGGAGCGTCTACCCCAGTTAGTTCCAGCGACTTAAAACAGACCAAGTGTGCTGTTCTGTCTTTACAGTATTCTAGAGAAATGCTATACCTTCCTCAATCTGATACGATGGTGCAACAGGTTACTGCCGATTGTCTTCCGGGTGGTCGAAATACTGCAGAGAGCTTCAGACGCCTCGCTGTCTGTTTCTTATTTGATCATGACGATATCCAAGGTTCCCGTAGTGTTTCTCTCATTCCGTTGAGTGGAATGGGGGCACAATCACATCCTTCCCCACCCCAACCCCCCAACGGTAGCGGAACTTGATGTGCCTCCTAACACAGGAATCTGTGTTGAACCGTAGTGATGTGGAACAACCTTTCAGCGTCCAGAGCTGCTTCCACTCCTCTCACCCCTCCCCCCCCCCCCAAAAAAAAGAAAGAACGTATGGAGTATGTTCTGCACATTCCGGTGGAGAGGATTCAAGTACCGTGCCTTCGTCCCTTTCGCCCTCAGGTGTTGTGGAGAGCAGGACGTGATGTATAAATTCTTTCTCGTTCTTGTTTCATGCCTTATATGTGTTAACCTGTGTTAACTAACAGAGGCGTATACGTTTCTTAAACTAAATAGCATAAGCTCTCCACTATGGCTTTCTGCGTTACGGCATTCTATTTACGATATTGTGTCTTTGCAAGACGTGTTAATTTCTTGTCTTTGTCTCCCTGGGTGTTCTATATTTTTTAATGTTCCGCCGGGAAGTAATGCTGGCATGGTCGAACTTTACAGGAAGGGTACTGACGTACGTTGAACGGTGGACGACGGTCGTCCTTTTTATAACCTTGTCTTAGTTTTTCTTTATGCTCCATTTAGATCTGGTTGTATATAAGACCGGTCGTACGTTTATAAGGAATATGCTGTCTACTTACTTCATAAAACTCCACTTAGACTTTTGATGAGCAGACATTTTAGCTGCGTCTTACGTCCTGTGAATCGTACGCTTAGTTATAACTACTATCGTGAACTTAGTAATACGTGGCGTCGTTGGGTCTACAGGATGCTTGGATCTGCAGGTATCCCACACTACTGCGTTTTACGTATTTTCCTGCTACTTATAGTAGTCGACTGGACCGTTTTCATTTGACTGTTTCCCTGTTTATCCAGCTTTTTCAATCGATGTTATTCTCGCCAGCTTCACCGACCAGTGTCCTGTTTCAATAACTCTTAACCACACGCAGCAGCGGGTATGTCTTTCGCGTCCTATTTGGAAGCTAAATATTGTACATCTGGTGGCCCCCTCTCTGGAAGATATCGCTTCAGTGTGGGGGCAGGAAAGCCGTTCCCAAGTACGTTAGTCCTCAATTACGCAACGGTGGTCTGCCATTGTCAAACCTCGGCTTCACACACCACTCATGTGTTTCAGGCAGGTAAAGTGGCTGAAATTAGGAGGACACTGGAATTTTATTATGTTGTTCTTCGCGATCTTTATGAGAATACTTAAGACGTCGCCTTAAGAGATGTGGAAGGGAAAACTCCTGAAACTCAAAATACTACAATTAGATGGCTTTCGTTTGCATTCCTAGCCTCGTTCGATTCTCCTGGATGACCTGGCGTGTCTGTTTCATGTAATTCAGTTTCTAACGTGATCTCAAAGGACGTGCCTCACTGTCATTCGTTCTATAGATTGACGTGAGTCGTCATCAAAAGATGAATTAATGCGTGAACTTTGCATGGTACTTTTCCGTTTTTACAGTGGAATGGCATCAGATGACTTTTCCGTCTACTGATTTTACTTCTCTCTTTCATAAATTTGTTGCGCCAGCTCTCCATGTGTAGCTTTTGCCATTTTTTCACTGTGTTGAGGTATCTGACGCCGTAATTTGCCCTCCTCCCGCAAATATCTTGGACTGGATGTGCTTCCCCAAGACTCGTGTATTTGGTCTTGACCTCGGATAGGAGTTACCTCTAGACACGTGGTCTAGGTGTAGCATTTTGATCAGAATCCTGCGACTGCTTGAATTCTGATTGCTAATCAGCGTTGGCGACCGAAACCTTCCGGTATAATAAGCTACCCTCGTTCCGCCAGCGGCCTTGTAAAAAGGGAGGAGGAGCGGGTATATGTTCAGGTCACTCTCTTCTCCTAGAGGTGGGAAACTGCCCCTAAAGGCGGAAGAATCAGCAATGATCAACGACATGAGGATGCAGAAGGCAATGGAAACCACTGCATTAAAGACACGTAACGTGTATCCACAGGACATGTGGCCTGTGACTGAAGAAGTGTCATGATGATCTCTCCATTGGCAAAAGGTTCCGGAATAGTCCCCCATTCGGATCTCCAGGAGTTGACTGCCAAAGCCGAGGTGACCATGAGAAAAAGATTGAATAATGAAAGGATAACGTTCTACGAATCGGGGTGTGAAGTGTCAGAACCTTGAACGTAGTGGGGAAACTAGAAAATTTGTAAAGGAAATGTAAAGGTTCAATCTAGATATAGTAGGGCTCAGTGAAGTGAAATGGAATGAAGACAAGGATTTCTGGTGAGATGACTACAGGGTAATATCAACAGACGCAGAACGGGAGTAAAATTCGTTATGAATAGGAAAGCAGGGCATACAGTGTGTTACTGTGAACAGTTCAGTGATAGCGTTGTTCCTATCACAATCGACAGCAAACCAACACCGACAACGACATTTCAGGTATACATACCGACGTCACAAGCTGAAGATAAAGAGATAGAGAGAGTATATGGGGATATTGAAAGGGTAATACAGTACGTAAAGGGACATGAAAATCTATTAGTCATGGGAGATTGAAATGCAGTTGTAGGAGAAGGAGTAGAAGGAAAGGTTACAGGAGAATGTTGACTTGGGACAAGGAATGAGAGAGAAGATACACTAATTCATTGCTGTAACAGGTTTCAGCTAGTAATAGCGAATATCCTTAAGGCGTACTCAGGAGCAGATACAGACTCAGATCACAATATAGTGATGATTAATAGTAGGCTGAAGTTTAAGACATTAGTCAGGAAGAATCAATACGCAAAGAAGTGGAATACAGAAGTACTAAAGAATGACGAGATACGCTTGAAGTTCTCTAAGGCTATAGATACAGCAGTAAGAAATAGATCGGTTGCTAGTACAGTTGAAGAGGAATGGACATGTCTAAAAAGGGCCATCACAGAAGTTGGAAAGAAAAACACAGGTACGAAGAAGGTAACTGCGATGAAACCATGGGTAACAGAAGAAATACGTCATTTGATCAATGAAACGAGAAAGTACAAATATGTTCCGGGAAACTAAGGGACACCAAAATACAAGTCGCTGAGGAGTGAAATAAATAGGAAATGCAAAGAAGCTAAGATGAAATGGCTACATGAAAGATATGAAGATATCGAAAAATTAATGATTGTTCGGAAGCACAGACTCGGCTTACAGGAACGTTAAAACGACTTCCGGTGACATTAAAAGCAAGTGTGGTAACATTAAGAGTGCTCCGGGAATTCCACTGCTAAATGCAGAGGAGGGAGTGAGTAGGTGGAATGAATACACTGAAAGCCTCTATTAAGGGGAAGATTTGTATGATCTGATAGAGGAGGAAACAGGAGTTTAATTAGAAGACATAGGGAACCCAGTATTAGAATCAGAATTCAAAAGAACTTTGGAGGACATAACACCAAATAAGGCTGAAGGGATAGACAACACTGGGAGAAGTGGCAACAAGACGACTATTCACGTTAGTGTGTAGAGTGTATGAGTCTGGCGACATACCATCTGACTTTCGGAAAAATATCATCCACACAGTTCCGAACTACTGAAAGAGCTGACAAGTGCGAGAATTATCGCGCAGTGACCTTAACAGCTCATGCGTTCAAGTTGCTTGCAAGACTACTATACAGAAGAATGGAAGAGAAAATTGAGAATGCGGTAGATGATGATCAGTTTGGCTTTAGGAAGGTAAAGGCACGAGAGAGGCAGTTCTGACGATGCGGTTAATAGTGGAAGCAAGACTAAAGAAAAATCAAGACACATTCATCGGATTTGTCGACCTGGAGAAAGCCTTGGACAATGTAAAATGGTGAAAGATGTTCGACATTCAGAAAAAGGTAGGGGCAAGCTGTAAGGAGAGACGGGCTGCGTACAGCAGCGAAGAGGAAATAATAAGAGTGGACGACCAAGAAGGAAATGCTCGTATTAAAAAGGGTGTAAGGCAAGGATGTAGCCTTTCTCCCCTACTATTCAATCTGTATATCGAGGAAGCGATGATGGAAATAAAAGAAAAGTTCAGGAGTGGAATTCAAAATAGAGGTGAAGTGATATCAATGAGATGATTCTGTGATGCCATTGCTAACCTGAGCGAAAGTCAAGAAGAATTCCATGACTTGCTGAACGGAATGAACAATCTAATGAGTACAGAATAAGGGCTGATAATAAATCGAAAAAAGACGAACGTAATGAGATGCAGCAGAAATGAGAACAGCGAGAAACTTAACATTAGGACTGATGGTCACGAAGTAGATGAAGTTAAGGAATTCTGCTACCTAGGCAGTAAAATAACCAGTGACGGACAGAGCAAGAAGGACATCAAAAGAAGACCATCAATGGCAAAAAGGGCATTACTGGCCAAGAAAAGTCTACTGGTATCAAAACATAGACCTTAATTAGAAGAAGAAATTTCTAAGAACGTATATCTGGAGTACAGCATTGTATTGTAGTGAAACAGGGACTGTGGGAAATCCGGAACAGAATAGAATCGAAGCATTTGAGATGTTGTGATACAGACGAATGATGATAATTCTGTGGACTGGTAAAGTAAGGAATGAGAATTTTATGTGCAGAATCTGAGAGAAAAGGAATATGTGGAAAACACTGATAAGGAGAAGGAACAGGATGACAGGACACCTGTTAAGACATGTGGGAATGACTTCCATGGTACTAGACGGAGCTGTAGAGGGCAAAAACTTTAGAGGAAGACAGAGATTGGAATAAATCCTCCAAATAATTGAAGACGTGGGTTGCAAGTGTTACTCTGAGATGAAGAGGTTGACACAGGAGAGGAATTACAGGCGGGCCGCATCAAACCAGTCGGAAGACAGGTGACGAAAAAAAAGGAGATACGGTAACATCTGTGGTGAATGAAGTGGTACAAAGGCTCGTTCTCCTTCAAGTAGGAAAAATAGGTTTAATTTCCAGAAAGACGAGACGTCTGTCTGTAGATAAGGGTCGATCAATAACACTACTCAATTTCTATTGTAAAATCGTATTACGTGCGATAAATACCCGTTTATTGCTTTTAATTGATGACATTGTCGCGTACATCCACATTGTCTCCCGGGTAATACTATCTTGACTCCCGTTGCTCAATGTCGTCTTTTCATCTCAATTGCTTCGACTACTCCTGCGTCGGGAGATTTACTTTTATTGATTTTAATCACGTCATTAACCCAGTTGCGCATGATTTTCTGTTGCGAGTGTTGACCACTGCTGGTTTTAATGAAGCTGCATGGCATGTGTTCACTGTAATCAGCTGTCTACTGGCGTAAATGGTCATGGTCATGGTAATTGTATTAAGGTGTTCTGCACGGGAGTCCCCTACCTATGTCGCTATTCGTGGTACTTTTGGAACCATTACGCGGTCCATAGTTCCTCGATTGGGTGGCTGGTGGTTATTGGGAGAAAGGTTCTCTGTTCGCTAGTATGCCGAAGACGTTATGGTACTTGATCGTACTTCTGACGACATACTGTTGCTCAAGAACATTTGGGGAGAATTTTGTGATCTTACTGGTGCAAACATAAACGAACGGACGCGGTTGATATTCGAAGGTCTCTGCCGGTCGCTTGCCTTCTATTGCTGGGTGTTATTATTGATCGTTGTCCGATGAAGATGGATGCGTTAAATTGAAAGTCCGTTACGTACAGTATTCTGAGGTCGATCCATGAACACAAGCGTCGCTCTTTGTGATGGGTCTTGTTCTGTCTGTTTAAAGTTCTTGTGGTGGTGTGTATGTGTTATTGTAAAACGTATGAAAATGTAGCAGCAGGAATAAAAGTATTATTTGAAAGAAAGATATAATCTCTGATAATTTTTATTTATGTGCTGCTGAGCCCGACTACAATGAATAATTTTGTCATACCTTATCACTACAAATAAATATTTTAGCGCTGTTTCATCAATTCAGTAAGTGACATTAAAATGTATGCTCCAAATAATTAATATATCATGCCACAACCTCTTCCCATAACAACAGTGGTGACATAAATATTTTTTAAATTCACTGATAAATTACTCTGAGAAAAATTGATCTAATGTACCAGCCACAAAAATTATTTCATTTACATAAAGTCTAAAATGGTTGTACTAAATGTTATATTAACTGTTAGAATAGAAAAATAATAAATTCCTGTGAGAGTCCTCGGAGTTCAAATATTGTAATAAAGGTTGACAGGATTAATGTCTGATTATTTCTGCAGTTTGAAATTGCCGCTCCATACGCTCACGCAATGGCGGCAGACAAATCACGGTTTGGACTGGATATTCTTACCAACGTAATTTTTCGTTGAAAATCAATAACATCGTCCTTTGCCATTATGCTGCATTAAATGTCTGAATTATACACCGTTCTGACGGTTCACAATATCGATATTATTCACCAGATACCAAGAATTCACAATCACCGTACCAGGGGCTAATGGCTAATTTCCTGTTTGCTGTGGACACAAAACTTGCAACATTCATAGCAGGTTATGTATTTACAAATAAAAGTCAGTACACGGAATTCCATTTAGTAAAGTGTACGTTATATTTGAGATTACTTGTACCTCACACACCACGATTATTTTTTACAATATTTAAAAGCACAGACCTGAGCTTAATCTTTTATCTCAGACGCTTCATACATCACAGAGATCAACAGAAGGAAAAAAATCACAGGCAGTACAATGCCAATATAGACTTTTAGTGGTATTATCATTCGTCATATGGTTATTTTTTGTAGAAATCTGTTTATAAAAATAATAGAACATTTTGTTGTTGGAAATTATTTACATTTCACATTATAATAATAAGTCTTTTCTTTATCAGTTTTCACATGTAGACTTAAAATTCAGTTCTGGAAAAATACCCAACACTTCATAAATCTCGAGCACTTTCGCATACACTGATGACACAAAATATTGGTGTTAAAATTACATCCCTGTGGCTGCTTCATAGCGTTTGGACATTGGAAAATTATTTGTGCGTACAGCCTTTTCCATTGCACAAATTTTAGGACTTCCTGCGATGATGAACCGAAAGTTACAATGATTATCGGGCGAGTTTATCTTGTGAAACTTTATTTTCGCTTGCGCTGTGAGATTATGGTGAGATAGAGAGACCGCGGGGGATGGGACGTTTGAGCCTCCCTGGTGTTCGGACCAAGGCTTCTGCTTTATATCTTTTTTAACATGTTTTCACGTCTTCCAGTCACTTACAGATCGACTTTTTATCTGTTTCCGATCTGTGAGCTTAACTCCTCCAGTAGATGTTAGGATAAATAATAAAGTAAAGAATATTGGGAAATATTTTATTAATGTCAGTTATTTGGGGGTTGATATTCTTTCCCAGGCGCAGCTCTATGTAAAAAAAACTGTTATATTGCCGTACGTTTCCAAATCGTGCTTATCGCCAGAGACCGGTTGGAAAGTTATTTGAAACAAGTTCAGTCCACTTATTTTTCATAGGAAAGTGGCTTCCTCATGGTACCAAGATGTTCATGAAGTTGTCCCCACCGACGTTCGACGTTTTCGAATTAGCCTTCGTGAGACATACCTACGCAGTCGTTGCCATGAATCGGATACATTACGACACCGGTTGATTTCTTGCGGACACAGACATAGGAGTTGGCTCCGCCGACAATTACCCTTTCTTGCCAGGACGAAGGAAAAGGCAATTTTCAGTGAGATTCTTCTGCGTCCCCATTCAGCCTTCCATCCCAGAATGAAGACAGTACAGTTACGTGGCTTGTCGTGCGTTATGTTCAATATTTGGTGGGGGATCTGGTATGACTCGGACCCACGTGCCTTTTACCAGTGTGTGGTTACGATCCATTGAACATAGCCTTTTGCGAATAGCTGTATCTCATATTTAACGGTCAAGGAGTTGGATGAAGTACAGAATCCCTTTTCATTTCGATAGTTAATTCCTGTTACCTTCCTTTCGGTAAAGTTAACAAAAAAGGAAAAAAGACAAAATGGAGTTGAGCTAACCCGTCCTCTTAGTACTTTCGCCATGGTCATGTTCAAGATATAAAGTTAGACCTTTATTTCATTTTGTGGAGCTGTTTGTCTTACTTCTTGTTTAATTAATAGAAAATAAAAATTGTTGCAGGTCACAACTGGAAATTACTTTTTCTCTTGTTTTAAGTGACGAAAACCATATTGTATTAAGTCAGATTTCGTTTACTTCTTATTTAATACTTGCAATATTTCAACAAAAAAATAAATAAATAAAGATAAAAATAAAAGGGGGCCAGTACCATGTGTCTGACCAGTATATTGACAAGCGTTGGGGTCGAGGGTGGGGGTTGGGGGGGGGGGGCAAAGGGGGTAGGCATTGTCACCAGGCCTCTGGACTCGACCACAACCCACTTTGTATCCACCGAGGCTGAAGTAAAAAATAAAATAAAAAATAAAAAATAAAAGAAAATAAAAAACGAATCAAAGCAATTTGCCAATAGGCCGTGGTCCCGAGTAATTAAAAAATGTGGTAAAATGTGATCCTGGAGATCTTGGTCAGACACCGGAATTTTTCAGTCGGCCTTTATGCTAACCTTTACCTATCAGTGATGTGACGATTGAGAGCTGGTTCTCACGATGGGGCAGGATAAGGCTATGATTCTGGATGTGGTTGTAATCAGTTACTCTTGGTTGGACAACATATACGTAAACTATAAGTAAAGATATTAAAAACTTAAAACAACTTCTTGAAGAAAACACTATTGACTGTATGACGGCTGAAGGGCTTATCACAGGAAAAAGGAATTTCACAATTTTGGGGCTGAAGGCCACCAACAATAACCTCAAACAACAAACGGCTGAAGGCCTGAATTAGAAGTCAGAAGAACAATTCCAAATAGCAAATATTAAGATAAATACTTCGTTTTAAGCAAACTGTAACACGGCTGAGGGCCTTATTATAAACTAAGTGACATTATTACTCGGCCGGCGGCAATAAATAATTTCAAATAACAAACGGCTGAAGGCCTGATTTAGAAGTCGGAAAAACAATTACAAATAGCACTTTTAAAACAAATACCCTGCTTTTAAAACAAGTTCGCTTAAAAAAACTTACTGTAATATGGTTGAAGGCCTTATCACGAAAGAAGTGAAATTATTGCTCGGTGGAAGATCACACCAAGAATAATTAGGAAATTACAAATATCTTTAAAACAAACATCACAATCCAAAGAATCAGGACAAGCAGTTCTCAGCAAGTGTTCCAAGGGTCGGCAAAAAAAAACCGCTCTGAGCACTATGGGACTTAACATCTATGGTCATCAGTCCCCTAGAACCTAGAACTACTTAAACCTAACTAACCTAAGGACATCACACAACACCCAGCCATCACGAGGCAGAGAAAATCCAAGGGTCGGCCTGGGAAGGTAACTAAAACATAAGGTAAGGTGAGACAGGCAGCCAAGAGTTGTACTCACGTAACAGGATAGCAGTTCAAACTAGGGCAGCTTAAGCGCCGACCGACCGAATAACCAATCCGCCTAGCGTCCGATCACCGGTACAACAATGGAATATTTTTAGGGAAGGGCGAAGAGACAGACAGCTCTACGTCTTCAGAAAACACCCAAGGCCGAAGGAAACACTACAACTAGAACCAAGGCAGACCTCCCCCAAAAAATACGCACAGTACAATAAAAGAGGCTGTCGAACTACACGCCGTGTCGGACACCATCAACAAGACGGGGACAGGTACATAGCCAGAAAAGTACGTAACCTCCAGGGCAGGTAACTGGGGCGGTAGCGGCCACAAGGCAGAAAATACCCCTGGTTACACTTCACTAATAAGAATAATACTAATTTGAATGATGAGTAACAAATTAGGGAAAGACGGCTGTAATATTTCACCACCTCCAAACACTTCACTCGTTGTCGCGAGGCTCACCGGCCCTGGGAGCAACAACCCGCCGACCAAAGGCGAGACCTGAGAATAGTCGAGCGGCCCCAGCTTGCCCTCACGCTGCACGGACCGGCTCGCTGCTGCGACCCAACCGAACTGATCCGTTCGCCACTCTCCACAAATCCAATACGCAAACAGCATTAAAATAATTGCTCATTAAAAAACGCAAGATACACACGGATCCAACAACTCACAATACTAAAATGAGTCACTGTGAAACAACACGGACGAATTATAAGTCGGCACAGACACAGAGAAGCCAGAAGCGGTCGGAAGACCAAATGCACGTCGTCCGCTGCGACGACCAACCGAACGACCAACCAACGGTCGTCCCCACTCAAGTCAGGCACGGCCAAGATCCCAGTATAAATCGTCAACTGACAATTTATTGCGATGAGGTCACATCGACGGGCGGAAGCGCGCGCACACACACACAAACACACACACACACACACACACACACACACACACACACACACACAGGTGAAGGTTGCACTGATGGAATATCACGGTCCATTCAACTAAAACTCGCTGAACCCGGTCCTTGACGTGGTCGTGCACTCTCGCGACCACGTCGTTACGTCTGACAATGCATGTGTGTCGCCAGCGGTCGGACGAGTACTGGCTGTCCGGCCCTCGCTGCTGCTCCGTCCGAACTCCACCCGCTCGACACACGACGACCCAGAAATACTAGAGGCCGCTCCAAAAATGGTACCACAGTACGCATTATTGATAAGCGCTGCTGCTGCCACTCACGGCCACACAAGGCGAGCAAACGTAGTTGTGCCAGTGAACACACTAAGAAAATGCTATTAAATGATGTCAAGGATTGTACCGACCTCTGCTGTTCTGCCTAAGGCGGATACAGTGAGGGAACTACACACTCTTTCGGACACAGAAACCCAAGTCCGCAAACAAAGGTCACCTAGGAAACATAAGTGACATCGTACACCCTCAGACGATTGCCTCCAGCGGTCGTCTCTCCAGTTGACCAGCAGACGACCAATCACACGAGAAAAATGCATGACACAGGATCGTCATTACCTGTCACTTTCTCTGATTTCGAAACACCGGTTTCCGCTCTCTCGGGCAAGCTGATCAACATTCACATTGCCCGCCACTGGTACACAACCAGAAACAACTGCGGATTCACCCTTGCTCACTCAGCTCACTAGTGTTCTACCGCAGCCACTGTAAACTTACGGACCTTGGGCGGGCAACATAGAAGACGATTCTACGCCCACTGTTGCGGATGAGGAGAGAGGTCTCTCCTCCCACACTTCGGCCCCTCGCGAGCAGCAACACATGACGGCGCGGACGCCGCCTACAAAATCTCAATCCCCATTTTTTACGGCGACGTTGACGGCAGCCCCCATTTCAGAAGACGATCTACACACCTTTCGCTTAGCGACCATCAACATTAACACCATTCGGACACCTACAAAGTTGTCACTGCTCGAAGACATGCTCAATGCACCAGAGGTTGACACTGCCTTCCTCCAAGAAGTTTTCGTCGCCTATTTCCCGGGCGTGTATGGTTATACTGCTCATGTGTCCCACGCCTCGCCAACTAACATTGGAGTCAGGGTTCTCCTCAGGGAGGGCATCGAACCGGACAATGTTAGATATCTTCCCGACGCTAGAGGAATGGCCCTAAAGATGCTATGCGTCTAGTTTATAAATGTGTATGCCCTTTCCGGAACTACTTGGCGTCGCGACCGGTCTTCGAAGAAGGAGTAGAGCCGCTTTTTCAGGTTAGCACATTGACTTGGTATTACGGGGAGATTTCAATAGCACCCAAGCACTTAAAGATCAACTGACACTCCATTCACCGTGGCGCGAACTTAGGACACTCATCAGCGATCTCCCGCTGGTAGATACAGGGGAACATGTCCGCGGAAATCGATCGGGATACACTCGTCTAGTCGCATCGACAGGATTGACGTCTCTCGTGCTCTCGCAGGGTGAGCGACGCGGAGGTGTGGCCAGTGGCCTTTTATGATCACGAGGCCTATATATGTGCCGTCACCCTCCGCCGCCAATGGGTGTGGCACAGCCGACATCCCTGGAAATTAAACCTTGCTCATTTCGCTCCTCCGGATTTTCGACGCGACATCAAGGACACGTGGAGTTCGTGGAGCCACCGCCTCCCGACGTCTACTACATCGCTCAGTTGGCGGTTAAACTATGCCAAGCCAGCCCATTCGGAGAACCTTTATTACGTACGGTTGTGAGACCACTGCTTGGATACCGCAGACGCTCGATATTTATTTTACCATCCTTCGCGAATGCACCTCCTTGCCACCCACACCGGAACGACAGAGGACAGTACAGTGTGCGAAGGCGCAGATCGTGGCCCATATTCGCGACACCTTGAAGGGACGATCGTCCGAGCGCGAAGACATGAGAGACTCGCAACGGAACCATCCACAATGTAGCAAGCCATTCGAGAACGTAAACTGCGAAGACAGGCGTTAATACAGGCCATCATCACTGCGGACGGCCATCACCACACCGCACAACACGATTTTGGTGCAGCATTCTTCGATCATTACGCTGTACTTGATTCTGCTCAATGTTCCGACCCGACGACGGTGACCGGAGACTCACGATCAGTTTTTGTCACTGTCCCACAGGATTTACAAACTGAATTATTGAACGACATTAGAGAAGACGAAGTTATCGACACCATCGGTAAAGGAGCTGCCACAACGTCTCCTGGTCCCGACGGGCTTTCTGTGGAGTTTTATAGAACTTTCTAGTATTTACAGACTACCAAGTTGGCAGGTATCTGTCGGGAGCTTATGTCCCCCACGGTGCCACTCCCCGCAGCCTTCGTATAAGGAACAAGGATACCGGTTCACAAACCTAAAGGTGGTGCCCGAGTACATGATTACCGCTCGCCATCACTCGCCAACTACGACATGAAGATATTCACCAGACTATAAGCAAACCGTATACGACCAACCCTGCTTCACGTCAAATCACCAGATCAGGCTTCCCTAGGAGGTATAAATAACATCCACACAGCACTATGTAGATACCGTGACGTACTAGCCCAAGCGAGGGCACGCCGCACCACGGGAGCGCTGGCATCACTAGGTTTTAGCCAAGCTTTTAATCGAGTGGATCACACGTACCTAACGTCTGTTCTCCCTCACATGCAGTACCCACAGTAATTCACAGCCTTCGTGATTCGCCTCCTCCGAGGGGCGACTTCCAAGGTGCTCGTTAAGGGGCGTCTCACGCACTGTCCACCGTTTTTCGGATCGGTGCGTCAAAGCTGCCCCTGTCGACGTTACTCGACGCTCTGGCACTGGAACCGCTTCTCTGTAGCATCTGACAACGCCTCACCGGACTCACCTTACGTGTCGTCACATTTCACTGTACAGCATATGCAGACGACCTAGTTCTCGTACTCCGCAATCGTGACAATGTAACCAGCGCACAAGAATGGATCACCACATACAGTGTGACTTCCGGCAGCTGTCGCCATGGCCATAGGAAACGACCCCAGCGTGTGTCGACCCCCTACAGCTTAGTGGCACTATCAAATGGCACTTAATAGAGGTTCACGCTCACATACGGCGCACTGCGGCCGTTAACTGCCGCCGCTTATTACACACAAATTCGGTTCCAGATCTCCAACCTTCGTCTGAGGAACCACGACTTTTTTTCAAAGAGCGCCCTTCGTCAATGTTTACCTCGCATCGCGTCTTCCACACATAGCGCGTGTCCTTCCAATACCGTTACTGATGGCTCGACATCTATTAGCGGCATTCGGAGCCTACGTCAGTACAGGAATGCTCTTCAAAGTCAGTTATGAGTCGCTGACCTTTCCCCCAAAAAGGGAAGTCTTGTCCTAGTCCATGTCCACGTCAGAGCGGTGGCCCTGTCTGTCAGCTCGCACATCATGCTGTGGCACCACCACTCGGGAAGTTTGACAGGTTTGCTGCTGGAGTCCTTAGCTCCGTCCTCCCTTATGCCCCCACTGACGACGCAAGACATACCCGAACATACAAAGTGAGGTAAAGTATAATGACATAATACTAACATATTTACATGAAATGGATATTTTGACAAAGATTTTGTCTACCACATAGTACAGTTAAATATGCCAAAAAGCGATTGTACAAATTAGTAAAAGGAACAAACATAGATGAGAAGCACACCATCGAAAAATGTTTAAAAAGTTTTCAATTATTTATCATATTTTTACCCAAAGCAAAAGTTAATCATAATGCCAGAGCGTAAAACGGTGTTGGCATCCCGGCATTCAGGAAGGTCGGAATTTTTTCCGGCAGATAGCGCCACATTTCTGAATGCATATGAAATGTAAAGTAAATAAACAAATAAAAAAACACGTTCAATTCCGTAAACAATTTTCCGTGAATAATAGTAAACAATTAATAGAGCAAGTTAGAGATAACCCTACTACAGCTTGCATGAATCTGTTGTCTCCGGATATTGTGAATTTATACACTAATATCCAGATAGATCAGACTATTGATATTGTGAAAAATAATTTAATGATGAGTAAACTGAGAGACAATGAAATAAGGAATTTATAGACCTTTTGTCTCTTCTGCTCAAATACAACTTTTCCGGTTCAACGACGAAATTTATGTGCAAGAAGACGGTCTCAGTTTGCGAAACGTGATTTCGGATTTTTTTGCTGACGTGTTCATCAATCACCTTGAGACCAGATGGATTCATGAGAATGTTGTGATGGCAAAGAAAATTGTCTTTTACGTTAGGTACGTTGATGATACAGTATTGCTTCTGAATGGCGATGAAATTGACATTAGCGAAATTGTGTCCTTATTTAACGCTTTACATGCTAAAATAAAGTTCACATATGAACTTGAAACGAATGGGGTTATTAGATTTTTAGATCTGTACATAAGGAATAGTGACGGAAGGCTTCATTTTGGTATATTTCGAAAAAAGAGAATTACTGATTGTATCATATACCATCATTCAGCCCGCCCTAATCAGCATAAAATGGCGTTTTTCAGATTTGCATTTAATCTTGTTTTCTGTACCCCACTGTCTGAAGAGGAATCCAAAACTGAGTTAGATATTATTTTTTCCATAGCTAAATCTAATCATTATCCGCTACCCTTTGTTCAAAATATTTATAAAAAAATTGCCAGTAAATATAAAGACATGGGAGCAAATGAAGTAATTGTAGGGAAAAATGAAACAATGAAACATATTTCTTTACCATACTATGGGGCAGTTAGTCTTAAATTGGCAGCTGTTTTTAGGAAGCTCAAGGTTAAGATTGCTTCTACAACTAAGAATAATTTGGGACAAATTTTAGATCATGGCGTAGCTAAAGTAAAGGTTTTACACCAGTCGGGGGTTTACAAAATACTTTGTCCAAGCCGTAAAGCATGTTACGTAGGTCAGACTGGACGAAAAATTTAAACTAGAATTGCTGAACATGTCGCCGTTGACAGAAAGGACGCGGCTGATAGGTCGAATTTTGCAGCCCACATTATAAATAGTGGACATGAACTTCCTCGAATTGAGACGCATGTGAGGTTATTAAATAGAGCGGAAAAGGGAAATTAGAAATTATCTTGATTTGCTAGAGGATATTTAGATCTTTTGTCATCATAGATCAGCTGACGTGTGCCTTCTCAATGAGCAGGTGACGGTGAGGGGAGTTCATTTTTGGGAGCTCTTCGCCGAGCATTTGCTTGATGTGAACGGAAATGATAGGACAAGGAAAGACGAGAGGTGGGTGGAGGAGGGAAGAGTGAAAGGGGGGGGGGGGAGATAAATAGATTGGTGATATGATTGATGTTATTATGACTTAGTTTGCGTTGACGTCCTTTAATTGGGCCTCTGCTGTCTTGTCGACTGCACCAACGGAGGTATGGTGTAGATTTATGTCTCTACGAGTTCTCAATTCATCCTATCGAGCCAGTGTTAATTTTCCCATGTATCAAGTGTGCTAGCACTTTATTTTGGCATTTGGCCTTAATTCGTTAATACACTTGTTACGATCGTGTCCGTAATTTTCTTATCTCAACTTAGTTTACATTACATGTGCATTCAGCAATGTGGCACCATCTGCAGGAAAAAAGTCCGATCTTCCCGAATGTCATTAACTGTACGATAGATAGATGCCAACACCGTTTTACATTCTGACATTATGATTAAGTTTTGCTCTTATAATTTTTTAAAATTTTTATGATGGTGTGCTTCTCATCTATGTTTGTTCCTTTTACTAATTTGCACAATCGCTTTTTGGCGTATATAACTGAACTATGTGACTGACAAAATCTTTGTCAATATATCCATGTCAAGTAAATATTTTAGTATTATATCATTATACTTTACCTCACTTTGTATGACATACCTCTTTCTTCTTCTTCTTCTTCTTCTTCTTCTTCTCATTTTTATTTTAGCTGTATCTTTTCGCACAGAGGTCGGGCTTGCTTTGCAGCGCCCCCTTACTCGATGTCGTAGTCAATTCTTGATGTATCACTTTATGTTTGACCTCTGCTTAAGACAGTATTACTACTCAGGGCACATATTGGTTGAAAGGTAAATTTGCATGTTCATTTTAAATGGCTTAATGCGTCTATATACATTTAATTGGCTTACATTGACTTATGTACATTTATTCATTTCGTCACTGTTATTAATTATTTTTATTCTTGTATTTGTAGCACCGATGATGGCTGTTAATCAGTTGAAATCGATTTGCAAAAGTGAATAAATAAAACATGATTCTCCGACTGGTTGCTGCATAGTTGGTAATTTTATGGTTTACGGTTGCTGCACGACTTGGAACCACATAGTGCCCACCAATAATAAATAATTTCTTTATCGATTTCTTCACATTTTTATTGTAGCTATTTCTCTTTAGAAGCACTGCAAGTAGTATAAGAATTTATTTGTTTTCCCGAACTTCCCGGAGCATTTTTGTATTTCCCTCTTTCATGGATCAACCGAAGTGTTTCTGTCTTACCCATGATTTCTTCGCATTTACCTTTCTCGTAGTCATGTTTCCTCTAGCTCCTGTGATTTTTCCTTTGAGAGACGTCCATTCGTCTTCAGCTGAACTGCCTACTGAGCTATTCCTTACCACAGTGTCTATAGCAAAAGAAAACTTTAAGAATATCTTTTCCTTCCTTAGTATTTCCATATCCCAGTACTTTGCGTATTGATTCCGCCTATCTACTCTCTTAAACTTCAGTCTGCTCTCCATGAATGATAAATTGAGAGCTGAGTATATATCTACTCCTGGGTATGCCTTAAAATCCGATATCTGTTTTTGGAAATTCTACCTGACCATGATGTAATCTAACTAAAATCTTTCTATATCTGCCTGCCTTTTCCAAGTAAACTTCCACTTCCTGTTATTGTTGAGCTGTGTATTAGCTATCACCCTCTGAAATTTATTGCAGAACTCAAATAACCTTTCGCATCTCTCTCATATCTCCCACCACGACCGTATTCTTCTGTAATCTTTTCCTCTATTCATTCCCCTAAAATTGCATGCCAGTAACCCAAAACTATTAGATTTTCATCTCCCTTGATGTACTGAATTACCCATTCAATTTCCTCGTATAGTTTCTCTAATTGCTCATCTTCTGCTTGCGACTTTGGCATTTACACCTGAACTATTTTTGTCGCTGTTGATTTGCTGTCGATTCGGGTGAGAGCAAAGCTATGGTTGTACTGTTCACAATATCACACTACCTTAATTTTCGTAAAGAATCATCTTCCCGTTATACCATTTTCTGCTGTTGCTGATATTACCCTGCGTTCATCTGACAAGAAATCATTATCTTGTTTCTATTTCACTTCATTTACTCCCACTATATCTAGACTGAGCATTAGCATATCCGTTTTCGGATTTTCTAGCTTCCCTAACGCGTTCAGACTTCTGTTATTGCACGCCCCGACTCGTAGAACTCTATCCTCCCGTTGGTTATTTAATCTTCTTCTCATGGTCACCTCTCCCTTGGGAATCCCGTCCCGGAAATCTAAATTAGGATTGAATATATAATCTTTTGCCAATGGAGAGATCATCATGTCACTTTTCCAATTGCTGGCGACATGGCCTTTGGATACACGTTATGTTTCTTTAATGCAGTAGTTTCCTTTGACTTCTGCATCCTCATGCCGTTGATCATCAATGATTCTTCTGCCTGTCACGGACAGTTTCCCACCCCAAGGGCCAGAGAGTGCCCTGAACCTCTGTCCGTTCCTCCACCCTCATCGACAAGGTCTTTGGCAGGATGAGGGTTACTTTTTATGCCATATGTCTTCGAGCCCCGTTGCCGATGACTTTTCTTCATAATATAGGGAGTGGCAGAGTTTGATAACAGGGACGAGAGCATTTTGTTTAATAATCAAGACGCAACCCTGGGACCTCGGGTCCAAGGGTGTTTTGTAGGATTTTATGCACCGTGTTCGGAGGCATGTCCAGAGTTCGGGTAGTTCCTCGTGCACTGCTTGTTTTCCCACTTAAGACATCGATCATCTGGTTTCTTTCCTCTGCTACAATACACTTCAAATAAACTTATCTTTCGAATTTTGTACTAACGTCAGTTTTCGTACTCAGGTGTGTCCGGAAATTCTCAAGGCTACTGACGCACAGTCACCGATCTTGTGAAAGAGCCTTATCAGCAGCGAGTGGTCCTGCATGGAGACAGTCTTGTTGGCAGTCTTGGACGCATACTGAGGGAGACCTGAGTGCCGCGCTTCTATTGGTGTGCATTTCTGACGCGTAAAGGGCATTAGCTATTGATCAAATTTACGTTAAATTCCTTTTTATTCAACACGTTTGCCCCTACGTCAGTAATATCCTGTTCAAATTTGAAGTCATTCTGACCAGTGATTCTCCTTCTACAGTGTTTTTAAAGCGTATCTTTAATTAAGGACAACGTGTGCACTCTAAGACTAAAACAACGACGCACCACGAAGAAATTTTTCTAATGAGACGGAATATGATGTACATGTACAGACAAACAAATGAAATCAGTTTCAGAAAAACTGGGTGATTTATTCAGGAGAAAAAGCTTCACAAATTGAGTGTCAGTAACGCATTGGTCCCCCGCTGACCTTTATACAGTTATTTGGCTACACGTTGATGCATAGAGTTGTTGGATATCCTCCTCATGGATAGTGTGCAAATTTATGTCCAACTGATGCGACAGATGGTCAAAATCTTGAGATGATAGGAGGGCCCTGCCCATAATACTCCAAACGTTCTCCGCTGTGGACGGATCCTTCGACATTTCTAGGCAAGGTAGAGTTAGGCAAGCATGAAAACCGACAGCACTGATAAAATATATTTTTAGTTATCGAAAATTGGTGAAAGTTGTTTGTTTTAACTATCAAAAATTGTAATAATTATAATTAACCTGGTGAAAGACGTACGGAAATGTGTAAAGGTCAGTCTCAAACGATATTATCGTTGAAACTTCCTGGCAGATTAAAACTGTGTGCCGGACCGAGACTCGAACTCGGGACCTCCGCTGCAGATTGAAAATTTCATTCTGGAATATTATCATCATTTATACTGTTCTCTAAAAATGCAGGGCGATCTACACTGAAGCGCCACAGAAACTGGTATACGCATGCGTATTGAAATTCAGTAATATGTAAACCGCCAGAATACTGCGCTGCGGTCGGCAACGCCTATATATATGGCAACAATGGTCTGGCGCAGTTGTCAGATCGGTTGCTGCTGCTACAATGGCAGGTTATGAAGATTTAAGTGGGTTTCAACTTGCTGTTACAGTCATCGCACGAGAAACGGGTCACATCATCTGCGAGGCAGTGATGAAGTGGGAATTTCCCGTACGACCATATCACGAGTGTAGTCTGAATATTAGGAATCCGATAACATATCAAATCTCAGACATCGCTGCGGCCGAAAAAAACATCCTGCAAGAACAGGGCGAACGATAACTGAAGAGAATCGTTCAACGTGACAGAAGGTCAAACCTTTCGCAAATTTCTGCAGATTTCAGTGCCTGGCCATCAACAAGTGTCAGCGTGTGAACCGTTCTACGAAACATCACCGATAAGGGGTTTCGCTGCCAAGGCCCACTAACGTATCCTTGATGACTACACCACACAAAGCTTTACATCTTGCCTTGCCCCGTCATCACTGACTTTGGACTGTTGATGACTGGAAAAAATGTTGCCTGGTCTGTCGAGGCTCGTTTCAAATTGTATCTAACGGGTGGACGTGTAGGGGTATAGAGACAACCTCATGAATCATGGACCCTACGCGTCAGCAGCGTACTATTGAAGCTGGTGGAGGTTCTGAAATGGTGTGGGGCATGTGCAGCTGGAGCTATATAGAACCCCTGATATGTATAGATACGACTCTAACTGGTGACACATACGTAAGCATCCTGTCTGATCATTTACATTCATTCATTGAGCATTTAAACCGACTTGGGAAAAACTGTGTATCGGACCGAGACTCGAAGTCGGGACCTTTGCCTTTCGCGGACAAGTGCTCTACCATCTGAGCTACCCAAGAACGACTCACGCCCCGTCCTCGCAGGCAGAAGTAAAGCTGTGAGGACGGGGCGTGTGTCGTGCTTGGGAAGCTCAGATGGCGCCGGCACGGTAACTCAGCGTGTTCGGTCAGAGGGTTAGCTGCTCTCTGTAATAAGAAAAACTGAGTTAATCGATCAACAACGAACTTAAACGGATGTCTGACGATGTCCACACTGAGCACATTCAACGAACAAAAGCGAACAATATGGGATTAAAAAAAAGATGGTACAGAACTTGCCCGCGAAAGGCAAAGGTCCCGAGTTCGAGTCTCTTTCCGGCACACAGTTTTAATCAGCCAGGATGTTTCATATCTGGGATGCCTTGCTACGTGTTGTTCAGAAGAGATCTCCGCCCTCTCGCTCTCTTACGGATTTACGGTCAGCCTTTCAGGATTCACCGTGTCAATTGCTTCCAGTGCTACTTCAGACATTAGTCCAGTCGTAGCTACGTCGTGTTGCGGCACTTTTGCGTGTTCGTTGGGGCCCTACACGATACGAGGCAGATGTACAAGTTTCTTTGGCTCTTCAGTGTAGTTAAACTGTAAAATCGTTATAATAAAATCTGGTATGAGCCGTACAAATTTTATAATGTAAACTTACATGCCGACATGTCACTATTCAAGGATTTTCTTGAAGATCTTCGTATCGGACATGTCAGTATTCTGATAGAGAACAAAAACAGAAATTAATTACTCTTCCTACAAATAATGAGATATCAGTTCTATACTACCTAACTGCGAATTTCAAAAGTATTCTGTTACGTCTTCTAACAATTGTACTGCAATGCTCCTATAAGCAACAGACAACTTCTCTCGTCTCGTCGCTGCAACTGCGTGACCAGCAAGATGTTAAAATAATTCAGAAGAAATACTGCGATCCATGCGGAGTGCAATGCATGGTTACAACTACTAATACAACTACACCTGTGTGTGTGTGTGTGTGTGTGTGTGTGTGTGTGTGTGTGTGTGTGTTTTTACAGACATTGAATTATTGGGAAGGGTTTCGTCAACAGCTCTTAAACGGTGTAAAAGAAAGTGAAAGGACGTAACCAAACTTCTCATTTACTGTATTCTGAAAATGAGTCTTCATACATTGACAAACTTAACTCAGATCATTCTTTTCTTTGAACAGTTTGAAAACTTCTACTATTGCACAACGCCTATGATGAATAATCAAGTATCTGGCCACGACAAAGATACGAATATTACTCTCAGTGTAAGCACATAGAAATCTGACAAAATCCTTCCGGTGCGCAAGAAAGCAACAACTACGTACAGTAAAAAGGCAAATTACCAGAAATCCTCGATTAATGCCAAAACCACCTCCTGCTCTACTAGCACAGTCACGGAAGGCTGCGAGCTTTCGTGACGCTCGGCTTCTCTTCACGCCACGCTGCGTCCGACTACTCTCCAGAACTTTTTGCTCGCTGCCACTCGCGATAATAATATCTCAGAGTTTGCGTATGAAAACCGCAGCAGAATCAGTGGCCAAGTTTCCAAAGAACTGTCAATGTCCAACTTTCAGTACGAAATCTCGCCATGTGCAAGCGGGGAGTATCTTGCTGATATGTAAACCTAGGTTGGTTTGCCACGAAGAGCAACAAAACGGGACATATAATATATTCGACGTACCGCTGTGTTATAGTGATGAAAAGTAATGCCACCTCAGTCCAGGATGTGGACCGTATGGGGGGCGACATCAGATTGGTAATCCGCCACTGTCAGGGTCGTCGTTAGACACAACTTGGGCCTGGAACCTCATCGACCGGTGTAGAACTGCCCTCAGTGATGAGTCCCGCTTCAAACTGACCACTGATGACCAAAGGATACTCGTCTGCAGAAGCACCAGAGAGTGATTGGATACCAGCCTGACTGTAACCTGCCATATGGCCTTACAATCTGGAGTGATGCAGTCGGGTGAGGTACCTTTTGATAGCATGACCCCTTTGGTATACAACTTCCGCACCCTCACAGCACAAAGGCACCTCTACAATATTCTACACCCTATTTTGATGCACTTCATACATCATGGCAAGCAATCCTGGAGTTACATTTCAGCAGGATAGTGCACAGGGCGAGATCTTTTACTGCTTGTCTTCGTGTTTGCCAAGCCCTTCCTTGGGTAGCAAGGTCACCGAATCTCTCCCCAACTGAGGATGATTGGAGCATTATGATCAGGACACTTTAATCAGCTTGGGATTCTAACGATCGATGTCACTAATATGACAGAATTTGGCACTATATTCCTCAGGAGGACATTGAACAACTCTGTTCATAAATGCCAAACCGAATAATTGCTTCAATTGCTTGCATAAAAGCCAGAGGTGGACCAATGCGTTATTAACTTGCTGAATTTGTGAAGCTCTGTCTCTTGAATCAATCATCTATTTTTTCTGAAACTGTAATTATTTGTTTGTCTGTACGCGTACTTGATATCCACCGATTTCCGCCTCATTAGGAGTTTTGATTCGTGGTACGTTTTCTCTTTTTATTATATAGTTTATTTCTCTCTGTTTCAGGATAACATTTTGTGTCTTATATAAGCTACATCTCGTTTAGTTGGGGAAGGTGGGGTAAAGTAGCCACTCTAAATGAAATTAAATTTTCATGAAACCAAGGCTGTTAACAGAAGCTTGTGGCATATACATGTCAAACCAATCAACGTACTTTAAGGCATCGCTGTGGTAACAGTATCTTTTGTAGGTTTTATAAACGTTTTTCTGGATGCTTACATAATGGCCATTTTTGCTGTATAATGCGGTAAAGTGGTCAGTCCTTCGCCATCATACGCAAATAAACTGTTTACTTTAAGAAATGGATATGCTTACAGATTTACTTCACCACTGATTATAACTAGGAAAACAATAATAAAAATGAGAAAGGAAGGTGTTGCAATACGTTCTTGACATAAAAAGGTCAGCTAATGAGAAGTATCATTTATTCCCAATGGTGTAAACAGAGAAATCGACGACAATCTCTGGATTACTATGTCAGTATAATTCATTCACAGCTTATCATCTCAGGAACAATATCAAGTCATGTAATAAATTCATACATGCAGCTGTCGTCGTCCTCATCACATCCAGGGCACCGTTCTAGAACCCAGCGATTACAGCTCCGACATCTTATCCATCCCTGATTCTCTTTATATCTAGAAAACGCTTCCTTACAGTAGACGAAAACTGTGATACTGTCCTCATCAGTGTAATTTTCCTCTTCCACTTCCTGAAGAAGCTTCTTTTTAGCGGAAACTCTCTTAACGTCTGGTCCCACTTTTAACTTCTTACTTGTATTTTACCTTGCCTTACAGAGTAGAGTATTGTCTGTTTATTTTTCTACGAACATTCTTTTTTTCTCATTCATTAAAAGCTCTGCATCTTTCTTTCAGCTTCAGTCGACGCATTTTTATTGGTACATGAAGTGATTATAGCAGCTTTCCTTTTTTACTCCTAGTTTGTCTTCGATTCACACTTTGTTTCTTAGGCAAAGGCTATACATCTTTGGGTTTGTAGATACTTAGACGTTCTCCAACGGTCGGACGCTGAAGGAACCATCTTTTGGAGAAGGATAATCGCCCATAATCTGGAGCCACCCTGCACTTGAAGATACCTCGTAAGTTGGTTATGGAAATTAACCAGTAAAGCTATCTGAAGAAGTCACAGCAGTTTGAAAACCAGAGGGACCAGCACTTGATGAAAATTCTGCAGTTTCGCATTGAGAAGAACCATATTTGAACAAAGTATAATATTAACGTACCTATACAAAGCAATATCAGTAACCCCAGCTGCAGTATTGTTTGCATCGGTAAAAACGTTAGTCAAGAGGAAAAATTCCACACTTTCTAAAGCCTTTGATTGCTGTCATTGCAACGGCTGTACGAAGATACGCTTCACCCAAGAATGGACTTATATGAAACTGTGTAATAGTTCTTCCAGGATTAATGGGAATAAATTTTTCACAAGCTTGTATGTAGCTTTTAAAAGAAGACATGAAAGCCACATCCAAAAGTTGGAGCTTGTAACTATAGTGTGGGGGTAAGCACAGCAAATTCACTAAAGACACTTTTATAATACGCCAGTCCGTCCTCAGCTAGAGTATTGCTATGCTATATGTAATTCTTATCAGGGTTAACGAAGGGCATCAAGAAAGTTCAGCCGGCCGCGGTGGTCTCGCGGTTCTAGGAGCGCAGTCCGGAACCGTACGACTGCTACGGTCGCAGGTTCGAATCCTGCCTCGGGCATGGATGTGTGTGGTGTCCTTAGGTTAGTTAGGTTTAAGTAGTTCTAAGTTCTAGGGGACCGATGACCACAGCAGTTGAGTCCCATAATGGTCAGAGCCATTTTTTTGAAGAAAGTTCAGACAAGGGTAGCTCTTTTTGTGTAATCGAAAAATAGGGGAGAGTCTGTTACGGATCTGATAAGCGAGTTGTGATAGAAATCTTTTTAAAAAAGACGTTCTTCGTTGCGACGGGATCTGTTCGAGAAATTTGTATCTCCGAGATATGTTCTCCTATTGAGAAAATGTTTTTAACTCCCACGCACATAGCCAGAAATGGTCCCCATAATAACTTAAGAGAAATCAGAGCCTGCACGGAAAGACTGACGCGTTCGCACCTTCCGCGCACTGTTTGAGAGTCCGAAAGTGAATAAATAGTGTGAAAATTGTACGAAGAACCCTCTGCTAGGTCCTTAAGTGTGTTTTGTAGATCACGTAGATGTAAATGTAGATGCTTATCCCAATTTACATTTTCACTGATTATTATCGTGCTCTCCTCAATGAAAAAGTTTATTTCTTCATTGTGTTTCGTCTTTGTTTTCTTTTTTATTTTCAATTTTAAAGCAAGTGTTTTGCAGTGTGATAGCGCAAATTTAGTTCAGATATACTTTGCATACCATAATGCTATATTCTTCCAAAACCGGTTTTGTTTACGTATTTTCTTTGTCATTGTCCACGAACCGTAGAGTTCCGTCATTTGTGTCAGCAATTATATTGCTATAGTTAACAGTGTTTGAGATGTGATTTTTATTTAAAGTGTAGACAAACTGGCCAAGAATGGATCAGTATTGGAGAAGAGAAGTGCAGAACACATGCTTCGGAGATAACTTTCTTTGGTGTCGTTTTAGTATTTTGTCTACATTAGCTTCTGTTTGGCACGAATGATGGGATGAAGTCACCTACCTTCCATCGTATGCCATGTAGACGTAGCATCTGTGCTAATGTTTAATGGTCCACGCCATCAAAAACCTCTGTTAAATCGGTAAATACCCCTACAAATTAAATTTTCGAGTTTAAATTAATTAAATTGTCAAAGAAATTTTTGACTTAACTTGATCTTTCTGGAAGATAAACTGAACTTCATTGATAATGTCATTGTTCACGAGATATTCAAAGAGTGTCCTTTCTTATGAAAGTCCTAATACACTGAAGAGCCAAAGAAACTGGCACACCTGGCTAATATCGCGAGCAAGCAGAAATGCCGCAACACGACGTGGCATGGATTCGACTAATGTGTGAAGAAGTGCTGGAGGGAACTGACTCCATGAATCCTACACGGCTGTCGGAAAATCAGTAAGAGTACGACGGGATTGGAAATCTCCTCTGAACAGCACGTTGCAAGGCGTCCCTGATATGCTGCGTAATGTTCATGTCAGTGGCACCTGTCAGATTAGTATCTAGTCGTATCATGGGTCCTGTATCATTCCAACTACACATCTTCCACCAGCCTGATCAGTCCACTGCTGACATGCAGAGTCCACGGATTCGTGAGGCTGTCTCCATACCCGTACACGTCCATCCGCTCGATAAAATTGGAACCGAGATTCGTCCGACCAGGCAACGTGTTTCCAGTCATCAATAATCCAATGTAGGAGCTGACGGGCCCAGGCGAGGTGTACACGAGTGGGCCTTTGTCTCCGAAAGCCCATATCAACGATGTTTCGGTTAATAATTCACACCATGACAGTCGTTGATGGCCCAGCACTGAAATCTTCAGTAATTTGAAAAAGGATTTCATTTCTGGCACGTTGAGCGATTCTCTTCAGTCGTCGTTGGCCCTTTCTTACCGGATCTGTTTTCTACCACAGCGATGTCTCAGATTTGATATTTTATCGGATTCTTGATATTCACGGTACACTCGTGAAATGATCGTACGGGAAATTCCCACTTCATCGCTGCCTCGCAGATGCTGTGTCCCATTTCTCGTGCGCCGACTGTAACACCACGTTGAAACCCACTTTAGTCTCGATAGCCTGCCACTGTTGCAGCAGTAACCGATCTGACAACTGCGTCAGACCCTTGTTAGCTTATATAGGCGTTGCCGATCGCAGCGCTGTATTCTGCCTGCTTACGTATCTCCATATTTGAATAGGCATATTTATACAGTTTCATTGGCGCTTCAGAGTATTTTCATTACGACTGATAGACGTCCGGTAGAAGAGCTGGCCAATCATACTAATTCATAAGACGACACTTTTCTCATGTGTCACCCAGGAAACCCAGGATCAATACATTCAGGTTGATGAGGTATTTCTTGATTTGCACATAGTACAGGGTGATTCAAAAAGAATACCACAACTTTAGGAATTTAAAACTCTGCAACGACAAAAGGCAGAGCTAAGCACTATCTGTCGGCGAATTAAGGGAGCTATAAAGTTTCGTTTAGTTGTACATTTGTTCGCTTGAGGCACTGTTGACTAGGCGTCAGCGTCAGTTGATGCTAAGATGGCGACCGCTCAACAGAAAGCTTTTTGTGTTATTGAGTACGGCAGACGTGAATCGACGACAGTTGTTCAGCGTGCATTTCGAACGAAGTATGGTGTTAAACCTCCTGATAGGTGGTGTATTAAACGTTGGTGTAAACAGTTTACAGAGAATGGGTGTTTGTGCAAAGGGAAAAGTTCTGGACGGCCGAGAACGAGTGAAGAAAATGTAGCACGCATCCAGCAAGCATTTGTTCGCAGCCCAGGAAAATTGACTCGCAGAGAGCTGCAAATTCCACAATCAACTGTATGGAGAGTCCTACAAAAAAGGTTAGTTATGAAACCTTATCGTCTGAAATTGGTTCAAGGCAGGCAGCCCGTGACAGAGCACTTCATCACTGGCCTCCAAGAAGCCCTGATCTTACCCCCTGCGATTTTTTCTTATGGGGGTATGTTAAGGATATGGTGTTCCGGACACCTCTCCCAGCCACGATTGATGATTTGAAACGAGAAATAACAGCAGCTATCCAAACTGTTACGACTGATATGCTACAGAGAGTGTTGAACGAGTTGGAGTATCGGGTTGATATTGCTCGAGTGTCTGGAGGGGGCCATATTGAACATCTCTGAACTTGTTTTTGAGTGAAAAAAAACCTTTTTAAATACTCTTTGTAATTATGTATAACAGAAGGTTATATTATGTTTCTTTCATTAAATACACACTTTTAAAGTTGTGGTATTCTTTTTTAATCACCCTGCATATGTCTCTATACCACATCTACACTAATTATCGGAAGTACTGTAGTATGAGGTATAAAATAAAATTTGTGACTGGTCTGTACGGAGTACATAGGTGGTATAGAAATACCTTTAGGCATGTGTTGAGACCCTAGTCGTTCACGTTGTCTATTAACAACCTTGGAAGCAATATTAACTCTAACCTCAGAATTGTCGTAGGTGATGCAGTTGTCTGTAATGATGTACTGTCCGAAAAAAACGCACAAATATTCAGTGGGGTCTTCATAATACTTGAAGAAATGCAAAATTTGGTAACTTGCTTGCAATGCTCAAAAAATTAAAATTGTGCACTTCTCAAAATCTAGAGTTTTATGCCTAGAATATCAACAAGAATCGGTGAATTACACAAATACCTGGGTAGAACCTTCTATAAGAATATAAAATGAAACCATCTCACAAACCCAGTCGTAGACAAAGCAGGTGACAGATTTCGATCTGTGGGAGGAATCCTAGGTAAAATCTATCCGTTTACAAAAGAGACTGTTGTCAAGAGATTCATGCGAATGATTCTAGAATATTGCTCAAGTTTGTGAGATCCATAGAAAATAGGCCTAAAACAGGAAACTGAATGTTTAAATAGAAAGTCATTGTTTGACTCCTATGAGAGTGTCAGCGCTCCTGAAGAAACCGAGTTGGCAGACCCTAGAAGACAGACACAAATTATCGCGAGAAAGTATACTTCATATTTTGTTAACTACCTTTAAATGAAGAATCCAGGAATACACTACAATTATCTACATTGCTTTATACATGTCTTTATTTTTAACATCGTTCTGACTATTGCCATCATTGCATAAAAGCTTTGAATTTGAGAAGGTTCATGTCAGTATCAATAGGTGCATCAGCCACTATTCACTGTTGATGCCCTGAGTAGGCATAGAGTTCATTTATGATGATCTGATGATAACAGTAGCTGATGTGTGTGAAATCTTATGGGACTTAACTGCTAAGGTCATCAGTCCCTAAGCTTACGCACTACTTAACCTACATTATCCTAAGGACAAACACACATACCCATGCCCGGGATCAGCGGCACAGTCCATGACTGCAGCGCCTCAGACTGCTCGGCTAATCCCGCGCGGCCACAGTAGCTGAAATGATGTTAAAAGTAAAGGCATATGTAAAGTGATATAGTGCGTTTTATTCACAATATATTCACTCCTATTGCCGGCTCATACAAAAAATATTTCATTTACCATTATACATGTATATATTGCAGAATATATGTGTGTAAGTGGTTGTGTCTGGTATCTAGTCGCAAACCCATGGCTCAGTTTCAGCCAAAGAGACAAAAGGCCTCAAGAACATTAGAAGTAGGGGTTAATAACTTCCTAGCTCCAATACGTGTGGAGATACGCATAGACACATGTTTTCTTGTGTCCCTGGCGTGCAGGCTCCCATGTACAATAGGAATGTTGTGTTGGAGTAGTAACAGCCTCCAAAATCAACCTGCTTGCAGGGCAGCCTACATGTCATGCAAGAAATGATTTTTAGGACCATAACATGTAGGCTGCCCTGCATGACAATTGTGTTGTTTTGGAGCAGTAAAGGCCTGCTTTATTGACTTACTTTGCATGATAGCCTGTACATCAGGCGAAAATAGATGGTTTTCAAGCCCCTGATGTGCCTGCCCTGCTTGACAAATGAGTTGTGGAAATAGTATTGACCTGCTTTAATGACCTGTATCACAGGGGTTACAAGTTCCACTGTGTATGGCTGGGGACAGGTTCATATGAAAAGAGGCAGGATGGACAGGGAGAAGGGAGGAGGGGGAATGCATTAGGCAAGTGGAAATGTTTACGGGCTAGTAGGTAGGTGGAAAAGCAAGTGGAGAAGGCAGGGATGTAAAGAGAAAGGAGGAGGATGAAATGGTCAGATGTAGGAGGTGGAGGAAATCGACAGAGTGGGGGGGGGGGGGGACAGGAGATGAAGATACATGGAGAATGGAGCGGAGGAGACAGTCAGACAGAGGTGGGAAGATAAGTTGCATGTGGACAAAGTGAGTGGGGAAGGAGATGAAGAAACAGGGAGAAAGGGGAGGAGGAGATAAACAGAGGTGGGTAGAAGAGGTGCATATGGGGAACATTACATGTCAGCACTCTATAAATTCCCGACGCAACTGACAGTATTTCAGCGATGACAGTAGACTGTAGAACTACTCAAGATGGTCAGCATGCCACTGTAGGAGTGGAGGGGCTCCCCATCTCTCTGATATATACGATTGATAGCATACTTCCATATGAGTGAATGAGCTATTTCAAACTCATTAATAAATAATGTAGTTAGAATCCGCCTACTTATCACATCCTTAACGGTAACGAGAACATTATTAATTACACCGTGAACAGTGGCTTTTAAACAATGATTCTGCCTGCACTCGATACGTGAAGGGAACGGAGAGAAGTCCTATTAACTGGTACAATGGGAAATATCCTCTGCCCTGGGCTTCACCCTGACTTCCAGAGTACGTATGTATATTTATATGAAAGTGAAGAAAATGCCCAAATGACCTTACTCTCCAAGTAGTGCGAATTTTCGTGTGCCTCTTAGCAGACGCAAGCTGATCAATGCAGCCGCATTTTCTGCTTCGTTGAACCGCACCTCAGAGAGGCGCCTCGCACGACTTGATCCGTTTGAAACGGGAGATGGCTTTAGAGCACTTCCTTCCACCACAGATGCACGCCGCGAGCTCCAGTGCGGCACATGTGTCACTCGGAGCTCGGCGAGGCGGACGGCTCGTCAGAGAGGAGGGCGATGGCGGTGTGCGAGGTTCGCTCATATAGCACAGAAGGCGCTCGGTGTCGGTTGTAATTAAAGGCGCTGCCTGCCGACGGACCTCGCAGCCGCGCCGACGTGATTTACCGGCTTTGGCTGCTGGCTGTTGCTGGCTGCTGCTAGCTGCTGGCTGGTCGATACCACTGCGACCTGCTGGTTCACCACGAGTGAAAGACGCGTCTGATGTTGGGTCAGGAGGAACGAAACACACATAGCTTGCTGAAACGTTTCTCTGACGTGTGTCTGGGAGAGCAATATTCCTTCACCCAATATTCGACATAACTATACATACATCTTCACGTTCAGTTGGTGACTAAATTAAAGGCGTTTGGCACGATATGAAGACCTCGGCCGTAAACGATCGTAAGAGAAAGTCGATGAGAGACACATTGTACATGATCTGATTTACAGTGAGGTGACAAATATAATGGCATACCTCCTAATATCGTGTCGGCCCTCCTTTTGCCCGATGTAGTGCAGAGTCCTGATGTGGCATGGACTCAACAAATATTTGGAAGTCTCTTGCACAAATACAGAGCCGTACTGCTTCTTCAACTTTTCGCAAACGATCGTGGCTTCATGACATGGCGCATTGTTATCCATGAAGGTTCCATCATTGTTTGGTAACATTAAGTCCATGAATGGCAGAAAATGGTCTGTAAGTAGCCGAATACAGCCTTTCCCAGGCAATGATCGGTTCAGTCTGACCAGAGAACAAAGTCCATTCCATGTAAACACAGCCCACAGAGTAAGAAGGAACAGAATAGTACAGGTGAATCCGTCCCAATGTGGGACATCCGTTCTCATTTCCTGCCTCAGCGCTCCAACCTGTCGCTATTCCTTTCCTGATCTCTATAGTTTTGAAATGAGATAATAGGAAAACAACAAGAAAATGCTCGACGTTATGAATAAGTTGCTGCTGAAGGGTATTCGGCCTCTGGAGCATAATTCGAGTCTTACGCCGAATTTAAATACAACTTTCCGTCCTTGTTTATGGAGCCAAATGCTAATCCGACCCCAATCGGTTCGATTCGTCGATTTTTATCAAACAGCAGTTGTATGACGTTTTTTCGAGAATCAGTGTGTTAGGAGAAATTTTAATAACAGAATTCGTTGACAGATGAAATATAGACGATAAAGTGAATTTACGTAATTATCTTTACAAGACCAGACAAATTTTAGGAAGTTCAGGACAAATTAACGCCCGTGTGTAAAAACGAAATGGGAAATGTGCTGTTTAGCTAATGTTTCGAATACGTATTACCAAGGTGAAGACTTCCGCAGTAGTAGGTACGAACATATTGCAACATGATAGAAATAAATTGAGGGTCGACACCTTGAAACATGTACGTTTTTAGTAATGTAACTAACAGTAGCTTGCAACACGTCTGTTATAATGTGAGTGGCATGCGAACGTGTATTTTATCTCGTCGCTTATGCGCTTCGCCCTGTAAATACCTTTTCTGATTGCGAGAATGTAAACTGTCAATAACTTTAAACCAAAGCTAAACTGCGTGAATTTACGTAACACAAAAACTGAATCTGATGCAACACTATTGATTTGAAATTGGCCCAGGTAATAAAACAAAATTTAATCTATTTTCAATAATAGTTCCTCTGCTTAATGAATGCTATCGCTGAAATAATAAAATTTTCTTACCTTTATCCGCGCAATGCTAACGATCTAGGCACTGCTCTCTGTTAGTAGCGGTACTTTAAATTGTATAGTAAACACACGACTATTGTGCCGGCTCTTGGTTAGCATACATTTTAATGAAGTCGAATATGGCTGAGACAATAACTCCTTAAGCAAAGTAGTTAATCAAAAACGACATGGATCTGGGAACAGGTATTGACTGTAGAAAATAGAGAGAAATTACTATCGTTATATTGTATAGGCGGCTATATATTTTGCCGTAAATTGCTCTAAAACTATGTAAACATCAGAATTATACCTAATGTAACTACAGGATAAGTCAGGAGGAAAGAAACTGTCATTGAGGTGTGATAGTGCTCGTGATTTCGAACCAGAAATCTTGAAGATATGCCATTTTCTTAACAGTATCTAAAATCACGGCCGTCAGTCGCTTGTCCTTCTTCACCAACACTTAAATGCGATTTTAACAAAAGCGACATCAGGCTACGTAGTGTGCCTTTAATTACTATTGCAGTGCGCACTTGCGCACGGTGCGGAGTGGAGTTCTACAACTACACACTTTGGTTATCTCACGTCTCAGTATCACAGTGGTTGCACCAGCGTACTGCAGTGTCGTGACGTGTATGGCCAAAACTGTACCGGACGGTATAATGAAAATACCGCAGTTGTTGACGTACGCGGACTATGGTGGCATGATTTTTGCGCATGGGTTTTGCAATGGGAATTCCTTAGCCGCTGTTCACGAATACGAGCGACTATTTTCTAACCGCAGAGTTCCAGATAGCAGCGTATTTAGTAGGATGTTTGACACTTGACATGAGTGTAGTACGCTTCCAAGTGTGCATGCTGTATCTCAACGTCCCACCCAACAAGATGTTAGTGAAGCTGAGAACGTTCTTGAAATGGGAGAACGCAGCCGAACCACCAGCTCAGGAAGAATTGAACACAGGTGGCTGTTTGAGGAACACGAGCGATGCGCACGGCACATGAACACGGTCTGTATCCGTATCTTCGGCAGAGTGTGCAAAATCTGCGTGTAGATGATGCCAAACGAAACTAAATCTGTGAACGCTAGTTCCCACCTATTCTATTCACTTATGTGTTAAGATTTGCCCGCAACCGCATCAATACCACTTAAAATTCGTGGTGAACCTTCAGCTGACTTATTTTGCACAATTCGCTTCGCTACTAGATTCGGTCAAATTACCACTATCAAGCATAAGCTGACACAAACGGCTGGAAAGTTGTACCATAGTAAGAGTATTGGTATAACTTTCCAGCCGTTTGTGCCAGCATATGCCTGACAATGGTCGTATTACCGAAACTAGTGGGGAAGCGAACTGTGCGATACAGGACAGCTGAAGGTTCACCATGAATTTGCACAATTATTTGGTGGATGAACATCCCCCACCTGCAAACATGCATCAATAACACGCGCTAATCTACGTGTGAGCAGATAAAATTCTGAACGCTACTGTGGAAACAAAATTTCAGTGTCGTTTCTCAGTGAACGTGTGGTGTGGTATTATTGATGAACATCCCATTTGCCTAGTTGTTTTGGACAATCGTCTTAGCGGAGTACGGTATAGTGATATCCTTCAAAATGTGTTACTACAATACTTGGAAGGTATTCTTTTGGTTACAAGGCGTCGAGTTTACTTCCAACAAGACGTGGCTCCCGCAAATTCTGTACGGTCAGTGACATTGCACTGAGCGTTGGATCGGTCGCCATAGCGCTACTTCTTGGCCACCGATACCACTCAGTCTTACTGCACTACATTACCGTGTGTGGATTTGGCTTGAGTCTGAAGTCTCCGAGAGCAGAATGAACAAATAGGGGGAACTTTTTGCTCGTAGTTTACATGCGTGCCGGCCGGAGTGGCCGAGTGGTTCTAGGCGCTTCAGTCTGGAACCGCGCGACCGATACGGTCGCAGTTTCGAATCCTGCCTTGGGCATGGATGTGTGTGATGTCCTTAGGTTAGTTAGGTTTAAGTAGTACTAAGTTCTAGGGGACTGATGATCTCAGATGTTAAGTCCCATAGCGCTCGGAGCCATTTGAACCATTTTTTACATGCGTGTTATCAAGTAAAGGACCGTTCGAATTTGTTCAGACCAGTACTACAGCAGCTGTCTTCAAGTGCTGCAAAATCCATTGCAGTTGGCAATATTCATAGATATGCACAATGGAAATTCACCTTTATTGTGTAGCATCTTATGTTGTCCTTCCATTCATCTATAATGCTGTACGTAGAAAACATCGCTGTAAAACTTGCTCGCCACCTTAGATATGTAGAGTCTTCCTACGCGTAACACGGCGATCACACGAAAAACCTACCAATACCGTAACGCCACCTCCTCTGTACTGAACTGTTGTCGCTAGACATGATGACAAGTACCGTTCTCTAGGCATTCATCAGACACAAACCGTTCCGTTGATGCCACCGGGTGTTGGGTGATTCATCACCCCACATCACTCATTTACAGTTACCCACCGTCTAGTGGTGTCGGTCTTTAGACCATGCCAACCGTCGCTTAGAAGCCGCTATAGAAATGTGTGGCTTACGAGAGGCTGCTCAGACACTGTACAGCGTCAACAGGAAATCCATAAGCAGATTCACTGCACTAGCTGCAATCCAAAATGCTCGACAGCCACATTCCTCAATTCATGAGATCTTCGTGCTCTTCTTTTACCTGTAGTTGTTCCCATTTCATGATAATATCACAAACAGACGACCTGGACAGTATTAGAAGGTTTGAAGTGTCCATGTTGAATATGTTAGTCTGGTAACATCCAGTGACTAGTCCACGTTCGATGACCCTGAACTCTCCCGACTGCCCATTCTGCTGTTCCTGCTTCTCTACTGCAATTTTCGCCTCCTTTTGCACTGGCGGCTCCGCCACTCGTGACATCTAGTGGCCCCTTTAGCGTTACATAGGGCTTTTAGAATAATTTCGTTCAGATAACTTGTTTCTAACTAAAAGAAGTTAATAAAGAACCAAAATAAATTTACATTCGTGGTTCAAGATAGAACTTAACTAAAAAACATAATCCACAAACGGAAATTTATTGAGAAGCCTATCAGATAAAACTCTGGTTCAACAGAAAGATTAACTTATCTTTGTAATAAGATAATTTTATCAAAAAGGTGAATGGCCCGATGACTTTCTCTCGACAATAATAACATCGATTGAGAAAAGCATTAATGTCAAAAAATATGACGAATTGGGAAAAATAAGTTTGGCTTTTCATTCAGCAAATGTTCTACTAAGAGGGATGATTATGAGACTTCACAGAAGAAAGGAAGAATGTGTTGCGGAGGAGCAGCACGGATGTAGAAGAGCGGAGATAGAGCAGGTGCAACTGGACTATTGAGAAGCACAGGTGAGCGATGCACTGAAAGAGGAATGGAAGTTTAGACTGTTTTTATTCACTTGGAGGAAGCCTGTGATAGAGGACAGCGGAATAAATTAATAGTATACGAAATAGAGTCGACTGGTGGGATAGAAGGCTGATGAAGAATCTATACCTACTACGGAAAATACGACTACAGACTGGCAATGAGATGACAGAAGAAAGCACGATTGGAAGGGGAGTGAGACAACACTCCTGACTCTCCACAGTACTGTTGGACGTAGATTTGAAGCATATTATTCAGAAATGTTTGAAACGAAGCAAAGGAGTGCGGGTTGGTGGTATGAGGACAGAATGTTTTCGATTTGCGGATGATGTTATGTTGTTGGCAGAGAGCTTAAGAACAGTGATTGTAATTTTAAAAGAATTAAGTAAGACCTATGAGGAATGAGAAATAACAGGAAAAATACAAATGGTGATAACACTGAGAAAAGTAAGAATACCTATGAAGTTAGGATTGGAAGATATAGACCAAGATGGTACTTTCAAATACCTGGGAAGCACAATTACGAAAGGCTTAACATCCAAGACGGAGGTGAAAAAGGCATACAGCAATTGCTAAGGAGGCACTGAATAAGAAGAGATGACTTGTTGGTGGATGCAAGGACAGGGACCTGAGGAAGAGACTGGCGATGTGCTTTATGTGGAGAGTGGCATTCTGAGGAGCTGAGGCACAGATATTGAACAAAGAGAAAGAGTGAAGAACTCAAGCATTTGAGATGTGGATTTGGAAGTGGATGTAAGGGATAAAGTGGGTAGACAAGGTGAGAAATGAACAGATGTTACCAAAAGTGGGGGAAGAGAGAGAAATTTTAAAGGGAATCAGGAAGAGGAAAGACAGTTAGCTTGGACATTGGATGACAAGAGATTGTTTACTGATGGGTGCTATTGAAGGAATGGCGAATGGAAGACGGTGGAGAGGACCTAAAAGATACCTCATGGTGGATACTATAAGTTTAGGAAACAATTACGCGGTAACGAACAGGGTAGCGTATCACAAGATTGCACAGGGACCTATATGTAAAGACCCGCCCTCGGACAGAACACAGATGATGATGATGATGATGATGATGATGATGATGATGATAAAGAAGTACTAACACTTTGAGTGAACGAGGAGATGTTGGGAAGAAAATAAGGAAAACCAGCTAAGGGAGTTCAAACATGCTCCTTAGTGAGCCAAAATGAAAAACAAAGTAAGAGCATCATCGGTGCAGCTTCACCAATACCACCAGCTCCCGTCACAACACGGCTCTGCAATTGTGGTCTCATCTTGGCAGAGAATACCACGAAGCCTTTTCACGTTCCTCTGCTCCCTTGCAGCCGCCTCTGCGGCACTCTTGAAGAGAGTAGCAGCTATTTCACTCCGTCAGAGCTCGCAATTTATAACTGAGATAAGAGGGCAAACAAACTCCCGCCATTATCCGTCCAGCGGGGCGGCCCCGAATGCCCTTTATGAGACATATTATCTGAACGCACTGGGCGAGGAGTCGCCGCGGATGCCGTGTATTTCATCTCGGCACACCGCACCCTTTTAACTAGCGAGCCGAAAGAAAATTAGGATGACACCATATATAAACAAAACATGACATTTTCTCTCGCGAGAACATTTAGTTATTTATGAAAATAAAGTAGGCGAGTCAGTAAAATATTATAATGTTGATCCACTAACATAAGTATAGTGTATAAACTGTAGTGACGACAGTTCCTTCATCATAAACATGCTACAGTTATCACTGTTGATGGTAGAACAGCCTCATCCAAGAGGGTTGTTAAACTAAATTACATTCTGTAGTCAACTGCCATAAATTACATTTAATAATCTCGGCCACCGCGCAAATGCTGAGCAGGTACTTGGTAGCAGTTCCCAATTTCTAACGTCCCAAACGAAACGTCGAAATCTATACTTGGAGTACATATTCCAGTACCTTGATCCACTTCATAAACTGATGACGGGAGTGTAGTGATCGCTGTATGACGACGAATTGGTAGTAGAACGTAGTTGGGTAATATCGGACATGAAATGTTTATCATAGTTACAATATTTTTTTAAGGTTTTATTTGGAAATTCATCACATTAAACAATACCATGATACAACACGGTAGTTCTAAGACGCAATGTCTTAAAAATATACGTGCCTTGATTTTTTTATATTTGTATTTACCATTTTCGTCGGTAAAATTTTTGGAAACATGAAACATAAAATTATAACGCGTGAAAACATCTTTTTTGTTAAAAATACTTTTATTTTGACCATAAATGATTAGTAACGCTATACTAAGCACTAAGTTTCCACATCGCGAAAAAATAGATTTAGATAAGCAAATATAATTCATAAAGTTGTTAAGTTAAAATTTTGAACAAATGATGCCGGAATAAAAAAAATTTGTTTAACATTTCTACATCTACATCTGCATCCATACTCCGCAAGCCACCTGACGGTGTGTGGCGGAGGGTACCCTGAGTACCTCTATCGGTTCTCCCCTCTATTCCAGTCTCGTACTGTTCGTGGAAAGAAGGATTGTCGGTATGCTTCTGTGTGAGCTCTAATCTCTCTGATTTTGCCCTCATGGTTTTCGCGAGATATACGTAGGAGGGAGCAATATGCTGCTTGACTCTTCGGTGAAGGTATGTTCTCGAAACTTTAACAAAAGCCCGTACCGAGCTGCTGAGCGTCTCTCCTGCAGAGTCTTCCACTGGAGTTTATCTATCATCTCCGTAACGCTTTCGCGATTACTACATGATCCTGTAACGAAGCGCGCTGCTCTCAGTTGGATCTTCTCTATCTCCTCTATCAACCCTATCTGGTACGGATCCCACACTGCTGAGCAGTATTCAAGCAGTGGGCGAACAAGCGTACTGTAATCTACTTCCTTTGTTTTCGGATTGCATTTCCTTAGGATTCTTCCAATGAATCTCAGTCTGGCATCTGCTTTACCGACGATCAACTTTATATGATCATTCCATTTTAAATCATTCCTAATGCGTACTCCCAGATAATTTATGGAATTAACTGCTTCCAGTTGCTGACCTGCTATTTTGTAGCTAAATGATAAGGGATCTATTTTTCTGTGTATTCGCAGCACATTACACTTGTCTACATTGAGATTCAGTTGCCATTCCCTGCACCATGCGTCAATTCGCTGCAGATCCTCCTGCATTTCAGTACAATTTTCCATTGTTATAACCTCTCGATACACCACAGCATCATCTGCAAAAAGCCTCAGTGAACTTCCGATGTCATCCACCAGGTCATTTATGTATATTGTGAATAGCAACGGTCCTATGACACTCCCCTGCGGCACACCTGAAATCAATCTTACTTCGGAAGACTTCTCTCCATTGAGAATGACATGCTGCGTTCTGTTATCTAGGAACTCCTCAATCCAATCACACAATTGGTCTGATAGTCCATATGCTCTTACTTTGTTCATTAAACGACTGTGGGTAACTGTATCTACCTGTGAACCCGCGTCTATGGCCCTCTGAGTCTCATGGACGAATAGCGCGAGCTGGGTTTCACACACTTCTATTAAAATATAAATGCCAGCCCACCCTCTTTCACAACTGCATACCATTATAAAATTTGGTATTATTAATTGCCAGACATATTAATCATTAATTGCAACAGCACTTTTTATTGCCGGATGCTGGCTGATACGTGACAAACATGTAAATACGTGAGCTCTAAACAGAATATCTCTTCATTATTACTATGAATCAGTAGCAAAAAGATAACAAAATAGTAAAGGAGGAACCTGGTGGGCGAAATGAGGCCGTGTGCACATTTTGAGGATACCACTGACGTTTGTATCCGATTAGATTGTAGAAAACAGTGCATAGGTCGGAAACTAATTTATTAAAACTAATTACCGGTTTTGGCATTGCAGCCATCATCAGATCTAAAACTTTAGCGTCGCGACGTAGGTGCTATGCCAGTACATCATTCAGGTGTAATTCTAACTGTGAAAACGAGCTTTAGACTAAAAACAAAAGTCTGGTTGAACAAGAAATGTTATTTGCCGGATGGCTTCTGATATGGGTTTGCCGGTTCATTTAAGATACGTTTTTGAGAAAAATCATAATTATTAGGTCATGTAAGTGGTACCTTTTATATAGGGTACGGTTTAGATATGTAAGAGTATGGGCGCTATACAATACTATAGTGATCGCAATTTATAATGACTACTGAAAATTATGTTATATGCTGTTTGCAGAAGGGACCTAGCCAGCTTTGTATGAACATCCCCACATTATGTTACACGAGGACAGTGAGTTAGCGAATGCATATAAACATAACGGATGACAAAAAGAAAAAGACGAAGCGCTTAGACGAAATGATTGGATGTCACTGTAGCTTCGTGCACGTACCCACCACTGGCAGGTACGTAATGATAAGAGCTGCAGTTATCTGTGGCAGGTAGAACGGCCACCAGGGCCGGCGTACTATTGTTTGTTACCAGGCCTGGTTGGGCGCGAATAGCGTCAGATGTTGAACAATCATTTTGAAGAACCGGAGTTGGTGCATACTCTATAAGGTTTCCACTCTTCTTGCGTATTTAATGAAAGCGATGTGAACACCATTTTTAGATAATGTTGTCGCTGTGTTGCTTGCTTGCGTGTAATCTATGATGTGTATAAAAACGGGAAAGCTTTAGTGCAGTTTTTCTTTATTGGTTCAGGTTAGTTACACCGCTAAACGCTCTTAAACAACGTCAGATGCTCATATGGCTTCCACTCAGATTTTTTCGTGCACCACTCCTTTACCCGTTCAGTAACTAGTCTCATGGCAGAGTAACGTGTTTATGTTGCACTCCGTGGAATACAGTGGCTACATTTGAGACGTGGTCTGTATAGCATGGTTGCATGTCCTTGTATTGCACTGTCCAAGGCTTTCTTTCCTCTTCAGCTGGTTTGCTTTTATATTCACCACTCTCGAGCAGCACCGAGCTTTCGTTGCCACATTCAAGCCCGAAAATTTATTAGGACCAATAATAGCAAATAATAAAGTCTTTCAGAGTTGAGCATTGCATTTCAAAATTATTATCAGCTTCAATGTAGGTAAAGTTTAATTCAGATTTCATTTCATATGCAGCGATACTTATTCTCACAATGCAGCGTTACATTTGCGTTAGTGTCATGTAATGGCCGGAACTTTATTTAGTCAGTTTGCCTACCTAAATTCACAAAGCGATCATTTTGGGCCGGCCATTGTGGCCGAGCGGTTCTAGGCGCTTCAATCTGGAACCGCACGACCGCTACGGTCGCAGGTCCGAATCCAGCTTCGGGCATGGAAGTGTGTGATGTCCTTAGGTTAGTTAGGTTTAAGTAGTTCTAGGGGACTGATGACCTCAGATGTTAAGTCTCATAGTGCTCAGAGCCATTTGAACCATTTCATCATTTTAGTCATTTATTCTTCAAAATTTAGTTTATAATTTAGTTTAGAATTCTTATTCTGTTAGCCTTGAGTGTTAGATTTTTATACGACGTATTCTGACGTCACGCATTGTAGCACTGTTCACTGCAATGCGAAATTGAGAATGTCATAGGAGAGCGTATTTAGTTTACAGTTCATGTTTTCTAATTGTTTTCGTGAAAGTTGATTAAAATACAATTATACAGTTTCTCACTGATTTGGTGTTTCTTTTTATCACATAGTGTTTTCGTAGTTACACCACTCGCATCGTTCAAGATGATAATACAAACACACACGAAAAATAGGAATATAGTTCACTTAATAGTTACAAAAATCCTTAATTTTATACAATTCGTATGAGTCAGAGTTATCATCACATGAAAGAGTTTGGAACGGACCTGACGGTGAGTCCCCATTTAGCTGGCTCGTATATTTAAATCCAGACTTGTGGGACATTCGTATGTGACATTTGCCTCGTGTTTTATTGCATACGAGCATGAGCACCTGAAGGGAGACTCGCTGTATTGTGCACGAAGAACATCGTAATCTCTGCTCATCGGCGTCTGCCATCCGAGAACAAGTAATGGACTGTCTGCAACCCTCAGTGTCATCCCACGCCAACGGTCTAAGCGTATCAGCAACTGAACTAGGCAATTACCGTCCAGACCTAGGATGCCGTCAACGCCACAACAAAAAGGGATGCATTTGGAGTGGTGCTATGATCGAGAAACATCGAATGTTGTCACTTTATGTTAAAAAAGTGAATCGCAGCTTTACTCTACCCTAGATAAGCATTGTCTGCTACCATGACAGCAACCTAGGAGGAGGTTCCATACTTTCAACATGTTTGAGAGGCTCAGCTGTGTGCCTTTTGGATTCGCGTTTCGCGCAGCTATGCGTTATGGCTTCAGATCACGAACGTGATCGACATCCTGCGTCCTCATGTGTTAGTTTTCATACGACACTATTTTGGAGTCATTTTTCTACAGAACATACCTCGTCACACATGTCTCTATGGCCTGTGTGATATTGACGTATTCTCGTGACCGGTAAGCTCTCGAGATCTCTCTCCAACAAAACACGTGATTGACCAGCTCGAACACCAAACCCCGTCCTAATGCCAGTATCCAATATATCAAGAAACAGTTATAACAGACGGAGGAAAGCTTGCCTCAGGGGAAGACACACAGTACAACGGCTTTACGACAAGCTTCCCAAACAAACTAGTGGACGTATCCAAGCCAAAGGGGGTGAAATGTCGTACTGATACGTGGGCTCAAACTTCCAAATTTATGGTAAATTTGACTCGATTTTGTAATCTAAGAAATAGCATCACATACCCTCTTAACTGGTGAAGCTTCATTTCGTTTCGTACTTCTATTCATCTGCATGCTTCACCCTTTTGTCAGCTTGTGTAATTCATGCAAATGTCTTAGATCCATTCAAATAGACAATGGCTGTAACAGAAATCGTTATTTCTGATGATATCAGTAAATTATTGTTTTAAAAGCTTTTAATATACGTATACGGATATTATGGCTTGTTTTACAGATATTTATTCAGCTACATTTACGCGAACAAAATTCGTGTGATAGAGCGTTACACGGCATTACATGTCACTACCGTCTCTGTATCTAGTAGTAAAGTATTAAATGCTTTCGCCCATATCAGTGCTTACGTACATGAATGTGACTAGAGTTCCTAAACTTGCTAACATTTTCCGGGTGCTAAGGCTGTTTAGTGTCCACTTATTTCGAGGAATAGGAGAGATTTCATATCAGTTTTTATAGACTGACTTAACGAAATTTGCTATTTTATTAAGGTGCTGTTGGAAGAGTATTTTAGCCATTTAGTGACAATCTTTTCACACCATTTCAAGCAAACAATTCGTTGTAGTTGAACAGCTTGTTCTCATTGTAACGAGCTTCAGTCCGAAGACTAGCCGCTTGTGGCTTTCCATGCTAGTGTATGCTTGCAAGCCCCTTCATCATTTCAAAATTACTACGGACTACATCCATTAGATTCCACCGGCTGTAATCAAGCCTTGGTCTCCCTCTACAATTTAAACCCTCCCCTCTCCACCCCCCACCCCACAAACTTCCTTCCATTATCAAACAGACTGTTTCCTAATACCTCAGGAAATGTTTTAGCAACCGATCCCTTCTTTTAAACTAATTCTACCATAAATACCTTTTATCCGCCTTACGGTTCAATATCTCCGTATTTGTTGTCTGATCTTCCCACTACTCTTCTGAATTCACCTACAGCACCACATTTCAAAAGCTATTATCTTCTTCTCTGAAGTACTTTCACGGAACATTACTCTGCAGGCATATACAGTCTAAAAAAGACTTCTTAAGAATTTAATTTGTGTTAGGCTAGTCACCCACCCCAGCATCGCACAAGTACTAGTAAGTACCTACTGCTGGACTACTTGGCTGGCATAGCGGTAATAAATTATACACACAAATCTTCCTCTTGAAACAGTCCGTTAGTGAGAACCATATCAAAATATCAACATTCCTGTAGTAGACAATAAAACTCGGCGGCAGCTTTACTTTGTAATATGTTTGGGTTTTGCAAATTTCTCTTTTCCAGAAATTCCTTGGGTGTGGTTGCCAATCTGCTTTTTATATCTTCTGTACTTCGTCGATCATCAGTTATGTTATTGCCCAAATAGCTAAATTCATCTACTATTTTTAGTGTTTCATTTCCTAATGTAAGAGTAATTCCCTCGGCATCACCTGATGTAATTCAACTACACTTCATTACCATTATTTTGCTTTTTTTATGTTCGCATTCGAGACATTATCCATTCCGTTGAACAATTGAACCAAGTGTTTTGCCGACAGAATTGCAATGGCATTGGTCAATTTTAAATTTCATTTCCATGGCGTGTACTTTTATTCCCTTTCCAAATTTCCACTTGGTTTCTTTCACAGCTCGTCCATTTAAAGAGCGAGTAGCATCGGCGATAGGCTAAGGCCAGTCTCACTGCCTGCTCAACTACTGCTTCCTTTCATGTCCTCTGACTTTCTGACAGCATATTGTGTTTAACATATTAATTGAAACTGGTTAACTGTACAGCAAGATTCCTTAATTAGTCATACTTGAAAATCTTGTATCACAATGTGCAGCTATCTATTTTGAAGATTGATAGCGTAAGTTTTGAGGGGGAGAAAAGAGTAATTCTGAGAGAGGAATCAGTCTTTAGTACCAGTATAGTGACATTAATATTACCACCGCTTATGTTTAGCGTCAACTCACAGGCGGCTGTTGGCAGCACTGGCAATGGAGGATATATAAAGCGTGTCGGAAGGGGAGGGGGCGTACAATCGCTGTCGTAATGCAGAAACGGAGAGATTTAGCTGACGTCCAAAGAACCATTATTATTGGCTTTAGGGACAAAGGTGGAACCGTTTTAGAACCGGCTAAGCTTGTAAATTCTTCGAGTGCCACCGTAGTTAAAGTATACCGTACGTGAGTAAAAGGTGCAATCCAAAACCTACTCTGAGGCGGCCGTGGTGCACTAAGGGCCACAGATGACAGAGGTGAACGATGACCACTGAGATGCTTACGGGCGAATGGACGGGCAGTTTTTAAGAGCTGACCTCTCCTCAACGACACTTCAGCAAACGTTGACGTCTATGGGCACCTGCAGAATGCGCCTGGTTCATGCACGTAAGCTGACTGTTGTCCATCGGGGACGAAGGCTGGAATTTCGTCGAAAATACCACAACTCGACTTTCACTGAGTAGCGACGAGTAGCCTTTCAAATGATTCACCTTTTATGCTCCATCGGCGTGAACTGTCTGAAAGAAAACGCCCAGCAACGATCGGCGGAAGAGTCCAAGCCGGAGGAGGGAGCCTTGTAGCCTGGGGATGTTTTCGTGGCATTCCCTGTTTGTTTTCGTCATTCTGAAAGGCACAACGGATCAACACAAGTATGCATCTATGCTTAGGGGCCACGTCCACCCCTACATGCAGTTTGTTCTTTGGCACGATGGTACCTACCAGCAGGACAAGGCAACGTGTAACATGCAGTGTGCGTGCCATCAGACTCCCCGGATTTAAACCCAATCGAGAATCCGTGGGACCGTCACCATCAGGCTCTTCGCGCTGTGGGTCCTCAAGCGATAAATCTAAAGCAGCTTGCCGTGGCGCTAGAGCCAATATGGCTCCAAATCGCTATCGTTACTTTCCAGAACCTCACTGACTCGCCTTCTCCCCGTCTCGCAAACTCTTATAATAAATCTACAAAGGCGCATCACCTAGATTCCTACATACAGGGTGTTAGCAACATCTGATTTCAGGTGGCTAATGTGATTATAGTAATAATGGTAAATTTCTTGTGTGTTTTAAATGAAAATTTTTACAGTATTAGTGCGAACTTGAGTTTTCATTTACCTATCAAAAATGTACAATGTTCTCTTCAACAGACGATCGTTAAACATCCAGACGATAGTCAAGCTCGTCCGATATTTTTGGGAGCATCACTGGAGAGAATGCGTTCGCTCCTGTAATCAGATGAACAAAGGAGTCAGCCTCATATAAACCTGTATTTTACTGCAGAGATTCCAGCTAAAATAGAGCCATCATCAGTGCTAAAAAGAATGAGAAAATTTATCAACCAGATATTTTGACTCGATACAACAGGAAGCATTTCACGAGTTGTACAGGGGATAACTCCACGTAGGAACTCTTCTAGAAGTACTGGAACATCCTACATATGCGTCTAGTTACATCATAATAATAATTTAGTTAAGTGTTTCTCCGGCCGAGGTGGCCGAGCGGTTCTAGGCGCTATAGTCTGGAACCGCAAGAACGCTACGGTCGCATGTTCGAATCCTGCCTCGGGCATGGATGTGCGTGATGTCCTTAGGTTAGTTACGTTTAAGTAGTTCTCAGTTCTAGGAGACTGATGACCTCAGAAGTTAAGTCCCATAGAGCTCGGAGCCATTTGAACCATTTTCAAGTGTTTCGGTACACATGGCATCGATCCTAATGACAAACTGAATTCAGAGCTGGAGGACGGCGGTATTTATGGAGATGTGCGGCAGACTTTGTTCGTTATGACAGAGTGCAGCCTGCTTTTTATTAGTGGTTTGCATCGCACGTTCAGCTGTGTATACTTAACAATTTGTTACAGGCTATAAACTGCACTGTCAAGTCTGTGATATGTGATACTGCGTCTGGGATACAGCTTGTTGCTCCATATAACAAGAGCTAATGTAGTTATCCCTGTTTCTCTCTCTCAGTGGGCATTCTGTTGAATGTGTAACTTGTGACTGGCGACCAGTGCCAATGTAACAACATGTTCTCATGTCCGTGACAGACTTACACTGTTGAGCCGGCTGGGGAGGCCGAGCGTTTCTAGAAGCTACAGTCTGGAATCGCGCGACCGCTACGGTCGCAGGTTCGAATCCTCGCTCGGGAATGGATGTGTGTGATGTCCTCAGGTTAGTTCGGTTTAAGTAATTCTAAGTTCCAGGGGACTGATGAACTCAGAAGTTAAGTCCCATAGTGCTCAGAGCCATTTGAACCATTTCAACTTACACTGTTGATTATTTGTTTCTGCTGCATAGGTAAGTCATTAACCGTGCGTGGTGTTGCCTGCTTTTCTTGGGTAATGCTTGCCCTGCGTTGTATTTAACTGAAGAAAAATTTCGTTTCTTCCCCCCTTTTTATTCTGAGGGGCAACAATGTTAAGCAATCCACTACTATTTGATTACACTATTGATTACAGATCACTCGAAACAGAAACTATTTAAAATACTTACGAGTGCTATGAATGAGTGACCAGAAGCGTTGTAATCAAACAGTAAAGAAAAGCAAATGACAGTCTGTGTTTCGTTGAAAGAATCCTCCGGATATATAATTTATTCATTAAACAAGTGGCTTACAAAACGCTTGCTTGACCGACTCTTCAATATTTCTCGTCAGTCTGAGACCCTAATCAGATTGGACTAATAAAATAGGCGGAAAACATCCGATATAGAGCAATGCACTTCTTCACGGGATCTCTTAGTCGGCGCCAAAACTCCAGTAATAGTTGCGGCAAGAAAGGCATTGTGAATCAAGGAGAAGTTTACCGCTGGCATTTCGAGGGAGTGCTTTCCGGGAAGACTTGGGCAACACGTTACGTCCTCCAGTATACTTCTGACAACGAGAATATAAGAGAAATTAGAGCTTATACGGACGTTTACCGACAATCATCCTTCGCATGCGCCATCGCGAGTGGAACAAGGAACAGCCGGGGAGGGGGTAGGGAGTGGGGTGGGCAAATACCAATGATGGTGATACCAGATATAACTAACGCCTTCTGATAGGCGATAATTGCTTGGGCGAAGGAATATCGCCATTAGAAGAACGTGAAGTCTCAGAATACGTAAGGACAAGCCGATCGTAGTTTTAAACTGTGGTGAAAAAGCAAGAGAGCACACATACCGCTTCCCAGCAAGTCATCTTTGTGGCAGATGGTGGAGGTATTATGATGTGCATATTCCACAAGGAAAGATGTACGTCCCTAGGCACGTCTGCTATACTCTGTAAATGGCGAACGATAAAGAAAGCTACTGCTCAATTTTGCTAATTCTCTCGATGGCCTACGTCACCCCTTTAACTCAGAAATTTATTGAAACATCCCACCCTACCCAGTTGAGTCAGAATGGCCTTATGACCACTACACAGTAGCTATTGTGTCTCTTATCTCGACTGACGTCAGCACTACTGCCCACATCTTGCACTAATACGTCATCGAGCGAGAAGTGCGCCTCTTGAACTAAGTTTCGAGCAAGGTCCTTGAGCTACGATCTGGGTGAACTGCTATCTCCGTGAGTCGTTAGTCTCGGCGAATGAACATCACGGTGCGCCATTTTACTGCAGGGATCGTTATTTTCATAAGATGAATGTAATTACTGAAACACTTGAGACGCCTCAGTCACTTGTGAGGACTGGGTCTACTCTTTCCTACCCTGTTGTCATACCTATGCAGTAAATCTTAAAAATGTCTATAACTACATGACCAGCAGCAAGTAATTTGACGAAATTACTGTATCACGTCTATGAGACCCTTCGTTCACCATTTCAACATAAATAAAATTCTATGAGGACCTTGACTAGGACCAATGGGTACACCTATAACCTTTCAACATTGTTACTCCTGATGACAAATTACCAGCTGTCAGCGGAATTGTTTTTAACACCATGCCCTTCAACAGCTGCAGATGCCCAGATTATAAAATACCTTAGGACTCTTGTGCTAGATGTGCGTTTTATGTGCTGAATAGTGGTCCTGAACAAGCAATTCAGTCTTTGTAGTGCCTCATATGGTATGTACAGACGAGAGCTATTGGCAGATTTCCACAAAACTTCTAATCATACTGCGTGCATATGAAGTATGCATCTAAAGTACCGTCTCAGTTGTATGAATGGATTCGTGATTTTCTGTCAGAAAGTTCATACGAAGCAGTAATCCACGGAAACTCTTCAATTGAAACAGAGGAGTTATTTGTCGTTCCACGAGGAAATGCTATAGGTCTTCCGCGGTTCCCAGTCTATACAAGGAAACAGTCGAAGCAGGCCTCTTAACTAGTTTGCAGATGATTCTGTCTTTTACCACCGACTAAATCTGTCACAAGATGGAAAACAATTGCAAAACAACTTATACATGGTCGATAACAACTTAGACACGGTCGGTATATGTACGGTGCGAAAAATGACAACTGACTCTAAATAATGAAAGGTGCGAAGTCATCCAGACGAGTACTAAAAGGAATAAATCACACAAATGTAAAGGCTGTCAATTCAATTAAGTGCCTCGGAATTATAAGCACAAACAACTTAAACTGCGACGCCCACGTGGATAATGCTGTGGGGAACACCGAAGATGGCGATTTGTTGGTAGAACACATAGAAGACGCATCAGGTCTACAAAAGAGACTACCTACACAACGCTCGTTTGTCGGCTGCTATGCGGTATGGGATCCTTAGCATATTGGATTCACGAAGGACATCAAAGAAGTTCAAAAAAGGGCAGCTCGTTTTGTTTTCTTGCGCAATATGGTAGAGAGTGTCACGGATATGATATTCGAGTTGTAGTGGAAATCATTAAAACAAAGGCATTCTTCATTGCGGCGAAATCTGTTCGAGAAATTTCAACCTCCAGCTATCACCCCGACTGCGAAAATATTTTAGTGACGCCCTACCACGCAGGGAGAAAATATCTATCTACCTATATCCGGATCCCGCTCCAGCTACTGCTGGTCTGGGTGCTGACGAGTCCTCTCCATTTGGCTCGGTCCTCGCACCACTTTTCTTCCTCCACTTGCTGCCAGGTTGCACCTCTCCTTTCCACAGATATTCTCACTCCCATTTTCCACCGTGTTCTTGGGCGCCCTCTAGGTCTTTTCCCATCCATCTTTAGTTCTTCCATAGTTTTGAGTAGTCTCTGCCCATGCATCCCCTTAACATGCCAATACCATCTTAATCACTTGTTTTCAATTTCTTCTCTCATACTTTATTGTTTAAGGTCCTTTCTAATTTCTACATTCCTTACTCTGTCCATTCTTGTTTTTCCCTTAACTGCTCTGAGAAATTTCATTTCCCCTGCTTGCAGTCTGCTCCCGTCCCTTTCTGTAATTGGCCATGTTTCTCCACCATAGTTGACAACAGGGACGTAATAATTCTAATACATCAGGAGTTTTTCTTTCTCTGAAACCTCCTTATTCCATGTCAGTTGTTTTATTGTTTGGTAGAAATTGCCCCCCTTCTGTAACCTCCTATTAATTTCGTTAGTTATTCTTCCATCCCTAGATATTTCAGTTCCTAAGTAGGTGAAACTATCTACCACTTTGAGGGGTTCTCCATTCAAGGTCATTTTTCCATTGATCCCTTCCTCTCTTCCAAATACCATTACGTCACTCTTATGCTTATTTATTTTTAATCCATACCTTTTCATTATTTCCTTCCACACATCAAGTTGTAACTGTACATCTACCTCTTTATCACCCCATATTACCACATAATCTGCCAAAATCATCTTTTTGTCTATTTCTTTTACTACATCTTTAACTGCCCTGTTCATTCCCGCCGGCCGAAGTGGCCGCGCGGTTCTGGCGCTGCAGTCTGGAACCGCGAGACCGCTACGGTCGCAGGTTCAAATACTGCCTCGGGCATGGATGTGTGTGATGTCCTTAGGTTAGTTAGGTTTAAATAGTTCTAAGTTCTAGGGGACTAATGACCTCAGCAGTTGAGTCCCATAGTGCTCAGAGCCATTTGAACCATTTGTTCATTCCCTCCATCACAACATTAAAAAGTGCAGGAGATAGAATACTTCCTTGTTTAAGTCCTTCTCTTATTTCGAAGTATTCAGAGTTCCCCAATTGTGTTCTAATTCTACAATTGTGTCCTCTGTACATTGTCTTTATTACATTGATGTGTCCATCTTCTATACCTATCTTATTCATTTCTTCCCAGAGTCTTTCCCTGTTAACTGAGTCATATGCCTCTTCTACGTCTATAAAAACCAGTATCACCATTTTGTTATACTCTCAATTTTTTTCCATCAGTTGACGGATATAAAATATCAGGTGGATCGTGCTTCTTCCTTTCCTAAACCCATGCGGTTCTTCTCTCAGCTCCTTTTGTATCTTTTCACTTATTCGATTTAGTAAAATTCTTTCAAAAATCTTGGCTTTATGACTCATAACGGTTATTCCTTGGTAGTTTTTACAAAGTCTTTTATTGCCTTTTTTGAAGATGGGAACAATGTCTCCTCTTCTCCTATCGTCAGGTATTGTACTATTTCTCGACACACATGATAGTACTCTATACAGCCACTGCATTCCCACTCCTCATGTCCACTGATACTTCATCAGATCCTGGGACTTTCCCCCCATTCATCTTCTTCCCAGCTATTTTCATTTCTTCCAGTGTAATTTGTCCTAATTCTGATTCCCAACTTCTGTCAATTTCTCCATTATTTGTTGTTTCCTCGTGTTCCGTATCATCGTAGTAAAATAAGAGAAACGAGAGATTCCACAGAAAGATTTAAATGTTGTTTCCCCTCCTCACGCTGTTCGAGAGTGGAACAGTAGATAGATAGTGTGAAAGTTGTTCGATGAAATGCACTGCCAATCACATTAGCGTGACTTGTGGAGTACTCATTTAGATTTAGATAAATATGATTAACCCAATTTATATTTTCATCGATTATCAGCATACACTCATCAGCCCAAGTGTTTTCATTTCCATTCCGTTGGTTTCTTAGTCTGAAATTGAAACAAAGTGCCTTAGCAGTGGGATTATGCAAATTTATATCAAAATACATTTGATTATCAAAGACGTATTTACTGCCAAACCTGGTTTTGTTTCCAATTTTGTTTGTCATTGCTCACTAATAGTAGAGTTCTGTCTTCTGTGTAGATTACTATGTTACTGTTAACAGTGTTTGGGTTGTGATCTATATATAAAGTGAAGAGAAATGGGCCATGAATGGAACCGCCGTGGAGAAGAGAAGCGTAGAATTCATGCTTCAGGGCTTATTCTCGTTGCTGCTGTTCTTAGAATTTCTTTGTGCAATAAGGTGGTCAAAGTCATGGGATTGTGATATGCTCATATACCGATGGCGGCAGTACCGCGTACACAAGAAATGAAAGAGCAGTGAGTTGGCGGAGCTGTCATTTGTACTCTGATTCGTGTGAAAAGATATCCCACGTGGGTATGGCCGATGTAGATGAATATAAAGAAAGATTGTATACACAGAAGAATATTGTATACATGGAAGAAGCCTGGAGCTACTGACAGGTTTCAGATAGATTATATAATGGTAAGACAGAGATTTAGGAACCAGGTTTTAAATTGTAAGACATTTCCAGGGGCAGATGTGGACTCTGACCACAATCTATTGGTTATGAACTGTAGATTAAAACTGAAGAAACTGCAAAAAGGTGGGAATTTAAGGAGATGGAACCTGGATAAACTGAATGTACCTGAGATTGTACAGAGTTTCAGGGAGAGTATAAGGGAACAATTGTGAAGAATGGGGGAAAGAAATACAGTAGAAGAAGAATGGGTAGCTTTGAGGGATGAAGTAGTGAAGGCAGCAGAGGATCAAGTAGGTAAAAAGGCGAGGGCTAGTAGAAATTCTTGGGGAACAGAAGAAATATTGAATTTAATTGATGAAAGGAGAAAATATAAAAATGCAATAAATGAAGCAGGCAAAAAGGAATACAAACGTCTCAAAAATGAGATCGACAGGAAGTGCAAAATTGCTAAGCAGGGATGGCTAGAGGACAAATATAAGGATGTAATCTCACTAGGGGTAAGATAGATACATCCTACATGAAAATTAAAGAGGCCTTTGGAGAAAAGAGAACCACTTGTATGAATATCAAGAGCTCAGATGGAAACCCAGTTCTAAGCAAAGAAGGGAAAGCAGAAAGGTGGAAGGAGTATATAGAGGGTCTATACAAGGGCGATGTACTTGCGGACAATATTATGGAAAAAGAAGAGGAGGTAGATGAAGATGAAGTGGGAGATATGTTACTGCGTGAAGAGTTTGACAGAGCACTGAAAGACCTGAGTAGAAACAAAGCTCCGGGAGTAGACAAAATTCCATTAGAACTACTGACAAAACTCTACCATCTGGTGAGCAAGATATATGAGACAGGCGAAATACCCTCAGACTTCAAGAAGAATATAATAATTCCAATCCCAAAGAAAAAAGGTGTTGACAGATGTGAAAATTACAGAACTATCAGTTTAATAAGCCACGGTGAATTCTTTACAGCCGAATGGAAAAACTAGTAGAAGCCGACCTCGGGGAAGATCAGTTTGGATTCCGTAGAAATATTGGAACACGTGAAGCAATACTGACCCTACGACATATCTTAGAAGCTAAAGAAAGGCAAACCTACGATTCTAGCTTTTGTAGACTTAGAGAAACCTTTTGACAATGTTGACTGGAATACTCTCTTTGAAATTCTGAGGGTAGCAGCTGTAAAATACAGGGAGCGAAAAGCTATTTATAATTTGTGCAGAAACCAGATGGCATTTATAAGAGTCGAGGGACATGAAAGGGAAGCAGTGGTTGGGATGTGAGTGAGACAGTGTTGTAGCCTCTCCCTGATGCTATTCAATCTGTATATTGAGCAAGCTGTGAAGGAAACAAAAGAAAAATTCGGAGTAGGTATTGAAATCCATGGAGAAGAAATAAAAACTTTGAGGTTCGCCGATAACATTATAATTCTGTTAGAGACAGCAAAGGACTTGGAAGAGCATTTGAACGGAATGGATAGTGTCTTGAAAGGAGGATATAAGATGAAGATCAACAAAAGCGAAACAAGGATAATGGAATGTAGTCGAATTAAGTCAGGTGATGCTGAGGGAATTAGATTAAAAAATGAGACACTTAAAGTAGTAAAGGAGTTTAGCTATTTGGGGAGCAAAATAACTGATGGTGTTCGAAGTAGAGAGGATATAAAATGCAGACTGGCAATGGCAAGGAAAGCATTTCTGAAGAAGAGAAATTTGTTGACATCCAGTCAGGAAGTCGTTTCTGAAAGTATTTGTATGGAGTGTAGCCATGTACGGATGTGAAACATGGACGATAAATAGTTTGGACAAGAAGAGAATAGAAGCTTTCGAAATGTGGTGTTACAGAAGAATGCTGAAGATTAGATGGGTAGATCACATAACTAATGAGGAAGTATTGAACAGGATTGGGGAGAATGTGGCACAACTTAACTAGAAGAAGGGATCGGTTGGTAGAGCATGTTCTGAGGTATCAAGGGACTACAAATTTAGTACTGGAGGGCAGCGTGGAGGGTGAAAATCGTAGAGGGAGACCAAGAGATGAATACAGCAAGCAGATTCAGAAGGATGTAGGTTGCAGTAGGTACTGGGAGATGAAGAAGCTTGCACAGGATAGAGTAGCATGGAGAGCTGCTTCAAACCAGTCTCCGGACTGAAGACCACAACAACAACAACATGGCCACCGGACGGGAATTAACAGATCTTGAACGCGGAATGGTGTTGGAGCTAGACGCATAGGACATCCCATTTCGGAAATCGTTAGGGAAATTAATATTCCGAGATCAACAATGACACGAGTGTGCTAAGAAGTCCAAATTTCGGCTATTACCTCTCACCATGGACAACGCACTTGCCGATGGCCTTCACTTAACCGTCGAGAGCAGCGGCATTCGCATAGAGTTGTCAGTGGTAATAGACAAGCAACATTGCATGAAATAACCGCAGAAATCAAAATGTGCGACGTACGACGAGCGTATCCGTTAGGACCGTGCGGCGAAATTCCCATTTCGGAAATCGTTAGGGAAATTAATATTCCGAGATCAACAATGACACGAGTGTGCTAAGAAGTCCAAATTTCGGCTATTACCTCTCACCATGGACAACGCACTTGCCGATGGCCTTCACTTAACCGTCGAGAGCAGCGGCATTCGCATAGAGTTGTCAGTGGTAATAGACAAGCAACATTGCATGAAATAACCGCAGAAATCAAAATGTGCGACGTACGACGAGCGTATCCGTTAGGACCGTGCGGCGAAATTGGGCGTTGATGGGCGTTGATGGGCTATGGCAGCAGATTATCGACGCGAGGTCCTTTGCTAACAGTGCAACATCGCCTGCAACGCCTCTGCTGTGCTAGTGACCGTATGGGTTGTACCCTAGAAGTCTGACAAACCGAGGCCTGGTGGAATGAGTCCCGATTTCAGATGATAAGAGGTGACGATAGGGTTCGAGTGTGGGCACAAATTATCTACAAGGCACTGTGCAAGCTGAAGATGGCCCTATAATGGAGTTGGCAGTGTTTAAATGGAAGGGACTGTTCTCTGGTCCAGCTGAACGAATCATTGGTTGGAAATGGATAAGTTAGGCTACTAGAAGACAATTGGCAGCCTTCCGTGAACTTCATGAGTTTTTAATGGATGTCAATAAGCCATTTATGTCAGCGCGCCACGGTTTGAAGATCATTCTAGTCAACTCAACGAATGATATCGGTCACTCAGATCGCCCGACATGAAACCCATCGGATACCGTGGGACATAATCAAAAGATCAGTTCGTGCATAAAATCCTGCACTGGATACAATTTCACAGTTAAGGACGGCTATAGACAGATGGTTCAGTATTTCTGCTGGGGACTTCCAACGGCCTGCTGAGTGCATGCCACGTCTAGTTACTGCACTATGCCGGGCCACAGGAGGTCCGACACGATATTATGGGGTATACCTTGACTTTTGTCACCTCCGGGTGTTGACTCCCGTTTTTTCACATAGGATCCTGCCTCTTGCCTTCCCTCTTATACCATACACATTTAATATTTGTGCTAATGTTCTGTGGTCTTAACGTCCAAATGCTGTTTTAAGAACCATAAATACCCCTACATATTTATATTTAGAGAACAAGTTTACGACATTCTCAAAGAGATCTGTGGTTGCGTCTATGGTACACTGATCTTCCTGGAAGACAAATTGAATTTAATTGATAACGCCGTTTTTCTTCAAATATCCAACGAGACTCTGTGCCCAGGGAAGTTCAGATATATATTGACAGTAGAAAATTTGTAGAGGAGCTGCCTACTTGTATTAATTAATATCTTAGAACACACTCTTTTTGCATGTCAGCCAGAAAGCCAAAGATCGAGTCAGTTAGGTAGATGTGGTATGCCTTGATTTCGAAACGTATTTGACTCCTTACCACACCTGCTCCTATATTTAAAGTACGGTCGTATGGGGTATCAAACGAAATTTGTGACTGGAAGGAGGATTTATTGGTTCGGAGTATGTACCTGACGCAGAAATAACTTCAGGCTTGCCCCAAGGAGTTGTGTCGGAACCGTTGGTGTTCACAAGCTATATTAATGACTTTGGAGACAATATTAGTTTCGCAGGTAATGCTGTTATTTAAAATGAAATAATCTCTGAAAAGAGATTCCATCATCGTTAATTCATATCTTAAAAATATTTTAAAGTGATGCAAAATTTCGTAACTTGGGTTAATTGTTCAAACGCGTAAAACTGAGCACTTCACAAAACCAGACAAATTAGTATTTCATGGCTGGAGTATTGCATTACTTTGTATTTTAATATTAATTTCCTGTCAGGTAGGTCACAGTACGTAGTAATCGACGGGAAGTCGTAAGGTAAAGTGAAAGTTCATCTGTCGTTGCTCTAGGTGGTGCTATAGACCCTATGCCGTATCTAATCCTCGAGTATATAATCGAAGTAGAAGATAAAATGAGCAGCTCTGTTAGATTATGCATTCTTCGTTTCGGGAAAATCTTTCCACGAAATTTCAATCGACAATTTTCTCCTCTGAATACGAAAACGTTTTATTGTCACGAATCTATTTAGGGAGGAATGATCATCGTAATAAAATAATAGGAATCAATTTAGTAGGGAAAGACTTAACTGTTCGATTTTCGATAGTGGAACAGTGGAACGGCAGAGAAACAAAGTGTAGTCGGTTAGATGAGACATCTGTCAGGCACTTATGAGTCAATCGCAGAGTAATTCACTAGAAGTAGAAGTAGATTGTGCTCTCATCTTGTCGCATCTCCTGAAACCACTTGGTTCACAGTGGTATCATCTTAAACTGATGATTACTTGGGTACCAATGCAGCTGAGTTACTTCCGTATTTGGTGTGGAGTTCGATAGCTGCTCCTTAGCAGAGTACGGTGTCATCTAGATCGTCCAGTGCGATTCACAAGAAAAGATACAGGGAATAATTTATTGATAAGTTACTAGTGCTACTGTCGCTATGTTTTGTTAGTGAGGTTGCCCTCCACTCAGAGGCTGTTGCACGCAGCAACTGTTATTTTGTCTTGTAAATAATAGATTTCAGTTATCAGTCGTCCTGTGGACGCCAATAAAAATTCCAAAGGACGACTGATAGCTGAATTCTATTATTTACAAATGTTCTGTTAGTATTTACCAGTGCCGGGTGGAGTGACCGAGCGGTTCTAGGCGCTACATTCTGGAACAGCGCGACCGCTACGGTCGCAGGTTCGAATCCTGCCTCGGGCATGGATGTGTGTGATGTCCTTAGGTTAGTTAGGTTTAAGGAGTTCTAAGTTCTCAGAAGTTAAGTCCCATAGTGCTCAGAGCCATTTCAACCACTATTCTTTTTTTTTAATTATTATTTTTTTTTTTTTTTACAAGCAGAGAGCTACGGTAGTTGTGCGTTACTTTTTGTCGGACCTTTGTGATAATAATGAATGATATCGATGTGTCACTCCACACATGAGGGCATCTAGTGAAAACGAAGTAATACAAATCTAAAAAACATTTAATTTATGAGGGCCCTAATCTCATTTAATGTAGTTTAATCTTCCCCACTTCGAATGTGCGCCAGCGTGCGTATGTGGTAGTGTACGCGCTCACTCGTTGCATTCTCGTGTGGCTGCTACACCAGCAACGCGCGAACAAAGGCCACGGAGAGCCGGTGGTCCAATATCTTCTCATTCGTCAGTAATTATCCTGGCCTTTGGAGCTCGGCGCTACGCGCTGCAGAATCCCAGCAGCACGACGCGGCCCACACACAGCGGCATGTTCCCTGCGTTAACAGATGGGACCGGAGTTTAATTAGGAACCGCACTTCTGAAAAGAGGCGTCGCTCTCAGAGGACCGAACCCGTTCGCACTCCGCAGACTGCTCCGCAGCGAGAAACGAAGCCCGAGCAGAAGCCGAAAATTTACAACTGGCCAGATAAGCGAATCTGCAAATAAGATCTTCTGGGACGCGGGCAGAGCAGAGCCGTTCTGGGGACTTCCTGAGGGCGTCACGGTCTTTCTTCTCCTCGCCGTTCTATACGCTGCGTCCACGTTCGTTCCTGCAAAATCCCAGCAGTTGCAGAATCCCGTCATCTCTCTCTCTCTCTCTCTCTCTCTCTCTCTCTTTCTGTGCGTGTGCGTGTATTGCGTGAGTTCCTCCGCGCGAACATGTTCGTTTGTGTGTGTTTGCAAAATAGAATAGAGCGGGGAGACTGCCTTCATCGCAAAAATGTGAAACCAGCGACGAAAAAGGAATGAAGTAGAAAGCCGTGAAGCTGAAACACGAAAAAATAATAATAATGCGCCTCTCTGGGTTCTGCGTACGTTTACCAGGACAATGGGAGCAGATTCCAATCTTGCCGGCCTCCGGGAGGAGTTTTAATTCCTGTTACCTTGTTAGAAACGCAGGTAGCGCCTTCCACAGAAAGATCCAGGGATTCTGTGGTCTTTATAACTCGGAATGTGTTAAAGGCACTCACGTTCATATCGAGAAGCATGAAAAAAATGCGGACTTACCTTTCCATTTCCTCAGCCTACGTTAGGTGCCTTGTTTTCACTTTGTGGGGTATAATATAAAAATGTGAATATAAAGTTTGTTTAACGTTAAGACTCCGTGAATGGTTAAAAAGTACTTTGAACACAACAATAAAAGTTAAAAAACAGAAACTATATTATTAAACGTGACAGTTTTCCAGTTACCGAAATCGATACTAATGAACATTTAGACAATGTACGTTACAATATCAAAGCTAAATTTCAGAAAGCATCATCTATTTTCATCGACATTCGTGTCGTAATTGTGTTTTTGCACAAGAATCACTCTACATTTTAGTGAAATACAACAGTCACTGACAATATGTTACAATACAACTATGTTAATACTCTACTAAGAAATTAATTACCATAGCGCCTGATTGACCATGCCTTTCGTAATTTTCTCCTCACCATTTCAGTTCTTTGAGTTTTCTTTTTCTCTCTCTCTTTCAACACGCAACTATGCTGTATTTCTTCATTGATAAGTACATTGATGGCTGTTTTACTTGGCTGTAGTAGTAAGATAAAATTTATAAAATTTCTGTGGTCCTCAGTCACCTGACTGGTTTAATTCGGCTTGCCATGACTTCATCTCCTCGGTCAAGCTGTTCATCTTTTGTTAAAGCAGCACATGCTTCCAATGTCCTGAATTACTTCTTGGATGTATTCCATTCTTCTTCTTCCCCTGAAGTTTTCCCCTCTACAGCTTGCTCTAGTACCTTGGAAGCTATTCCCTGATGCCTGGCCATGCGCCTTACAGTCTTGTCTCTTCTTGCTGTCTATGTTTTCCACATTTTTCTATCCTCACCTATTATTATCTTATTGGTCCACTAAATGCTTATAAAACTCTTGTAGCACCTCATCGCAAACGTTTCGATTCTATTCTTCTCCGGAAGACTCACTGTCTACGATTCACTTCCATACAATTCTGTGCTCCAGTCGTACTTTGTCACAAATTTCTTTCTCAAATCCAGGCCAATGTTTGATACTGATAAAATGCTTTTGGTCAGTAATTCCCTCATTCCCTTTTTGCGAGTGTTAGTCTGCTTTCTACAGGGTGGCTATAACTAAAGCGCAGCCACTCACGGAGGTCCTATATTAGCTGTAATTAACGTATGGCAGCAAAAGTTGGTAGATATGCTAATGCGTTAATGCGGAACAGATTGAAGCTGGAAAAAAATTATTTCCAGTTTTGGCCACCAGACGGAAAACTAGTGCTGTGAATGCAAGGACGTATAGAAATGTTTCCATATGTAATGGATTAGAAACGCGATGCGGGCAGAAAAAGTTAAACAAGCGAGAAAGGCACAATGTCGATTTGATTATAAACCACCGTTTACACAGTTTGTCCAATATGAACCAGTTACAGCACATTGAAAACTCTAGTGTAATTGGAGGAATTGACGACCTAACTCCCGGGTTCGATTCCCGGATGGGTCAGGGATTTTCTCTGCCTCGTGACGACTGGGTGTTGTGTGATGTCCTTAGGTTGGTTAGGTTTAAGTAGTTCTAAGTTCCAGGGGACTGATGACCATAGATGTTAAGTCCCATAGTGCTCAGAGCCATTTTTTGACAACCTAACGACTGTTCAACTAGGTATTCAGAAACTATGAGTCTGTGACATACCACCAGTCGTTCGGCAAAATACGAATATCATCCGTAAAACCACGAAGTCAGCAAGGTTGTTTCAATGGGAGAACCATCGTATAATTACCTTAATAGCTTATGCATCCGTGCTGCAGACTAAAACAATGTAGAGAAGAATGAAAACACTACTTAATTTGACGTCAGTAGGCACCAGAAACCTGACTATGACGTTGCATTTGATAATGGAAGGAAGACTGAAGAAAAATCATGTCACCGTCAAAGGATTTGTCGGCTTAGAAACAGCGTTAGACAATGTAAACGGGTGCAAGATATTCGAAATTCTGAGAGAAAAATAAGTAATCTGTAATGTAAAACGTGTAAGATACAATATGCAGAAGAATCAAGAAGGAAGAAGAAGATCTGAAGGCCTAGAACGAAGTGCTCGGATTGAAAATCGCGTAAGAATGTGATGCCATAATTCACTCCTGCTGTGTAACCTGTAAACGGTAGAAGCAATCAATCAAATGAAAGCCAAGTTCAAGTGTGGGATTAATATTCAGAGTGGAACGGTATCAATGATAACTTGAAACTGCTATCCTGAGTGAACGTGAAAAAGAATTACAGGATTTACTGAACTAAAGGAGCAGTCGAATGAGTACAAAGTGTGGTTTGGGAATGAACAGGGAAAAGACAAAAATAATCAGAAGCGGCAGAAATTAAAACAGCGAGAAACGCTGCATCAAACTAGGTGATCGTGTAATAGACAAAGTTAGAAATTCTGCTGTCTTGGAAGCAAAGCGTCCATCATGGACGGAGCAAGGAAATCATCGGAAGCAGGGCATTTCTGGTCAAGAGAAGTCTACTGTTATCAAACATGGCCATTCAATTTGAGGAAGAAATGTCTGAGAATTTTCGAACGAAGTATCGTATGGTAGTGAATTATCGCAGTGGGAAATGCGAAACGGAAGGGAATCGAGGTGTCTGAGGTATGATGCTACAGAAGACTGTTGGATATTATGTGGCCTGATGATAGAAAGAATGAGGAAGTTCTCCTTAAAAACGGTGAAGGAAGGAACGTACGGGAAACACTCACAGACGAAGGGCTCTGAGCACTATGGGACTTAACCGATGAGGTCATCAGTCCACTAGAACTTAGAACTACTTAAACCTAACTAACCTAAGGACATCACACACATCCATTGTGTAGCTGTAGCTGTCGCGCAGTTCCAGACTGTAGCGCCTAGAACCGCTCGGCCACTCTGGCCGGCAGGAAGAAGGGATAGGGTGATACATGTGTTAAGAAATCAGGGAATAACCTTCATGGTACTAGAGGGAGTTGTTGAGGATAAAAACGGTAGAGGAGGCCAAAGAGTGGAATACAAGAGTAATATAATTAAGGAGATAGAGTGCAAGTGTCGCTGTCACCACACGTTAATGTGAACACCACTTGTGTTCGACGTCAACGAGCAACGATCACTCACACACGACTAGTTGCAACACTAGCAGTGGAGGGTATCTACAGCGTGTCGGGAGGACATGGATAAACAATGCAGTCATTGTCGTAATGTGAAAACGGAGCGATTTGTCTGACTTATGATCATTGGCTTTGAGGCCGTGGGTGAAAGCATTTTCGAAACGGCTAAGCTAGAAAATTTTTCACGTGCCGCTGTGCTTAAAGTACGTCTTGCTTGCCAAAATGGCGCTATCCAAAACCGATGTGGACACAGCTGTGGATGACACGTGTGGACTGCGGATTGCGGAGATGTGTACCTCATATAAACGTGCATCTGACCACTAGATGTATCAAGGGGCTACGATCAGTGTCTCCTCAACGACCATTCAGGGAGCGTTGCTGGGTAAGGACATGCGCGGCAGGCGCTTAGTTGATGTACACACGTTGACTGCTGTTTATTTGCCACACATGGACGTACACTGAGTAGCTACAGGTGGCCTTTCAGATGAGTCACGTCTTATGCTCCATCGGACAGATGGCCATTGGCACATACAGTGTGAAACGTCTGACAGCAAACAAGGACGGAGTGTTATGGTCTGGCCAATGTTTTTGTGGCATTCCCTGGGTGATGTCGTCATTCTGGAAGGCACAATGGATCAACACGTCTGGATTTCTTCTAGAGGACCATTTCTACATCTACATCTACATTTATACTGCGCAAACCACTCAACGGTGTGTGGCGGAGGGCACTTTACGTGCCACTGTCATCACCTCCCTTTCCTGTTCCAGTCGCGTATGGTTCGCGGGAAGATCGACTGTCTGAAAGCCTCCGTGCGCGCTCTAATCTCCCTAATTTTACATTCGTGATCTCCTCGGGAGGTATAAGTAGGGGGAAGCAATATATTCGATACCTCATCCAGAAACGCACCCTCTCGAAACCAGGCTTGCAAGCTACACCGCGATGCAGAGCGCCTCTCTTGCAGAGTCTGCCACTTGAGTTCGTTAAACATCTCCGTAACGCCATCACGGATACCAAATAACCCTGTGACGAAACGCGCCGCTCTTCTTTCGATCTTCTCTATCTCCTCCGTCAACCCGATCTGGTACGGATCCCTCACTGATGAGCAATACTCAAGTATAGGTCGAACGAGTGTTTTGTAAGCCAACTCCTTTGTTGATGGACTACATTTTCTAAGGACTCTCCGAATTAATCTCAACCTGTTACCCGCCTTACCAACAATTAATTTTATATGATCATTCCACTTCAAATCGTTCCGCACGCATACTCCCAGATATTTAACAGAAGTAACTGCTACCAGTGTTTGTTCCGCTATCATATAATCATACAATAAAGGATCCTTCTTTTTATGTATTCGCAATACATTACATTTGTCTATGTTAAGGGTCAGTTGCCACTCCCTGCACCAAATGCCCATCCGCTGCAGATCTTCCTGCATTTCCCACCCCACATGCACTTCATGCTTCCTCGTCACCGTGGAATCTACCAGCAGGAAAATGCAACGTGCCACACAGCCCGCAGTGTACGTGCGTGATGCGAATGGCAGCAGGATGAGTTTACCATAATGCCCTGGCCACCAAAGAAAACGGATTAAATCCATAGACTACCTGGATTGGGCTGTTCCCGCCAGTGGATCCTCAACAGAAAAACATAGCGCAGTTGGGCACCACAGTTGAGTCGGCATCGCTCCGCATCCCTGTTGGTAACTTCCAAACCCTAAATTACTCTCCTCCTGCTCGACTTGCAGCAGTTCGCGTGGCAAAAGATGACCATTCATGGTTCTGACAGGTGGTCACATTAAGTGACCGGACTGTGTATTATGGAGGGCTTTTCGTATAAAATTACTGGGTGCTTCATTCATTTGCCGTAGATGTTCTTATAGTAAAAATTGTAATTCAACATTTGGAAGATGAAGCACACGAAATTAAGTGAATTGGTTGTGCTGATATTCTTTGTTTGTTTATGGACTGTTTAACACACATTTCTTTGGGGTGTTAGTCAGGAATGGTGTGTGACCATCCGCTGTATTGCTTATTTGTGGTTGCTTTCTTTGGAAATAATGTCTGACATGAGAAACACCGGTACAATGGACCTGCAGTTTATCTCTTTTTTTCCAGCTATGAAATAATTGATTTGGTAATATATTTTCCACACACAATCACTTTTATCTTATCTAAGGTGATCAACAACGAGTTCCACTGGTCGTGCTGGCGGATGTGGCGCGGGTCTAGGCGCTTCAGTCTGCAGCCGCGCGACCGCTACGGTCGCAGGTTCGAATCCTGCTTCGGGCGTGAATGTGTGTGATGTCCTTAGGTTAGTTAGGTTTAAGTAGCTTTAAGTTCTAGGGACTGATGACCTCAGATGTTTAGTCCCATAGTGCTCAGAGCCATTTTTACAATGGTCGTACTTAGATTTCAGAAGTCTTGACCATCTCCCTGGAGCGAAAGCAATGATAACAAATGCACTTCCAAACACTACATAAAATAGGACGTGAAGTGTCACAACTAATTATAAAGATTCCAGTAAATATAACGTACCAAATAGTATTAACAATCAATAAATGATTTGTACTCTATACTAATATTACTTACGTAACGTCAGACTTGTAGAATAAAATCTGTGGAAAACTACTCCAAAAGATTTTTATATGTCTGAAAGGGTTCTGTTAGGATAACATGTGGACAATAAAGATGTAGCGCTAAGTGTAGACAGAGAGTAACAGTAATTTTTTCACTCGTTTATTCATTAAATTAATCATTGCATCCCGTAGAGCCCAACAACAATGAGTATCCGCAGAAATGTTGAATTTTCTTTTGAATTCATAGAGATTTACACTATATCGCTTTATGATAATTGGAAAATTGTCGAATGCTTTGGCATAAGTGTACATATCTCCACGATGAACCGTCGACAAAGAGGTGATGTCTAAAAGCAATTAATTTCCGTTTCTTGTATTCTGTGCAAATCGCAGATCTGCTGAATATGGATTTTACCGTCACTGAGAAAATCCATTACAGAGTTAACTTACAGGGAAGTGAGCATACGGATTCCGTGATCAGATATGCAGATACGTGATTTCCTAATTTACAGTTTATTCTCCATTCAATGGTTGGTAACGCGATGTTCGGAAGTTCACGAAATGAGTTCCCACTATTATGATCTTTAAAAGTTTGGAGAGTTCTGGAAGTATGTTGGTGAAGCACGACAATTTGAAAGCTTGTTGCTGCGTAAAACTGCTGTACGATGCTTTATTGAAGGAGACAATGACTCCGCCGAAGGCATATTTAAATTATAATTTGAGGCTACAGCGAACTACGCTAGTTACGGCAAACGAAAAACGAAGCAAGTAAGTGTTATTAGTTATCGTATGTTGTATTTGGAACCGTTCTCTGTATGATTATTTTACTATGTGTTGTGACATACGTGGAAATTGTGAGCTGAGCAGTATCAGAGTTGTTTACCGTTAAACTAAACTGAATATGGTCTTTGTTGAATCTTGCGTAATACGATTGTCGGACGAGCCAATTCTATTGGTTCTGGCTACATCAAGAAACTGTAGGTGAATGACAGCTGAAACATGTGTGTGCTGCGAAATGTTTGACTGACATGTAAAGCTGTATTACGTTAACGGGACAAACTGTCTCAGTCCTGAAATTGACTCTAAAGTGAAGAGTTATGTTGGATCAAAATCTATTTTGTAACGTAAAGTGATTGTTTGAAATTAACTTCTTATGAGCCACAATCAGTAACGAGCGTTCATTTTACTAGCGTTCTTCTTAGTGAACTTAGATGACACCCTCAAAAATAGAGAAATTATGTTTGTTTGGCAGCTTGTAATAGGCACGAGCCTTATGCATCAGATACATCAGACAATTTGATGTACCTCAGTATAAGCGTGGGCAGAGCAGTTCATGAAAACCAAATATTGCGCAAAATAACATTATACGAGTATATGATACACAATCAGGAACACTCCAACAAATTTAAATACTATATACACTCCTGGAAATGGAAAAAAGAACACATTGACACCGGTGTGTCAGACCCACCATACTTGCTCCGGACACTGCGAGAGGGCTGTACAAGCAATGATCACACGCACGGCACAGCGGACACACCAGGAACCGCGGTGTTGGCCGTCGAATGGCGCTAGCTGCGCAGCATTTGTGCACCGCCGCCGTCAGTGTCAGCCAGTTTGCCGTGGCATACGGAGCTCCATAGCAGTCTTTAACACTGGTAGCATGCCGCGACAGCGTGGACGTGAACCGTTTGCGCAGTTGACGGACTTTGAGCGAGGGCGTATAGTGGGCATGCGGGAGGCCGGGTGGACGTACCGCCGAATTGCTCAACACGTGGAGCGTGAGGTCTCCACAGTACATCGATGTTGTCGCCAATGGTCGGCGGAAGGTGCACGTGCCCGTCGACCTGGGACCGGACCGCAGCGACGCACGGATGCACGCCAAGACCGTAGGATCCTACGCAGTGCCGTAGGGGACCGCACCACCACTTCCCAGCAAATTAGGGACACTGTTGCTCCTGGGGTATCGGCGAGGACCATTCGCAACCGTCTCCATGAAGCTGGGCTACGGTCCCGCACACCGTTAGGCCGTCTTCCGCTCACGCCCCAACATCGTGCAGCCTGCCTCCAGTGGTGTCGCGACAGGCGTGAATGGAGGGACGAATGGAGACGTGTCGTCTTCAGCGATGAGAGTCGCTTCTGCCTTGGTGCCAATGATGGTCGTACGCGTGTTTGGCGCCGTGCAGGTGAGCGCCACAATCAGGACTGCATACGACCGAGGCACACAGGGCCAACACCCGGCATCATGGCGTGGGGAGCGATCTCCTACACTCGTCGTACACCACTGGTGATCGTCGAGGGGACACTGAATAGTGCACGGTACATCCAAACCGTCTTCGAACCCATCGTTCTACCATTCCTAGACCGGCAAGGGAACTTGCTGTTCCAACAGGACAATGCACGTCCGCATGTATCCCGTGCCACCCAACGTGCTCTAGAAGGTGTAAGTCAACTACCCTGGCCAGGAAGATCTCCGGATCTGTCCCCCATTGAGCATGTTTGGGACTGGATGAAGCGTCGTCTCACGCGGTCTGCACGACCAGCATGAACGCTGGTCCAACTGAGGGGCCAGGTGGAAATGGCATGGCAAGCCTTTCCACAGGACTACATCCAGCATCTCTACGATCGTCTCCATGGGAGAATAGCAGCCTGCATTGCTGCGAAAGGTGGATATACACTGTACTGGTGCCGACATTGTGCATGCTCTGTTGCCTGTGTCTATGTGCCTGTGGTTCTGTCAGTGTGATCATGTGATGTATCTGACCCCAGGAATGTGTCAATAAAGTTTCCCCTTCCTGGGACAATGAATTCACGGTGTTCTTATTTCAATTTCCAGGAGTGTATTATGTGCAATATGTAGTTTTCATGAACTGCTCTCCCCACGCTTGTACTGAGGTACAATATAATCAATTTGTCATAGTTCAAACCCGTCCTCCACTAATTTTTAATGAGCAGTTAACATAATTTAGAACTGTTTGGCTCTTCATAGTCGATCACAGTGTATGCTATACCCTAGCTGACTAATATTCCCATTTGGGAGTTTTACTCATCGCAGGAAAAGATAGTCGTATATGTTAGGCTACACGTTAATCGTCTTCAGTTAAACTGCGGATTGGTCATCGGCCGCATTACAATCTCCATCGGATGCTGTATTGCCACAGGGAAAAGACCCTGCTTATGCGGTAAGTATATCGTTCTTATCCCTACGTCAATGACACCCTAATCTTAAATTGCGTAACAGCAATCACAGTCTTCGATATTACTGTTGATTTAATAGTTTAACTTTTGTCAATCTCGCAGACAGGCACTTCCACCGTCTCGGAAGCACAATATATTAATATAACTGATTCAGCTCGATGGGCAATGAATCCACCACCTTCAGTGTGGATTCACTGTTATGTTAGATTTATTCCCACGCAGATGATATCAAGAAAACTTTCCCTTTCTTTCACATTCTCCCCCCTTCACCATCAGTTTACAAAAATTGTTAAATGTTCCGTAGTAAAATACAGGCGATTAAAGCCTTTAAAATGTTGCAGAAAACAAATTGTTAGCAACCTCTATAAATTTTTTTACAAAAAAGTCTCAGTTGTAAAATTGTCCATGGGCCAGTAAGATTCGCGCACCGAGGATCCGTAATTCTTACTTATGCATAAAAAGAGTTCATCCATTCCGGGAAACAAGAATCTCGACCGTGTCTGCCCGTTATCGACATTGATACTGGCAGGATATCGGTCCCAGTGATCCCAATATTTTTGAAACTGTGTATGTGACATCAAGTCATACAGGAGACAAGCAACCATTTTTATAATAACGAGTAGTACTCGGTTCAGGCTGACCATGTCTTAGTGGTAAAAGGAATGAGATTATAAAACTTCCTGGAAGATTAAAGCTATGTGCCCGACCGAGACTCGAACTCGGGACCTTTGCCTGCAGAGTGAAAATCTCATTCTGGAATGAGATTATAGCTCATATAACGCGTTTCTGAATCTATCCACCACATATCCATGAGCGGTTACTGCACTTAGATGAGGTTCCTTAGGTTGTATGTGAAACAAACGTTCTTAGACTAGTCTGATATGAGCAATAAAGTCATTCCTTTCCTAGTGTCAGAGTTAAAGCATTCCAGCCCATTCTACCGGAATGCGGAACTACTGATTGTCTTAAATTTGACTTTAGATAACAAACGACAAAAACAGTTTTCTGTGATATCATTACAAATTAACAGTTTTAGGATTTTTCCTGTACTTGTACCAAGGAATTTTGCTTCATGACAAACTTTCTGATTCTAGTTACCGAGAAGTATCCTATATGTTTGATGAGTGAGTTTCCGAGTATCAAAATATGTGATATATACAACCGTTCATTAATGTAGTACATCATTAAATGACATCTAGTTCTCTGTAGATAACGTCTAATAGGGCAGCAAAGGAACAGGGCAATAGTTGTACACATATTAGGACTTTTGTTTGTGGTCATCGATATATAAACAATGTTGTGTACGTAAACGTTATGTACCTACCTGATGAGTTTGTTTGCCTATTTGGCTACGGACTCCGCATCTGGTGCATCTGTGTTATTGCATGTAGTGGTGTGATGTCCGCAGAGAACGGCAAGCATTGCTACGATACATAACATGTGGTTCCTGCACGTCAGTTCTTTCGTAGCACTGAAGTGTGCATATCGCTAGTACAGCTCCACGAGTGGATATATCCATAGAAAAACGTGCGTGAATTGTAGAACTTAGCCAAGCAGGTGTATCTGTTTGCCAAATTGCGAAACAGTGTAGTGGGTCTCTGCACCTTTTACTGCAAGAAGACAACAGGTACCAATAAGGACTTTCCGCGACCAGGACGTATACCACTAAAAGTGATGGTAACTATGTCAGAATTACCAGTAAGAGAAATAGATTCTCCCGCATCTCGTGGTCGTGCGGTAGCGTTCTCGCTTCCCACGCCCGGGTTCCCGGGTTCGATTCCCGGCGGGGTCAGGGATTTTCTCTGCCTCGTGATGGCTGGGTGTTGTGTGCTGTCCTTAGGTTAGTTAGGTTTAAGTAGTTCTAAGTTCTAGGGGACTGATGACCATAGATGTTAAGTCCCATAGTGCTCAGAGCCATTTGAACCATTTAGAAATAGATTCAAAAGAGCGCCCCAAATTTGTGCAGAACTGATAGATATGAGTGCGACAACAATATCTGTTGCAACAGCAAAAAGGAGACTGACTGAGGCTGGCTTGAAAGGATGTCTCTCAACAAGAAAACCCATTCTGATGCCCATAAATAAACAGAAGAGACTTGAATGGGCTAGAAAACATCGTAATTAGACATCGGAAAAATGGACGATGGTATTACTCACCGATTAATTGAAGTCCGAGATTTTTGAAACCAGAAGATGATTATTTGTTCGCTGATTTGTAGGGAAGGCGGTAGTCCAGCAGTGTGTTACACCTACAGTGAAGCACGGTGGAGGTTTTATTTTGGCTTTGGGATGTCTAACCGGAGATAGAGTTGGCGACATTGAGAAAATTGAGGAATGTACGGATCAGAAGGAGCACCACCGCATACTTCACTATCATGCAGTACGAAGTGTATTGCGGTTAGTAGGGAAAGAGTTTACCTTACAACAGGATAATGACCCAAAACATTGGTCGGCATACCGTTGGAACTACATTGCATCAAAGGCAAAACAATGACTGTAATCCCATTGAAATGTTCTGGGACGAAGTGGACAGACGTATCGGGGAAGTTAATATATCCAGCAAGGAACATCTCTGAAATGTTGTCAAGGATGTTTGGATGATGCAGATTCACGATACCTACAAAAACTGATTGACTGCATGCCTCGAGTTTGTGAGGCAGTCATTAAATCCAAAGGAGGATACTTTGATGAAAGTAAAATATAATGAGTGTAATTATATTATACATGTGGAAGTTAATATAATTAAATTTTGTAAGAAATAACGCTTGACTTGTGTTGTAAATCTGAAATACCAGGGTGTACTGATATTAATGACCGGTAGTGTAAATGGTTGTACCTTTGGATTGCATTGACTTACTAGTTTCAATGTTTTACACAGCCTAGGAACCATATACCTCAGTGTGTCACATATATTTCAACTTGATGCGTCTATCCTTTCCAAATAAGAAGAACTAAACAGTGGGACAGACAGACAGACAGACGGAGAACAAGATAATCCTGTAAGGATTCATGTTTTTACTGACTGAGGTATTTAACCCTACGACATCTGGGATAGCAGGAATTTCTGGTTGGAATGTATTAGGTGTGTGAAAGGAACAGTAACACACAAACTGTAGCCTCTTGGAAACATGAGGAGAACAGTGCTGTGTCCAAGGATAGCGTAATGATTTTGTATAAATTGTTGCGCCGACGAATTTGTATGCATGGCGCGGGGATGGCTTCATAGATAGAGATGCTGATCGGTTTCTCAGCAATGTAGCAGATGAAAACTCCCATGCGAACTGCGTTCCTCCAATTCTTTTATAGGAGGAGTTGAGAGATTAACTCACGTGTGATTGTAAAAGAACTGCTCCCCATGGCTTCAGTACCAACATGAAATATTTAGCTGGCCGCTGTGGCCGAGTGGTTTTAGGCGCTTCAGTCCGGAACCACATCCTGCCTCGGGCATTGATGTGTGTGATGTCCTTAGGTTAGTTAAGTTTAAGTAGTTCTAAGTCTAGGGGACTGATGAACTCAGATGTTAAGTCCAATAGTGCTTAGAGCCATTTTGAAATATTTAGAATACTTCGTTATATCATAAAAATAAGACATTATATCTTAATTTTTGTTTTACATAATTCTTTTCTTGCTTCAGTGAAACGAATATGACACAAAAAGGAGTCTAAAAGACAGAATTTGTTTACTTTGTTTTGTCAAAAAATGTTCGAATGTGTGTAAATTGCTGAGGTCATCAGTCCCTATACTTACACACTACTTAAACTAACTTATGCTAAGAACAACACACACACCCCTGTCCGAGGGAGGACTCGAACCTCCGGTTGGGGGGCCGCGCAATCCATGACATGGCGCCTCAAAGCACGCGGCCACACTGCGTGGCTTTGTTTTTGTCAGGTGATAACCTACATTCAAATACATTGTCAATAAATCATAGCCTAATGTTTCTGGAGAATACTCAGTATTGTAGGACACTCAGTATAATGTCGTTTATTGAAACTGAGCTACATTTCTCGAACAAACACTATATACACACAAAAACAATTGAATTGTAGGCGACCATTCATCATGCGCGCCAATGAGGTCCGTCGGAGCTGGTCCTAGTTTGGCGAGGAACTGGCTGTATTGCTACTGCGCTGGCCTTATAAAGCCGGCGGATGCCAGCGGAGTGCTCCAACTTTCCCTGAATCTGTGAGACGACCTCTGCAGAAAAAGGTTCACATTAGTTTCTGACAAGTTCTGTTTGTTTTGAAGAATTGTTTTCCTCTTGGTTGCGCCTGCAAGTGTATGTGTGTGTTATATGGTGCGCAGGGGTGTCTTGAGTGTAGTCTGCCTGGCAGGGGCCGTCTGTCGCAGACGCAACAGTTTCTGAATTCTTGTTTCATTGCGATAGACATCTGCACCCGACGCTGTTCTCGTGTTTACTTATTTCTTCTGGGACTCACAGCTATGGTTCATAAGTTAGGGCCATTCTTCCGTTTCCCTGTGCTTATGTCTTTACCATACATTTCAATCATAGGAGAGTGATCTGCATATCGAGAGGGGAAATTCGCTGTATATCAAAAAAATCATTTAGTAAAGTGAACCTACTATGCCCAGTGGCATCTTGCAGTATGCACGTTTTACAACATAGTTTATTCACATAAATGGTATCAGGGTAAAAGATCATTTGATCGATATCTGTCTCAGGTTTTTGTGTAAGTGATGTAACGCTAGAAGAAAACTTATCATTTGTGCGAAAGAAATTGCACTCGTTCTAGAAGCTGTCTACCGTGGATCACTAGAGGGCGTAAGCGCTTCAGGTGTTTGGAATAACGCAAATTTTCTTTCAGTTTTCAAGAAGGATCGCCGCTTAGAGGTATGCAATGTTAAGACTACACTGAGATAACAGAAGCTGTGGGGTACTGATATGCACATACACAAATGACGGTAGTATCGCCTTCACAAGGGATGAAACGGCTGGGCATTGACCCTGCCGTGATTCGCACCCAGGTGATATGTGAAATGGTTACTGACGTGACTATGGCCGCACGATGGAAATTAACAAACTACGAACTGCGAATGGCAGTTGAAGTTAAATGCAAGGAACATTCCGTTTCGGAAATAGTTAGTGATTTCAGTATTCCTAAATCCACAGTTTCTAGAGTGTGTCGAGAACACCATATTTCAGGTGCTACCTCTCACCACGGACAACGCAGTGGCTGACAGCCTTCACTTAACGACCGAGAGCAGCGGCGTTTTCGTAGAGTTGTCAGTGCTAACAGACAAACAGAGCTACTTGAAATACTGCAGAAATCAATGTGGGACGTACGACGAACGTATCCGTTATGACAGTACGACGAAATTTGGCGTTAATGGGTTATGGCAGCAAACGACCGACAAAATTGCCTACTAACAGCTCGTCATCACCTACAGCACCTGTCGTGGGCTGGTGACGATATTGGTTGGACCCTAGAAGACTGGAAATCTATGGCCTGGTCATATGGGTCTCGATTTCAGTTGGATGGAGCTGATTGTAGGGTACTGGTGTGTGGCAGACCCCAGAAAACTGCGGACACAAGTTGTTAACAAGGCACTGTGCAAGTTGGTGGTGGCTTCCTAATGGTGTGGGCTGTGTTAACATGGAATGGACTGGGTCCTCTGGTTCAAATGAACCGATTACTGATTGGAAATCGTTATGTTTGGCTACTTGGAGATTATTTTCTGCAATACATGGACTTCATCTTCCCAAGCATATTAGGGCTTCTGTTTGCAAGCTGTTCCTTACATTCAGTCAGCACCTGACGTCTTCCCATTAATTTGTACCTTACTGGTTCGATCGTCCGTGACCATCTTGACGCAACGTTCAGGAAGAGAAAACGATGTCAATGTTTATCACATGCACGGCCGGAAACAGCCCTAGACAGAAATTCTGTCTTTTCGTTCTGCTGTTTCTTTCATGCTGCTGACTGAGTGCAAAAATGTTTTATTCGAGAGTGATAGCCATTTAAGGTCTAGTAACCTTAATCGATCTTGATAATGACAACTGTATAAAAATTGTACTACCATGGTGGTCGTCATATATCGTTTGCAGTCACAACAAGATTTGAAAATACGAGTTAATTTTTTCACTGCCTGTCTTCTGTAAACAGGCACATTTTGGGCTATGTTCGTGAGCAAAACTTGTTCTAATTACATCTGTGAAAAAAAAGAGTGCAACATGGCATAGTTTGTCAAGCCTCCACGTCTGGTAAGGTTGTCGAGATTCTCTGAAGGCACCCAGCCCCGAAAATTCTCTGTTCCCACTTTGTCATAACTGGAGAAAATTATTCCAATCCAATTCGCAGCGGTGCTTCCACCGACCCGGACTGGTCGTTAACTCGAAAACAAGTTTACCAACCGCGCGCAGGTAGCGTCGTAACACGATTCCGAAGCTGCGGAGACGGTCTCTTCAGGCAGGCAGGCAGCCAGCCGGGGCGCGTGTATGTTAATAAAATACGACGAGAAATACGATATTAAAGGCAGTTCTGCCAACTTCGGCGCACACAACTTTATGCCCACCGCTGTAAAACTTAGACGAGCACTTTAATGAAGTTACGAATGCGAAAGTTCATTACTCATTATTAGTTCCTTCGAAGAAGACATCCACCCCTCTGGTTCACACACACGCACACACACAAATATGTGTTCCATCGATGTGCACGAGATTTAATAACGTTGGCTGGAAGCAGCAATAATATGAGGAAGCCAGCAATCACTGGTAGTAACAGCTTCTGACGAGAACATCCAAACATAATTATGAGTCTCCTGAAACTTGAGACTTCTTGGGACGACGTGTTCCCGTTACTGTATTTGATTTCACTATGTTCCGATGTATGATCCGAAAATGCTCAGCGTGACATGTGAAAATTTTTACGTTGTCGATACTACAGCAGTAAGAGCAGTGGAGAGCTTCGAACCTAGAGGATAGTGTACCTAGGAACACGTGATGTTTTTTGATCTGTATTTCAGTCTAGAGATTGATTTCAGATTCACATGAATAAATGAGGACTAAGGACAGTTGTAAGCAGTTTCCGCCACTTTCTGGAGTTTTTATTTTGCTAGACTTCAGATTTACATATAAATACTTCGAGCTGTACACATTTAAGAGTTTTATATTACAAATATTTGAAATACATTGTTAATTCTTGATTTACAAATTTTTAGTGGAGGTAAAACTCTACATATTTTTAAAACTAATTATAAACTTGTGGGCGGTGCACCATCATGTATTCTGATACAGAAGAATTTCTTTTACCACGGAGAATGGGATATTTGAAAATTCACAGAGTTTCGTTAATATCTTAACAATTTTACATGTAATGAAAAGGGGGTTTGTGTTGGTTTACAGTAGCTGGAGTTTCAAAATATTTTTAACAATTAAGTCTTTTTTGATAATACTACTGCTTCATTTGATTTCACCTACTGATTACTGGTGTACAGTGGAGTAATACTCTATACTATCACATAAAGACACGTCATAGGCGGAAGTAGTTACAAAAAACATCAAAAAAGTTTTTAACGATTTACTTCAAATTTTCACAAAAAAATGGTTCAAATGGCTCTGATCACTATGGGACTTAACATCTGTGGTTATCAGTCCCCTAGAACTTAGAACTACTTAAACCTAACTAACCTAAGGACATCACACACATCCATGCCCGAGGCAGGATTCGAACCTGCGACTGTAGCAAATTTTCACACAACACTCTTATAAAATATGGACGTCCATAGAATGTCTATTTTTAAATATATACAATGTCTTAATATATGTAAGACATAATAGACGAACGTTGTTAGCGAAAATGTTGAATAGTTCTTGATCAACAGACTGCAACTTTTTGCACAATACTCTGATAAACATTTAGATTGACATAGGGCACATATTTGTTAAGCAATGTACAGGTTTTTTGCTAAATCGACTCGAAAAAAAAAATGCTGGAGGATGCTGTGTCATCACATTGTGTGATCTAGCTTTCTACCTCATACTCAGCATTAACTATATCAGGGTATTTCAACCTTTACACAATATGTTTATCCTCAAAAATTCTTGTATGTAACAATTTTATTAATTTAATTCCTTGCAAACGATTGTAACAGAAAACAGAAAGTTATTGGCTTATTTACTTGTGACTAGAAGACTACTATTGTCCGACACTTGCAACCCTACCCGTTCACAGATTAAAACCATGCACAGTACTGTCGCTGAAGCTACTATCCTCACAGATGCAGCAGCTGTAAAGATGTCACTCACATCCCACACACAAATGATCCCTTCCGATTTAGCCATACGTTTAAGAGGGTCCAACTCCCAGTTAAGTTTTCCTTTGCGATACGAATGAAAAGGATTCAGAGTTGGAGAGGAGGAGGAGGGGTGGCTGGGGCGAAGAGGAGGTGGATAGAACGGGGGAGGAAATGAACATAGAGAGGGAAAGGAAGGAATGAGAAAAGAGAGACGAGGAGGAGGAGATGACAGAGATAATGGGGAGGAGAAGGAGGAAAGATGGAGGATATGGACAATAAGAAGAGGGAGACGGAGGTTAAGACGTATATCCAATTTCCAAACATATTTAGCAATTGAGAATCATTGCCAGGTTTGCTATTGTATCCTATAGACGACTAAATACACTACTGACAAGAATTTGTCGATTGCAACGCTCTTAAATTTCAGTAGAAATACATTCCTACATTCCAAGATACACTACCATTTTCTTCCTCGGAACATGTTTTCACATTAGGTAAAAATCTTTCATATCCCAGACAAAGATTTGTAATTTCAAAAAAAGACTATAGCTCATAAAAAGCGAATGCCATCGTCCGAAACTATAATAAGAAATTACATAACCTAGAGGCGAAATACCGAACTGTGTACCAAGGTGCAACACTCTCGCCTAATGGTTTTATCGAAGATATGAGAATAAGTAGCAGTGTAAATATTCATTACTTGATATTATTACGAAAATGATAGACTGCTACTCACCATATAGAAGAGATGTTGAGTCGCAGACAGTAAAAACAAACAGACTACTAAACATGTGAGCTTTCGGCCAAACCGGATTCTTCTAACATAGAAAACACAGGCACATTAACGCAAGCACAATTCACACTCTCACACAACCACACACATGACCACATCTACGTTAGAAAAAGCCTTTTTGGCTGAAAAATCGCGTGTTTAGTACACTTCTTATTGGTCCTGTGTGCGACTTAACATCTTCTCTATATCGAAATTAGAAGTATATTAATACCTTGAGCTGCCGACGGGCGTTGATATGTATCAACGGTGACAGGTGAAAATGTGTGCCGCGACCGGGACTCGAACCCAGGATCTCCTGCTTACATGGCTCTATTCATCTGAGCCTCGCGATTGCAACGACTATCTTGCGCACGCCTCCCGCGAGAGCCACATTCTGACCTTGTACGTCCACACACTACATTCGTAGTGTCCCACCTCAACACACTCATTACTCGTGGAAGACATTCCTGCCAAGTCCCGTAAGAGTTCGGGGAATATGCGTGCATCCGCACAGAAGAAGAAGGTCATGGCCGGTATTCCTCGAACTGCAAACTTATACAGATATGGTGTCTTATCTTTAGGACATGTCCGAAAGTACAGACACCATTGATGACCTGCAGCCGTCTAGAACGAAATTAGAATTATATTAATACCTTTATTTGCTGCAAAATAACTCCCTACATCATTTTAGCCATAATGTTTCCAGTGGTTTGTTTGGTTCCGCTGGCGCCAAATAAGTGTCATGGTGATCGAGCCAGATCCTCAATTCTGGTGCATCGTTTTGTGGTCACGGGTTATCCAATTATTGTTCCATGTCCCGCCAGTGCGTCTCCTGTTCGAACGAGGAATTTGAGAGAACCGATAATTACTAACAAATCGGCAGTTCTAGATTTCTAATGAGTAGCTAGCAAATGTCGTGCGGTTTGGCCGGACACTGGTGTGCTATTTTCACGTTGCTAGACATTCGCGAAGCACTGTGGGTGAAAAAGACTCTTCCCGTGTCTAACTTTTCTGTAGCTTTTTTTTCCTTTACAGGAAGATTCTTTCTCAGGTGTGCTGGGCGATATGTGGATAGATCTAACGCAATCGTAGCAGAGAAGATTGCCACTCTTTTCTCTGCAATGTAGCAACGGATGAGACACAGACCATTTCGATCTACAAGATCTTCCTTTCATTCACGAAAACGAAAATTTAGGGCAGGCCAGAATGTAGTTAGTAGCTTCAATGATGCGTCAGTTTTATTTAATCAACCAAACTATTAATCGCATATTTGCTGAAATACAGTATATATTTTGTCGCTACCTCTGTAGATCATATACATCCGTAAATAATTTAGTGGTGCTGGTGGGGGGCGGTGTACAGAAGGGGTGAAACGGCATCTGGTCCACCAGACTTCGAGGAGGAGGTGAGTGGGCCCATGCCCCTATCCCTGGCGTCGTAAGTGTGTGTCTCTCAAATAAAAGTACATTCGCCACACATTATATGCCTTCCTAGGGAGAGTGAGTACGAAGTGGACACTTACCGGTACACAACTCTTGATTTAGTAATAACGGGCAATATTTATGCCTATGATACTTTCCATGGTCCTTGAAGGATGCCTATATATGTTCAAATGGTTCAAATGGCTCTGAGCACTATGGGACTCAACTGCTGTGGCATCAGTCCCCTAGAACTTAGAACTACTTAGACCTAACCAACCTAAGGACATCACACACATCCATGCCCGAGGCAGGATTCTAAACTGCGACCGTAGCAGTCGCACGGTTCCGGACTGCGCGCCTAGAACCACGAGATCACCGCGGCCGGCTATATGTGTTCACATTATGGCACCAGTTTCAACAACAAGCTATGCTCCTAATTATATATGGCTCAATAAATTGTTTTTATACGTTCATCTTACAGATGAAACGGGTTTGTTTAGTTCTAACATAAGTCTAAGTAGCAATTTAAGTAAACACCTCTGCAGTTGTAGTTGATATTTTCCATGAACTAGTACAATGGCAAAGATTTTGTGAAGAGCGTTGTTTTAACTATTGGACGATTTACTATTTGGTGTCGATCAGAGACAGTTAATTTTTAATGAAGGCCATGGTGTAAACGAATATATGTATAATTAGTCTGAGGATCAATAGGCAGTTAGCTGTTTCCGTTGCAGAATCAAAAGTAAGTACTCTGGTGTGCAAAACACCAGGAGAAAAGTACCTTTCGCGTGATGTGTCACTGCCATGTAACATAACTTGATGAAATTTTGACTGTAGATAGCATGAACTGCTGCAGTGTAGCACAAAAGTGAAAGAAATAAGACCTGAGAAGAACAGAAATGACACTTTATTGAAAGACGGCAATAACACTGAAGTCCCTGTGATTTATGGTGGTCCTCTGGGCGTTACCAAAGGTGGGACCTGGTTCTCAATGGGATGTGTGTTTGCGGATGGAAATGCACGCTCTGCAGCGTACTCCATTCCCGGTCACAAGACTGGCTAGGAATTATTGTGGTAATGTGTCCCACTCCTCGACCAACGCAGCTGATTATTGCTGTAGGTCTTTGGTGCATGAGGACGTCTTCCCAACGGATCCCACTCGTGTTCGATGAGGTTTAAGTCGGGGCAACGGGCAGCCCAGACCATTCGCCGAACACTTGTGCCCTTCGGTGCGGTCGCGCATTGTCGTTCCTTGTAGATGAAGTTAGGGCCGAATATAAACGGTAGATGACGCATATTGGGCAGAAGTACAGCGTCAGAATTACGTTGACCGCTGAGTGTACAGTGTTCAAAGATCTGGAGGTCAGTACGCCCATGCAACAACACTGTGCATCCACACCGTAATATCTGGACCACCAAACCGGTCAATGTTACACAATGCAATACGTTCCCTCCGATAGAGAGAAGTGTCCACACGTAATGCACTGAGGAAAATTTTCGAACACGGGGATTAACAACCATTTTAGGGGAGGCGGTGGTAATACATCATGTTGAAGATCAGAAAACTGTAACCTTCTTCGTTGATTCATTATGGATCGTGGGACGACGGCTGGCATGAATTTCTTGATGCCATAATTTACCAACAGCCGTATGTATTGTAGAAATTTATTTTGTTTTATGAACTTCTATGCACGTAATTGGATCCGTGAATCAATTGTCCTGCAACAGCTGTTGGTGGCCAGACGACACAGACTTTGACCACACATAGATGTTTGAAAACACTACATACGGCTGTTGGTAAATTATTGCATCAAGAAGAAAACGGTAACTGTCGTTGTTTTCTGCCCAATATCAGTTACTGTGTCGAACTTGTTACTTTTAGATTTCGAATCCCAAAAAGTGAAAATTTATACTACAAATAGTTTCAAGATGATACACCTGGCTTATTTTCATTTTTACTTGTACCTGTCGGCAGAATTATGTGTCTCAACTATCTTTATTAATATTGTAGTCGTCACAAGTAGCTGATACCTTTATTTCGTATTTGAACCTTTTCCAATTAAAATGATTTGAATTTACAGAAATTCAGCGACTTTAATAATGCGTTTTTGCTTTGAAAATTGTGAGAGTAAGTCTCGAGTACTGTGAGTAGAGTACAAAAAGGTTAGTTTACTTACTATGTACCACCAATTTCCATTCGCTATACTCCAAGTAAATCGCGCTGGCTTGTGATGATAATGTTGTCTGCAACGTGCGAACGGCATTTGTTATTGCAAATAGCGTTCAAGGAATGGTTGATAGAGACATCGAACTCTATATCTTGGCGTCTTGAGGATTATTTCTGTATTGATTTGCTTCATCAAACACCATTTTCGAAGAGAAGATGTTAGTGCATAGTATTCTACATTATAAAAATGTAACTGACGTCAGTGATTGCCTATGACAGCCTTTGTTTAGTTTCGATTTTAGGACTAGTTAAAGTTATGTAATGTAATGTAACGTGAGTAGGAAATTTCAAAGAATTTACGTCTGGAGCATAGTAGTGAAACACGGACTATCGGAAAACCGGAACAGAAGAGAATCTAAGCATTCGAGGTGTGGTGCTACAGACGGATGTAGAAAATTAGGTGGACTCGTAATGAATGACGAGGTTGCGCGCAAAATCGGTGAGGAAAGGAAAAAGTGGAAAACACTGATAGCAGAAGGGACAAGACGATAGGACATCTGTTACGACATCAGGGAATGACTTCTATGGTACTAGAGGGAACTGCAGAGGGCCAAAACTGTAGACTAAGGCGGCAATGATGCTCTGAGATGAAGAGGTTGGCATGGCAGAGGAGTTCGTGGCTGGCCGTATCAAACCCGTTAGAAGACTGATGACCCAAAATAAATAAATAAATAGAGTTTCTTTTGGTTGGCAGGAGAGCCAACACCGTGTTACTAGAAGGAGGCCGAAAGGCACGCGTTTTAGCTTACGCCGGCTGGCGTGAAGTCTGGAACAGGACAAGGAAATTAGAATTTAGAAAAACGGACGTAGCTGGTGTAATACTTAACTTTAATCCGTTAATAAAGAACGACGGTCTTGACGGTACATGAATCAATATCAATAGTAACGGATAATGGCGCCTTGCTAGGTCGTAGCGAATGACGTAGCTGAGGGCTATGCTAAACTACCGTCTCGGCAAATGAGAGCGTATTTTGTCAGTGAACCATCGCTAGCAAAGTCGGTTGTACAACTGGGGCGAGTGCTAGGAAGTCTCTCTAGACCTGCCGTGTGGCGGCGCTCGGTCTGCAATCACTGATAGTGGCGACACGCGGGTCCGACGTATACTAAAGGACCGCGGCCGATTTAAAGGCTACCACCTAGCAAGTGTGGTGTCTGGCGGTGACACCACATAGTTATATTCCGCTGGGACCGGAAATGTTTGTTCTTGTCTACGTGATAAACGTAACTAAAGCAGTAGCTGAAAAAGAATGGCTGCAGATGTTAACAACATTGTGGGTGCCTGTCAAGCATTATTATCGCAGACTTACAGCACATATGTCAACATCCTCATTCCTCTCCACATCAGGCATTTCTATCGCTAATCTACAATACACATCAAAACATCCTCATTCCACTGCACACCTATTATAAACAATATTGGAGAAGAACTAACGTCTAATTCTCGTAGAAGATCCCAAAGAAGACTGAAAAAGACTCAGAAGAAAGACTATCAAGACAGCACAAAAGAGACGATGCCAATAGCTCCATGAAACTAGTTACACGATCCAAGAATGCTCCCATGTACAACACTATGAAGTTCACGCGATGGTACGTAGCTGAACATTACAAACAAGAGAACAACGGAAGTATATACAACTCCTTACCATTAATCAAAAAGCTACAAGATACACACATCCCACAAACTATAAAACTCATTTCCTTTGATGTCCAGGACCTGTATACTTCAGTCCAACTTAGTGGCACAATCAGTATTATAAAAGAACAACTTACAGGAACCCCAGAAATCCATACAGATATAAAGGAAAAAACATAACTGTATTAAACTTAACTATTAATTCTATTTACAAACCAGAGCCTCCAAATGGAAGTTGTCTCTCATGTATACTAGGAAATGTATTGGTGTACACACTGAAAAATTTCTGAAAATTTTATTCAGAAGTAATAGAAACAAAAACAGAAAATCTTATACTACCACATTTATGTATATGGTATCAATACCTCATACATAAACCAAAAGAACATACAAATAGCTTACAGATGCTTGTACATAAAACATACTACACTATTATATCACTAGGGCAATCGAAACAGATGAAGTAATATATCACCTTCACTTTAAAACCCAACAAAACCCGCAGCTTCAACATTTTCAGAAAAGAAACAACTACAGAAATAATAATACACAGGAAATCAAACCACCCACAGTCTCAGGAAATAGCATCTACCCCGACACATAGTATACAGATACGCAGGCTACCCCCAATTAAACATAACAATCATGAAGACATAGATCTTATCAGCAGTGTAGCACAAAAAATGGATACAACAAGAAGATAGTACACAATCTAAGCATTACCACTAAAATAAATACAAAGAGAAGACAGTACAAGTAAGAAAAATTTAGATATACAAATGCAGACCATAAAATTCAGCCTAACGTACAAACTTAAGATAATGCAACATAAAGTACAACAACTAGCTCACACACTAAATTAGTAAAATCTTCAAAAAAATATAACAGACAAATACAACAACACAAAAGAAATCAAAAACTGTGAAGGAAGATAAAGATAATTACAGTTCACTAGTTCAGGAATAAAGGATTTAGTTGTTAAATCTGCAACTCTAAATACAGTTAGACGACTGCAAGGGAATTTAATATATAATAAAACTGAAAACTGAATTTACCCATAACACGTACGCAGAGCATCTAATAAATGGAACACATTACCACCTTGAGTAAAAATGAATAAGGCGGTTTTATGTCTTAATAATGACAGAGTGGGAGCCCTTACTCTCCACGGAGGGTTCTTTAAATAGAGGGCCACAAACCGAAATGAAATTATGCCCAATGGCCGGAAAAAACCATGTGACACTTTTGGAGATTATGCAACCTGCGCACAAAATGTCCCAAATGATTCCTTTAACACACTTCTACAACACAGACATCTGTGAATTGAGAAATAAAACATGTGCGAGTTTCAGTACGACGATGAGTCTCGACTAGGGTGAGGCCTTTCCCATCTTAGCACTTATCCCTTGGTGTCACACGCTTCTCATCCACCTCCCTTCCCTACTTCGTCCACCCCGCCGTCCCCCACCCATCCACAAACACAGCCTTCCTTGCTGCAGGTAGTGTGACATTACGTGTACAGCGTGTTTTACTTGACTGTGACTTGAAATCACTTTGTGAGTGTTGTGTATGAAACCGGGGACCTAGTAACAACAGAGAGGCTTCGTCCCGCTATAGCCCTCAGTGGTTCACAACCCCACAACAGTCCATAGCAGTCTACACACCCCACGGCCGTCCCACACCGAATCTAGTGCTATTGTGCTCCTCGGCCCCCAGTTGACTCTCCTGGGAACGTCTCATACTACACGAGTGTAACCCCAGATGTTGGCGTCGTAGAATAGTAATGGTGTACGCGTAAGTGGAGACAGTGGTTGCTCAGCAATCGCCGACGTAGTGTAACTGAGGCGGAATAACGGGAACCAGCCCGCATCCGCCGAGGTAGAGGGAAAACCGCCTTAAAAACCATCCACAGACTGGCCGGTACACCGGACCTCGACACGGGGACCTCGACACGTCGACCGGTACGCCTTCCCGCTCGGGAAGCAGCGCGTTAGACCGATCGGCTAGCCGTGCGGGCTTCCTTGCTTCTTACTTGTGCAACGTTACGTTTGATACAGTTTAGCTGTCGATATGAACTCCAAGTTTAGAAAAAAAATTATGATTTTAGATAATTTGGTATGGCTTAAATCTCTTAAATTCCTGTGTGTGAACTCTGGACTTCGCGCTATGTTTTCTTGTCACAGCTGCGTTTGCTTATTCACCCATTCCACGCTAAGCAGGGAGTGCTATACACGCGGTTCTTTCTGCGAAAAAAATGAGAACCTTAATATTTTAAAATAAGTACATGCAGTGTGTTGTTAAGAGATAAAATTTAGTCAGTGTATTTCTTTTAGTGTATCCTCCCAGTGTGAAAAACTTCAGTGTAGGTTACGCCATGTGGCATTCGACAGTTCATTTGTTAGATCTGATTGGTTGAATATTTGACCAATATTACCCAGAAAAATTACAATAATTTCATACCCACCTGGCCGTTGTTCACGTAGTCCATACACTTTAGTAAAGACTGACATATAAAAAATTATTTCCGATTTTTCGAACCGCTTAGTACGGCTCCCGCCTCCACCCCCCCCCCCCCCCCCCCCCCGCCCACTCCCAACTCCACCACTCCCTGGAATGTCTCATACCGTAAAATTGTAGCCCTAAATGTCTGCATGCTACAATAATAATGGTGTACTTGTACGTGGAGACAGTGTTTGCGCAGAAATTGCTGACATAGTGTAAGTGAGGCGGAATAAGGGGAACCAGCCCGCAGTCACCGAGGCAGATGGAAAACGGCCTTCAAAACCATCCACACGCTGGCTGGCACACCGGACCTTCACACTAATCCGTCGGGCGGATTCATGCTGGGGACCATCACGCGTTCCCGCTCGTTAACTCCCTTTACTCGCAAATAGTTAAAATACGAAATAAAGCTACGACTTTTTTGCAACGCTACCACATTAAGAAACTTCATACTTCTCATAACAGCTATGTCGTAAAATAACATAAAAAATAACATAAGTAAACAATAACACACTCTCGAAACCGCTCAATGTATAATGTGTAATATTTGTAGTTCCAAAACTTCAAACCAACCAGAGGCAAATAACAAGTCATACATTCCATTTTAGAATTTTATCTATTATCATTTCCATTAAAATGATTCGTTGAATGTTATTTGCAATAAGAGATGCTGCAACTCTACTTCTGTGAAGCAACTGTCGCCAAAACTCAGGTCGTTTTACTTGGAACATGGATGCTTAATAGCGTAAAACTATACTACGCTCGCAAATACTTTTAAATATACCAAAACAAAATGTATGTTATTGATTTAGGTATGCATATGATTGTACCTTAAATTTATTTCCACGGATTATGCCAAAACACGAAATAAATCCAACTAGATCATTATGCTGGCATCAGTTTACGACGCCCACAACGAGAACACACATACGTTTGGGCAGACAAGCTCACAATACCTTCTTTAAACAGAGAATGTATAGCAAATTAAGACTATATTACCCACTCTAAGTCCTTTCAATAATACATTCCATCGGTTTAGTTGTTCAGGTACATAAAGGAACAGAATTTTGCAATGATTCCAATATGTCCGACACCATGAAGACATTATGCAATGACCAATGTCACTAGTCGAGCATGATGTTATTCCCCAGCTACCTTTTCTGTAGGAAATGCTCTGATGGACTTATTTCCAAAAAAAGTGGGCATCGTTAAGAAGATATTGCGCTGATGTGCCAGGAATATACTCAGCTGTATTTGGGATAAATCTGTGTAACCCAGTTACCTTAGAGAGCGTCTCATTGGCCAGAGAAAGAGACGAGGGGAATGCGGAATTATAGGGGATGGGGGCAGTGGCTTGGCAAGGGTGTGGCTGAGGGAAGATGTAGTGCACGATGGCATCTTGCATTTGCCCCAGCATATAGGCAACCCAACAGTCCAACTCCTAATTTGATCCAAAGAGTATTTCTCTCATCACATGGTACAAATAGCAAATTACTCTCATACTACTAAGCAAAGGCAACACTTTTTAACGGTGCAGTATCAGGGACGCTCTCAAACCTGAGAACTTGAAATACTGACCACGCTGACTGCCTGGTCACTTACAGACGAAAGGACTAGTTTTGTCAGGACTTCCGTGTGAAAACCTTAATGGTAATCGCTTTTTTTTATTAACCGTTAATCCGTTTTCTGGAAGACCCTTGCTTGTGTTCCTAACTACACCATTATCTTGATAATAAACATTACGTTTGCTGTCCCTTATAAAAACATGTACAAAAAGTTAAACATTTTACTTATGTGGCACATTTAACAGCACAACATTGACACATCTCAAGGAAAGCAATGGCCCCAGAACAGAACCCCATGGCATCTCTACTCTTCCCTGTCTGTTGGCACTGGAGGAAAACCTCTTGCTTTATAATTTCCAGATGTGAAGTGAACCATTTCTGAGCTCTTCCATGATGCCATTACGGTCCAGGGATGTCCAGCTGTATTTCAACTGTAATTGTGATAACGTTTCACAAGGGTTCAGAGAGACATTCTATTAACGTTTTCGAGTTTACGTCCTGTGAGGTTTTCGTTACTATGGAAGCAAACGTAGGAAATAACTGAACGATCAAATGTCAGCTCGAGTAAAGGACTACCGCGCTAAACTGCAGTTCTTGTCCGGTGGGACTGTGTATTTCTGACGGTGGCGATAGGGATCTAAATGCGGCCGAGCAGGGCGTGCGTTGCGTCGTGCTGTTGCTATCGCTCGGTGGGATCACCGACCATGCCGGCATTCGTATGTAATAAACAACGTTGCTGGCAGCATTATGGTCTCTGCAGGTGCAATTCAGCGGCCGGCCTCTGAGCGTTACATGATTGCGTCTCCGTTTCGAGCATAAAAATGAAATTACAGGAGAGCTTCCTCGCTTCCGGGGGCTCTAACTGCGCACGTCGTTAACGTCATTGCCTCGCTCGTGTTTGCTGCTTGGAAAGGATGTGGTTTTTTGCAGAATTTCTAAGGTGCACAACGCCTACCGTCAGCGAAACGTTTTCCATGTCACCGCTTGTTTCTAGCGGTAGCTGTTATACGTGTTGTTATCTAGGATACATTACAAGCGGTATTATAACGTAAAAGTGCGATAATGATGCTGAAATTAGTTATGGCACAGTACTGTTCTATCCAGAATAACAGATAAACAAACAACAATTCTTATTAAACGTCTCTCGGGAAGTTTGCTGTGCTCCACGACGCCCAAAATCACGCCGGAGTGCAGAAGTGATACCAGGATATTAGTGTTTCCTACCAAAAATGGTCATGGAAATTTTTGGTATACAGTTGCTGAACATTTACTGTTGAACAGTAAAGCTATAGAAAGGATTTTTAGCCAGAGATACCGAAACGAACGAAGGTAGCACCTGTACAAATCTAAATAACGATACAGCTATGTCTAATAAACATCTCGATACAATACATGTCCTCTCGTTTACAAAACATATTTTCTTTATGTGTGTTTTTGGATCTATTTTGACGTTTGGAAAACCATATTAGAGCTTTAGTTTTCCGTTTTATATTACTTCGTCCATATTTTTTAAGTGCCTTCCTTGCCTGTTATCTGAAGAAATTAATTATACCAGGTATCAGAGGCTGAATTTAGTCTCAGAAAACACCAGTAATTAAACAAATCTCTTACAAAGAAGTACATCATGTTAATGGTGGAATGACGTGGGGAAGCTAGATTATAGCTTATCTCTATTGTACCTACGTGAAATGCATTCATAAAATTATGTCGTTGTACAAGAACTGTCAGCGGTCAAGATTTGTTTTGTCAGATGTATAAAATATATAAAAGTGGTACTTTAAAAAGTGTTTCATTCAAGAACATTTCAAGTTTACCCATTAGAAATTTTTCGTAAATCAACGGCACTACAGTATAGATCTAATTGTTTGGTGAATGGATTACGCCAAAACATCGGGTCAAGGAAGAGTTAGATTTTTTTCTGAAACGTGAGAAACCCTGGAATCTGTCACCGAGCACACACCTCTTTCTGTTACAGGACAACGAGCAGTATCACATAGTTTGACGTCAAGAGGAATAACATGAGTATCACCCTCCAACTGTTGACTTTATCAATAAACAACATTGGGCGTCGTAGATCCGCAACGTATATCCTGCAAAGTGTAAAAATCACATCTACAGGGTGTTACAAAAAGGTACGGCCAAACTTTCAGGAAACATTCCTCACACACAAATAAAGAAAAGATGTTATGTGGACATGCGTCCGGAAACGGTTAATATCCATGTTAGAGCTCATTTTAGTTTCGTCAGTGTGTGTACTGTACTTCCTCGATTCACCGCCAGTTGTCCCAATTGAAGGAAGGTAACGTTGACTTCGGTGCTTGTGTTGACATGCGACTCATTGCTCTACAGTACTAGAATCAAGCACATCAGTACGTAGCGTCAACAGGTTAGTGTTCATCACGAACGTGGTTTTGCAGTCAGTGCAATGTTCACAAATGCGGAGTTGGCAGATGCCCATTTGATGTATGGATTAACACGGGGCAATAGCCGTGGCGCGGTACGTTACTATCGAGACAGATTTCCAGAACGGAGGTGTCCCGACAGGAAGAGTTCGAAGCAATTGATCGGCGTCTTAGGGGGCACGGAATATTCCAGCCTATGGCTCGCGACTGGGGAAGACCTAGAACGACGAGGACACCTGCAATGGAAGAGGCAATTCTTCGTGCAGTTGACGATAACGCTAATGTCAGCGTCACAGAAGTTGCTGCTGTACAAGGTAACGTTGACCACGTCACTGTATGGAGAGTGCTACGGGCGAACCAGTTCTTTCCGTACCATGTACGGCGTGTGCAGACACTATCAGCAGCTGATTGGCCTCCACGGGTACACTTGTGCGAATGGTTCATCCAACAATGTGTCAATCCTCATTTCAGTGCAAATTTTCTCTTTACGGATGAGGCTTCATTCCAACGTGATCAAATTGTAAATTTTCACAATCAGCATGTGTGGGCTGACGAGAATCCGCACGAAATTGTGCAATCACGTCATCAACACAGATTTTCTGTGAACGTTTGGGTAGGCATTGTTGGTGATGTCTTAATTGGGCTCCATGTTCTTCCACCTACGTTATCATGATTTCATACGGGATACTCTACCTGTGCTGCTAGAACATGTGCCTTTACAAGTACGAAACAACTTGTGGTTCATACATGATGGAGCTCCTGCATATTTCAGTCGAAGTGTTCGTACGCTTCTCAACAACAGATTCGGTGACCGATGGATCGGTAGAGGCGGCCAATTCCATGGCCTTCACGCTCTCCTGACCTCAACCCTCTTGACTTTCATTTATGGGGACATTTGAAAGCTCTTGTTACGCAACCCCGGTACCAAATGTAGAGACTCTTCGTGCTCGTATTGTGGACGGCTGTGATACATACGCCATTCTCCAGGGCTGCATCAGCGCATCAGGGATTCCATGCGACGGAGGGTGGATACATGTATCCTCGCTAACGGGGGACATTTTGAACATTCCCTGTAACAAAGTGTTTGAAGTCACGCTGGTACGTTCTGTTGCTGTGTGTTTTCATTCCATGATTAATGTGATTTGAAGAGAAGTAATAAAATGAGCTCTAACATGGAAAGTAAGCGTTGGCCGTACCTTTTTGTAACACCCTGTATATTGATTTCTTTACGCAGAAGTGCAGTTAAATCCAATTGAGAACGTTGATGGCTTCTATCTTTAAGAGGACTGTGGGATCGGATTGTTTAGAATGGGCAGTGTAAATAGATAGCAATATCAGTATTTCTTGAACGAATCCACAGTCTTAAAAGGAGGAATTTCGAAATCTGTAAAAAATAAACCTTATACAAATACGATACCCGAGAAAAATTCTCGGTGGTGTGCAATGTATTTTCTTCAGGAACTGATAACACTTAATTTACGATGTATTTGTGTCCCAATAGATACACTTCATCCGTCGTATGCTTTTCGACAAAGTGCCACATATTTATCTATGAATGCCAAATCTCCGTATTAACAACTTCGAAACGGCTCCTTAAATGACACATGATTTAAAGCTCGAGTTCAGTCCAGGAGTCTTCGTTTGAAGTAAGGGATATATGCCTTAGGCAATCGGTCAGTGCTTTCTCATCAGTTTACGAAACGCATTCTTTTCAAATGTTTAAACGTGTATGAGTTCCTAATGGACCAAACTGCTATGATCATCAGTCCCCAGGCTTACACACTACTTACACTAAGTTATGCTAAGAACAACACACATTCTCATGCCCGAGGGGGGACTCGAACCTCCGGCGGGAGGGGCCGTGCAATCCGTGACATGGCGCCTCTAACCTCGTGGCTACTCCGAGCGGCTCCATTCCGTTCAAGTGCGAGGGAGTGTTATGGTAACGCTACATGTGTCAGCTCCTGCAAGTTCTTGTGATACAAAAGAACTCCATGAGCTATGGGGCATTATTGTAAAAGAAGGCAACTAGGGACATGCTCTTTTCTTCTGGACGACGGTTGTACACTGTATCCGGTGTAAATACACAATATGTACCTTCAAAGTAGCATATATTACCGATTTGATATTGGGATGACATCATGACGTCTTAGTCACGATTAAAATGTCGTGAAGGAAAGTCTCTTCATCGATAACGATAAAAGATAGCTTATCCGCCAATTTTTCTGATAACCGTCCAAAAAGGGATATGAAAAACGATATTCTGATACAAGTGTTGGAGATAAAAAAACTAGTTTGTACAGCTCACGTAATAGCGTGTGTGAAGCAGAAGACAAAGTGGAGTGATATACAATTGTAACTAACTGAAGGAAGTCACGACACAAAAGAGGCAATGAAAAGGACAACTCATATATATGAACCATAAGAATGTAATGAAATCTATACACATTTTGGACCTCGAATAAATTTTACTTACAGAAAACATAACGGCAACGCACGAATACCAGCAAAAGCCGTAAAACTCCAGGCCTCGTCCGGTTTCGGGCGCCGATAAGGCATTACGAACGCTGTGAATTGTTAATGCTCTGCGGTTCCAGCGTTTGTTTATGGCGTCATATTTTTGCGGAAGCGGCATTTCATCGATAGCCGTAATAAAAATCAAGTGCTGTACGATCATCAGCTGAAATGGGAAACTGGGTTAAAGCCTGAGCTGCCCATTGTTCTGTTGGCCGCTGCAGTCTGCTTCCCCGCAATGTAAATATGCATTTGTCTTACAAGATAATACCATACGATAGAAAGGATCACGTACGACTGGATATTCTCGGTGTAACAAATTGCTTGGTTTCCTACCAGGTACTTCAAGCAGCTACGTGAATTAGTGGATTCAGTTTTCAGAATATTAATAAGTAATGAAGAAGTTTGGAATATTTAAGTGGAATTTTCTGTGACAGCGCAGGTCATGTAACGGATGTCTATTTGTGAATCTTTGGGGCATAATTTACTCTTAAACTTTCAGTGTCATGGTTGCAACAATAATCCACATGGTTTAGCGTGCCGGCTTTACATGTTTATTAATGTCACGTCCGGTCATTCTATTTAAATACTGGGAGGAGTGTAGTGGGGTACACTTGTATCTGGCATTCTAATATTGTAATGATAATAACGTAAATTAAAATGAAACTATTACATTATAAACGATTCATGTCTCTGATGGGCTCTATAAAGCGGATCGCTGACTGTGCACGACCGCAGAGTCAAAGATATTATTTCTGATCTGAGATTGTATTGTTGGAGCAAGAGAGTGCTTGGCGGACAGCAGTGGGTAGCTGTCTGTGAGCGAAAGAGGATGGAGCAGCCAGTTTTTGTGGTGGCATTTGTGATGTCACCAAGTGTTACATGATGAGGTAGGAATTACTAGTACATGTATTATTGGAATTATAAATGTAGGAGCAGGAGTCATCTCGCAAGCAAGGTAAAGATGTTAAATACTTATGTATTTCGTTTTGCCAGCGCGTTAGTGTCGATGAGTTAGCTGATAATTGACAGATGTTAAGTAACCCCAGAATGTACGTAAACAGATTTGATGTAAAGGCTAATTAGATATCTCCCTTCTGAAATATCTCTATGATTTGTCAACACGGGTATACGTAATTTAATGACTTTGTTTTTAAGTTTTATTGTGAGCTTAGATCATACTTGCTGTATAAATCTCATTGTATATCACTCAATTAATAAAAAGGATGTAATTTCACCTAATAATGTGATTTCAATTGTCAGATGTTTTGGAAAGCCAAACTTAGCTTTGAATACAATTTCACTATTGAAATGGTCAGTGTTAGTAATTCACCCAATGTAGTAGCGCCTCCCTGTCCACATCATATGTTTTTCAAAGACATCGAATTTTTCTTAAATGTTTTCATTTATCATCCAAAAGAATTCCATGTACATTTCAAAGTAACACGGCCAGCAATGCATACCGCTGAGCCTGTAGCTAGTGTATTTTAGTGTATTTTGATGTTCTTTGTGAGAAACCAGAATATATTACGATTCATCGTTGCTGCCTTAGAGGTAAGATAATGTTATTTATTTGTTATGTGCACAGTTACCAGTAGCGAAAAGGGCCTGAAGTTTCAGAGCCTAATGGGGTATAAGATGTATTTTGCAATGAGTATATTTTTTATCGGTATTGGGAATTGCATTGCCCAATCTGTTCGTATAAAGTTTTTGCTAACAATAACACAGAGTAATTATTCTGCTTCCAGTTACAACACGCTACACGGTATCTCCAGTTTTCTATGCATTCCCAGTTGCGGCATTCATTCAATGTATCGCAACGATGATTTTTTAAAGAACGTTACATTAGTTATGAAATAAAACTTGCTACGATATTAAATCAGCATCCGCAATATACACTCCTGGAAATTGAAATAAGAACACCGTGAATTCATTGTCCCAGGAAGGGGAAACTTTATTGACACATTCCTGGGGTCAGATACATCACATGATCACACTGACAGAACCACAGGCACATAGACACAGGCAACACAGCATGCACAATGTCGGCACTAGTACAGTGTATATCCACCTTTCGCAGCAATGCAGGCTGCTATTCTCCCATGGAGACGATCGTAGAGATGCTGGATGTAGTCCTGTGGAACGGCTTGCCATGCCATTTCCACCTGGCGCCTCAGTTGGACTAGCGTTCGTGCTGGACGTGCAGACCGCGTGAGACGACGCTTCATCCAGTCCCAAACATGCTCAATGGGGGACAGATCCGGAGATCTTGCTGGCCAGGGTAGTTGACTTACACCTTCTAGAGCACGTTGGGTGGCACGGGATACATGCGGACGTGCATTGTCCTGTTGGAACAGCAAGTTCCCTTGCCGGTCTAGGAATGGTAGAACGATGAGTTCGATGATGGTTTGGATGTACCGTGCACTATTCAGTGTCCCCTCGACGATCACCAGTGGTGTACGGCCAGTGTAGGAGATCGCTCCTCACACCATGATGCCGGGTGTTGGCCCTGTGTGCCTCGGTCGTATGCAGTCCTGATTGTGGCGCTCACCTGCACGGCGCCAAACACGCATACGACCATCATTGGCACCAAGGCAGAAGCGACTCTCATCGCTGAAGACGACACGTCTCCATTCGTCCCTCCATTCACGGCTGTCGCGACACCACTGGAGGCGGGCTGCACGATGTTGGGGCGTGAGCGGAAGACGGCCTAACGGTGTGCGGGACCGTAGCCCAGCTTCATGGAGACGGTTGCGAATGGTCCTCGCCGATACCCCAGGAGCAACAGTGTCCCTAATTTGCTGGGAAGTGGCGGTGCGGTCCCCTACGGCACTGCGTAGGATCCTACGGTCTTGGCGTGCATCCGTGCGTCGCTGCGGTCCGGTCCCAGGTCGACGGGCACGTGCACCTTCCGCCGCCCACTGGCGACAACATCGATGTACTGTGGAGACCTCACGCCCCACGTGTTGAGCAATTCGGCGGTACGTCCACCCGGCCTCCCGCATGCCCACTATACGCCCTCGCTCAAAGTCCGTCAACTGCACATACGGTTCACGTCCACGCTGTCGCGGCATGCTACCAGTGTTAAAGACTGCGATGGAGCTCCGTATGCCACGGCTAACTGGCTGACACTGACGGCGGCGGTGCACAAATGCTGCGCAGCTAGCGCCATTCGACGGCCAACACCACGGTTCCCGGTGTGTCCGCTGTGCCGTGCGTGTGATCATTGCTTGTACAGCCCTCTCGCAGTGTCCGGAGCAAATATGGTGGGTCTGACACACCGGTGTCAATGTGTTCTTTTTTCCATTTCCAGGAGTTTATCAATCTGATATACCCACTGATAAGTTCCTGTAATTAAAAAAGAAAATATATTAGCGATGACAGGTGAGCTGTAAGTGTCCTCTAACAGATAAATTTTGAATCATGAAGTAAGAGAATCTTGTGTAAAAGGAATCCAAATGGCATTGCAGACTGGAACACCACGAACGGGTTGTTCAGTGTAGCACTTCTGCTTAACGAATTGTCACTGTTGTGTCTTAAATACATCTCTCCGGTATGTGTGACTGGGCTGAGCGTGTGTAGTGTTATGTGTCTTGTTTGTTTCGGGAGATGATGGGGGAAGAAACATTGTGCCAGCACACAGCCTACTCATCTAGAAAAACAGGGAAACGGAGTTTAACGTCACCCATCGGACAGGTGGGAATTTAAAAAATGAACTCAGAACTTCACGCAAAGTCTGGTCACGAGAAGAGTCCGCCACACCTTGACGACCAGTCAGCCGAAATGAATGTTTCCTCCACCACCAGCATTCAAGTCAGATGCGTAAGAGTCCATCACCAGTAAGTGAGTATGTGTTAATGGAAGCGGGTTCCTGCGTACATGGTTGTCAATAGCAAATTCGCGTGTTAGTGTCTACTCTGAACTGCGTATTAATGTCAATAATAGAAAAAACACACGACAGTCAACTGGTCTTCGGTAAACAAAAAGATATTTTGATCCAGCCGGTGTTTATATACTATACTAAAACGATCATTGTTCCGAAGACATGGCATCAGTTATGATATACCATAACTAGGTAGAACTCAATCGTTTCTCATTTAGTACACATTAAAAATCATAATGAAGAAACTATAATAAAGGAACTCACAAATCAATTTACTTACCTATCAGCAACATTCATTTTTAGCATTGAAGTCAAGACATAATTTTCGAACAAGATACAAGTTTTTTTACTGTGTTCTCTATCCCTATTTCTCTTTTCTAAGCAGTTCAAAATACTCGTATAAGTGATGGCAAGTAGTGTATTGTCATTCTTTCACTCTAGAAGACAAACAAATGCCATTCACTTTCAACCTGATTCCATTAACAAGTGAGGAATAAATGTCTACAATGAACTACAGCGTTGAAAAATTAATGTCACAATAAATAACGGCGTTCTTGCAACAATGGAAACTCGACACAGCAATTAGAAGAGGTCCGCCTGCGAAACAACATTAATCCGTGAAAGAAAAGAGCAACACAATTTACTGGACCTGCGCCCAGGGCGTTTCCCGGAGCCGCGTGTGCGCTGATCTACGACTCAGATGAAAGAAACGTTGCTGAAAGCCTGTGAAAGTTCCATCCGAAGCGGGAGATGAAGTTCCAGTCAAGTTTAGCACAACTTTCTCCCAGGATTCAATGCTGAAACGGGCATTAAAGCCTTTCATAAATTTCTTTGATGTTTATAACTGAGTTAGAAAAGTGAACGAATTAAGTAAATACCACCTTATTTACGAGACCTATGTACGTATACAGAAGACTGTAGGAGTTCCGTAAAAGTTCGAGAAAAAAGAAAAAAAAATCAACTGATTATAAAACGTATTAATTACATTAAAAAATCTCCGAGTTGTTTCCTTAAGGGATGTTATTTCGCTGCGAATCAAATTAGGGAAGCCCATTAATCTTTCCAGATTTTCAGAAATAAATTCTTTCCCAGTTACGTTCTCCTACAAGAACTGATATCTTCTGTTTTCTACGCCAAATCTCGAAGTTGTGTATAATAAATAATAGCATACAAATGTCTAGAGGATGAACTGAAAAAGTAACATAGGAAGAAAGTACGACGTCTTAAAAACGAAGCAGCAAGCACTTAAAGTATTTTACAGTCATATGTTCTACGAACGTAATAAATAGAGTTTTCTTCAAGTTCTCTTTATGACAGCTGCGTGAAAAAGGGAACGGCACAAAAATCAAAATGGCTCTGAGCACTATGGGACTTAATATCTGAGGTCGTCAGTCTCCTGTAACTTAGAACTTGTTAAACCTAACTAACCTAAGGGCGTCACGTACATCCATGCCATAGGCAGGATTCGAGCATGCGACCGTAGCAATGACGTAGTTCCAGACTGAAGGGCATAGAGGCGCACGGCCACACCGGCCGGCGGGAACGGCACAAACCGATATTTTACAAAGGCTGTGCTTTACCTTTAATGAGAGCAGAACCGGTTCTGAATTACTGCAGTAATTCGAGGGCAATCTCAGCAACATATTGAAAGCAGAAAACCAACGAATACAAATATCAGCGGATAGAGATAACACTCTCTTGATTTCTTGTGGGAAACACGAATTCGCAATTTTGTAGTATTAATACCAAGATTCTTGTGTTT